>NC_143446.1:1499605-2249408 GCF_987193195.1 Phasianus colchicus | reverse complement strand
TCTGATGTTCAGGAAGGGATAGAAAAAAAACAACAACAAAACAACCCAAACCTGTTTACAGTCCATCATGCTAGCAGGAAATCAGGGTAACACAGAAGAATATCAGCATCTCCTCACACTCAGTGTGCACTTAAATCCCAACACGACCCATCAGCACTGTTAACACCCTGCAGTGCACTCACTGTGTTTGAGGACTGGGCAGACCACGCAGTGGGGTGTGGGGAGATCAGTTTCACCACCCCCACAGCAAATGTCATCATTTCATCATCACGTCATCAAACAGATGGAAGACGCACGCGCTCCGACAGGAACATGAGTGTGCATCAGTGAGAAACTTCTCTGACCACCCGTCCGCACGCAGGTCCTCTGATTTGGATTTTGGAGCCCGGTGGAACATTTCTGTGCCACTGCTTGTAAAGCTAAAAAGGGTTGTGGAGGGGGAGCCAGGCCAGGTTGGATGGGGCCCTGGGCAGCCTGGGCTGCTGTGAAATGTGGAGGTTGGTGGCCCTGCATGTGGTGGGGGGTTGGAGCTTTGTGATTCTTGGGGTCCCTTCCAACCCAACCATTCTGTGATTCTGCAAACACTGCAGGGCCACAAGCTGCTGGAGCAGTGGGTGCTGGGGGGCCTGGCTGTGCTGGGGCTGTGGCACAGCTCCCACTGGCTGTCAGCTCCCGGAGAACTCGGAGTGGTGCTGTGGGAAACAAAACAGCCACGGGATCTCTGGGGAAAGCACTGCGAGTATCCAAAAGCACTGCGAGTATCCAAAAGCACTGCGAGTATCCAAAGAAAGCCTGAGCTGAGAGCAGATCCTTCCAAATTCACAGTGGGTTTGGGTTGGGGAGCTGCTGAACCAAAACCATCTCCACGGCCGTCTGCTATGGGGTTGGGGTCGCCCACGTGAAGCGAGCACAGAGCTGTGCCGGTTCCCACACGGAAAGGGGAAGAAATACCACGTTTTGTTAACAGCAACACGAAACCTGCTAAGGTGCTCTGCCTGCTGTTGGCAAGAGCTGATAACTGTGAGGCTGCTTCCCAGAGGTTTCCTTGGGACAGGGAGAGGAGCGCTGGAGACGTGCCGAGTCACCAACAGCGAGCTTCACTCCACCCAGCTTTAAAGTAAAACTTCTAGTGCTGCGATCAGGGCTCGGTTTCCCAGCAGAGCGGTTGCTGTGGATCAGCTGTCCTGCAGCTCAAACACGACGGTGCTGCACAGTGAGGTGGCCGTGAGCCGCAGCGCGGAGCCCCGGTCCCGTTGGTGCGGAGCTGCTCCCATCGCTGCCAGCAGCGGCGCGGCTGTGAGTGCTGTGCTGAGAGCCTGCGAGGTGTGGGGCGCTGCTTTCAAGACTTTTTCTTTGCAGTAAAAGCCAGCAGGGAGAACCGAGCTGTTCTGTGTGGCTGAAGGGCTGTGCCCACGTCCTCTGCCTCTTCTTTTCTTGCACGCTCATGCGTCAGGCGTTGCTTTACACGGCAGCACACCTTAGTGCAGGCACATCCTTCCAAACTACTGTCAGAACTTCAGATCATTGTCCGAGAAAACGTTTTGGAAAAGCAGAGATCTGTCAGCGCAACATCCCAGACCAGAGCAGTGAAAATTGCTTTTCCCTTCCTATAGAAATGTGAGCGCTTGCAGTACAACAGAATATATTAAGAACCAACTAATTAAGCACACAGAGTGCAGCTGCTTTCCTTTGCCACACAGCGACCGCCCCATAAAACTTAGCGAGCTCTACGAGCAGAGCCTGTTTCACCACTTCACGGAACCAAACAATCGGCGCAGAGCACAGCGTTCACCGCACCAGCGGAGCTGCTCGCTGGCAAGCAGCGCTGTGTGGGCTCTGACCGCTGCCAGCCTCCCAGCCGTGCCCCGTACCTGCGACATAACTGCGGCTCCTGCGGCTCCTGCGGCTCCGATCCCTTCCGACGTGGTTTTCCCAGCTGCTCTTAAATGCAACCCGCGTGCCGTGCAAAACACGTTGTTCTCCCAGACTTATATAGGAGCATCCAGCGTGAGGTCAGGGGTGGGGTCACCTTCCCAAAGCGGTGCCTGGGATGATTCAGGCCGCTCGGGGTTTATTCCTGGCAGTGACTGCAGGACTCGCAGCGCGGCTGTGATGGGAGTGGACAGCTGGGGTGGGAGGGGGGCTGCCCTGCAGGGGGCCGCTGGGATCCGAATAAACGAACTTTAAAAGGCAAAACTTGCTTACAGGCACAAACTTTGAATTCTTTCGATGGGATTGGAGGCCATCCGTTCTTTTCCTGCACAGGGAAATAAGCTGTGAAATTTATATAAACCTAATGTCAAAAGCATAACACGATGCCTCGGATCCCTCTTGTGTGGGAGGCAGTGGCCCCCACTCCATAGGAAGAAAAGGTTGTGATTTTTTGGGGGTGAAAAACCTCGGTTTTGCAGTGTGTGAGGTCAGATCCAGCTTTACCCTGACAGCAGCTCTCACACACTGAAGAGCAAAACCCCTCCCTGCTTCCAACAGTGCTCAGCAGCTCCACATCGCCGTGCTGTGCGCAGGGATGGGCTCAGTGCTCCCCGTGCACGTGCTGACTGATGTAAAACCTTCTCAGATTCATTTCCTAAACGATTTTTTAACTAAATAGAAAGAAAGAGATCCGTAGGCCAGGGGAGTTGTCTCCCTGATTTTTTTTTTTTTATTTTTTATTTTTTGCATTAATTCTTTGCATCACACAAAAGATTGGCTTCCGTGACCTCAACCCACATATATCAAGCACCAAGGCTGGAGCCAGCTTTGGAGAGGCAGGCCAGTGCTCCTCCCAGCAGTGCCCACCAGGAACAGCATGGCAGTACAAACATCCCCAGCCCTCCCCACGTCTCTGTGCACCCACTGACTGCCACTGCAGCCCTGCCCAGGCCCACGAATGTGCCTTCCTCTGTGTGAGTGCTGGGATGTTAGGCAGCACGATGGATGTCACACACCTAACCTTTCCTTATGCTGAATTTGTGTTTGGAACCTGCATTTTAGTAAACTGGAAGAAAAGTTTCTGTGCAATAACGCTATGATAACAGTGGGAAGGAAAACCACTCACTCCAGGCAAGGTTCTGTTTTTCCTCCAGGAGAAAGCTGAGGTTCCCATCAGTGTAGGCAGCACACCCTGATGCTCTCCAGTGTGTCCCAGCACAGCCCAGGCAAATCCTCTCTCTTTGACTCAGTGGCACATTTTCTAAACCAAAGCTGAAGCAAAATCACCACCATTTCTTCTTACGGAGCGGGGGCCAATTTTTCCTCGCTCAGCTTAAACCAACCTGTGCTGCCTTCTGCAAGCAGGAACCTCACTCACCTGGTTGAGGTCCTGAGGACTTCTGAATACAACGAGCATCCAAGTCCAGGCAGTGTATTGCAGCTTATCCTCCTTCCTTTGTAACCAAGGTGTGCAAAACTCCTTTCCTAAGAACTGGTGAAAAGAGGGCGATGACCACAATGAGTGTAGTGAATGTGCACACCTGGCCCTCCAGAGGTCGCAGCTCTTGCAGCAGACTTGACTTGTCCTCCAGGAAGCCGTGCACACCGCTGGGTGGGCTGCCAGGCAGAAGATGGCTCCTTCAGTTCCCTGTAAGGATGCAGCATGGGGACAGGGCTGCTGGCTGCAGTAAGCGATAAGCAATGAAAGTAATGCACAAACACAAGAGAGGAGTAACAAAGGATTGACACTGTGCAGGCCCAGCCCAACAAACTGCTTCCACCAAGAGAGAAGCAGTGAAAGCAGCAGCAGCAGCTCATTAGTACCACGATTTCTGCTGTTCTGGCACAAAGGTGCGACTGAAGTTTTCTGGTTCACATCACAGCTTCGCAGGGCAGCAGCTCTTGGTAGCACTCCCTGCTCCTCCAGCGCTCTAGGAAACGGATGGCAGGTGCTCCAGCTGGGGAAAAAGGCACCTGAAGAGTAAGACAGCATCATTATGTCCCCACAGTAGGGATGGTGGTTGTAAAGCAAGCATGGGCTAGACTCATTTTACTGGGTATAAACACACATGCTTGCTGCTGAACCCTTCAGTAACCACAGACAACCCTGTGCTGCACAGACAGGCATGCAGGAGTGTTGCCTTCTCCAGCCAGAAGAGAACCAGCACTGCTTCCCCCTCCTCCTCCCCTCTGCTTTGTGTAGCAGTGATGCAAGGGAGCAGGGTGATGTTGCTCCTGTTGGGTCTGAGGTGGGTGACAGGAGGCTGCTGGGCTCTGGAAGCGTTTGTCCCCATGCAGCCCTTGGCTCACAAGTAAGACCAGGGAGTTCTGCAGCACTGCAAGGCTTCTCAGCAAACATCACTGCCCCTGCAGGGACAGCATGTTGGAGGTAAACTCAGACGTTTCTAAGTTTACATATTTTTGTGCCCAATGACCAACAGGTGTGACTTTGTTCAAAGAGCAGAAGGTGGGCTGTGACAATGAGCTGGGTGGAAAAGCACATTAACCAAGCCCTGCATTGCAGAGGTCTCTGGGTCTGCGTTCTGCACCGCTCAGGATGCACACACAGGGCTTAACTTCCCATTTGTGAACACAGAGGGTTATGAACTTTGAAACAGGCTCATTTTAAAAAGAATGAGTACAGAACCAGTGTACAAATCTGTAATAAGTCAACTTTATTGTAAACCGTTATACAATGCAATTACATAAGATACCCTTAGAAGTTGAAGGTAACACTACTGATTAACAATGTGGTCCAGACAGAGGGCAGCAGAATACAGCTGTTTGTTTTGCTCACGCAGGCTCTACTCTGACTTTACTTACAAACAAACCCAACATTCAGTTTGAGGCAGATACTCACGCAAAGACAGAAACACCTACAAAAGAGTCCCTTTTTTAAAGATACTGCAGTTTTACTTTGTAAAACTATAGTAGTTATTTTCAGTAATTGAACTGGAAAACTTTAAATACATAAAAAGTTTGCACCCCGATGCTGTAAGACCTACTCTGACTTGATGTGGCTGAATTGATTCTCTTCCATCACCGCTTTCTCCTGCAAAAGCACAGCAAAGTTGCAAACATGGGTTGGTCAAGCACAGTGGCAGAGATCCCTCGTGATGCTCGGCTCCCTGCAGAGCCGCTCCTTGCTCCCCTGGAACCGCAGCCGGGGATCACTTTGCATTGCTCTGATTTGCAACTCAATTTCTGAGTTTTCCCTGAAGAAAAGCTAAAGTACATTTTAGTGAGCAACATTAATATACAGCGTTCTCCTACTGAAAGTAAGATAAGGGGACCTGAACGTGTTAAAGCCAGAAGTTGAAAACCATGTGTTAGACAACAGCAGCGTTATAAATTCATGCGATGTGTCACAGGTCAGACACCAGGAACAATTCATACATCGAGGCTGACCTAAATTGGTGAATCTCATCTCCACCAACACCATTTGCTCGGTAAGTTACAAACCCTTTTCTTACTTTGGCATACAGTACGCAGCTTATTTTCATTAAACAATCACGTGTTTTCAAGCACAGCCTGAATTAAACTTCGCTCTGAGCTATCGTGAACTGCATTTACCAGGAGTGAACTCAGAGTGCCAATCTGAGGACAAACACAAGTGCTGCCATCATGTGATATTATTATGATTGGATCAACTCTCGATGAAACATTTACTGCAGCTGTACCTGCAGCCCATGCCAATGAGCAGCACCGTGCAGTGCTGGGCAAATCCTTCCCCTGCACAGCAGCTCTTCAGACAGGAGCACACCAGCTCGTAGCTACCACAACAACTCTGACTTCCATCTCCCAAAGAGGAAAACTGCCAATCGTACGTTTGTTGTTTCTTTTTCACGTGATGATGTGAAAACGACTAGCAGAAAACCTGGCTTGGGTGTTTGGCCAAGGTTGTGAGCAAGAACTCTGTCTTAGCAGAGAAAGTTAGAACTGTTTTTCTCCCTCTGAAGATACACCCCTCCTTCCATTACTGCCGTACTTACAACACTTCTGTCTCTTTGGCTCGTCGTGCTTTACTGTATCATCTTGCTAGGCATATCGAAATCTCAAACCAAGCGACATTTAAGCACTTAAGACATGAAAAATTAGGCATTTGTAGGCCCCTGCTAAAACCACCTTCAAGAAACTGCTCTGTAGTGCTTATTATTCTTTCGTACTTGGTCAGTGAGTTTGAGGTCTGCTCAAAACAAATATTTTACATGATTAAGGCCATAATTTCATACTGACACTTCACAGACTAAACATGAGACTAGAAATAGATATCATTTCAATAATTTAAGTAATCAGAGGAGGGAAAAGGAAGCTAAAATGAAAGCTTGTACAGTTAAATTTGTATGCGCTGCTCAGTTGATGAGGATAGTAATGAGTGTGCAGTGGTGTGTAGCACGTGTGACATACTTCTATTTCACCAGCTGAAACTGAACAAAGCCTATGCTGAAAATATAAACACGTTTGCGACGAGAGCCAGCCCCATCTCCCACATCCCTTTAGGACAGTGAGCTGTACGAGGCTGCTCTGCTGATGAAAATGAGTTCCTTGAAGTACTTCTGGAGACATGAACCTGCCCAACCAACAACAATCAGAAGATGCAAGTCAATGAAATCAACAAACGACAAAACAAAAAATGAAAACAGAGGCAACCCTGATGAGGGACACTTCCCCATTTCCTTATCTTCCACTTCAGAAAAACTCAATTGAGCTTCCATTGTCATCAGCTTCTAGATTTAGTCTAAAAGAAACACTGGTATTTAAACTTATTGCAGTTATTACATTTCAGTGCACAGTAACAGAGGTCAGTGGCTCAACTAAACTTGCAAACATCAGGTTTGGTACAATGTCCCTTGGAGTCACGCCGAGGTGTTCCCTGAAGTCTCAGAGTGCTGTGATCACCTCGGCAGCCGAGCAGGAAAAAGGAAAGCTGGAACAGTGAGAAGGAAGGGAGCTCACAGTTCAGTATTTACTAAGGCCCGAGAACCACATGGAAGTGGGCTGGATAATAAATCACTTTAAGACCTAGTAAATTCATAAAAAATGTAAAAAATCTTAAAAAGTTCTGAGCAGTTTTCTGATGAAACTGTTTGGTTTAAGGCTTGGAACGATTGTGATGTCCAAACATTAAAACAGACCTGCAATTAGTCTCTGCTGTCACCCCTCTGACACACAGCCTTGTCCTGCACAAGGTTCAGCTCAGCAAGGAGAGCTGTCAGAAACAATCATTTAGAACGTAGGCAAAGCAAAAGGATGTCACTGAAAATGTCTGCAGGGTTTTAGAGCAGCACGTGTTGTCAATTGCTAGAAGACATATGCTGAGAACTGCAGGAGTTCTGCAGTGACTGTACTACACCTCTCTTCTGTTATATACGAAAGGATAACCAGGCTGACAGGAAATTAAACAGAAGAAACCCATTTTTTTAAGCACGTGACACAGAAGAATGCTTTTGCAACAAAAATAAGCATGGGACAGAATTATTCACAATATTGTAGCACAAGTCCTCCAATCAGACCAAGGCCCTGGATGGTGCTATGCAAGGAAAAGCCTCAGGAAGGTTCCATCCCTCCTGCATTACGTGAGAGGTACACGCAACAGACTTTCAGAAATGGAAATAAATTCATCCATAGATATTCATTTCACAAAGCAACCTACCACGACGGATTTCTGTTATACACTAAAGTGCACATTTGTCAAATATGCAAACAACACCTCTTATTAAACAAAGGTATTCCCAAATCACGTGGTCGAAATCACACTGAGGACTGCATTTTTAGTGATATTTGGTGATTTCAGCAGTGACAGAGAGCTTTTCCCTTTGCAACCCCTTTGTCTGAAACCAGGACACAAAGATAAAATGATTTTCACTACAAATCTTTTGACCTTTTCTGCACAAAAAAAGGGAACAACACCCTTTTCTCTGACAAAGAGAATCTTTAAATACAACCGTATGAAAATATAACTTAAATATAAAATAGTCAAATAGATTTGAGGAATCTTGGAAAAAATCTTTGTTCCACCTATTAGTTCCATAGGTACCTGGTAGCAAGTAAACATTTGTACTTAAAAAAATAACATTAAGTTACAGCTTGTAGCCATAAACTATTCTGCTCTAGGAATTATGCTGCAAAAGCCAGTTTTAGTAATAAAACACACTCTAACTTATTCGATTTGGATGCCTTTTAGAGAACATCTTACACTGCATCATTCAGTAACCATAAAGGAAAGGTTACTGCATCTGTTTTCTCTATCTTCTCTGAAATGTCAGATACAGTCACCTCAGTGACCCGTCCTTAACAATGCTGCTTTCACATAGGATGAAAAGACATTCTTGCATAATTGGTCAGTGTGTCTGTAGTGCAACTGAACTGCAAGTCTTCCAACTGACTGCATTATGTTGACAGACCTTGCTTTTGAGTCAGTTTGTATGAAAGTGAGAAGCAACTGCAACATTAAAACCCACTGACTGCGAAGTTCTTGCCGTGAAACCTGCTAACACAGGTCAGGGAATGCATCATACTGGCAGACCAAAACGATGCTTCTTCTTCTTAATGGGCTTTAGGTTGGTCAGTCTACGCAGGTCCTCTTCCACGTCCGATTCCTCCATCTCATCGTCTGCTGAGATGAGGATCTACAAACAAATCACAGTTTCTGAGTAACATACAAAGTCACAGTCTTTCCTGATCTTTACACTTGCAAAGCATCTTACTCCAGAACAAAATTTGGATTTGCAGTCAGTTCTACCCAACAACATCACGCATCCTACATGGAACCCCAAGCAAGTTTCAAAGAAGGACACACAGCTACTGATCTCCACTATAGTCACAGACTCTGCACCTAAACAAGTGATCCCAGCACCTCCAGAACAGAGGAGGCACCTTGCTCTTAAAATGAGAGAATATAGAAGCTCTCTACTTACATTTGATGGTCTCACTTACAGGTGATGGTCATTTTATTAAAAAAAAAAAAAAAAAAAAAGGCAATAAACATATAGGTAACACTGCCTATAATCTCCAGCCTACTCTCACTTGAAGCTACTAACCTGTCTTCAAATTAGAATTGCTATTAAGCTTTTGTACTGCATAGCATTTGCAGCAGCATTCGTAGTGTTACATCTGTGGGAGCCTACAAACAGGAGGGGAATCAATTCTTTGAAAGCGTAGGTAGCTGCAGGACGAGGGGAAAGGGCTTGAAGTTGAGGGAGGGAAGATTTACGTTGAATATCAGGGGGAAGTTCTTTACTATGAGAGCGGTGAGGAGCTGGAACAGGTGCCCAGAGAGGCTGTGGATGCCCCGTCCATCCCTGGAGGTGTTCAAGGCCAGGTTGGATGGGGCCCTGGGCAGCCTGGGCTGCTATTAAATGGGGAGGTTGGTGGCCCTGTGTGTGGCAGGAAGTTGGAGCTTTGTGATCCTTGAGGTCCCTTCCAACCCTGGCCATTCTGTGATCTGTGACATTTATGTATACATTGTGCCTTCCTGCCCTCAAGAAGGAAAACAACCAGCTAATGAATGGTGCAACAACAACATCTTCTTATCTGCTTCTCAACTGCAAACACTAGGAACCCTGTGAAGAACATCAAAACCAATTCACTACGTTACACTGAAATCAACGGCGTGGGGGAGGAATTGCACTGATACTGCATTAATTGCAATAATGAACTCTACGTACTTCTGACTCTGACTCTTCATGTGATGCTGCTCTCCTGTAGCGGACTTTACTTCCATTTCTTGAATCTTGTCCTGCTTCTTTTTCTTCAAGTTTAGCTTTTGTCTTCCCTTTCTTCATAAGAAAATTATCTACAACCCAGAAGATAAATGCCTGGTAAAGAGAAGGAGAAAAGTGACAGTTCAGTTCTCTTCAGGTTAGCATATGCTCATTTGGTCAACATGTAGACAGAATCAGGAAAACTCAACAATAATTCTGAATTGGCCAACAAGTTAAGTTTTATATAAGCACTCAGCTCCACGGCTTATGGACACTGCACAGATCCTCTAGAACACATCTACTTTATTCATTGGAAGCATTAACTCCTCGTGCAGAAAGCTGAGAGGCTTTAGGCAAACAAAGCTTCCCATTTCAAAGTAAATCCATGCTTGAGCAAAATAAGGAGAGAAAAAGCTGCCAGCAGTTATTAAATGCAAAGACACCATCTCTGGCTGTAGTCTGGACTCCCAGAGTGCTGGAAGGTTGTACTTAGGTGAGGATGATGGCACATTTGCAATTCTCCTCCACTCCTGCGTTGACCAGTCACTAACAGCTGTGGTCAGACACAGGATATTTCACAGTGCAGCTGTCCTTAGCCTAACTGCTTTCTAAAGCAGATTTCATTGTCATTTTACAATCCCTATGTGTTCCATTAGTACATTCAATCTACTCAAATCCAGCCCAAAGAAGTCAACAAAGCACTTCTATACCTCTCCTGAGCCTGGTTACTTAGCTAGGTATGGATTTCAGCTAGGTGCAAACTACATATCCAGGCATTTTCTCCTTTCTATAACACTTTTCCTTTTAAAAAAATTAAGATAATCAACACATGAAGATGTGCTTTAAGGATTAACATTAATTAAGGATTAATGATATTTAACTAACAGATGGGAGAAAAATACAAGTAAACATCTCACTGAAGCATGCAAGTTATACTGACATTAACAAAGAAGGGAACTATCAACATGACGATAGCCAGCTCCAACTGGGGGTTCTCTATAGGATTCAATAAAGCTACCTGTGAAAAGAAAAGGATTAAATTCAGATCATGGCAGCATGGGCACACAACTGGATTAGTAAGTGCAACCACTGATGTACAAGCTAACTCTATATAAACAGTTCATGTGAACAAAAAAAAGTAGCTTGGTAGGAAAGGAGAGTATTTAGGACAGCTTATAAATCACCATAGATAAGTGAGTGGGGCTGGCAAGAAACTCATCTCTGTCATTTTTGTTTACAGAAGTCTGAGGAGATGCTTTCAAATAATTTTGACCATTTAAGAGCTGCATGTTCCTTGGAAACATGTTTTTAAGTCTTGTCTTAAGGAAATTTAAACAAAACACATGGTAAGATAACTCAGTTTCCCAATTAGCCCACGCCACATAAGAGGGACTAGCTGGTTTTAGTGTGCTATAGCAGCACACACATCACTCTCAGTGCTCAGTTACACAGATGCTATCAAAATGAATCCAGGCATCAGCAGCTAGCTTCCCTGAACCACTGCAAATTACCAACAGCCTACAGTTTACGTTTATGAAGAAGGTGATGCAAAGGAAATTTAAAATACTATAGGAAGGAAAATGAAGCAGCTACAAATACGAGTTAACCAATTAGAAAAGGAGTGTTCAGACAAGTAGACAGAATAAATTTTTATATATTGCAGTGTATATAAAAGAAAAACAAACTATGATAGGATATTTCTGGCAATTAATGTCAGAAAACCTAATCAAGGAACAGGAACATAGCAATCCTACAGAATTAAATGGCACTGAGTGCAGTCAGTTACGATGCTTGAGGATAAGTCAAACCAATAAACACCAGAACATCAGAGATCAGAATTTATGGCTTGCACCTGAATTTTTTTTTTGTCTGTAAGATGCAGTAAAAATACAAACCTCCTTCCACTGAGGTATCAGAAGCACTATAATGATGATGGTTTTCTCGAATGTCATAATCATTATGTACAGAGCACACTGACCCATCCAAGCACTGCACTGCAATGGGTCACCTGCAAGAGAGAAAAAAGGTTTGATACACACACGTGGTTGGTTTTAGCTCACAACAAACACTTTAGAAAAGCAGTATGAGAAGAAGGACAGTTATACACCCTTTTGGAGTGCCCTCTCCTACTTCCTAAGTGCTGTTCCTACCACCCTGCCCCACTCCAGCCCAATTTAGCACATACAGGCTACCGTTGGTGATGGGTGAATGGTTGGACTGGATGATCCTGTGGGTCTTTTCCAGCCTTAGTGATTCTGTGATTCTATGATTCAACCTATCTTTCCTCTCTACAAAGCTGGGTTTTGTAATTACCCAATGGTAATTACAGCAACAGGTGCAGACACCACTAGCAAAAATTTAAATGAATAAAATGTTAATCAGATCACACTTCCATTTCAAACTGAAAGGGTTTGGGTATCTGCAGCACCCCAACACAACATGGCAGAGTGAAAACCTGAGCACCTGGACAAACCTGAGCCTGGACACAAACATCTGAACTGGAAAACTACTATTAGATTTTATGGATGCAAGGAGAAGAAAAGAGAAAAGAGAGGAATGGCAGTGTTTCACTGGAAGCCAAAAGGAAGCTTTGCTGGGGGGGTTGTTGGCCTCTTACACTTCCCAACAGCGTTCTGCACTGTCTGCAACTGCAGCTTAGATCTTGTCAGCCTGGGGATGAATAATGTGCAATGGAAATTCAGATGCCTTCATGTATTTGTAATGCATAATGGATAGTTGCTACTTCCTTTTATGGAACATTTCTGAAAGGCTTTCAATGTTAATATTTGGTGATGATCTTGAGACTTAACTGTTTGCTGCTTAAATAAAAATAAATCAGACCACAGTCCAAAACAAGGGACATTTTCTAAGTAAGTTTTACAGTAAGAGGTAATGGATCAACACTCAGTAGTCCAAGACAAAAACAGTTCAACGCTCAAGTTCTACAATTACGTACTGCAATTAAGGTTCTTTTGGAAAGGGAAAAGAACAGTGATAAAATTTGAAGGCAGAAACCTCGCGAAGTCAGAAGTAAGCAACTGTCATTCTCCTGGGGATGGGAAGACTGGGTTAAATTTGACAATGAAATTGTACACTCCACATTTTTGTTTGCGTTCTCTAGTTTTCTTCACTAAGTCACAAATACAGAAAAATTAGATTTCTGAAGATCCTTTCAAACTGTAATTTTTAAATATGATTTTAAAAAAAATTATGCAATTCAAGTGAAAAAAAAAAGTCTGTAGCAACATCACATCCAGGAAGTGTTCCAATAATATGTGGGACATTTGTACATTCAAAGATCCAGTGCATAAACTCAAATCTCAGAGGGAATTGGCTGATTTATTTGCCAAGCCACCCTCGGTGATATTTGAAAAGTCTTGGTGACCGGGTGAAGTCCTCAGAGACTGAAAAAAAGGCAACAACACACCCATTTTTAAGGGTAGAAAGGATGACCCTGGGAACCAATGACCTGTCAGCCTCACCTCTGTGCCAGGCAAAATGATGGGGCAGATCCTCCTGGAACCCATGGTAAGGCAGATAGAAGAGAGGGAGGTAATACAGGGCACTTCACCACGGGCAGGTCCTGCTTGACCAACCTGGTTTGTACTGGGACCATTGCTCTTTAACATCTTCATCAATGACACCGACAGTGGGGTCAAGCACACACTCAGTTTGCAGATGACACCAGGCTTTGTTGTGCAGCACACCTGAGGGATGGGATGCCATCTAGAGAGACCCTGACAGGCCCAAGCACTGAGCCCAGGTGAACATCATGAGCTTCAAAAAAATTCAAGTACAAGGCCTTGCAGCTGGGTCATGACAATCTCCACTATCAGCACAAGCTGGAGGATGTAAAGATAGATGCCAAGAAAGACTTGAGGGTGCTGGTGGATGGCAGCTTGATGTGAGCCAGCAGTGTGCCCTCACAGCCCAGAGAGCCAACCGTACTCTGACAGTGTCTTCTGTTAAGTACCACTGTTAATTGCAGGAGAATTGGACTAGATGACCTTTACAGGTCCTTTCCAACTCAGAAGTTTTTCTGATTCTACGAAATCAGAAGTTTAAAGCTAATGTTGAAGCCATAAAGCCCTAATTTCATTTCCAAAGTCTCTGACAGCCTCTCAAATTCTGATTTTATACCTGCTGAGTAAAACTTGCACATTCAGAACACACTTGCTAATCAGCAGAAATCCTGTTAGCAAAAAAAAAAAAAGCACATTAAAGCACATTAAGATTGAAAGACTGAAAAAATTGGAAGCCTCAGCAGTGACAACTGTAGCCACATCTTGAGGCACTTTCTTATAAAAATGCCAACTTGAAGAATCTCTCCAAAACGACATTTAAAAGCTTTTTAGTAAGCATCTATCTACCCTGTAGGTAGGCTATGGGTAAACGTGTTAAGTTGCTCTGCAAGTCATAAGCAAAGGGCTAGGGGGAAAAAGATGCATCAGAAACAACTGAGCTGCTCCATCTGAGAAGCAGAGACCACGGCCATCTATTTGCCAACAGAGCTCGTTGTCAGCCAGGGGAATTCGGTCACCTGTTTTCTACTTCTAGCAGCTAAATCGACCTAGGGCAAGAAGGGAGGGGGAATGCAGGAAACATTCTTTTTGGTATAGATCACAGCTGCTTTTCTCCTCTTTACACACTCAAATATATTAACTGATTCCACGCTTCTATTAAAATCCAGCCGCTGATGTAATGAATCTGAAAATACAGAGCTGGAAATATGAAAACAGATCTAATAGATGCAAAAATTCTGACAACAAAGCCCTTGATGGAGCACCATGCTAGTAGGTTCATAAATTAGCATGCTGTACAAACAGCAACCATGTTGGCATCTTGGTATCCATTCTTTTCTTGAGGCATTTACACTTAAAAACTACCCTCCATATAAAGAGCGGCTCTTAAAACCAGCAAGACAACAGCTATTTTTATGACAGCTTCTCAAGTAATGAATCACCAGGGATCAAGTAATAGAGCTAAGATGGGAAATGAGCTCACAGTGAGAATGAGCTTGAGACAAATGATTATTTAGGCTCTGGAAACACAAACAACATCATTCAGTCAAAAGAAGAGACTTGCTCATTTGTGGGCTTTGTTTTCCACGCCTGCAAACCAATGGAAAACACGCTCGTCTTCAAGCAGACCTTCTTTGGTACTTCAGATAAAACATCATAAATCCCAAACACACCTCAGTGAGCAGACACCTCACCACTCATGGATGCTACACATCCATATTTACCTCCAAACCTGCGACTGCAGTTTGGTCTCCTGCCTTCACAGCACCTCATTTATTTGTTTTTAAGAATCTTATGAAAAAGAAGACATGAGTTTTCCCAGAGCCAAGGCCAAAAGTTTTAAACAAAATGGTAATATGTGGGATTTGTTTTCAGCAATGGCAGTGGTGCTTAACAGAAGAGAACAGCTTACCCTTTTTAGACAGTTCCTGACTTCTTGCATAAGGCCTAACCTTCCTGCCCAGCCATCACTGATAGCTTTCCATCTGTAACCCAGTTCTCTTTATACTGGAAGCATTTCCCATACAACTAATGAAAACAAAGATATACAATACACTTTTTATCAGTCCTTATCACAGTCTGTTTAATAAAAAACAAACACAGGGTAAGGCCAGGAACAGCACACTAATGAGCATACAGCAGGGAACGTCACTAAGAAGAAGATCTGACACTGGAAAGAAAAGCTAATTACAAAGGAATTACAGAACTTCCTACACCACTTAGGCTTTGTTAGATCTGCTACCTGAAAATGGCAATGAAGAATCAGTCCCAGCCAACCTCAGCACAAGAAAAATAGAAATCCAAGTCTGAAGACTTGTCTGCAGAAACTAGTTCCTTTTCTACACATGGTGAATTCCCAGATGGTTTAGTTTTGGGCCTAAGTTCCCAGAAGAGTCAGATGAGCATCAGTCCAAGGAAAAGAGTGGAAATATTTAGACAGTGGTACGTGGGGAAAAAGAAGAAAATAAACAGAGTTGTGGCAGTGCAGATTTAAACAGCTTAAATGATCATAAGCTGCAGCCTGAGAGATGCACATTCACTCTATGATAACCACTACACATCGTGGTACTATTTCTCCCAAGGTATAAGCTGGGCATACATCTATTCCAAACTTCTAACATTAAAAGCAAATAGCAATTAATGCTATTTGATTTAATAAAAATAAATAAATCCCAACTTTTTACAGCACTTGAACAAGGTCCTTCTTTATTTTTCATTGTTATCCACTTTGGATACTTTCTTAGGAAAACTTCCTCCCCAGCCAGCCAGTCTAAACAATCTGAAAAGTTCAGATTGAACAGAATTGAATGCTGATGCCAACAACATGCTCCATGAAGTTTTTCTGCACCTGCCAATCCACAACTTCTGCAGGTCAGCAGACTGCTGTGACTATCAGAAGACAAAACCCACAACTTCACATGAAAGTAATTTCACTACTCTGCCCTTTAGCCTATAAGAAAGACTTGTACATTTTTCACCAGATAGAAGCCCTGTGTGCAGGAGTTTAAGTAAACCTTACATGAGGACAAGCACACTCCCTTCACAAAAATATGGGCTCGTTTGAAGAATGCTGGCAGGATGCTGAACCTGTATCTTTACACGATGGCATCTGGTGCAGTGAAAATTCTTATAGGAAATGGTAATTCTGGCTACCACTTATTTAAAAATGTTTCATAGTACAGTTTTCTTGCTGCTGTTTTCCACAGGATTAGCCAATACCAAGTAAAACAGTTCTGCAAGTAAAAACAGAAATCCAAGCAGTTGTTCCAAAGTCACCAGCACTTAGAGGCTCATTAAATAGTGGATAGTGATAGGACAAGGGGGAATGGTCTTAAACTGAGACAGGGGAGGTTTAGGTTGGATATTAGGAGGAAGTTTTTCACTCAGAGTGTGGTGACACACTGGAACAGGTTGCCCAAGGAGGCTGCGGATGCCCCATCCCTGCAGGCATTCAAGGCCAGGCTGGATGTGGCTCTGGGCAGCCTGGGCTGCTGGTTGGTGACCTGCACACAGCAGGGGTTTGGAACTGGATGAGCACTGTGCTCCTTTTCAGCCCAGGCCATTCTGTGATTCTATGATTCTATAACTTGTTAAAGACTTTGCACGCCAAGGTACAGAACTTGCAAGACTGTAGGTGACAAGTGAAATATTACAACAGCCATTATGACAGCTGTGCTACGACTTAAAGATCAGCTAACTGTTAGCTGACACGTCCCGAAATTCTGGTTTGGAAAGTGTTTCAGTGCAAAAAGAGAAACATTTACCATATTCACCAAAGCGCAGGGACTCCCACTGCTGCCATTCCACAATGGTGCTGACTGCACGTATACCTGCATAGATTAACAGCATTCCTAATGTGGCATCTAACAAGAAGTTGATAAGGTACCTGAAAAGAAAAACATAAAGATTAAGCAAGGAATAAGGGTCCGTTTTCCAGAAATTCAGTGTATTTTAAATCTGCACCTGATAAATCTGTATATTTATTGAGAAGCTGGAACACTTCAATTAATATTTACCCACTTCTGTAATTACGTGGCATAACACTTAAATAGTTTTATCAGGGCATCAATATTCTGTTTCAGACCTTAGGCTTTAGCTTCAACTTACACTCCTGCCAACGTTGGGTGTGGGTTTGTGTGTGCAAATGCCTGCAGTCACTGTCAAAGCCACATTTCATTTTACTGAGGGGTTCAGTGGAAGCGATTTACTTTAGTGCTTTAGATCTTGTTTAAAAGACATTTGGAACTGAATCCAGAACAAGCCTTCCCACAGAACAACTAAGGGTACTGGACACAAGACTGCTGCACTATCAACTGCTTCAGGAGGAACTTCTGCAATCTCACCTACACTTTAAAAAACTACAGAGATTGCTATGGGTTTCAAATTAATTCTTAGGCCCATTCAATAGTGCAGCTGGACTTCTGAGTGCCTCGTGAGCCCGTGTGGTTTGTTTACTACTGCTCCACTTTGGCTGAACAAAACAGCAGCTGAGAAGGAGACAGCGAAGGTCATCCCTGCTGAAAGCCACACAGTGAATCCCTGTAACTGAGATGCTTATTTGGCAGCTCCCAATGCTAAAGTAAACTCTAGAGTCCATAGGTGCTTATCTGCAGTGATAAAAATAACAGATCAGAGCTGTGGGCTTCTGCAGATGGCAGAGTCAAGTGCATGTGGACAAAACAATACTAGTAAGAGGAAAGCAAATACAGAACACGTGCATTCAAAGCAGTAAAGGAGGAGCCGTTCTGACCCTCAAAAATCCCATTCAAGCAGCAACTCCAGAGTAAAAACAATTAGACATGCCCTGCTTCAGCCACGACGCATCTGTAAGCTTCTAAAAAAACAGTTATTTTCCAACAGTTGCACGTCAAATCATGGTTTGAATGAACTTTTGTATCTGACAAACACTAAAATCCACGCTGAGCGTTTAGCAAATGAAGCCCAGCAACTGCAGGATTCCACGAGTCAGTCGGGGCCACCAGGGGCTGCTCTAAGCCTGCGGCAGGAGGCCCAGCAGCAGCTGGCAGAAGAATCTCTGCCCAGGCCTGCTGCCATTGCTGCTGTGGTGCAGGCCAGACGTGCTCCAAGCCCACCAGTGGTACCCAGTGCTGAGGGACATCACTGCTTGCTTTGTCTGCTGAGAATCCTTCAAGCCACAAGGCACCCATCCAGAAGTTTTTTAACAGGTGCTTTGTCAGCTTGCATCTCATCCTGCCTGAGTTGGAGCACTGCAATACCAGGCTGCCAAACACCAGCTTCCAGCTGTAATTCATTCCAAGCTCTGAATCACAGCGTTCTCTAAAACAACGTTTTCTGGTTTTGTTCTGAAAATAAGCCACAAACTACAAAACAGAAAACTATCCATGGTGAAGTTTGCCGAGTTAAATTACTATTATTTGATCCCACAGGCAGAAGTGCTGCTTCTACTCAGCTATTTTCACCCACTCATACCCTGAAGGTGTATTTCTGCCCAAGAAAGGAAGGCTGGCTTTGGCTGATGCAGCACACTGTCTTTCTGACAGCAGGTCCTGGGTCCTTGCCTAAGACACTGCACAGAGTTCTTAGATTTTAAGATGCTTTAATGAAGTACTAGGCTTTATCTTTAAACACTGATGATTCTAGACGTGTTTTCATTAGCTTATTTAAATACGTACATGAAAATGGAACAAAAGCAATTTGCACCTGTCACTTTTATGAATCATTAGGAAATTAAGTCAGTAAGGAAGAGAAATCCAGCAGTGATGCCTGGTATTACTGAAACTCTCATGATTATATCTTAACCTCTACAGTTAGCGTGTTAAAACAGTGCATTTTCCCTACCAAAATGCTGTGGTGGGAGGAGAAAAGCAGTGTTTTACCAGTAGATTTATTGCATGTAGAAACAGAAGAAACTAAGGAGAAATAAAGAGAAATCTTTAGTCTTATGAAACACCACAAACATATTCCTTGAGTTAGGGGTCAGTGTTGGGTCCGGTCCTGTTCAACATCTTCATCAATGACCTTGATGAGGGGGTAGTGGCCACCCTCAGCAAGTTTGCTGATGATACGGAGTTGGGAGGATTGGCTGACACGCCTGAAGGCTGTGCTGCCATTCAGCGAGACCTGGACAGGCTGGAGAGCTGGGCAGTAAGAAACCAGATGAGGTTTTACAAAAGCAAGTGTAGAGTCTTGCACCTAGGGAGGAATAATTGCATGCACCGGTACAGGTTGGGGGATGACCTGCTGGAGAGGAGCTCTGTGGAGAGGGACCTGGGTGTCCTGGTGGACGACAGGTTGGCCATGAGCCAGCAGTGTGCCCTTGTGGCCAAAAAGGCCAACGGCATGCTGGGGTGCATTAAAAAGAGCGTGGCCAGCAGGTCGAGGGAGGTGATCCTCCCCCTCTACTCTGCCCTGGTAAGGCCTCATCTGGAGTACTGTGTCCAGTTCTGGGCTCCCCAGTACAAAAAAGACAGGGATCTCTTGGAAAGAGTCCAGCGGAGAGCCACAAAGATGGTGAAGGGCCTGGAGCATCTCCCCTATGAGGAAAGGCTGAGTGATCTGGGCCTGTTTAGCCTTGAGAAGAGAAGACTGAGAGGGGACCTGATCCAGGTCTATCAATATCTAAGGTGTGGGGGGCAGAGTGGTGAGGCCAGACTGTTTTCAGCAGTGTGCGGAGACAGGACAAGGGGAAATGGCCAGAAGCTGGAGCATAGGAAGTTCCGCACCAATGTGCGCAAGAACTTCTTTAGGTGAGGTGATGGAGCACTGGAACAGGCTGCCCAGGGAGGTGGTGGAGTCTCCTTCTCTGGAGATATTCAAGACCCACCTGGACGCCTACCTGTGTGACCTGGTGTAGGGATCCTGCTTTGGCAGGGGGTTGGACTCGATGATCTCTGGAGGTCCCTTCCAACCCCTACGATTCTGTGATTCTGTGATTCTGAGTCACTTAACTTCTTTGGTTACCAAAGAGCAACAGTGAGCAGCTGCCATCATCAAAGTAACTGCCTTGGGTTCCGAGGGGCAGATGAGTAGGCTTTTACAAGTAATTTCACAGCTTCTATTAGCAGAAATGCGTAGGCTTCTTTGAGCATGTGCCCCATCAAGAACAAACCCAAACAATTACCATTTGCTTCAGTAGCTCCTGTGACGAACCTGACAGGGTTTAGTCACAGATTCTTCAAGTTGAATACAGTACGGTGAAATGCTTATCTGTTCAGTCACACTGCTCCTGGTGTGAGACTGCAACGTTCATCTCTGTACTAACTGCCTGGGGATCAAGCAAGACTTCCTGCTTTTAACAGTGAAAATTATACTGCAGTAGATGATGTAGGTTTTTGAAGGATATGCAGGTGTGAAAGATTTTTGATGATTATCCCTGAAAGCAACCTGACTTTATATTAACAGCTCGCTGCAGAGGATGGTGAAGCTGGAGGTGAGCATACACAACTTCATGTCCTCTGGTCCTTAGCATCTCTTATCTCTTTCAGCAAACAGCCTCGCACTAAAATGTGCAGCCTAAGTCCTCATTAAGAAACTGGAGGAGGAGAAGTAACAGTTTATCCTCAGTCTAAAGCATCCATACGTAGACCAGAAAAAAAAACCCAAAGCAACCAACCAACAACAACAAACAAAAAAACCAAACCACTTTCCTAGGTCCTGACAGCCTGACACTAACAGAGCAAATTTTGGACCCTAAATGAACTAAGCTTAAAACAAAGGTCTTTGAAAGTGACTGACTCCTTGCATGAAAACTGCATTAGTGTTCAAGTACAGCAAACTCAGCAGCAGAACCTTCGTATTCATCAGTGGTTCAAAAATTAAGCACTCACAGTGAACAAGGGTCTTCTTCAGTAAGGTCTGATAAGTAGACATTTGCAAAGTGGATGAACAACATCCCTATGGCTTGCTTGGAAGTATCTAAAAACCTGCATAGAATAAAAAACAGCTATTAAGAAACATACAACTGTTTACAACACAGTAGCACACAGCAAATTTATATTGAAATTTCAACCCAATTATTCATTTTTCATAAAATAACAACACTAAAAGGTATTATGCCAAGGTAATTAACTTACTTAGCAATGTTCCACTTTAAGTCCAACCCTTTGGTATATTCTCCCTTGAACCTGGCTGACAATAAACCAAATCATACCAACTTGAGGCCTTATTGTAATTTGAAGACTGTGGAGCTCCTCCTGGTATCACATGCATCATCTACAGGCTAATCTTCACTAAACCTGGCTCTGTCTTTATAACCTTCTGTACACAACGAGTAGCCCAGGCTCACAAGACATTTCAGCTCCTTTACAGTTTTGTGTATTTGGCAAGTTTTTGGGAGGGACAGAGGGAAAACTGTCATCACGTTCTTGTAGGTGGACAATTTAATGGCTAATTTCTTTATCTGGTGCATTTTGCTAAGATGCCTTCGTGGGTATGAAAGCATGAAGAAGCCTCAATGAATTTCAGCTAAAGCACAGCAGCTCACTTGAAGAGGAGCAATAGCCTTGAAACCACTAACTGCACAGCAGAAGACAAAGATGGAGAGAGAATAGTTTACTACTTATTGGGAAAACATTAAAAAACACTTAGGTACAGATTCAACATTGATTTTGGTCCCTTATCATTCTTTTATTACCTATTTATTATTATTATCACAACTTCCCAATATTATTTTTAAATATTGGAATCACATCACAAGCATTATATGGTCCAGAGTGTTTCTTTATACAACTCAGCACCCATTTGGCCTGTTGTTTTTATGCCTTAAAAACAAACAGACCCAAACAACATTTTATGCCCGAATCTGTCTGCCAATTTGGTATTAAAACTTTATTCTTCCAAATACATTGTGCAGCACAGTGCACTGGGCTGAGGCAGGAGGCCAGCACATTACTTATCTAATCACTACAGCATATGATAAATAATGATACTCAAGTCCCAGAACTAGATTATTGGCTTAAAAATTGAAAACAGCCAGGCTGAATTTCAGAGTGATACAGGCTGTAAACAAAGAATTGCTATTTACTTTTTCCATAAAATAAACGTCAGGATAAATGATGAACAGCAGCGTTTTTACAGATGAAATTCAGCAATTAAACAAGCCCAAAGCAAACACCTCTATAGGTTCCAAACCCTGGAACAACAGCATCACTTTTACATCTGTCTCAAAACAAGTGTGGGTAATGCTGGCATCACTACAAGAAAAGAATATTTTAACAGTAATAAAAACATATTTTTATCCTATATATTGCTCTATAATTTCATAAGGTATTATCTTTCACCATCATGTTTTCTATCTTACAAAAGACAGGATATGGAGCATGAAGCTTTGTTGAAGTTAAGAGCTTGTGCAAGTTTGCAGATGTTAAGATGAATCTTCACTGCAGTCTGCCAGCACTTGAAGGGAACTTTTAAGCAGGAAGGGAATCAATTCATTACAGTTTGATAGTGACAGAACAAGGAGGAATGGCTTTAAACCAAAGGAGGGAAGACTGAGGTGAGATGTGAGGAGGAAATTCTTTACTCTGAGTGCTGGCAGTGCTGCCCAGAGCTGTGGGTGCCATCCCTGGAGGTGCCCCAGGCCATGGAGCCCGAGCTGGGGGGCAGCCAGCCCACGGCAGGGGTGAGCTTGATGATCTGTAAGGTCCCTTCCAATCTAAGCCATTCTAAGGTCTTAGGGCAGTTCTAGATTCTATCTTCAGGAGAAGGTGCAACTTAAAGCTATATGTCTAAAGATATCTTTGTGGTGATACCTGGAAGGGAAATACCCAAAGGAATACAACATTTTATTGAGCAACGTATTTCAGTAATTGTTTTGTTCATTGCATTCTTGTCATCACCTTATTATTTTTGTTTAAATTATTACCATATGCAAACAATCATTCTCTCAGTACGTAAAACACCCAAGAAGCCACACTGAAGGAATGAACCCTGCAGCCACGTACCATATCCTCCAAGGACGTCTTTCATGCTTTGGTTCTCTTAATCGTTTTACTACAAAAGAAGAAAAACAATTGGAGATAATCAGCAACTCCAACCATGAGGCAAAGTGAGAAGTAAAAGCAAATCTCCTCGCAGAAGCATTATACTCTTCAATAAATCAGAACTTACCCGAAGGCATTTCACTTCATCCATCCCTGAAGATAGATTTTAAAAGAAACCCCATCCCTCCTCCTATCACCCACTGACCAACAGCCTGGCTGCCAGCATCCCCACTCAGAACAGCCACCCACTGCCTGCCTACCATTGCCACGGCTGCATCCTTTATGACCACAACCACAACATTTGATTTCCCACAGTAAAGCAGGTTGTGAATATTAGAAAAAGCAGTTTCTTTCACCCTCTGGAGACCAAAAGCCAAATAGGAAAGGATGGCTTGCAGTTTAGGGGCAAACTATAACATCAGAAAGAGACCAAAAGGATGAGTAACAAGACAAACATATTATCTGACAAAGCTTATTTATTTTCTGGATGACAAATTAGACTTTTGTTTGCAAACTGAATTCCAAACGAGGATGGATTTTAAAATCAGATGCTGCTTTCACAAGAAGGTTTGATAGCCTCCAAACAAACAAATAGAACACAAACAGACCAAAAACCACCACCAACAAAAAAAAAAACCAGTATGAAAACAGATGTCAACTACACCAAGGTAAAAAGCCACAGGTAAGTGTGGATATTTCAGTACTGATGCTGCCCACAAGACAAGCTGGTGTGTCCCCATGAGCCCAGGGGAGCAGAAGCCCAAAGCACGATGGAGAACATGAACTGTGGGCTCAGAAGGACAGGGGTGACATCCAGCCCTGGGGGCACCTCTGGGATGCAACATCCCATCTTAGTGGAACACGGCATGTGATGCAGGGGGGAGCATTCTGTGACTGCACAGGATTTGAAGGGGAGGATGGGAGGAATCAAAGTGATATGCAGAACAAGTTGGGGGAAATAGATAAGGGATAAAAACAGCCTACACAAACAGCAGCTGCTCCATAGCCCTGCACTGCCTCCTGCACACAGACTGTCTGAGCTTATTGAACTCCACTTCTAACTCTTTTTTCTGGGTGAGAAAACCACTTTTCCCCCCACTGGGTGGAAGCTGGAGCAGGGGACCACCACAGGCTCTGCTGCCCCATCCCAGTGCCCCCCACAGGCCAGCTGCTGCTCCAGCCACTCACCTGGCACATGTCAGCAGCACACCAAAGCACCAGGCAATGGAAACCTTTCTATGAAGGATGGGTCCACTTCCCTCTACTGCCCTAAGCACAGATCCTGAGCACCAGAGGTTCAGTGTGCCTTACCAGAGCCTTGCTACACCAACCCTGAACGATAACTATTCAAGCTATTATTTCAAAAGTAGTCTCCTAAGAAAATGTGGTTGTTGGAAATTAAAAAGTGGCAAGAAGAAAAGACTGCATACGTCCCCCAAAGAAAAAGTTGTAACAGCATCACTCACCATGGGTCTCCATGAGCAGCATGCCATAAATACGCAGCTTCTGTTACACCACAAGCAGCACCCAGGTGACTTAACCAGTTCACAGCAAGCAGTGCCTGGTCACAGCAGGAGCTGATAATACCTTCACTTGTGCAAAATGGGGCAGTGCACAGCTGTGGGCTGGCTCCTGGGAAAGCAGCCCCCACCTGCCCCAAACAGCCACGCACTGGGTGCTCAGCCCCAGCAGTGCCAGGCACACAACACAGCTCACTGCTGCTCTGAGAGCACAGCAGATGAAGAGTAATTAGCTGGGAGCGTTCAGAATTTCACACTCAATTATAAACGAAGAAAAAAGCGCTGGTAGTTTATCCATCTGATGCCAGAATTTTTCAGGAAAGGAAATAAAAGCGGTTCTGCCAGCAAGCACGGGAGCTGCCAGATGGGCAGATAACAGACAAGACAGCACGGAAGGCAGAGCATTAGGAATGCAAGCTCAAGCTCATTAGTTGTCTCCTGTTTCACGAAGTTGCTAGCAATAATGCAGGACAGATTTCACTTATTCTAAACTCTGTTTTGGAAGGCTGTCAGAAGCTCTGCTCTGCTCGTCACTCCCAATGTCTTTTCCACAACAGTAGGAACAAATAAACACCACTGATTCCCCAAAATCCCGTTAAGAGAAACGTGCTGCACTGCAGAAGGACAGCTGCTGCTGATGGTGACCCCTGTGCTTATCTCCTCTTTGAACCTCTCCTTTACACACGAAGGCAAAGCTTTTAGGAGACTGCAGTTGAAGTTTTACTCGAGCCCCCCATTACCTCCTGTGCAGCATTATTCCTTAAGAAATCACAGATTTCCCCAGATCAACCCTGCAACAAATGTCAGGCCTAATGAGAACGAGCTGAAGCAATGCCTTACAAAAGGGAAACAAGTCTGTAAGCTACACACGTGGCTAAAAGCTTCTGTGACACTGAAGAGCTCAATATCTCCTTCCATTCAGAGGTTTTTTTAAAAAGAACATCAATTTTCACTTGTTTGTTTTAAAGGGAGTAATAAATGCATGACTTTGTTAGCATGAAAGACTGAAAGCAGCAGTGCTTTTGCCATGCTGCTCATTTCTCCAGACAAAACAGAGCAGCACTGTGTGCCCAGTGTTTCACTTTTCACCCCACTGTTAATTCATAGAGTCACAGAATGGCCTGGGTCATCACAAAGCTCCAACCCCCAGCCACAGGCAGGGATGCCAACCTCCATATCTCATGCCACACCACACTGCCCATCCAACCTGGCCTTGAACACCTCCAGGGATGGACGGGGCATCCAGACTCTCTGGGCAGCTGTTCCAGCACCTCACCACTCTCTCTGTAAAGAATTTCCCCCTGACATCCAACCCAAATCTTCCCTCCCTCAACTTCAAACCATTTCCCCTTGTCCTGCAGTTATCCACCCTTTCAAAGAGTTGATTCCCCTCCTGTTTGTAGGCTCCCTTTAGGTACTGAAAGGCTGCAATGAGGTCACCCCGCAGCCTTCTTTTCTCCATGCTGAACAAGCCCAGCTCCCTCAGCCTGTCTTTGTAGGGGAGGTGCTCCAGTCCCCTCATCATCTTTGTGGCTCCTCTGGACCCTCTCCAACAGCTCCATGTCTTTTCTGTACTGGGGGCTCCAGACCTGGACACAGTGCTGCAGACGGGGTCTCACAAGAGCAGAGCAGAAGGGGACAATCACCTCCCTGTCCCTGCTGGCCACCCCTCTGCTGAGGAGCCCAGGATCCCATTTGCTTTCAGCACTGCAAGAGCACACTGCTGGCTCATGCTCAGTTTTTCATCCACCAGGACCCAAAGGTCCTTCTCTGCAGGGCTGCTCTCAAGGACTGATCCTTCCAGTCTGTGTATATGCCTGGGACTCCTCTGGCCAAGTGCAAAACCTTGCACTTTGCTGTGTTGCACTTCCCTCTCTCCCTGTGCCTTGTTACCTGAAAGCATGATGCCCAAACGCCTGCCCCTTCAGAGCCCCCTGCTCACTGCCCTGCAGAGGAACCCCACCTCCCTCCTGCTCACACTTTGCCTGCCTGCCTGTGCCCAGCCACTGTTTTCCAGCTGGGACACAGGACACCCCAGGAGCAGTTACTTTTTCACTACGAAAGAAACACACCAGTGAACCAATACTGCTACCTGAGCTTTGGAATAGAACAGTGTAGTCCTCCCTGTGACGGGGTCAGGTTTCCTATGCTCAGGGCTTGCCAAACGCTGCCCCACAATAGGACAGCAGGTAAGCAAGGGGTGTGGACAAAGCGGGACAAGAATATTTAAGTGCCTACCACATTTTAATAAACGCCATTTTGCCTCACGCACTCTGGGGTCTGTGTGAGCATTTGGCCCCGGCCCGGTTGGGGTCGGTTTCGCTGGCAAGTGGCGCCCTCGGTCGGCAGAGGACGAGCAATGAGAGACTACTACTACAAGTGGTGACCCCGACGTGATCTGCCTATCGAGGGTTAACCACCCGGCGTGCCCGTGAAGCGGAGAAGAGCCTGCGGAGTGGCGGCAGGTCGCTCACGGAAGACACATCGCGGAGAAGAGCCTGTGAAGTGGCGGCAGGTCGCGTGTGTAACCATGGAACAGATTATTAAGGTACTTTTGCAGTTTTGTAAGGACTACTGCGGCAAAAATACCCCTTCAAAGGAGGAGGTAGCCGCGGTGCTTTCGGTTTTAAAAAAGGGAGGGGAGCTGGACTCCCCTCAGCAAGTGCTGGATTCGGGTAGGTGGGATTCGCTCACCTCGGCTTTATGCCAACGCGCCATGAATAACCAAAAGGCTGCTGAACTTAAAACCTGGGGCTTGATACTTGGAGCCCTTAAGGCGGCTAAAGAGGAGGGTAAGCTTAAGGTGGAAAAAGGGGTGGAAAGGGCTCCGGGGGGCGGGTCTTTGCTACCTTGCAGTACTGACGACCAAAGCGTGGCGGACAAGATGGCGACGGTCGCCGCGGCGAAGGGCGGGGAAGAGGAACTCCCGACCGCATGTCTACCAACCGCTCCGCCCGCTCCGCCCCCGCCCTACCCTCCGCGGTCGTTATATCCTTCTTTGGAGGAAGAAAAGGCAAGGGCGGGGCTTCGTCCCAAAGGGGGGAGGGACGGGCGTCTGCTGACTGATTGGGCTAAAGTAAAGGAGGAGGCACAAGACCGGGGCCTTGCGAACCCGGAGGCATTTCCGGTAGTGATTTCCGATGATGATAACCCGATCTGGGTCCCGCTGGACCCGAAAGCGATAGCGAGGGTGCTTGAGGCAGTTGAAAAGAAAGGATTGAAGTCCCCCCTGACAATGAACGCCTTGGAGACATTAATATTGCCGGGACCCCTGTTACCATACGATATTGAGAATCTGATGCGCATGATTTTGAAACCGGTGCAGTATACGCTTTGGAAGGAGGAATGGCAGGCTAGACTTAGACAAATGCTGGTTACAGCCCAGAACGATCAGGGGAATCCGCTTCACGCGTCTAACCTGCAGAGATTGACGGGTAGTACGCCGGGTATGATCACTGCACATGCCCAGCTTACGGAGCTGAGGCCCGGGGAACTAATAGCCACTACAGACGCTGCCCTTGAGGCGTTCAGAAGGCTCGCAAGAAATGCTGAGCCGTCTACTCCGTGGACGGAGATTGCACAAGGTCCCACTGAATCCTTCCAGGATTTTGCGGATAGGTTGATCAAGGCAGTGGAGGGATCGGAGCTGCCTAGGGCAGTGCACGGCCCCGTGATCCTGGATTGCCTCTATCAAAAGTCGAGCTCGGACGTACGGGCTCTATTACGGGCGGCGCCAGACAGGTTCCACACCCCCGGTGAGGTCCTTAAGTATGTGATGGACAAGCAAAAGTCTCAATCATCAGTGGCAAGCGAGGTTGCTGCAGCGGTAGCTGAGGTGATGCTAGCGCATGGGGTTGCTGGGCGGCAGAGTCCAGATCGCCCGCCTGGGCCATGCTTCAGGTGCGGTCAATTAGGTCATTTTAAGGCACAGTGTAAGAGCAACGGGGGTATAGTGTGCCAAATGTGCGGGAGGAGAGGTCACACTGCACCGCAATGTAGAGCTCGTGGGCTGCGATCTCGAGGTAGGGGGGATGAGGGTCCCTCTTACGATTCATGGGATTCTCAGGAAAGGCGGGCTTTGGATCTAGGCCTGCCACTAGCTGCGCTATCGTTGAGCTGCGGGGAGCGCCCCTTGGTGAAGATTACAGCTGCAATTACGGAGCTTCCCGCTGGCTCCCCAGGGCCGCGATCTATTTTCCTTACCGCCCTGGTGGACTCAGGAGCGGATGTGACGGTTTTTGCGGAGTCCGACTGGCCGCCCACGTGGCCAGCGGGGGCCACTCAAACTATAGCGGGAGTGGGGGGAACTGCTCCAACGCGGAGGTCAGCCAAGCAGATCGAGATAATCGTGGTCAACAGAGACGGTTCCCTGGAGAAGCCCGTCCTGCTAACCCCGCTGGTAGCGCAGGTACCGGGAACCCTGTTGGGGCGAGATTACCTGCGGGGTGTGTCTGCTCGGATACAACTGCAGGCCTTAATTGCCCGGTGGGCAGGCACAGATCCGCGGCTGAAGCCATACAACGAGACCTCTTGGACTGTGGTCAGTCCTGTGAACACGGAGGCTTTCTCCATTACTTCGGGTTATTGCGGGTATACCAAAAATGAAACACGGGTCTTCACAGGGCGCAATACAACCTGCTTGTCAAAGGGTGGGGTCCTTTCTAAATCTAGCGGTAGATCCTCATTTAATTGTACGGCAGTTTGGGACTTTTATGGGTATGGGTTCACTTTCAAACGGGGGGTCAACGAGGTGCTATGGAATAACAAAACGGCTAAGGCGTTGCCCCCTGGAATCTTCCTGATCTGTGGGGATAGAGCCTGGCAGGGCATCCCGCACAATGCCTTAGGGGGACCCTGTTACCTAGGGGAACTGACATTACTGTCTCCGAATTTCACGACATGGATGCAGTATGGCCCGAGCATCATGGGTCACCATCGTCGCCAAAAGCATTCGAGCCCTCTCCCGGAGAATTGTAACGATGAGGTAGAGTTATGGAGTGCCACAGCACGGATATTCGCATCATTTTTCGCCCCTGGGGTTGCTGCAGCACAGAGCTTGGCTCAGATAGAACGCCTAGCATGTTGGTCAGCTAAGCAGGCGAATTTAACAACATTAATATTGAATGCGATGCTAGAAGACACAAACAGCATTCGGCATGCGGTGCTGCAAAACAGAGCAGCCATCGACTTCTTGCTCCTGGCACAGGGGCATGGATGTGAAGACCTAGAAGGAATGTGTTGCTTCAATCTTAGCGACCACAGTGTATCCATCCATAAAGCGCTGAAAGCCCTGCGAGACCATACGGAGAAGATCCAAGTGGAGGACGACCCCATCGGGGACTGGCTGAGAAGTGTGTTTGGCAACTTTGGAGGATGGGTTGCGAAAATTATTAAGGTAGTTGCGCTAGTATTGCTCGCAATAATTTGTATTGCGGCCATTTTGCCGTGCATAATCATGTGTTTCCAGAATTGCCTCACAAGGATCATGTGGCAAGTTATGGACCAACGGATTCTGTATCACAAAACGAAGGAACAGTTGTGAGAGATGTACTCGCGTTGCGATCGCGCTGCTACGGGATATTCCTGAGCATAGGGAGGGGGAAATGTAGTAGGCGTGGCGAGGAAACGGTATGTGACGGGGTCAGGTTTCCTATGCTCAGGGCTTGCCAAACGCTGCCCCACAATAGGACAGCAGGTAAGCAAGGGGTGTGGACAAAGCGGGACAAGAATATTTAAGTGCCTACCACATTTTAATAAACGCCATTTTGCCTCACGCACTCTGGGGTCTGTGTGAGCATTTGGCCCCGGCCCGGTTGGGGTCGGTTTCGCTGGCAAGTGGCGCCCTCGGTCGGCAGAGGACGAGCAATGAGAGACTACTACTACACCTCCCCAGGACGCACAGCCAAATGCATTACCTGAAGGTGGTGGCTCTTCCCTTGCTAACACTTATTCAAGCTGAAGGAATGCTCCTGAAGCAGCAGAATTGGATGCAGCACTCCAGCACAGGTGACAGGCAGCCTGCATCAGAGGTGAGCCTGCTCCATGCATCCTGCTGGCACAGCTGTGCTGATGGGGCTGTCAGTGTGGGGAACCAATGTCAGAGCACAGCTCCCAACCCAGACACCACGCCAACAGATGCTGTAACCTTTTTTTTTCCTTTCCCCTTTTACTTTTCCCTTCTCTTCCTCCTACTTTTTTTTCTTTTTTAAGGCAAAGCTGACCTGTCAGACATCCAACCCCAGTAAGCACAGATTCAGACACAAGCCCCCACTCTCAGTTACTGGCCTGTTTGCTGGGCAGCATTCTAGAGGTCAAAACCTGTGTGCAAACTGTGCTGTGCAAACAAGAGGATTCAACCCCTTGACTCCTGGAAGAAATGTCAAAGGTACAGCAATGATAAAACATTGCAAGCAAAGGTTAAGCAGCACAGATCCATGTTACTGCGCACTAAGCACCAATTTATGACACAAAGCACCATTTTCACCTACTGCTCAATAACAGATAAAGCTTTCCTGACATCACTAGGACAGCAGGTATCACTGAACTTTAAGCCATTCACTCCAGTTGTTTTAAGTCAGCAGAAGTACTGCCAAAGCATGGCAACAAATGAACCCATCAGAGAGCTCATCAGCCAGTCCTGCAGCTGGAATAATCTTAAAAGCAGAAGCCAACTCCCAGATTCACCTTCAGACAAATGCAAAAAGCACATTCCTCTTAGTAGAACACAGCAAAGGGAGGCCAAGGGTGGATTCACCCCGTCTGTTTAACAGCCACCGAAATCCTATGGAGCTCTTGCTAACCAGATTTATTCTTATGCTGAAGGAACAACAGAAGCACCGCGTTGCAACAACGAGACTCATTTCACATAACATCAACAACAACAACAAAAAAATAATGCAAAAAGATACACAGCCAACTTTCACATGCTCTTTTCACAAAAACAAACAACGAGTGGAAAGCCGATGGCCAGCTGCCATGCAGTAGTTGCCACTTCAATACAGCGTCTCTACCAACAAGGTCTTTATTCAGAGCAGATGAAAACGGCAATAATTTCCATGTGCAGGAGCACTGCTCTTAATGATACAGCTTTGTACCTCCTGGCACTTGTGCAGCTTTCATAAAAGCCTCCCAGCACTCAAACCTTACGCCCGCACCATAAAACATCGTGCTGTAAGAAAGCTCGAGCTCTTAGCATCAGATGAACGAGGTAATTCTTAAGTTCAATTTTAAGGCTGTCTAGACTACTTCATTTTCTATCATTACAATTACCTCCCAAAGAAAGCATTCAAATCCTATGCAGATAAACTAAAATATCCTGCCTGTCACACCATCACCCTCAAGACAAGAAATGAGATTTTATGATATTTTTAATAGCTGATGTTTTCCAGCATCAGTGAGAAACTAAGAGCAATAATTCTAAAAGAAATAAAAGTTTCTGAGAATAACATCTGAAATGACTTGAGACGGAATACATATGCTGTAAGTTGTGAGTAGCTGTTTTAAAGTCGTTTTTGGCCCATGGGAAAATCTGTACTTCTGCCAGTGGGAGAAAATGACAGAAACAAGAACAAAAAGCAAACAAAGGCTGTGCAGGTGATGAGGTGATGAGCTGGCCTGCTGGCTTTGGAGCTGCCAAAGACTGATGGGACCAACCCTATAAAGCAGTGCTTGGCCAGACTTTGGGCATTTTACCAGTTATCAGTTCTCTAAAGCAGATTACCTTCGAAACCCTTAAAAACTTAGGAACTCCCCTCCCTGGTTCACCTCCCAGCCCCAGGTCCTCACTACTTACACCATCTTCCTTCAGCCAGTGTAAGTGTGTTGTGGTAGAGAAAGGGAAATGATAATAATTATGAAAAATAAATACATACATATGAATGCATACAACAAGTGACACACAAGCAATTGCTCACTATCCTCCAGCCAATGCCCTGCTAGCCCCTGAGCAGTGGAAGAGAGCAAGATGAACTCCCACCCCCTACAAAACTCCTTCCATGTGATGTCACACAGGATGGAATATCCCTATGGCCAGTTTCAGTCCTAATTCTCTTCCCTCCCTGCTACTTGGGCCCTTTGTGCAGACACCCTTGGCTCTATAAACTATAAAGCAGCAACAACAAACATCAGCGTTATCAACACTGTTTTTCACAGAATCACAGAATCACTAAGGTTGGAAAAGACCTATAAGATCATCCAGTCCAACCATCCACCTATCACCAATGGTTCTCGCTAAACCATATCCAACACATATCCATATCCACACAACATCCAAACGTTCCTTGAACGCCTCCAGGGAAGGGGATTCCACCACCTCCCTGGGCAGCCCATTCCAGTGCCTGACCACCCTTTCAGAGAAGTAGTATTTCCTAATATCCAGCCTGAATCTTCCCTGGCACAGCTTGAAACCATTCCCTCTAGTCCTGTCACCAGTTATACGGGAGAAGAGGCCGACCCCCAGCTCGCTACAACCTCCCTTCAGGAAGTTATAGAGAGCAATGAGGTCTCCCCTGAGCCTCCTCTTCTCCAGGCTGAACATTCCCGGCTCCCTCAGCCGCTCCTCATAAGGCCTGTGCTCCAGACCCCTCACCAGCTTTGTTGCCCTTCTTTGAACACGCTCCAGGGCCTCAATGCCCTTCTTGCAGTGAGGGGCCCAGAACTGGACACAATACTCGAGGTGCGGCCTCACCAGAGCTGAGTGCAGGGGGACAATTACTTCCCTGCTCCTGCTGGTCACACTACTTCTGATACAAGCCAGGATGCCGTTGGCCTTCTTGGCCACCCAGGCACACTGCTGGCTCATGGTTCTCCTAGAACCAAACCATAGCGTCAAACCTGGCACCCTCAAGAAACCAAGTGCATCCCAGCTGTAACCAAGACAAAGCAGAAGCACAACTCTGAGGCACCAGCTCCCAAAAAATAACAACATAAGCAAACTGTGAGGCTGTGCAACACAGAACTCAGAATTGGTGGTAGGAACACGTCGGCAAGCTGAGCAGCAGTGGGTACAAGCAAGTTACTCCTGACTGAAGCACCATCCCACTGCCCCCCACAAAGGCAGAGCAGTGTAAGCTCTGGGGCTATGCTCAGCTCAGTGTAGGGTGCACTTTTGGCTGTGGTCACACAGCCTTTGAGTGGGACTGTGCTGTGAGAAGGTGAACATTTCCTGCCTGCAGACGTGGTTCATCATTTCATCAGCACCATCCACACAGATAAGATCTTGTCAGATACTTGCTCGAGTCTGCAAACTTCATTAACCATGAAATTAATATCACTACAGAGTGCGAAAATGCACGGTGTGTTTGTGCAAATCAGCTCCTTACCAATTCAATTAGAAGGCATTAGTCAAGAACATAAACTCATTATGCAGATTGCAGTTAAACAACAGGCTAGCTAACAGTTCAGAAGTTAGTTCTGATTAAACACAGCTTTCAGTTTCAGGCTAATTTATCATTTTAATAATTTCCAAATGTCAACAAAACTGAACCCTTTTTTCTAAACATTTCATGATGTGAACAACATGCATAATTATGCTCAGAACAATCTTATTATCTGGAATATAATTATATCCATAGAATCACAGAATGGTTTGGGTTGGAAGGGACCTAAAGATCATGCAGTTCCAAGCCCCTGCTGTAGGCAGGGACACCTCCCATAGCCCAGGTTGCTCACAGCCCCATCCAGCCTGGCCTGGTGTGCTCCCAGGGAAGGGGAATCTTGTTGGGCAACCTGTTCCAGTGTCTCACCACACTCACAGTAAAGAATTTCTTCCCAATATCTAGGAACCAGAATTCTCTCTACCAGAATTGGATGCAGCACTCCAGCTAGGGGTTCACTAAAGCAGAGTAGAAGGGAGAATCACCTCCCTCAACTGGCTGGTCACACTTCTTGTGATGCAACACAGCATACAGTTGGCCTTCTGGGCTGCAACAGCGCACTGCTGGCTCATGTTGAGTCTTTCATCAACCAGCACTCCTAAATCCTTCTCCTCAAGGCTGCACTCAAGCCATTCTCCTCCCAGTCTGTATCTGTGCTGGCCCCAACCCAGCTGTAGGACCTTGCACCTGGTCTTGTTGAAATTCACGAGGTTGGCATGGGCCCACATCTCCAGCCTGACCAGGTCCCTCTGAATCCAGCAACCAACTGGATAATATGAGCCATGTAACACGTTCAGAGCTAAGGCAATAAGCAGGCTCCACACAGTTGTTAATGAAAAGTTTGTTTAAGGAATTTGTTTAAAACAAACAAACAAAAAAATGGTCTTTTTAAAACAAAAACACGGACATAGCATTTCCAGAAGACCTGCTGCATTTGGAGACACGGAAATATTCAAGACCTGACATCATGAGGACATGAAGACAGCTAATAAATTGATATTACAATCTATTCCGCACACAGACATTTTTTGCAGTACGTCCTTGCAAAGTAAAATCCAAGCTAACGTAGCTTAAGTGGTGCTAAACGTTATGAGAAGATTTCCCCTGTGTTCAGTGAATGCAGGGATGCACATCTTTACTATTCCACAAAGCAAGAGTGCTCTTATGTCTCCAAAAATCAGAAACAACTTTAAAATTGTTACTCCAAGGTTTCATTTGGGGCTTTTTTCTTCCTTTTCTTTTCAACTGAACAGCTCCTGACACGGTCATTATTTATCTCTGCACAGTGATGCCTGGGAGCAACACCTGTCTGTTTCTTGCGGAGCCCAGAATGGACAGAAGTACATATTTTAAAGAATACTACAATATTCGCACGGTAAAAACAAGCAAATCATTGACTTTTACCCACATGGCTGCTTTTTTTTTTGTTTTTTTTTTTCTCCTTGTGGTTTTTAAAGCACCTCCCATCTTTGTCACAAACACCAATGAGGTGCCCCTGAAAGGACATTTCACCAAAACAAGAAACAAGCACACGGCACAGCAAGCAGCACCTCCGCACGTGGGGACAGAAAGCTCCGCTCATCTCAGTGTAGTTGGGCCGGCTCGGAGGGCCGTCAGACAGACAGACAGACGGACGGACGGACAGACGGGGTCCCGCAGAGCCCGGAGCTGTCCGTGGTGCTGCCAGGCCGCGCCGCCCCCCGCCCTGGAACAGAACGAGCCGCACTCCAGGAAGGCACGAGTCCTCTGCTAAGTGCACTGTGCATGTGAACTACACGTTGAAAATGGAGTAGGAGGAGCAGCTTGTGACAGACAGGTAAAGGGACCGGCAACAGGACTTTTCTCCATAGCTTTGTGCAGCTTTAGCCCATGAAAATGGTATCATCTCCAATGATACAGAATCACAGAATCACTCCAGTTGGAAAAGACCTTAAAGATCAACAAGTCCTACCATGACCTAGCCATCCTACCCTACCTCTAACAACCCTCCACTAAATCATGTCCCTGAGCAGCACATTCAAACAGTTTTTAAACACATCCAGGATGGTGACTCAACCACCTCCCTGGGGAGCCTATTGCAGTGCTTAACAACCCTTCTGTAAAGAAGTGTTTCCTCATATCCAACCTAAACCTCCCCTGGTGCAACTTGAGGCCGTTTCCCCTCATCCTGTCACCAGTGAGCAGAGACCAGCCCCGCTCTCACTGCAATCACCTTTCAGATATTGGAAGAGAGCAATCAGGTCTCCCCTCAGCCTCCTTTTCCCCAGACTAAGCAGCCCCAGTTCCTTCAGTCTCTCCTTGTAGGCCATGTTCTCCAAGCCCTTCACAGGTCTTGTTTCCCCTCTATGGACCTGCTGCAGCACCTCCATGTCCTTTCTGTACTGAGGTGCCCAAAACAACCCAGCACTCGAGGTGAGGCCTCACCAGGGCTGAGTACAGGGCAGGATGACTTCCCTGGTCCTGCTCACCACAGCATTGCTGATCCAAGCCAGGATGCATTGGCCTTCTTGGCCACCTGGGCACAGTGCTGGCTCACGTTCAGCCCACTGTCCATCAGCACACCAAGCTCCCTTTCCATAGGGCAGCTTTCCAGCCACACCTCCCCAAGCCTGTAGGGTTGCGTGGGGTCGTTGTGACCAAAATGCAGGACCCAATGCTTGGCCCTATTGAAACTCACACAGTTAACCTTGGCCCATCGATCCAGTCTATCCAGATCCCTCTGTAGTGCCTTTGTCCCCTCAGGCAGATCAACACTCCCTCCCAACAATCTACAATGATACCACACACGTGGGAATACTGTGCTAGCACATTCATCAATAAACCCTTAACTAGAGAATGCTCAGAAGGCGTTTGGCACTCCTGGCAGAATACACTGCGTTACACAAAAACGTTTTAAATGAGCTTTGTGGCATCAGTAATAAAATCTAAAAACTATTGCACCAAAAAATAAAAGCCAAGAAGCAAATATCATTTTAAACCAACATCGCTATGAAGGCACGCTGTGACACACACTTTGAAACTCCAACAGTTGCCTTGCTGGCCTGAAGCACAACCAACCACCCCTTGTGGCAGCGGAAACCCATTAAGGCTTCCTGTTACCAAGTGGCTTGGCATCCATAAACTAGGTTGGAAAATTACACACACCTAGGCAGGAGGACAAGAGCAGAATTAGCTTGGGCTTGGTTTCCAGTGGCCACTCCAGCAGCTCACAAGGTGCTGTCCCCCATCACACCGCTCCAGGCGGTGCCTGCCAACATCACAGGGACATTCTGGGGAGGCCATGGTGGGACCTTGGAAGATAACATATGCTACTGGAGGAGAGCTGAGAGCGTAATGTCAGAGCAGCCAGGCAGGTGCACACACAAGAAGGTGCCAAGCTGGAGTGACAAACAGTAAGCAGTTTTGCCTTAGAACAGTCCTTCAGTCATCTGTAGATGGACATCCAGTAATGAGGTATAAAAAAGTCCTGCTCACTACTATAACCAGAAAAAATATTTAGTTAGTAGAATGGAAAGTAAGATCCAGCTAGAAAAGGGCAAGCTGGGGTCACCTTTTGATATACCCATTTAACAGCACTTCATGTTGAGATGTCATATTGACTATTTTTAAATGCCTCTGTGCATAAAGAACAATTCTGGAATACATCTTGATTGATGCTCTTTTCACTTCTTTTTCTACAGAGGCTCCTGGACCAGAAGATCTCCTTCTAGGGTTCCCTTCCCAAGAAGGGGAGAGGCTCGCCCCTTCTGAAGAAATTTAAGCAGCAGCCAGGCAGCCACGTGCCCTCTGCTCCCTGGCTTGCTACAGAGGGATGCTGTACACAGCAGTCTGGCTCTGTGCCGAGGATTAATGTCATGTGGGCAGGCAGCCCACCACTGACCCAACAGCTGTGCCACGTCTCAGCCTGACCACGACTCAGCCACTTGTCCCTCAGTACTGCTACCTGTTGTGCCCAATGGATGGAGGATTGCAGGGGGGAGATACTTCAGTCTGAAAGCAAACACACGGATCTGTTCATTTCCTCACTGCTCTGGCCATGTGACCCAGCTGTGGATGTTCCATGCCTGCATTGGGGTCAGAGACAGCTGTGAGGGTGCCGAGGTCATGCCTGCTCTCTTGTCCACAGCATGAAGTCCTGATTCTCTTTCCTATCAGATTTGGCTCATGGAGTATAGAGAAGGCCTACTTGACTAACGGAAGCAATTTTTAAAGATTTTGGAACAGCAGGCCAGACATTGTTTCAAATATGACAAAAAGGGTAGAAACAGCAAGGCAAAAGCAGGAGACCAAACAGAAGCAGCGCTTCCAGCACAGCACAGCTCCTACCTGGACGTGAGCCAGCAGTGTGTGGTTGCAGCCCGGAAGGCCAGCTGTGTTCTGGGCTGCATTGAAAAAGGGGTGGCCAGCAGGGAGAGGGAGGTGATTGTTCCTCTCTACTCGGCTCTTGTGAGGCCCCATCTGCAGCACTGCGTCCAGGCCTGGGGCCCCCAGCACAGGAAGGACGTGGAGCTCTTGGAGCGGGTCCAGAGGAGGGCACTGAGATGTCAGAGGGCTGGAGCAGCTCTCCTGTGAGGAAAGGTTGAGGGAACCGGGCTTGTTTGGCTTGGAGAAGAGAAGGCTGCGGGGAGACCTCATTGTGGCCTTCCAGTGCTTGGAGGGAGCAAATAAACAGGAGGGGGAACGGCTGTTTATTCGGTGGATAGTGATAGGACAAGGGGGAATGGTTTTAAACTGAGAGAGAGGAGTTTAGGTTGGATATCAGGAGGAAGTTTTTCACACAGAGGGTGGTGAGGCACTGGAACAGGTTGCCCAAGGAGGCTGTGGATGCCCCATCCCTGCAGGCATTCAAGGTCAGGCTGGATGTGGCTCTGGGCAGCCTGGTCTGATGGTTGGTGACCCTGCACACAGCAGGGGGTTGGAACTGGATGAGCACTGTGGTCCTTTTCAACCCAGGCCATTCTGTGATTCTACATCAGCACTCCCTTACCACTGCAGCTGGTCTACAGGCGAGGGTCAGCTTCTCCTCCTGGTAAAGGACAGGCCCAAAAGATGTGGAAAACACTGTGCTGTCAGCACTGGAACAAAGCAACCTCTGCTTCTGCTTTTGATGTAAACAGAATAAGCTGCTAGGCTTTTGCTGCAATCTCCTTCAGAAACAGATTCCTTTTCTCAGCAATACTTACGTGGACCAGTGGCTTCCCTTCCCCTCCCACCTCACTCAGTTACGAGCAGCTTGCTGTGAATCCCCCACTCCTTCACAGTACAGAAATACTTCAACAGAATGAAGTTAGGATGTGCAGCACAAACAGGGCTGCTCTGCTCCCAGCCCACACTTGGTGCTGACACTTTTTCCCAGCAGTGCTTAAAAGGCATCAAGTTTTAAATGATTCTGTGGTCAGGAAAAAGTGTTATATTGACACGGTGCATTAGTAACTCATCACAGAATCATAGAATGGCCTGGGTTGGAAGGGACATCAAGGATCATGAAGCTCCAACCCCTGCCACATGCAGGGCCACCAACCTCCCCATTTAATACCAGCCCAGGCTGCCCAGGGCCCCATCCAATCTGGCCTTGAACACCTCCAGGGATGGACGGGGCATCCACAGCCTCTCTGGGCAGCTGTTCCAGCACCTCACCACTCTCTCTGTAAAGAATTTCCCCCTGACATCCAACACAAATCTTCCCTCCCTCAACTTCAAACCATTTCCCCTCGTCCTGCAGTTATCAACCCTTTCAAAGAGTTGATTCCCCTCCTGTTTGTAGGCTCCCTTTAGGTACTGAAAGGCTGCAATGAGGTCACCCCGCAGCCTTCTTTTCTCCAGGCTGAACAAGCCCAGCTCCCTCAGCCTGTCCTCATAGTGGAGGTGCTCCAGTCCCCTGATCATCTTTGTGGCTCCTCTGGCCCCTCTCCAACAGCTCCCTGTCTTTCTTGTACTGGGGGCTCCACACTTGGACGCAGTACTGCAGCTGGGGCCTCACAAGAGCAGAGCAGAAGGGGACAATCACCTCCCTGTCCCAGCTCATCACCTTCGGATACAAATAAGCATCTCTTAAGGGCTGCGCGTCTCTCCTTAACTCAGCAGACAGCAGCACAGACACGTGTTGAACGCACCCCGTTCTTCAGGTTTTTTTTGCTGCGGTGAAACAGCAGCGGCCCGACCGAGGACGCGTGCCGGCAGGGCGCTGAGCACGGCGGCGATGGCGGCATCGCGCACGGCCGCACAGCGGAACGCGGCGCCGCCGGCCGAACCGCGACCGCACGGCGCGGCCCCGAAAGGCGTCACGGCGGCCCTAACGCCGAGCCCGGCCCGCTCTCCGGCCGCCGCCCCGCCCCCCGCCGCCCGGCCCGGCCGCCACTCACGCATGAGGATGCTGAAGGCCAGGACGCCCAGGAGCCCCTGCAGGAAGATGCCGAAGCTGTCCATCAGGGCCCCGTTCTCGCAGCCGCGCTCGCCCGGCCCCGCTCCGGGCTGCGGGCTGAGCGCCGCGCCGAGGCTGCAGTTGGGCGGCGTCACCCCCATGGCCGGGCCCGGCCGCTGCCCGCCTCGGCGGCGCACGGCGGCGGCGACGTCGCGACCGGCGGCCGAGGCCGCGCCCCCAGCCCCGCTTCCTGCTCCCGGCTGCCCGCCCCGCTGCGTCACGGCGGGCGGGGCTCGGCCCGACGCGCGGCCGCTCCGCGAGCGCGGGGCACGGCGGCCCCGTGGGGAGGGAAGCCCCGCCCGCGGGCGGCGGAGCTGCGGCTGCTGTTACAGCCACCGGCGGCCGGCCCGACCCCGATCGTGGCCGGACGGGACGCCGTGAGCCGGCACGCACGGAACGAGGGGCGGCGTCTGCGAGGCTCGGCGCTGCTCCGCTCCGCTCCGGCGGCTCCTCTGTGCGCCCTCCGGGACCCAGAGAACATCGGCTCCCCGCAGGACGCTCGGGGCGGCGGCGTTGAGCAGGCGGGGCGGCGATGTGAGTGCAGTCAGCGCTTCCCCTCGCTCGTGGTTTCCCCAACACCTCCTTGAAATGGAAAAACCACTGGGAAGCGGCAGCGTTAACAACCAGACCCGTCCGTAACACTTTAAGTATCTTTTTTTTTTTTTAATTTTCTTACAACCACTTAAAACCGTCATATACCACAAACTTATGTACAGTATTTACAGACAAAACAAGCAAAATAGCCATCCAAAATATTTTTTTTTTAAAAAAGCCTCTGATTAAATTGTTACACCTGCCTCCAGCAATGGTGGGACCTCAGACGCCTATCTTCGTGTTTCTCTTCCATTTAGCACTTCAGTCTCACTGCATATATATATATATATATATTTATATATATTTAAAAGTCAAGGATAAAACGAGAAGCAGAAGGGACACAACACAATATGCATTTAAATCTTTGTTTAAGAATAAGCAGCTAATTAAAAAAGGCGAAATACAGGAAAAGTGCATCAGTTCCAATGAGTTAGTATAAGAAACAGGCCCAGGTGTGGAGAGCAGGTACCCCTTAGGGCAAAGTCTCCCCAAAAGGCCTCTGATTGTCTACAAAGATTATTTTTTAATTTATTTTAAACAGAAATAATAATAACAATAACAACAAAAGGAATCAAAGAGGTGTGGAGAAACATGATGCCTCCAGAAAAAAAAAATTTTCCACAAGGTTTCTTGGAAACTGGTGTTCAATAACTTTTGGGGAGTGGGCAAGAGCCATTTGTGCCCAGAATTCATTGTTCATTCACACAAGCTGAGCATGACTCGAGCAGCAGGCCTGTTCCTCTTGAAGTGTGCAATGCTGGAGGAGTTGTGCAGGCTGCGTGCCCAGCGCCGTGCCGTCAGGATGAGTTTTGTCAGTGCAAGACCTGCTCGCTCCCATGGCTTAAAGCTGAGCCAGACGCCGCTGGCTTTGCACCTAATGGGAACTTTGTCTTCCCATCAAAAAATCCACCTTTATTGTCTGGCGCTTTTCGGGACAAGAGATGCAAGTCTGAAGAAGCGAGAAATGACCATGGGGACAAAGTGCCACTAAACGTGAGTTGTTTTCACTTGATTTCATACAGATTCTTGTCATTGTTAAAAACAAACAAACACACATAACAGTAGAGAGGCTTGCTGCACCAGATGTTCTCAAGTCCCCTTCCAGTCCTTCACCCATAAGGCTGCCTTTGAGAACAAGGCTATGTGCATGCTTGGGCAAGTTCAGCAGCACTCTGAAAGGTGGTTCAGCACAGAATCCCTTTAAAACGGAGCCTTCAGCCAACATCTGAAGCCTCCTGACAGAGCCTATGTCTTTGTGCTTGCTTCTTGTTCAACAATTTGAGCTCACAGTAGGCAGTGACCAGCCTGCCACCAAGTGACAGGACTGGTTCATGAGTAGCTTTATATAGGATCATCATATTTTTGGCTTTCTGGTGAGGCTACTTCATCTGAGAACCTCTTCTCTAGCAACAGGTTTGGTTCAAAAGTATTCAGTCTCCAATCTGAGCTTGACAGTTCTGAAGCCTATTCAATTACATTCAAAAACCCCCCGAGCCGCCTCTCCTTTTGCCACATTTCTGTACTTCATCCAGAAGAATGGAGTGCTCAGTCCCATCTACTGTAAATACATTTACACTTTTGTGGACTTAGCAGCTAAATACTTCCTTCCTCCTTTAAAGCATCGTTAGAATCAAGAATAAACCCTAGCAAAGTTTAAAGCAACAACAAAATAATGCTGAAAGTTGTGAAGGAAAACGTAGTCCTGACCGCTCTGAACTCTGTACTTAATCCCAGGAGAAACTTCAGACGTCCCCAGTGTTACACACAACACACAAATGAATTTCCTTTTCCTTCTGTCTTTCTCAAAGAGCAGCTTGCAGAAGGGCTTAGTGCTGCACCTCCCCTCTTCTGGAAGGGTCACTTTCAGCATAAGGTGAACAGCAAGCTGCTCACGCCTTTGGGGATCATTGTACCACATTAACCTTGCATGACATTTTTAGAGGTCAAATCTTTCTCTCACGGGTTCCTTGTGTTGATTCTGCACACTGCAGAAACTCAACAGCAAAATATTGCTGCCCAGTGAGGCTACGCTTAGCACAGTATGAGTGTGATGCAGAGGCACCATCAGGTTTCTAAAGCTACGATGTGCAATCCAAAGCTGTACAATGCATACAAAAAATCAGACAGATGAGAGTATAAGCCATCAATGGGTCAGTTAAGCAGCATCTCCTTTTCCCATCTCTATAAACAGTACACGAGGCCCAACAGAGGGCTCATCTTCTTGTAATGAAGCCATTTGTGAGATACCACTGCTTCCCTCCTGGACTTCAGCTTCGTCATGTTTTGTGATGAATGGAAATGGTGGAGGACAACACAAACCTCTGAAGCCAAACTGAATTACTGAAGTCCCAGCAATTTTTGCTGGTAAAACACAGATATAATCCTGAAGCCAAGGATTCGGGCATTGAGCTACCCAAAAATCTAGTTTTGAAGGAAAACAGCAGAATGTGAGCTGATTTAAGTCATATTGCTGCAAGATGGACAAATGTAAGGGCAGTTGTGTTATCTGCCACACAGAGAGAGAGAAAAACTTGAAACAGTTGTGTAGAAACACCATCCATCAAGATGCCCCAAGTATCCCTTTTAAAATCCAGCAGTAAAAGAGTGCACCTTCTTCCAGGAAAGAGTGTACAGTACCCGTGTGCAGCATAAAAACACTTCACAAATAATGAAAACATCCCTTTTGAAAATCACAACAAAAACAGATCCCATTGGGACCAGACTGTCAGTGCCTCCCAAAACAAGGCAGAAAAATCCAGCCTATAAAACATGCCAAAGGTGACTGGTAAGTCTCCCCCTAACCTCTGAAACTGACTGCTTTCTTGACTGAATAAAAGAAGTATGACTTTTGTATTTATACCCTAGATGCCACGGGAACAGGCTCACTAAGTTATTCTTTAAGCTCTGTTCTCTCCTGACAGCTACTCTGAAGGACATCTATCTGGAAGTAACATCTCTTGGCTATGCAAGTAAATCTGCTGGGTACCAGCTTCTTTAACAACACAAGAGAGTTCAGGAACCCCTGACGAATGACAAAAGCATCATCTTTCAGCCCAAAAGTTCTCTGCTGGTCAAGTTTCTCAAGACAAGATGCTGACAGCAAAGCAACAGTTTTTCTTTCAAAAAACTGTTCAGGTATAACTAGTTCTCACTGAGCTTACACTAAGGGAATGGGGCACAGGAGGATCACACAAAGAGCCAAAGCATCCTTTCGTTGGCCACATGCTTGGTGCAGGGAAGAAAAAGGGACATTTTGTTTTCAACTTGGCTTGTTGCATGGAAAAAAAAATTCTGGTTTTAGCACTTCTGTAAGTAGTTCTGCCTCAATGAGGTAGTTATTCTAAGGACCTCACAGCAAAAGAAATCAAAATTAGTCATGTAGTTTTGCTTATTCAGAACAGTTTTCATTGGTTGTCACTCCCCTCAACATGTGTGGTGGATACAGACTGTGCAAACTCAGCTTCTGGTTTACAGCTCTTAGTTTACAGATGACCTCTTCAATGAATCTACAGCTCCCAGCACCAGAATAACCTATCATTTTAGGCCCTAGAGAAGCTTGAATTCATCCAGTGATCAGAGTAACCACACAGAAGCTAGCAAAAAGCCTAAAGACCCTGCAGGAAGCACCTTCCTACCTCAACTGTCTTAGTATGCCAGGGTTTTTATTTGAAAAGGTAAATGAAGAGGAGAAAGGATCAGGGCTGCATGCTCCCCGACTGCACGAAGCTCCAGCCCATGCTCCTCCACATACTTGTGAGAACAGGCAAAGAAAATGAATGCAAAGCACTGGAAACCTAATCCTTACGTGGAGCAGATCTCAAGCCTGACGCAAATTCCCCACATCTTTAATGGAAAGTAAGTTAAGCCCTCTTACTTCAAGTGTGAAGCACAGGTCCACAGCAAGTGGCTGACTGGGTTTAATGCCTAAAATTAAAATCAGCACTTCATCCTACTGTGGGTCTACAACTAGATGCCCCTCAGGTCTTTTCTCTTTTCTCTAGAAAAAGATCAAAAAGCCCTTCCCAAACCCCTGCATTGTTGTGAAGTCTGATCCTGAGTAGCTGTAAGTAGGTAAAAATACAAGTCATGCTTTAAGATAGTTTCCAGTATGCAAACACTGGCACACAGCTATGCTGCAGTCCTCACTGATTGCAGTTTTCTTAGTGTATCCTCCAAGAAGATGTACAGGTAACAAAGCAAAAAGCTGCTGACAGGCTCTGTGTTACATGGCCCAATTCCTTAAGAAAAGGGAAACAACTTCACAGAATTGTAAAGGGCAAAATAAAGAAAATATCTTTTATCTGCAAACCAAAATAAAAGAAAATGCAGAGGCACTTTTCTCCTTCCTTCCTTTCACCCACCCCTCCCCCCCCACCACTGTCCATCTGTAAGAGAAGTGCAAAATAATCATTTTCTGACACCTCAGAATAAAGTAACATCCAAGTTCAGCCTGCACAGGTTTCCACTTAAGTTCTGGAACAGCAGCTCTGTATGCTTATACTGCTTTGTATTTCTGACATGCCTACAGAAGAGAAACTGCTGTGCTATGAGTTGTCCACAAGTAGTTCCCTCCCTTTCTAGTTCATCATTTCTACTGTTCAGGCCACAGAGGTAGTAAAAACAAAACAAAAAGACAAAACAAAAACCCAACAGAGACAAAAAAAAAAAAAAAACAAACAACAACCCTGAACAAAACAAGAAACAAATCACACTCTTGCTATACTGTACATTCAGAACCTTGTGGTCACATTGCTGTCCTAACAATGAACAAATTCATCAAAATACTCAACATTAACAAACGAATGTGCACCAAGCACATTCCAAAGCCAGTGCTGTGGTAAAGCAAGTGTCCGTCCACGGGGAGGGATGGAGATTCTGTGAATCACCAGGAATATAGAAAGGTTATTTCTGGCAGCCTGCATGCGAACGTAAACAGGATTCGTTTCTCCTTTTAAAGTTCTGTGCCGACAGAACTATTGAAATGTCACTTCCCACCAGAGGAGACTCTTCTGTAATCATTAAAAAATACATTAAAAAAAGGGAACCATAGAGCAAGAGACTATTGTGTTCCCAAGCTGGCAGCTGGTAGAGTAGCCCCTGTTTTTGCACTGGCATTTTCCTCCAGATGTTGTCTTTTCTCCAAAGTGAAAAATGGAGGTTGACTCATGCTCCTGGGTTGCCAGTTCAGCTTTATTTGGCTTTCCTTGATAGAGAGAAAGGAGCATGGTTGTGCTTCAAAAGGTCTGCTTCAACTTGACCGCTTCTCAGTTAGCGAACTGCTGGTAAAAAGCAAGTTTAACCCTTTCAATGTGATGGCAAAGTTTAATAGCTGGCCCAAGTTTCAAGTCCATACACTCCTGAACGGTCGGCAGGGTCAGCAGCAGCAGTGCCTGGCCGTCAATTTCCTGTCAGAAGACAAAACCTCCATGTTGACTTTGCATTTTTATTCGTCTCCTTTCAGCTTTGACTTGCGGTAATTTCAGAATCAAGACCATTTGTGAATTAGCAGTTTCTTCTATTCTACTCCAGCTTAAAAACTTCTCTTTCTCACCAACAAATTAACTCCTTTCTTAAGATGTCAGCATAAATTCACTAGCTAAGAGACAGAACCTGATGAGATGCTATTTTTTTTTAACATCTATCATAAACCATACTCAGCACAAGTTCCTGCACTAGGTATTTTTTATGGCAAATTTTAATCAAGATGCATAATCTGACTCATGTTTGTACTCCTGCTGCCATGCTTCAACACAAAATTCTTCACTTGCTGTGTACAAAACTATGACACTTACAGTCAATCTGCAGAATGAACAACATCATTTGGAGACCTCAAAACAAGGGGCAAAAACCCAGAAAACTAGCTGCTGCCTTTGAAGTGCTGAGTGATACCCCACAGACTAACATCTCTTCCACTAAGAACTCAGAAACCTGAACAATTGTGGCCATTTGCTTAAGTCTCCTCCGGAATCTGCAGAAAGTTGTGCACGCTTTCTTTTTTTTACCCCTCAAAAATCCGTTATGCAATTTAAACTCATTCCTTTTTGTGATTCGTTATAAAGGTCTAAGAATAAAGTAGCAGCTTCAGTGCTTTAACAGAAAACCATACCTGGTCGAGGAAAATTCTTGCCAGCGGTGCACAGTCAGTGGATTTGAGGAATCGCACGACGTCAGCCACGCTCCATTCCAGAGGGTTACTGTCCAGCTGCAGCTTTTCGGCAACTTCAATCTTTATTTCCTACACAAGCCACCCAACACAAAAAGAACTAAAATACTGTAGATGTCATGGACCAACAATCCCACACTCCAAACATTCATCTGCCCCATAAAGCTCTAATGAGAGCTCCCACTTTTTCACACTCCTTGGTCAGCACAGACGTGCAGAACAGCACTGTGCTGCAGTTGGAGACCATATCCTTATTGTCAGGAGGGTAAATCTAAAATGAGGATTTCTCCAAGCCCCTGCTCAAGTTGAACCAAGGAGTGCCAACAGTTGAGAAGTGGGAAGCTCCCCAGTCTACCTACAGCCATCTACAGTTTAGTCTTCATTACAGTCCTGTAATGCGATTGTAATAAAAATTATGTTTTTAAATATTCTGCAGTGTCTTCACTATCCCTTGTGGGATAATGGAGTATTTAAAAAAAGTCCACTGGTTAATGCTTCCAAGATGTCTGTGCTTGCCTGGCACTCAGCAAAGGCACAAATCTACGTTCAGAATTACCTTTGGTGAAGGAGGCTTATTTTCATCATCGGAAAAAGAAAAGGTCCTAAGCTTCCTCTTCCTCTTGTCTTGGTCCTGAGTCAGAGAATGAGACAGCTCACTCTGTGTAGGAGAGGATGACAGTGATTTTTTCTCTGATACCTCTGATTCCTCAAGCAATTCATCTTGCTGCTCGGATGTACTATCCTCACTCAGAGATTCTTCATCTACCTCATCCTGGTCATCCTCGTCTTCTCCTCCACTGCCCTGGATGGTGGGGAAAAGAACACAGCAACAAAATAAAACATGGGGAGATTAGGACAAAACTACATTAGTCACCCACTTGTCAGCTGTAACCTGAAGTTATAAGGAACTAACAGTTTCTTGTTTCAAATGAAGCTGGTCCACGATCACATACCATATCTGTTAAAGCTGTCGTCAGTCTCATACCTGGGGAGATCCAGCTGGAGTGTTATCCACTGAAGTAGAAGAACGTTTTTTCTTATGAACAAAAAAATGTTTTCGTTTCTTCCGTCTTTTATTTGGTTTCTTCATGGCTACTTCCAAGTTACTGTGGCCACCCGGAGGCCTACCTATCCGCTTGTTTTTCCGCTTTCCATAATAGTGTGCTACCAGGACAGAAGAAAGGAGCATCATGTTGAAATGCACCTTCAATGTCACTAGTTATGTTTGTCCATCATCAGGACTGGAAAACCAGTAGCAGGACATTTCCCAGTAGAAATCCCATTTCTGCAAAACTTCTGAATGAGTACATCTATATTTTCCTCTTCAATTTGGTTTAAGGAAGAAGAGTTACTAATACATTTTATTTGCCCAGTAACAGTAGATTTACTTCTTTAACTTTGAGAAATCCCAGATGATCACATTTTATTAAAAAAAAAAGTCATCAGCTACAGACTTCATCCACTGTCGGATGTCTTGTGATGTTTGTGCAGTTTTTAAACATGGCCTCAATGCACTGTTTGTTCTCACAATGTCAAATGGCTAAAAACCTAAAAAACCTAAAAGCTAAGAAGAGGGCTTGAAAGTATTTTATTTTGTTCCACAACAGAATGGTAAAAGCAATTACAATGCCACTTACATTACAATATTAGAGCCAGTTCTTGTCCCAAAAGTTATCTTAAGAAGATAAAACTTTAAGCTCACAATAAGTTAATGCACAGTTTTACCATTTCATGTAAAGTTAATTTTTTCTGCCCTACACATTGGTGCACATTGGATATTTTGCAGGCCAGCGCTCGAGCTTTTCCTTCTGTAAGCAAAGCAATGTACTTTGGATTCCTTTTGGAGCCAAAGCCAGAGCAAAAGCAAAATGTAACACCCCTACATAACAGCCCCACCTCAGTTGGACAGCCACAGCCTACTCACTGTATTTAGTCTTTGTCAGGACAGAGCAGTTCTCTGAACACTTATCCAGCACCATCTGAGGGCCAAAAAGGTTCGGACAACATTCCAGCTTGATGCATGTTTTCCTGCAGAAATCTGCCACTCGATCTGCTGTCCTCACAACTTCCACAGTTGCACGGTAGCTCTTCCCTTTGTACCTAACATTGAAAATGTGGTCATCATTCAGGAATCCTGAAAAACCCTCTGAGAAGACTATCCCAGAATTCAGATAGTTTGTTTTCTTTGTTCACAGGGTTCTTTTTATGCGACCACACTGTGCTGTGGACAGCTGATCCCCAAAACCCAAGACTGAGCATATTGATTCATGCTAGAATTCTGCCAAACAGGCTAATAAAAGGTGTCAGCATACAGCTTCTAGTGAGCCATTCTATGTGCATACTATGGCATATACTGTTGCATTTCCAATCAGCTTTCATCTAGCTGCTGAAGAATTGGTCAGGACAGTCACTTGCCATAACTCCACTTAGTGCTCTTGTTTGAATTCAAAGTAAGAAATATCGATTTCTTTTTCTTTATCAGCCTTGCAGCAACACTGAGAGAGCAGCACAGTGAGTTATCTGCCATCTCATGCAGCATTCCTGCTCTCAGTCCAGCTATTGGCAAATGCTGATATGTCTTAGGAATGTCTCAGGCCTACAAATACCTAGGTATACTGAAAAAGAGTTATATCATCACACTTCAGACATCCTAGCTCTCACCGTGATGACAAAAGAAGCACACAGCAATTTCAATGAAACAAATCAAAAGATTTTTTTTTCTACTTCAGCCACATCTTTTATTTGCATTAACTTTTCAATGATCTTTCTATTATCCAAAGCCAAATACAAAGTAATCCTTCAGTGTATGGAAAAATGCCCTTTTATACACAAAATCGATCCAGCAAAATGATTACTGCCATGTTCAAAACCATACAGTAATAAAGTCTTGCTATTGCTCACTGGGAAAATCAACTCTTTAGTATGCAAATACGGAGACTTAATTACAAGGCTACTGCTAGAGTGAAAGAGAATACCTGGATATATTACAAATACGATCACTGTTTTTTTCCTAGGCACACACTAGCAAAAAAGCTCAAGCCTAAAAGACTCAACAGGAAAACTAGGGAGCACTTAGGGTAGGCTACTGTAGAAAGACTTCCATGCCAGACCATTTCAGAGTGCTGCTACAACCTAACTTCAGAGAACTCATCTCCCACTGAGAAATGTGTGGAAATGCCATGGAAGCCTGATAAACTATCAAAGTAGTATGTACTTTTCCTTCCAAATAGTGACATTTATCTTCAGGTGTATTAAGTAGCTTAAGCTTCGTGTTCTAGTCTGCTGTGTTGTACCAGTGCCACACCAATAACTGCTTACATACCAACAAAGAGCACATTTGGCACATGAAGGAACATTAAATTCTGATGCACTTTGACAGACATTCACAAAGGACCGTATGAAGATTTGGAAATTTAGCTTACAGCATGTAAAGATTCTGGCAGACAATTTTCTCATCTCTGAGATGTCTCTTTGCAGACAACACCAAGCTGAGCAGTGCAGTTGGTACGTCTGAAGGAAGGGATGCCATCCAGAGGGACCTGAACAGGCTTGGAAAGTGGGCTCACCTAGTGAGGTTCAACAAAGCCAAGTGCAAGGTGTTTCATTTGGGTTGGGGCAATGCCAGATACGTGTACAGACTGAGAGAAGAACTCGTTGAGAGCAGCCCTATGGAGAAGGACACGGGTGTCCTGGTAGACAAAAGACTTAACACAAGCCATCAGTGTGCACTTCCAGTTCAAATACCAACAGTATGCTGAGCTGCATCAAAAGAGGGTGGCAACAGGCAGGAAGGGGACCGTCCCTCTCTGCTCTGCCCTCATGAGGCCCCATCTGGAGCACTGTATCCAGGCCTGGGGAAAGATGTGGAGCTTTTAGAGCAGGTCCGGATGAGGACCATGAAGATGAGCAGAGGTCTAGAGCCCCTCCTCTACAAAGACAAGCTGAGGGAGCTGAGCTTGTTTAGTGTGGATAGCTGGGGAGACCTGATTGCGCTCTTTCAGAACTTAAAGGGAGCTTATAATGAGAGGGAAGTCAACTTTGGGTTGCTTTATCTATGGTAGATAGATAGGACAAGAGGGACTGGTTTTAAACTAAATGAGGGGAGATTTAGATTAGATGTTGGGAAAATTTTTCACTGAGGAAGTGGTGAGGTGTTGGAACAGACTGCCCAGAGAAGCTGTGGATGCCCCATCCTTGGAGGTGTTCAAGATCAGGCTGAATGGAGCTTTGGGCAGCCTGGTCTTGTGGCAACGCTGACCACAGCAGAGGGGATGGAACTAGATGATCTTTGAGATCCCTTCCAACCCAAGCCATTCTGTGATTCAGTGAAATATCAGAAGTTAAAGCACGGACTGCACAGAACACTGTTACTAGGATCAACTAAGTGGGGAATGGGACAAGTATTTACTTGGCTTTTAGGGTCTCTCCATGCCCATGCCATGCAGCTTCTTCATCCAACTGCAGCTCTCGCAGGACACGGCTGGGTTTGTACGCTGCATTGATCAATAAAGTGAGAACCTATAGTAGGGAGGAAGAAGAGAAACTGTGTTTAGACTCTTTGTATAATAAATCTTTTTAAAGTGCTAGGGTAGAATAGGAGATCACTTCTATTCATCTGAATTATCCAGCATCAGAGAACCCATTCACAGCAGGATTACAGATACAGCCAAAATGAAAACTGAGAGCAGTCAACACTTTAGAACTTGCCAAACCTTCACAATTTGTCTGCAGAGTCACAAGTGTATCTAACAACTTCCCAGTCAGTGCCTTTGAATTACCTATCAGTAAATTAAACTGCAGGGCTGAGTACTGCAAAACTTGCACAACTTTTGGTAAATCTGAGTTACCATCTTAGAGACTTGTTCAGCATGTGAGGATATGCCTACAAATGCTGCAGGGCTTTGCTGCCTGCCAACCTTCTGCTTGCTACAAGATCTTACTCCAGAATCTTAAGCTCTGTTCTTTTTTGGCTTTTGAGAATGAAGATAGGGCCTGTACTGTAACAAAATGAGAATTTCTATAGTGCTGTGAAATAAGTAACTCAAAGCTCTGAAGAATCTCAAGTTAGTGGTGATAGCACAAAATGTGCATTCAGAGTGGTCTATTAGCAGATTTGCTCAAATACAGGCTATATCTTAAAATCAGACCCTCCCCCCTCAATTCAGAGATGTGCATTTCTCTCCCCAGTCCTGGGACTCTCTCTACCCATTATGCATTTGACTAAGTATGAGCAAGCTTCATCCAGTGAGCAAGTACTTGAACAAGCAGAGCAGAGGTTAGGCCTGCCTACAAATTTGCAATTTTTATGCCCCCATCCTTAAGTGCTGATGGATCAGGAGCATGTTTTTTTTAAAAAAGATGATGTGCAGATAAATGATTTTAACAACTTTATGAGCATGCCAGAAGACAGGCTTTCATTTTCAAGTCAAATATTTGGAGATCAAAATGAGGGCAAACATCTTACTCAAATGTCCACCATGCTGTGTGCTTGTATGACACTCAGTTACACCTTAGGAAACATGCAACCTCTCAGCTCAGATCATAACCATCCCATGACCTTTCAGTAGATTTTGGAAAAAATAATTACTATATTAGAGTATCTGTAAATTTTCAGTGAAATGCTTGTAAGCATTAATAAATGGTCTTTTCCTCCTTTCTCCCCTCCCTTAGTTATGTTAGAAAGCAAATCCACGATTTAATCTGATCTTTGTAGATTATATCCAACTTAAATGCACCATAAAACAAAGAACTCTTACTGAAAATACATACTTATTCATTTCTGCTAAGAAAAAATGTATTTCCTCTGTTCTAACAGCAGTGGTGTAAATGTAAAGGAAAACTTTAGGATTTATCTGAAGCTAAAAGCTGTTAATGAGAATGGAAGCATTCTTACAGCTGTAAGATACTAACTCCTCTGGTTGTGGTAATTAAAGCTTACTAGGAGTTAGCAGTTGAAGGCTGACTTTAATTCAGATATGTGGGAGGCTTTTACTCTTTCCAGCTATTCACAAAACGATCCACAATTTGTACGTCTTCCCATTAAAAAACCTGTTTGCTCATCAGCAGTTTATGAACTCCTTAAACATATTAATTATCCATCTGTAATTAGAGAATCACTCTAGAGTTTATGATGTTCTGCAGATCCACCACATGCAACCACCTCACCTCTTTCAGAACGAGAACACAGTTGCCAGGTCCCACAGACTGAGGAAGCTCTGCAATCCTGCCCTTGTTAAGGTAAGGCCCTGAGAAGCACCGGTGGTTGAAGTAGATCTTTGGGCAGCAATACTTTCCATTAATTACCACTGAGAAAGGAGAAAGCAAAGATTTAAATCACATGGCACAATCTCCCCAACAAAGAATTATTTCTTTATGATGCTTAATATTTTGCCTGCTGGAAAAAAAAAAAAAAAGAAAAAGGAAAGAACATTTGAATGTTCTTGAACGACCTGAATTTGGGCAAATTCAGGTGCCACATTTGCAATCCCAGCACCAGTCATTCACGTTGCTAAAAGTATTTTTCATGCTTTACATGCACACTAGCAAACTGAAGAACAGCTGGAAATAAAGCCTGCCATGTTTTGGAAAAGAAACATTTCTTCCAGCAAGCCTGATGTGTCGTGGTATCACATCAGTGAGTACAGGCAGAAAGGTGACCACAACTGTGTGGTAGCACAGCACACCACAACACGGTAATTACAGACAATTTTTCCAGTCAAGTAATTATCTGTCCCCAGGACTTCTACCACCACTGAAGCTGGCAAGGCTTTTCTCCACTATTCATTCTAAACTGTGCTATTGGTTGCTTTCCATTTTTGCACTCTTTTCACTCAGTCAAACAAAAGATGTATCAACTGATGAAGTGACCTCCAGTGAAATGACATCAAGTTTGTTAAGCCTGCTAAGTGGCACAGTGCTGTTCACAATTTAAGTTCTGGGTATTGGGTACTGTAAGATATTTAGATATATAAAAATTGTTTTCCTCTAGGAATGTTGTAGTATTTTTGATTGAGCAACACTATCACTGAAAGATCCTAAACTGGAAAATAAATAAATGAAATCAAATTTACATGATGACTCTATTAAAAACCAATTAAAATGCTAAGCAAGCACGGATCATTTCAAGAGAACTGCGTTTGGTGCAGCTTCAGATGTTCATTTCACTCTACAGAAAACAGCAGAAGAGGCATTTTGTTGCCAAACAGATAGATCTGCATGACTGTTTCACCAGCAGATGTACTTATTCATCATATTCATTTGCAACAGTTTAGAAAATTATTAGATTTCACCATCTGGCACGCAACACAGTTTACCGTTTGAATTGCCTTTGTTTATTATGATGACAAAGTTATCATAAAAAACAGAGAAACCTGCTTTTCAAAGCTAGAATCTAAGTCAAGAGTAGAGATTTAGCAGGCCTATTATGATTTTCCCAATGTTACTGAACATAGCAGGTGACAATAAAAAATTAATCTGCATAGGTGACAGCAGGCATCTGGCTCCACATACTCTGCTGCAGAGGGAAGTTCTCATGTAAAACATCTAACTTCCAGGTTCAATGCACATTTCAATTGCAGGACACAGAGCTACCTGTATGGTTTTGTCCATTTCATTCTTTTCTGATGACCAACAAACAGTCAAGGATGGAAATCTTAAAACCCTTTCCTCCTCTTTTGATTGTCCTGACAGAAGACCGTTGGGTTTTATTTTTGTTAGCCTGCTCTCCCTGATCAATACCTGAATCTGAAGAGTTCAGTTCCTGGTTCTTTAGTCCATCATGAACTGTCCTTGAAGACAAAATTCTGAAATGGAAAGAAAGATGTTAGCAACAGGGACAGATGGTCAGGATGACACCCCTCAGCTGCTAAAACTCAAACGCTAAAAGCCAAAATATTTCTTGCTCTAGCTTTATTAATCTGCTTTTTACATATTCAACATTTGATAATATTCCTCACCTCATCTTTTCTCTACTTAAACATACAAAGTCAACTGATTTCAATTTGGGAAGGACTGCTGCACTGCTACAGCTAGCAGCAATCATCTCTTCCTTGAAACACGGGCAAGCATGCTGATAATCACATTACATAAAGCAAGCAGACGTCATTTACATTTTCCACTTCCTTTACCTTCATTCACACAGTAAAGCAATGTGCAGTCGTACTTTTTGAAAAAGAGGCTTTTAAACAAAATCTGATCAAAATGAGTCAAGCACTCCAGTAAGAAACCCAATTACAAAAACATGGACAAACAGTCTGCTCAGTATTTTAGGAACAATGAAAATATCAACAGGGCTGCTGACAGATCTGGTGTTTGTAAAGCTCTAAGTCAATAAAACCAACTGTCAGGCATTCTACTGAGCAGTTTTGAACAAGCTCACACAAAGGAATTTCATATGCATGACACAGTTTGTAGAAGAATTGCAAGTATAAGTAGGACCCATCTTTTCTTTTTTGCTAGTTTGGTCTTGTACATCTAGTATTGCCTTCCTGAATTTATTTTGTTCCACCTACTGAGTGACAATATTCACACTAAAAACAAACTCTTTGTAGAACTGTGCATGTTCACATTACAGAAACCATATTATTTGAAAGGAGAATACAACCAAAAGGGAACTGAAAAGTATTCTAGTTACCTTCTTAATTACCATTAAGAAAGCTTCAAGCACACACAATTTTAAATTCACATTGCTAAGATCACGCTAGTTTTCTTTAAGTGCATTCCAAAACTCACAGATACTGCAATCTTTTAAAAGTGATAGAGCAATAATTTCAAGACCAGATCTTCAGTGACTTCATCTATCCAGTAACTCAGTTGAGGTTAGCATTGTTAAAAAATAAAGCCCATGCTTTCTATATCCCTATATCTATAACCCTGTGGCAGGGAGGTTGGAGATTCATGATCCTTGAGGTCCCTTCCAACCCTGGCAATTCTGTGATTCTGTGATATATCCACCTATGGCAGTGGAAGAGGTCTTTTCCAACATTACCAAGAACTGCAGCATCACAACAAATGGACTGTGGAATCTCTCTGCCCTCAGGGTAGCCTCAGTCTTCCCTGAGACAACATCATTTACTAATTAGAAGAAAACAAAACTAAACACAAACTAACCCAACGCTGTTACTTACTGCTTCTCTGGTTGAACTACTGCAATCTTTTTCTGTTTATTTACTGAAAGAAAGGAGAAGAAAATAAATTCCACAAAGCGAAGAAGGCAAGCAAATTATGTTTCCACTACAGTAGATTTATTAGATACCTTTCCTTGAAGTTATATGCTATTTTTAAGTTCTGCTGTTCAAAACTGCTAAGAAGGCCTTCTTGTTGTTTTTATGCTTAAATCTACACTCCTGCCCCCCAACCAACAGATAAAGCTCCCTTTCACTATTTCAATACTAATCTTGGACACCATTCTTCATGCTCTGTCTATACTGACTCTTACAATTAGCTAACAGTATTACAACAGTAATAATAATAAAGTAATGAAACATGTGCCTCAGGCATTGTCCCTAGCAAACAACTGGATTTTTCCAAAAAGAATATTTTCTCTAATTATGTTCCTTCTTCCTCCCCTGCTCTTGGCATTTCAGACACTTCCCAGATGAGTTTCTCCTGCTTTGACTTGCAGTAAATGACAGTTCATTCCAATCTTACGATTTTACAACTTTACTTAATAGACATTCTTCAGTTTTCCCATCTCCCATTTAGCTTTAATAAACAGAACTCACTAATTTGAGAGAAGACACTCTTACATTACTAGCATAATTGGAACAGATAGCATTTACTTTTCAACATTTCATCATTAAGGGATCATGACCAGCTGGCACATTTACAAAGCCAGTCCTCCTCAGTTTAACTACCAAATGTCTACCTACTCAACACTGTTTTACTAAGGCATTAATTTTGTTTGTGTAAAATCAATATCAGACTCAGCCAGACATGTGGCAAGAACAGCTCATACAGATGTATATGCCTGTCATGTGTGTGCACGCATGCATGCTTCTGTATTAATTTTTTTCCTGTGGTTAATGCATTGTTTTCATGCCCTCTTACAGCCTGTGAGGGTTACAGAATAACACTGTCTGTTTTGGAATTATTTTATGAATTCCAGTTCCACTGAAGAATTTCTCACAGCTGGACCACACAGGCAGGGGAACAGTTGCACAAGGCATGGATTCTCTGTACACAGTGGAAGTTCCCAAATTCAGGGATGCCAGATCTAACTGTGCAGTAACCTGCTCTTAAATGGCCTCACCATCTTTATTAAACCAGCTAGCCACTGCAAATGGAACACAACTGATACCTATTGCTTTGCAAGGAGGTCTGAGCTGATATCCATTCGTCTCACACCAGCCCACTGGAAATATATTCATCGATTCCACACTCACAATGCAGTCAGGGATGGGTTTCTTGGAGCCTGTTCAGTTAAGAAAAGCAAAAATTGAAACAACTCATAAAATTCCAAGAGTTCACTTGGTTAATGTAGGTTGCCAGAGAAGCTCCCTTTCTAACTTACAGTGTACACAGTACACAGTATCAACTATTCTCCTCCTCTGCCTGGTTACTTTCCTGATGTCATTTACTTCCACCTAAAGCTGGAGATGGAATTTTCCACCCACAGTCCAGCAGAGGTGCACAGGGCATAGTAAATGCATGCTGATGTGCTTTCAATCAAGAAGTGGGATTATAATGGAGCGTGTCTGATATAGGCCTATCTTAATAAGGAATCTCTCTTAAAGTTTACTTCAAAACACCAAATCAAAGCTTGGCTTTAAATGGAAATCACTCATGTATGAAAAAAACAAACAAATAAAAAACAACCCATGTTACAAGGTTCTTGCTTTCTAAAAGACACGGATCATCCTTTCACACAGGGCACTAACTGTAACCCTAACCCTAGCACTGACCCACCACAGTGCATAAATTATATTCTTGCTGGCTTAAATAAGGCTAACTGGGAAACAGGCAGTGCAAATGATGTGCTGCGTTTTTCTTTAGGGAACTGATCTGTTGCTGATATTCAACAGGTAGTGAGTTAGTTCCAGATACTCTTCAGGTTAGATTATGGTACCACAGAATAACCAATGTTAGTTCTACTCTGATCCCCCAAATCAGGCTTACCCTCCAGCTGAAGCCAGAGGTAGGAATCTCTCAACTTGGTGATTGTAGCAATGCAAACTTCCTCAGGATCAACTGGGTTCACAGCCTCAAGTTTCATATTCTCCTTAAATCCATGGTCAGAAGTTAACTAGGAAAAAGACAGAAAGCTTCAGTAAAATACCATCCATACATCCAAAGTATGATATGAATACCTACAAACATGAGTAATGCACAAAACCCTCTCTGTTCGAGTATCACAGAATGATGTCAAACGGACAGAAAACACTTCAGGTAATTAGCATGTTACTTTAAAAGAAAGACTTTATAGACAGACCTAGAAAAGCACATTTGTACTCAAAATAAGGAGGCTGAGACTCAGTGAAAGGAGTCCGTGCACTCCATGCAAGAAGGGGCTCCCTGCTGCTGGCTGTGGAGTCCCACAAATAGTGTGACAAGGTTTTCTATTCTATTTTTTTACCTTGGAAACTCATTTTAGGTATATAAACAACATTCCTGCCTCATCCAAAAGGGTCCTAGCAGACAACAAAGGAAGCCTGCTGTCCATTTTATATTCCTTGGGTAATATGTCCACATTTATTCAAAAGTTCCTACAAAGTAGGAAGGGGTGCTTATCCCGACCTGAAGCACCTGAATGAAATGCCAGGCAGAGGACTCTTCCTCCAAGAGCTACTCTGCAACATAATTACAGGATCAACCTTACAAAATCTGAAACCAGCCTACAGTGAGCAACTTCTCAGAAAAGGGATAATAAATTCAATGACCTGTTCTGAGACACTACAACTTACAAGACAGAATAAGGGCAACAAGAATTCATAGCCAGCAACAACCTCTTCAAAAAATGGCAGTTTTTCATCTCAGCTTCTTCCCTGAAGCACTGCAAAAGCCCAAATGTTGTAAATGGAACTGGAAGGTAGGTGTAATGGTACCCTTTTCTGCATGAGGTTTTCTGCTTTGGGACACAGCAATTCTATCCGTTTGCCAGGAAAAGACCAAAATCTATCATGGACTTCAAGCATTGATTAATGTCAAATGATTACCTGGTACTAATTTAAGATTGACTTGTTACTGATTAACAGAATTGAATGAATTCTTCCAAAGTGAAAGGAAGGAGGATTGAAAGAGTACACTAAGTAAATAGAAACAAAGTCTACTGTAAGGCCCTGTTTCCATGATTACTACAGTGCCAAGGACCAATGTTATTTTATGGCAATTCTTGGACTCTAACATACTTCCATTTCATAAAACACTGGTTTCTTTTCAAGCTGCTTTATCACAACTGAAGCATTTAGCCCTTACTTAGCACTTAGTTACTTACTTAGCTAGGAAGACCACATGCACCTACTACATTCAACCCACACTTGCACTCTCTTAACTCTTTCATTTCACCAGTCATCACAGACAATTTAAGTCAAAAACATGCAAAGTGGTTCTTCGAGCTGGAATCAAACATATAATTTACCTAATAGAAATGATGCTTTTCTGCAAGAGAACCTTACCGAAGGGAAGCAGCTCTGGGGAGCTGCCTCAGCACCACACTGTTTGAGGTAGTCTGCCCAATCAAAGTCCTGCCCAGGATAACCTAGGCAAAGAACACACAAAAGGCTGAGTTTAACGGCGTGGAATGACTCATTCCAACCTGACATGAAATTTCTTTGGACCACTCAAGCTGGTCAGCTGACTGTGGTATCCCAGAACCTGTAGCATGGCTCTCACATATCTGAGATATCCTCTTTATTTTCAGTGCAGAACGACTTTGGGCACTGCTCCACTTTGTTTCCTGTTTCTGACTTGAAATAGTGTCAAACTAAAATTAACTTGACAAAGCACATGCTGAAACTTGAAAGAGTAAATCTAAGCAAAGAAAGGTTTTTTTCCCCCCTTTTTAAATAGAGCATCTCAAATGTGCTTAATATCAACATACTATTCCCTTAAACACCTTTAAATACAAAGCCTTTAAAGGTGGCAGTTAGTCTTTCCTAAGAGTGTCAAGTTTGCTAAAAGCTCTAAATCTGCATACATGTTTAAGGGGAAGGGTCTTAATGTGAAACCTGTCAGGGGACAGAACATCACTCCAACAAAAGGAGAAATTAAATTACTCTCAGAGAAATACTTTGCTTCCTTATGATCAACAAGTAACTGAAGGGAATTGGATGCAAAATAAATGTGCTGCCACAGTAGGTTGAGGCTGGCAGCATAATAGCAGTGGGACAACAGCAGCAGTGATTCCAGCAGTGCCTTTGAAATGCTCCCTTCCAAGGGACATCTGGGAGTAGGATTTAAGAAATCAAAAATTTTAAAACGAGTCTCAGAATATAGTATTGTCATGATGACCTACAAATAACAAGGAAAGACTTAAGCACAGAAGGACCTATGCATCTTTCTCAGTTTTATCAGTGCCAGTTGGACTGGCACAAATCTGAATGCCCACCATTTCCTGGGGGTCTGTAAGAAGAGAAGCTAAAAATTCATGTTAGCTCCAGACACATGCCTAGAAAGTAAGATTTCATCTCTCCCATGCAAAATTACAAATAATGCTGGGTCAAGCAAAGCAAAGACATTTTTTGCACCTGACTCAAGGAAAGCCAAAAGACATACATGCTACAGTCTTTGCTCCTCTGAACTGAAGGAGTGAAGAAGGACATTAAGTCCCTGGTTTTACAATACTACTGCAAATATGTAAATAATTCAGCAGCTGAGAATTACTCCCCATTCCCTCCCATCCTGCAGCAACATTTCAGCAATCTGCTACCTTGCCTGATAGGTCCAAGGAAAAAAAAAACAACAACAAACCATTAACTTCTAATTGATAAGACACTCTGAAAAAACACGTTAAGACACTGAATAACAACGTTCTGCTCTTACCAGAAGCAAAAATCCAATGCATGGACCATAGGCTTCTGATATCATGTGAACACTGAAATCAGTGATGCCTTTAGCCCTGGAACACAATTTCCAAGAGGATTCCCATCCACTGCTGTCTTCTCAAATCCAGGCACATATCCAGGAAACTTCAGTTTCACTAACTCTAAGCTCCTGTTTCTCAGAATATTTCATTTTCTTCGCTTCTCCTCAAGTGATTCTTTTGCAGAGTGCTGTCCTGAACACAGCACTCTAGGGACCAGCAATCTTCTCCAAAGATGAGTGAGCGTGACAAGCTTGCACAAACATACCTGGTGGGGGACTGAGATGTATGCCATTCTTCAGACTCCACTGCACCGGGAAAATCCCAGCACTGTTGACATGGCAAATGTAAGACTGGCTGCTTGCACGCTCTGGCCTCAAGTCATCAATTTCTATCATGAAATATTTTTCATTGTACACCTGTTTTTAGCCAAAAGCAAAGCAGAGTCTTGTAAATAACACAAATGGATCTACTCCTTCTCCCTCGTTTTGATGACTTTAAATTAAAAAGCATAAAAATAAAATGATTCAAAAATAACCTGTGGGACTCATAGTGCAGGGCAGTCTGCTGACTTATCTGGAAACTTAGGAAAAGTAAATAAAAAAAGGCTACGTGGGAGCACTTAAAGAGATAAGGTTATCAAGTGCTAAATGGAATTATCTTATGAAAAAAGAACACAGAGCAAACAGAACTTGCAGTCTTACTACACGCTGTAATAACAAGCTGCATATTTAAACAGAACTCAACTATGTCTTAGGATGGACTGCCACAAGAAGAAACACTGAGCTCCTGCAATAAGTAGGAACAGAACAACATCATCACCATCATCCAGAGAAACAAATGATTTTCCTTCTCTTGGAACTGACTGTATTGTTTTAGTAATAAGTGAGCATCTTATTTGAAGAAACGACATGTTAAGTGTTTAAAAGAGAGCTAGCACTGAAATGTAAGCTATTATATTCAGAGTCCTTAAAGTAAAAGAAATATTTTCTCAAGATTCACACAAAGAAATTTAAAGTACGCCCTGGATTTATGTTGTACAGCAATATTTTGGTTTACAATATGAAAGTAAGTCTCTTCCAGAACCTTTTACTTGTTTATTAATACAAGAAAAGAGAAGCTGCTCAAAAATTCTCTTTGAAATCTGATTATGGTGTGGAGATTTAATTTCAGCTTCTAAATCCACGTGTGGGCTCTTGTTTAAAGTGAGACCACTTAAATTTCAGAGCTTATACATAGCAACGACATTAACTTCTGCAAAAACAATAAAAACAAAAAATTTATCTTCAATCAGACACTCTGATTATGAAGGATCATATCTTGTTTTAAAAACCCAGGTTTGACAATTTCAGTTATTCAATCTTTTGAGCTTCTCTATTTACGGAATTTTTCCCATTCTTTGGTAACTAATACTTATACTTACTACATCAAATACTTTATTAGAAATCTAGTTTGAGGTTTTAAGATAATCAGTTAATGAGAATTTCCAGATCACGTGTTCACAAGCAGCGACTGAACTGGATCTCAGCAGGACAATTTAGAGAACCCTGGTACCTTGAGAACCGTGGCAGGAGAGATTACAAAGGGAGCCGTTGGGTCCACAGCTTCTAACTTCATGCCTTCAGAGAATGAATGCACTCCAATCACAGGTTTATCCTGAAAGATCAAGTATCAGAGTCATTACCTGCATTTCTCCATTAGAAAAGACCAGCTTTATGTAATTCAGCTGAAGTAGACAACCTGACTTTTTATTGGTTCATCTGAAGAAAGTAATTTGTCAGAGTACCAGCAACATCTCTACAATGAAAAGGCCAGCTATGATATCCGAGACTGAGAGCTTCTATGAGTTTCTACGTGACTGAGTCCCAAAGATTCCCTCCTTTGATGTTCTCTACACACCAGCAAGATTTCACAGTGCAAAGTGATCTGGTAAGAACATACAAATGCTGATTTTTTTTTCCCCTTCAGCTCTCATCACGAGCTAAACTAAAAGAAGTCTTCACTTCCACCTTAACAAAAGCTGACAAAACAGTTCCTGCTCCAGAGAGTTGGCTGTTCTGTGTAAGATTCAACAGACTGAAGAGCAACACCACCAGATGAGGATCTGTTCTGTTTATGGACCCAAATGAAGCTGAGAAAATGGAGCTAAGAACTCGAAAGGACTAAATTGATATTCCTACTTCTCAAAATATGTGTTTTTTTTTTTTTTTTTTTTAACTCAATATAAAATTCAGACTTACCAGCAACATTTACTAACACTCAGGATCTAAGAGAATCCATTACATATATAACTTTATCAGGTTACATTTTAGATGTTACATGTTAAACTTTCTAATGTACTCAAATATTTAGGAGTGAGATCAGATCAGAAGGTCAGAACCAGGGCTTTGTCCCAGCATAACAAGTAAGGCTCACATAATTGTGATGGGTGCATCGTCTTGTCATCACAAGTACAGGATCATAGTATAACTTCTTATTTATTCCACTTCATTTTCAATGAGAGGAGGAAAGAGAAAAGTTTAAACAAACAAAGCAAGAACAAAAATAAAAAAAAAATAATCCAAAACATATAAGAAATTTTGAACAGTGACTGACTTCCTGAATAATTTCTTAGGAATACAGCATTTTTGTGGTATTATTCAGCATTCTATTTCATATATTGTGTCTTTACCTTAAAGAGATCTGTAGGAACTGATGACTCCTCTTCCTCCTTTTTTACCTTCTTCAGGATTTCTTGCCAATCTGCTTCACTTTTCAAAGACCTAATGGCTTAAGCAAAAAGAATGGGAAATAGTGTACGAAGTGACCATCTTTCTTCTTTCCCCTCAGAAAATGGATGCAGTGATACGAAAAGTTTGTGTTCCTTAAGTGTTACATTCATATCTGATCAGAATCTGTGCAAATATCTTCATTCTTAGAAATGTACAGCTTGGTGAGACTTTCAGATTCGTTACAAGAAGGGACTGTAGTCAAACACTGCATCACCTATGTGGGGCCCAGTATTGTCTTTCTCAGAAAACATTAACCCTGTCACATTAATCCTGAGGAAAACTGCTGCAGAAATGTATGACCAGAAAACTGGATAATATTAGTTTGTTCTAGGCTTAAGAAAGGAGATCTCTGAACAGATCACTGAATGACAGAACACCTTGCACTGGAAGGGACCCACCAGGAACTTCAATTCCAACTCTTGTCTTCACACAGGGTCACCCAAAAATCAAACCAGGTATCTGAGAGTCCCAGCTGTACTTGTTACTCCTTCAGTAACTGCAGATCTCACAACTCTCTATAGCAGGGAAATTGCTTTTACTAGTACCATGCACAAAGGATCCCTGAAGCCAAGTCTGTGAGGACAGATGTAAAAATGAAACAAGTCTAATAATTAGATTGAAATCAAAACCTAATGTTTTTTTTTAAAACATTATTCACTCAAATAGTGCTGTGAAATCCACTCATCTGGTTCCTGTCAGTGATGTGGTGTACCCTCCTACCCTCATTTCAGCAGAGATTGGTCAACCATGAGCAAAGGCACTATGCACAGTCATTTCAATTTAAACAGTCTGGGTTTCATCAGCATGATTTTTTCCTTATGCTCTACTCCCCTTATGACCAATCTTCTGTACTTTTTTCTATATTGTCATTCTCAGGGCACTCATTTTTAAGGACATTTCTGTACAATGTAAGACCTCTTTAGAGAGAGCCTTAAGTATCCTCCTAGACTTCAAGTCCCAACTGTGAAAGCTCCCATTGAGCAGTACTTCAACAGCTGATTACTTTTTCTCCCACATATAGGAATACAAACTAAAAATAACTGTAGAGGCCCATTCCTCAGGCCTTCCCTTCCCACAGATAGAAAGTTTCAACAGGCAAAACCATTTAGCAATTTTTAAATGAGTGAGTGAAAAGTGTTGTAGGACTATTAGTGCTGTTTTCACTTAGTTTTTATTAGGAACAGTATTTGACAGATCATATAATGGTTATTTGACCACCGTATGCATCCAGAATGTAGATTTAGAGCACCAGAGAGGCAGGAGTATTCCCCAATCTTTCTCACCATGTAAAAGATATGTTTTGAAATACCTAAAGGCGGTTGCAGGTTATATCCATTTTGAGTTGCCCATCCCACTTGATGAAGGAAAGGGTCCAAGTAAAATATCCACTGGTCAAATTTGTCAGAATCCTCCAGCCCTTCATATCGCAACTTGAGTCTCCCACCAACATTTTCTACCACATTGACAATCCAGGCCTCCAGGGCATCCCGGGAATTCTGGAGCTCTAGTCGGGAGCCTGGTGCAATGAGATCCAATGGATTTTTCCCTCTGTGAAGCTACAGAAAGAGAACAAGAAAATAAAGTAAATTATGTTATTATTACAACGGAACTCAAAAATCCTGCACTTCCACTTCTGTTCTGTCCCTTACCCACATTCTTTTGGAATAAATCAGGTATCAGCACACAAGCAAAGAAAGACACATCCTTACTAACACACGGGACAACAGAAATTAGTGTTTCGAATCAATGGTGCTTGCATCAGAGTTTCTGTACTGTCTGCTCTGTACAATCACACATTTCATTTAAATGCTGTTTATCATTTTCAGAAGCATTATCCCTTATATATGGAAGGTTAGGAGTAAACATGAATAGTTCCTTTTTAACTCATCTAGCATACAAAGAAGACTAGACAGAAAAGATGCTAATTTTGAGGAAGACATCAATGGTACTCTCCCAAAAAACAGTGCTGCATACTTAACTAGCAGACACTAATAATGAGGTGGCCAAGTTCTGTTTTCAGTTCAGAGAAGGACAACTTAACTAGCAAAGTTTAAAGATTTAAGTGAAACAATAATCTGTCCACTAGTGAAAAATAAAAAATTAATGCAAGCAGTCAGCTCAGAAAGGGAACAACCTGAATGCCTGATAAATAAAGGATGGTTTCCTCAGAGTTGTATAAAAGAGGACTAGAACAGAAGGAGGACTGAAACCCAAGGAAATTTGAAAAACGTCTTTCTTCTGATAGGGTTTATGAACATTTCATATTAATTCATATTTTCACTCAGAGGGTGGTGAGGCACTGGAACAGGTTGCCCAAGGAGGCTGTGGATGCCCCATCCCTGCAGGCATTCAAGGCCAGGCTGGATGTGGCTCTGGGCAGCCTGGGCTGCTGGTTGGCGACCCTGCACACAGCAGGGGGTTGGAACTGGATGAGCACTGTGCTCCTTTTCAACCCAGGCCATTCTATGATTCTATGAACAGGACAGACAGTCTAAACCTGCAGTGAAAAGTTTATTCCAGCACAGAGCTATCAAAACTATGCACTGTGAATAGGAAATGCTAAGTTCAGCAGCATACTACATTGCTCCTAAAACTTAAGAAAAAAAAAAAAAAGAAAAAAAAAGGAGCTGAATCTGAATTGTAACAAGGGGAAAAAAAAAACAAAAACCAAAATGTAGCATATTCAAGCACTTACCCCCTCCAGCAGGTTAGCAGGGGCACTGCATGCTCCTTTCAGCACTTGCTGAAGGAATTCCTCCTGGTCAGGTATCTTGTCTTTGATACCTAGTGAAAAAATAAGTAAAAGCAATAGGATTTAATGGGTTTAAATGAACCACAAGCCTCTGAGTAAATCTAAGTCCACTTCTGAAATCAAGCTAAGAACTCTCTCTGGTGGAAGAGCACCATCCTACTGAAAGTCACGGGGTTTCCAAAAAACATGACAGATAACCTCACCTCATCATCAGAGCAAAACCACATTCTCCTCATAAAAGCAACTACGAAGACAAGGCTTACAAAGGACAAAAAAATACTGTTTTTATTTACCTCCCTCTTCTGCACATGGAGGTATTACCTTCAGGCACTTTGAGAACCTTCTCGTTCTGCTCACACCAGCCTATGGGGTGCAAGTCAGCTGTCATGATGTCACACCAGAAGTCAGCCTTGCGATCCTCCCCGTAACCATCGTAGCGCAACAGGAGCAGCTGCCCACAGGTAGTGATGATGGTGGCCACCCAATAGGTGTTTTGGTCAGACTTGACAGCAACCTCTAGCTTCATACCGGGTGCAAAACCATTCTGCAAACTTGTGTCCACCTGAAGAGAAAGATCATCACATCTGAGCACCTCCCAGAACTTTGTGGAACGGGGGAGAGAACATTTCAGACACATTCATCAGCAAGGACCCTCAAGTCAAATGCCATTCAGTCTCCCCAGAGAAACCACCTCATTGCACTGTGTGACCCAAATCAAACTGAAAACTGAATCTGCATTAATGGAACCTCCTCTGCATTTCAGAGTATCCTTCCAACCTTTGCTTAACACCTTGCAAGGCATCTCCCTGCGCCAGACAGCACCTCACCCACCACTGAAAGGCTTTCTAACTCACAGCTCGTCTGCCAAGCTAGACAAAAATAAAGGTCAAACTCACCCTCACAGGCTTCTTGTGTTAAACTGTTTCTTTCAACTTCTTTGTGCTAAGAGTCTACTTAAAATATATACATGGGCTTTAGTTGATGATAGCACTGTCTCTGCTACCATGCTTAAGAAGGCACGAACCTGCACAAAGTGCAGCATAAGGACATTTAATGTCTCTAACAATCTAAATAATTGTGTGCAACACTGTTACATGAATGCATAGATTAACAAAAGCTTAAGTGATTTTTCAGTGAACTTCTGTCTAGGCAGTAGCTAAGTACTAAACAGTGAATGCACTTTATGTGAGCAGGTGAGGAATTCAACTGCCCAGCACTCTGATACTGAAATGTGAACTTAAAAAGGAAAGGCAACACACTGACTTTCTCACACTGCTAGCTTTTGCAAGCTCACACGCTCCTGAAAGGGCAGAAGGACCCTGCACTGCTCCCACTAAAGCAAGTTTCCAAGCCACTTTCAGTTCCACAGCCTCAGCCATAATTAAAAGTCTATCATGTCGATCCCCTGTTCTCAGCCAAATGCAACTGGTGCTTGTGCTCTTCAGTGGCCCCAAATTCCATTTCCTCTTTGAGTCAGCTGCAAGGAAAGCTCTTGGTATGATGCAGATGTGGTGGATGTTTTTTGGGTTATTTATTACCAGTTCTGTGCTGACAGCTCAGTAACTGCCATAGCTGTTATAGTCTCATCATCCAGCACATACTGGTTTGCTAAAAATAAAACTAAGAAAACCACAGCAGAAAGAAAAGCATGTGAGGCTGTTGTTAACTGTTCATGCATTTTAGGTTAATATCCACCACGTGGAGAACCGCCTTCATAAAAACAGAATAGAACACAATACCTGCAGACTACCTGAAGTGGTGTTTCAGAGGCAACTTGTTCAGAACGATAACTGCCTTGCTAAAGAGATTTTTGTTATTTCTCTTGCACTCTGAGCCCAAGAGAAAAGCCACAGTGACACAAAGCCTAAGAACCAAGCAGTTGATGCAGCTCTCTCTAGCTGAGCCTCCAGCAAAGCCTCATGAACTGTACCGTAGGAAACCAGCAGCAGCAGACAGAGCTATCCCTGAAGTCGCATTTTTCAGATGGTTTCACCTATGATCCCAGCAGATGAAGCAGAGCCCAAGAGGTTAGCACCCCCTCCTGGCAGCTGGGCAAGATGACACCACTGATTAACTGATAGATAATTGCATGCACATGAAGTTGCAGAAAGGGATTAAGAAGAGCATTAAATAGTCCTAAAGAAAGTGTACTTAAGGTAGGATGACAGCACTGGCATCAGTACAACTCCAGGTATTCGCTAAGCTCTGCTTCCTGTTAGATCATAGGCAAAAACAGCCCCTTATCTTAATGCTGTTTCTGAATCTTAACACTGTCTAAATTTTAAAAAGCAAACAAACCAAACATTAGAACATGTTTAACTTGAGAGAATAGCTTACATTTTCCAATGCCTCTTGCTCATGGTAAGAGCAAAACATTCAAAATTAGTACAAGCTCCCATCAGCACAACTAGTACTTTGCTAACACAGGCTGTGTCATCATGGGTTACATTACCCAACCTGCTTTGTGTGCTCTCTTGTGCTGTGGGTGAGGTATTTCTCACCCACTGCTCATAATGGCAGACTGGTCACAGTTTCAAAAGAACAAAACAAAACCTTAAGCCTCCATCCAAAATTTATTTCAAGTCAATACCAGCCCATTTTTCTTGTGCCAGCATTATTCTTCAGCTTAGTGCTTTTCACTCCTCTTTTTTAAAAGTACAAACGTCACTCCCTCCCAGCTCTCCTGGCATTAGATTCTAGAAATGCATCCCTCTCCAAGGAAAGCATCAAGCAGCAGGAGGCTCCAGACAGAGGGATGGGGCTCCAGTACTGGGCCTGCAGTGCTCTGCACTGAGAGCCTCCCCTGCACCGTATCCTGCAGTCACACAGTCAAGCATACAGCTTCACTAGACAGGCTGCCACTGCCTACCAGGAAGCACTGAGCTCATCCTCCTCCATCTTTTCTATACAGGTGCCTTCTAATGGACAGCAGGAACCTTGAGTACAGGGCCTCGCACTGTTGAATTTCTCTGAGCAGCAAGATGTAGGTGATGTGACAGTGCTGTAAGCACCCTCCCCTTTCTGTTGGGCAGTTCTGAGTCAGCATTCACCTCCATTTTTTTTTGCCAAGTGTATTACAGAGAATATTAAGGCTGGCCTTCAGAGATCCTAAAGGAGCTCTGCTACTTTGATAGTCTACAACTGACAGTCCACATCCGGGCCTTATTCTCAGCTCTTTTATGCCCCCATGCAGGCCCTGACAGCCTGAGCCCCTGGGCAGCCCCTCTCTAGGGCAGGTTTCCCCTCCAGAGGCTCCCAGTGCAACACAGCAGCATGGGATGACACTGCTGCGCCCATGCCTGATCCACAAAGAGCTCTCTGTGCCACTATTACTTACATCAGCAAAAATGTGCAGTGTTCTTCACAAGTAGGGAATCATCCCAAAGATGTGGATTTGTTTTTAAACTTCATTCTATGTAGGTCATTCCAACCATAATGCCTCCCATTTATTTCCATGGAAAGTACAACATACAAAGAACACAATAACACTATTTGATATAGCAAATTCTTAGCTACAAAATGCTGTTTTTCAATATAATCATTACCTTTATTGAAGCATTTTTGCCAGTGATGAACAAGAGCCTGCATGCTGCTTGTAACAATCTGTATCAGTGAGGTGACCACAGTTGCTATTGCCACTGCTGAAACACACCACTCACCCATCACTGCTCACACCCACATAAGGAATGCTCCAAAAACATTCAGCAAGTGTCAACAAATGTCAATGGGTGCCATTATTTCAGCAGGGAGGAAATAAATTTCACACCTTTACTTCTTACACACTTCCATGTCAGATGCCACTCTGTCAGACTGCTCCTCTGCTGTCATCTGTCACACGGTGACAAAATGACACAAAGTACAGGCAGGAAGGTTCAGCTCTACTGCCATCCCACCCACACCTGCCTCTGATGTCATGGGCTAACATAATAAAATAGGAGGCGTTACTTTCAGAGCAGCCCTCATGGTCCTATTGCCCACAAGGACACTGGTGGGAGCTCTTGTGTGGCACAGCTAGGCTGGCACAGGGCAGCAGGCAGGGGTGTCAGAGTCATTCTGTGTATGTCTCCTACTGCTGACTGAAATACAGTCACCATGTTAATTCCCTTAACCATTACAGTAAGGTTGGTGGGCTGGTGTGATAATTATTTGTAAGTGATAAGGACAGGCTTCTATAAGAGATATCAAACAAGGTAAAGGAGACCAGAGAGGCAGACAGATGGCAGTCCTGCTACAAAATGCCCCTGCTCTACTTTCACGCCATTCCTCAGCACCTCTGCTTGCTCTTGCTAGAGCCTTGGTAAACCAACAAAACCCAAGGCAAATGTAAGGTCTCTCCCCTCCAGAAATGAGAAGTCTGAAAGCCTGCACTGAATGAACAACTTACAGTTACAGTGTATGGAAGAATCTCAGCAAAACGTGCATTTACTGAGGATCTTTACTAGGTATTCAAAGGCAAAGCCAAGACTTTGTCCTACTCGTTACACTTTCTGATCAGTATTCTCACTACTGCAGTCAAGTGTATGGTGGAGCTATTATTTCTCCTTGGCCTCCTTGAGAACCGTCACTGAAATGCTCTTTGAGAGCACACCTGAATTCTGCTTTTTGCTATTCAAGAACTATGGCACCAACTGGCTGAAGTGCAGCTACTCTAGCTCAGTTGGCAAGTAGAAATCCCCCAGAGAAAACAAGAGACTGGCACCTGCTCAGGCTTCATGAGAAAAACTGAGCTTATCCTCTGGTGCAGAAAAGACTGGGAGCCTTTCTGCACCTGGGCCATTAATGGGGTCATTCTGTGCTATGTTCAGAAAGGAAGGCAAGAAATAATAATAAAAAAGGTGAAATTCCAAATTTCCCATTCCTCTAAGAAGCATAAATTTAGTGGATCTTCCAGATTTCAGTGCGTCTGCTCAAAGAAACCTTAAACATTCAGTGTATAAAGAAGTGATGTTGGAGACAGTAAGTAACGATATTCCCTTACTCACATGTTTAAAAGACCCATGAGGGGCTGCAACCGCTCCTGTGTCTTCTAGATACTCATCCCAACTGAATTCCATGTCTTCCACACCAGAACCAGCATCTGGAAGAGAAGCCAAACACCTTCAGCAACCTGTCAGCTTAAGTATGGGGCTATTAAGAATTTCAGCAAAGATGACTTCATTTCTAGGTGACTGACCACAGAAGTGTGCAGTGGACTTCAGTAATGCAATTCACAACAGATAACACTGTTTCACCTTCACTTGTATGTGGCGGGCACTTTAAGTTGGATTTGTTCTGAAATAGTGAGACCTTGAGTATTTTGGTTAAGCACAAACTGTTTACACATCTAAGAGAGGGGAGTACAGGGTAAGTTCTGTATTCGTTCCAACAAATATTTAGGAAAAGACAGACAATTCTGGGCATACCAGACCTTCGAAGTATTGAATTAAAAACTACCACAGAAAATGTAATACCATAAGTGGTTTGAAAAGACAGACTTAAAAAAGAATTGCAATAAGACTCCTCTCTTTTTTTAAGCTAGAAGGTATTTACTTCGGTGTTAAAAGACACCAAAAGCATAGAGAAGAATTCAGGGTAGTTTCAAGAAACACAGCTCTGAACAATTGAAATCAAGAGCTTTCAAGTGAGTCATTAAATATACCAGCTCATAAAGTATAACAGCTTCTTCAAAGCAAGAAAACCTAATTTCTAGAGGTATTTAAAGCCAAAATGGGCTAAACCCACTCGAGCCGTAGTTGTACACTCATGCTATCAGGAAAGAGAGTATCTGTAGTGTGAGCTGCGTGCTCCCCTTTAGCCACATTTTCTATCCCTATTACCACATCTGTCCCTCCTCACAGTCTCCCATTCAGCTCCTGGCTCACCTCCCTGCTCCTCCGTCCTCTTGTGTTCTCTCTGATGTGCAAACCCACCCACTGAAAACCCCAGCAGGGTAGATTTGGACCCCTATTCTGTTCACTGTGCTGCCACACTGGCTTTTCTCTGGCTGGCACAGTGTGGGATGACAAGGGAGGCTTGCTGCCACCCTATGCAAAGGGCAAACTTTAAGCTAAACACAAAACAACAGCTTCAGTAATGAAAAGGAACAGCAGTGAGGCACAAGCAAAGCTTTTCATTTCCACATGATCCTACAGCCTGCTCCAGAGCCTCCTCTGTGAACAAACACGAGGTGTTCACCCCTGTGTACAAGGGAACCAATGCCTGGTTTGTGTCTGAGAACAGAAATCTCCGTGTGTTGGCCATGCAGGAGAGCTCAGTGCATAACATTTCCTGCGCTCAGCTTGGATTAGGACAGGTAGAAACTCCTCTTACAAAGAGTAACAGAGGGAGCAGGAAATACTAAGTGTCCAAAGAAAGGATGAGATACTGTTACATGCCATCATCTGAGCTGTGGGCAGGGTGAGATCGGCCAAGCATGCTTTACAGCACTTCTTACCCCTTGAACAGAGAGGGGCAAATGTTTGCCCAAACTTTGACCAGCTTTCAATCACTTAAAACCTGCAAGTCCTCAGACTTCAAATTCATGTTACGCTCATCTTTGACTCTCACTATAATAGTAGGAATGGCCAATTGGCTGAATTCAGAAATGCACCTTCAAATTGTGCTGTTTGCTGATGACAGGTAGCTCCTACCACTCCCCAGCCCAACATAATTTCCCTTTATTTTCAGACTGGCCTCCTGTAAAACTCAGAGCTCAAACAATCAGAGCTTGAAAATCATCATCCATTTGCTGGGATACTTTTTTTTAACTTATTGAAGAAATAGACCCAGAAAAGGACAAAAGTAATCCTAGTTCACAGATTCTGGGGGAGCAAAGAGGGCCAGGCGCAGAGCACAGCTGTTTGCAAACCAGCATGAAGCGGGGCAAAACTCTGGCTGCAAGTCATCCTAAGGATAATATAACCTCACTGCAAAACCAGAGTACGATTGCTTAACTCTTTAGAACAGTATTTTACTTAATATAGCCATAAAAATGCTTACTTTCAGAAAATGGGAAGAAACTTCAGCTCAAAGAAAGCACCCATGAGCAGCCCGGCCTGCTGGCTGCTGCTCCCACCTCCCACCAGCTCCCACCCCAGGCACAGCGCCCACAGCCCGTCTCACAGCACTGCTCCCAGCTCCACACACATTCCCACACCAAGAGAGCCACATCCTGCCAGTTCTCTGCCATGGCCAGAAGGGCCCAATGTGGCCAAGCCCCACCAGCATTCAGCTTCTCTGGAAACTAGTTTGCCACAGGAAAAAAAAAAAAAACACCAAAATTCTTGCTCAACACTCGCTGCCAAGAGGGTTTCCTTGCAGGGTCAGAGGTCTTCTTTTGATTGAAAAAATCGCCCAGAGCTTTTGCCACCCCTCTCAACCCACTCTGCCTTCACTCACACACAGGTAGGGCCCTGCAGTTGGATGAGGCTGGGCTCTCAGCGTTGCACCTCTGCTATTCAGCCTCACAGAGGGAAGTTCAGGTGCCCTTAGGATGGTCCTGCAGATGTGCAATATCTCAGAAATACACTATCTGGTTTTCTATACTCAACTGCAGAAACACTTCCAGATGTGGCAAAGCATTGCCCACACAGCAGAGTTGCCTGGAAATCAGGGGTAGATCCCATCCTTTCACTGTTCACCATCAGAACAGCTACAGCAGAGCAGAGCCCCATTCCAGTTGAGGCTCTGACCCATTCTGTTACTGCATTCTACCAGCACCAGCAGCTCGGCTCCATTCAGTGGGTGAGCAGGTCCTGGGGCACACAGAGGATCTGTTAAAGCAAGCTGCACCCCTGAGGGCCTGCATTAAACATCCAAATCAATCCAAACTCAAACGACCCAGGGAAACGTCATGAATTTATAGCAGCAACTGAATTCTGCCATGACAAAACTTGCAGTTTAGGATGACAGATAACAACAAGGAAAAACACATTCAGCCCATTTAATCTTAAAGCACAACTGCTTAAAGTAATGCTGTATATACACACGTGTACGTATGTTCTCCCTCTCTCTCTCTCTCCGTATCCTTCATTGCTTACAAGTGCCAAATGAGACAAGCTTCACACTATGAGTGGGACATACTGTTCTGCACTAGCAGGATGGCTGAAGCACATGTTACTTTGGTGGCAAAGCACAACCGTGGCAAAGGCAGGCAGAGAAACCAGATGCCGTTCTCATCCCTATGGCCTCACCATACAACTGGCTTTTGCTCGTAAAGCTTTCAAATCAAGCAAACTTATTTTGTAAGTAAAATGTGAGAAGCATCCCACAGAGCTTCTGTGGAGAATGCACACTGACTCCGGAGGGCAGAAAACCACCTGTAAGAACATTTGAAGTTCCCTTCCCATTTATCGCTGCTTCTACTAACATCATTTTCAACACCAACTCTTCCTTTTTGAATTTTACCACAAATTATCTCCTGTTGCTCTCTGACAGGTTCAGGCAGAGAAAGAACACTGAATGGTACCATTTGGATACAAGGTAGGGGATTACTAAGAGCATTAGCCCTTACATGTGCCTGAATTGAGAGGAGTACAGGCTGCTTTGCTCCTGGGACTTGAGTTAAATTCTCCCTGTGAATAACTTTCATGCATCTTTAATGTGATTGAGCTGAAGCCTGTCATATTGGACATCTAAGTACATCCCTCTGAAGTCTGCAAGAACTTCAATTAAAGCTAACTTAAAGGTTTCTCACCCTGCGACTTAGATGTACTTTAATTTGATTTTAACAGCAGTTAATCTTTTCCATCAACACCAGCTGCAGGGCCATGAATAAATAAAGGCAGGTTGGAATCTGGGCAGCTGAGGAAGTCTGTGACAGGGACAAAAGCTGTCACTTCCACTGCTGGCACAGGAGGGCATTACAGCTAACACCCTGAGCACTGCCTGGGTCCTCATATGCAGAGAGCCAGTAAAGAAACGAACAGAAAGGAACAACAAAAAGGTGGAGGGGAGGTTCCAAAAACTGCTATAAAACATCAGATGGCAAAACGACAAACAACAAGGAGGGAATGTTTCAGAGTGAGCTGGGACTGGTCTAACTCAAAACAGTGCAGAACACATCACAGGACCACACCAAAACTACTGTGCACATGTTTACATGGGGAACACTTACTGGAGCCTGTCTTTGAACTGAGCACGTAACGCTCTCTTCAGTTACTGTTTTTGCTTTCCACACCCACTTGTACTCAAACCAGATGCTAACTTTAGGAAAATAGCTGTTCAGTCATTTCAAGAAAATGGGAAACCCTCCATAGCTACTCCATAAGCACATAGAGAGGACTGTGTGACCTCTGCAACTTTTAGAGGAAGTAGAGAGAGATGTGCAGTCAGCCTGCTGCTCAGCACCTGCACATCTCCTTGCTGTTCTGAGCTGCAAAAACTCTTCTCTTTTCCACACTACATGACAGAAGAGAGCACATTCCAGTGGCAGAGGAAACTGTGTATTTATGCATGCTGCTTTTTCTTGCTTATTTTGGGATACAATGTTGACAATAACCTGAGTGATTGGCTATAATTAATAATCAGAAAGCACATTTTGGCATCAGACAGCAGGTGATATCATTCTGCCAGAAGTGCCATAGATTAAAATCATGTTTAACATTTCTTCAGTAACATAGTAATTAGTCTTTCATAAGGTAAAAGCAGAAAGCTCACTAATCATAAATTGTCTAATGAGATGCTGCTTGTTGGACAAGTGTCAAAGGAAAGAAATCCTAATCCAACAGTTTGCAGTGGTTACAACAAATTTATTTTTTATTAACTGTCCCAATACTGAGAGTAGGGACCTCAAGGGAAGTGAACAAACCATGGCAGGAAAAGTCAGAAAAACAGATGATCCCCATTACAGCATATAATCTAAGAACTCTATTTAAGAAAGCTGCTGGTATATTCCCAGCTGTCCCGCACACTCTTCTCAGCCTGGTGCTACAAGGTGAACCAAAACCTGAGCTAATTTATCAAAATTTACCACTCTGTAGCAGGTTAGGAGCTGATGTCCCAAGCTCATCAAAAGGGGCAGCAAGGCACATCAGAAAACCAGGACAGATTACAGTGGCACCACACAGCTTCAATTATCTGGCTTCAAACCAGCAGCACGACTTTGTGAAAATATTACAAACAACACAAACGAGGGCACAAGAAGATAATATTAACTACTTTGATAAGCAAATGCCTTAAAACAGTAGTGCTAAAACTACTGGGCTTTCCATAAGTTCATCTCATACTGACATCATGGAGGGGAAAAGCAGAGTTTCTAACAAACATAATCGCCTCTGTGGGTCATAGAATCATAGATGTTATATTTTGTTCTCCTCTAAGCCAATGATACACCTTGCTTTTGGCAAACTTAAGACCTGCAGTCAGAACGTAGCTCACCATGAATGAAGCATACGACACACTATGAAAGACTCCCTGTGCTCAGGGCTGTTCCTCCCTCTTACTTGTCAAGTATTCTGAGAACCCATAGCCCCACAGCTTGGCTGTCCCACTACCTGCATCATGCCGCTGTTCTCCATTCATCTCCACAGCAGCCCAATGGTTATTCCAAGTAGCCAGAAGCAAGAGAATCCAAAACTGTCACAGTTTAGTGGTCATGAGTTGCCTCCCACTTTAAATCCTGCTGGCAGCCAGGACATTCATGAAGGGATCCTGAAAAAAGGCAAAAAGAAATACTCTTTTGAAAATCTTTATTGGCCTTGAATTACTTTTGAAATACATCAAAAACAGTGCACACACACGTAGACAGAGTGTTCCACAGTCATACAGTCTAAAGGTATTCCTGCCCATAATGTCTATTAGGCAAAAAGAACCAAGCTTTTAAACCTTTCAGATCAAACCAACCAACTAAATAAACAAACGACAGAAGGCAGAAATGCAGCCCTAAACATTCCATGATGAGAAGCCGTGGCTTTCAAACCTGTAAGCAGGAGATTTCTGCTGGAACCGAATTCAGCACCAAACTACTGCAATTCCTACGAGCAACCAAATCGTTTTGTTATTACTGGTAGAAAGTAAAAGGAGACGTCTAAAGTCAGCCCACTGCAAGTGTTTTTGCTCCCACATTTTAAGTTTAGAAATGCTTTTTAAAGAAGGTAATCTTCAAACACCCTTTGCACTCCTGCTGAATGCCTGGGAAGCACTTCCTTTCTTTCTTTCTTTTCTACGTGAGGCACTAGAAGTAACACAGAGGAAGTTTGTAAAAACTAAGGGGACTTGCAGACCCCTAAAAAGGCCGAAGGTTGTAAAAACAAAGGCTGCATTTCTCACTTAAACACGCTTTGAGAAACTATGGTTTTCAAGAGGGAAACTGGAGACATTTGCAAAGCCTGACATTTTTCTGAGTTTTATTTAGCTGGGGTGTCCAAGAAGACCACCTGAGAGTCCTCTGAGGGATTTTTTTTTTCCCTTTTCTTATTTTTTTTAAAAGATTTTTAAAAATATAGTAACCCCCTGCCATAGCAAAGACAAATCCTTAAGAAGCACCAGTTGCTGAGCAAATGGAAACACAAAATCTGACAAAAACGAGCATCAGAAATGGGTGAATGTTCTCCATGATGGCAATGCTTTGGAGGTGCAGCTATGATTTCACTTCTGAGATTCTAATTGGACCTGGCATAAGATGGCTACAAATGACTAAAAGATCATTTTGCATCCCACTACAAACACCAGCAAACTTTAAGTAGCTTTCTGCAGGCTGCAGTTCCATTTGTACTGACATTCAAATAAGCAGACTGTGACTAATAGCTGGTCTGAAAAATTCTAACACCATGTTTTTGCCTTTGAAAATTTACCCCCTTGCTAGAAATGGAAGTATCCTGAAGCAGCAGCTCTATGAAAAGGGCCTGAGGTGCCTATGCCTGCCAGACCCCTCTGAGGTCTATCAGAGTACGCAGAGGGCAGAAAACAAAAGGGGAAAAAAATCATCCCAAAATTCTGTAATCCGGGTTTGTGGAGGATTTCCATAGGGTAACTGTAAAATGCTGAGTGCAGCAGAATGCAAATGCTTGTGTTCTGAGCTCCCAGCCTTGCGAGGTGGCCCCAGCACACAGCTCAAATCAACAGCTCAAATCAAAGTGCTTCCACACAGAGCTGCTCTGCAGACTGAGCCACAGGGTTTGGCATCAATTTCAGGGAACTGCACAGCCTGGCTGGGCTCTCCCGCATGCACCAGTTAGCTTCACTCACACACTTTGTCCCTCCATGCCATTACTGACCCACCAAGTAGAGTTACCAATTTCTACCAGCCACCATCACTTCTTTGCACACCCTTCCGGTCAGCACAGTGCAGGGCAAGCTGCAGCAGCAGCACGTTCCTCACCTACCCCAGCTGAAGGTGGTTTCCTTCTGCAGACAGCCTCAGTCTAATCTTCTATAGTTCCTTTTATCCTTTATGAAACAGGACTAAGAGATCAGCCTGATGACCCTTGAGGTCCCTTCCTAATGCATACCATTCTATGATTCCATATCATGCCCTCATGTTGTGTTAGAAGAGATTCGGGTTAGGAAACATTTCTTCTCCAAGAGCGGTCAGGTGCTGGAACGGGCTGCCAAGGGAGGTGGTGGAGTCCTTGGAGGTGTCCAAGAAACATTCAGATGTTGTACTGAGGACCATGGTTTGGTGGGGAAATACTGATGGCAGGTGGACAGTTGGACTGGAAGATCTTGGAGGTCTTTTCCAACCTTAGTGGTTGTGTGATTCTATAACCTGCGCAAAGCTTGGCACGCAGCAACCACCAAACTGCTTTTTATTATTAATCAAAGTATTTCTTGGTGACGGCCTGTAGGACACCCATCACCTGCACACTGCTAAGACAAAACAGTGGCAGTGCTGTGGCAAACACCCCATGAAGCACCCAGGCCAACAAGGTGGGGATATACCGCTGGTTTCAAACAGTGCGGTCCAAGCAAAGTACCTCAAAAGGTATATGAAGTTAAAGTTCTTTTCAATTTATGGTATCCAGCTCTCAGTTAACTTCTAGAATTAAAGTAGACAATATAAAGCTAGCCTGATCTGTGTTTTTTTTTTTTTTTAAGCAACATGGAAGTATTTAAACATCCCCAAAATTAAGAGGCTGTTTATTTAAAAGATGCCAAACATTGGCAGCTCCTGCTGAAGCTGATTGATATTCTGCCCGGGCTGGGCAGCTATTCAGGATTCGATAAGCAGCACTGTTGTTTTCTGTACACAACAGTAAGAGCACTTGTAATTAGCACCCGCCACTGTGGATGCTTACAGTCTGGCACCCCAAAGATTATCTTCTGATAAACCTCAAGAGGAGGGGAGCACGAGTGCTGTTGGAGCAAAGATGATTTGGAAACATTTTGGACTCCTCAGTCTCACTTCTGTATTTCAAACCTCCTTTCAGCACATGAAATATTCAGATGTTAGCAACTGGAGGCAGCATTAAAAACAGTTACAGTTCATTAAAGCCAGATGGCTCACTTGAATATGAAAAGAAATCAAACATAAGTTGGATGTTGAATTAAAGTAAATCAGCTGGCGTCTGAGGCTTAATATTATTTTAAAACAAAGGCACACGAGACAAGGGGACACGCGGGACTCCCAGGGGCTGGGCAAGGCACTGCACAAGGGTCCTGTTGCACAAATTCCTTCATGCAAAAGAATCCAGCAAAATCTATTGCAAAGCCTTGCGTGTGCACTGGAAGCACTGCCTGGAGCACAGGCATGGGATGTCAGAGCAGGGGATGCAGCTCCTCAGCACCCAAAACCCTCAGCTCTGCCATGGGGCTCATCCTGCTGTCTTGCAGCTGTCCTGTGAGCATACCTGGAGTGGGAGGAGAGGAGGTGAAGGTCCTCCCAGTCCCATGCCCACTCATACACCTACATACCCATGCCCTCTCATTTCAAGCAAACACAAATTATGTGTTCCTTAGGAGAGAAAGCATACACATTTCATCTAAAGATATAACTTCTTTAGAAGAAGTAAAGAAGATAACTTCTTTACTGTAGGAGTCCCACTCTTCCTTTGCCATGCCCTACTCAGCACATCCCACTTGGCCCGGTGTCCGTGGTGGATTGCTGCTGGCACTTCAGCACAAGGAGCCACATGGGACAAAGCAGCCTTCTGCTGCCAGCCTGAAAGATGCCTGGGGAGAATGAGCCCAGGGGGAGCCCACAGCAGCCCCTCCTCAGCTACCAACAGCAGCCAAGCCCCAGTGCTCACACCTCCATCCTTCTGGGGGATATTCCTGATTCATCTCACCAACGCACATGTCTACCAGAAGGGCCCTTCTATAGTTAAGATCCGTATTTCGTATCACACAGTGAGCTGGAAGGAGACTCTTCCTTCACAGCAAGGCCCTGTGCTGGCACCAAACACAGCAGGCCATCATCACGGCTGGCATGCGGTCCCCCAGCCTGGGAAAGGGAAATTCATGTTTTTCTTCCTTTGCAGAGAAGACCATGCTGGGGACAGCACCCACCCTGAGTGCATGGGGAGTGTGCTCTGAACGAGCTCTGCCAGCAGTCTGGGAGCCAGAAACGAACAGGGCCTCTGGGAAGGGAGCTGCTTTTGAAATGTTTCTTCTGAAATAAGCATTTTCCTTTGAGTCTTCCTTTTGAGCAATAGAATTTACTTAAAAGAATCCCATAGCACAAGCAGAACTCACGACAAGAAAATACCTCAGGTAGGAACTAACTTTACCTTACATCTCCTTGCAATGTAGTACTAGATGTACCGGAATGTTTTTAGGAAATCCATTCCAGGTATACTGGTGAGATTTGTATCACAGTAGCTTGCAGTTCCCATTAGTTAGTACGTTCAGCACAAAAAAAAAAAACAAGGTAAGACACCCTGCAAGCAAATTTGGAAATCAGAACCCAAATCCCCAGCACTGAAGAAGCTTCCAAAGCTACCAAGCTGTTCAGTGCAAGTTTCATTCATTCTCCTGTAGCAACATACTGACAGTACAGAAATGCCCAGATACCCCATATCAAAGGTCACTGGTTCCTGGAAAGGGCCATATCCTCTGGGGGGAAATGCAGAGGTGGGTTAGGGTATGGCCACCAGCTGCCCTCTGCCCAGGACCCAGCAGGAGGAGTTTGCTGCTTTGAAAATCTCCTCTTTGAACCTAGAACTGAAAGAGGCAAAAGCAAACAAATATTCTAAACAGTATAAGCAATCCTTAAAACCTGCAGTGGGAAGGAGCTGTTTAAAATTCACACACCAGCAGAGGTCTGCACGAGCACTGCTGCTGCACATGGATAAGCAGCTCGCCCAAGTCCCACAAGCAATGCACGCTGCATGGCTTAGATTTCAGGCACACTCCTGTCTCTCTAAGTCTTTTGGAGTCAAGAGAGGGTTTAAGACCTTCCTTGTAATTCAGTCTTCAGTGACTAGCAGTTGGAAGCCTGGATAACACTGACATGTTTTCTATCTTTCCTCTGTACAAGCAAAATGTTTCACAAGCACGTGCTTCCCTAGCACCTGACCCTCCACAGACAAAAGACAAAGTGGGAGATGCCTCACAATCTCCAATTTATGATGGAGTTTCAATTTTCTCAAGCCATTCTAAGTGCTGTTCAGTGACTAGCAAACAGCAATTTTGGTTTTCTTTCTTGCAAACACAGTAAATCTTTCTAAGACAGTCTTGCAAAGCCCAGAATGTCAACAATAAATAGGCAAAAGAAAGTTTGATGCTTCTATAACAAAGCAATTAAGAAATGCTACCAATTTCACAAAAGTGTCAGCTGTCGAAGAAATTTCCCTGTCCAACACAGAGAACAGAAGCCTTATGTTGACCTCCAGTAAGTATTACTTCTACATGCTTGTATGGCACAGTGGGTCTGTAAAGAGGGGCATATTCGCTTGCGTCCGTAAGGATTTATCAAAGCTAAACAGATCATTGATTTGCCTTTTACTGTAGGTGTGACCAACATTTCTTTTGAGCCATCTTGGTAGCATACTGGAAGCTACACAACAAAAGCAAAACCCTCCTTATTATTGTGTTATTTTAAAAATACATAACAGTCGTAGCTATGCTTCCATGGTTTTTGTAGCTGCTAGACTGTGACCAAACCTAGCCTATTTGATTTCACCAACCTGGGTTATCCCAGCCCCAAGCTGCCTCTTCCAGCCCAGCCATACCAATGTGCTCCTCTATGAGGCCAAGCACTGTTTCAGTGTCCTGCTCTTGTTCCACAGCTCTGCCTGGAGTCAGCCACTCACAGCTACAACCTGCCCCAGAGCAATGGCAGCAGAAACCTGCAGCCAGTTATCCCCCTGAGAAGTTATTTCATTAGACATGTTCAAAATTTCTCTAGGAAGTCTCTGTCAATCTGGTTTTTGTCCCTTTGAGGACAATACCTATCTTTCTTCTAACGTGTAACTCCTGCTCTTTGCAAGGAAAGCTTTCCCAAAGACAAGGCAAAGGCCCCTTTTTTACTTTTTTGTCTGCCAAAAGGACATTCAAGTGTTCTTATCCAAGCAGCTCCCACATGGCCCCCATGCATAAAACCCACCAAACACAAAGATTATATGGGAACTGCTATCACCAGAGTTAATTACTAAAAAATTCTTGTATTTCTCTGTCACACTGGCACTGCAACCCCCTCTTGCTGACTGGCATTCATCTAAGACGTACCCTTCTGTGCGTCCTCCATTCAATCCATTCAAGTACAAGCCAGCTCCAAGTTGTCCATCACACCACCGCAACAGCAACACTGAGACTCCTCCAAGGAAGCGCATTTAAAGAACACAAACCTCACTCACTTGTGTTTCTGTAGAAATTCCTGGGAAAATACAAATGGAGCAAAGATGTCCTAGGAAGAACACAGAATGTAAACATCAATAGCAATTAGGGCTTACAGCAGTTCCTCTGGACACATAATGCACTTAAAACTGGGAAGCCTGGTTAATAAACATTGAAGCACTCAGCTCCAACTAAACAAATGCTGAGATCTGTTCTTCCAGCCCATGCTGTGCTACCCACTCTAGCATTTCTCTGCCTTCTCCAGCTACTTTCTCCTGCATACTGGCTACAGGAATACTGGCAGTTAGTGGCCAAGCAAAGAAACAAGGCAGAACAGACTTCTCAGTTTTAACTGAAGACTCCGTACCATCCATATTACAGCATGAAAACAATGGATGGGATTTGAGATATGCCAGATAGAGACCTAGACAGCAACCAGGCAGAGGCTGTGAGAGCACCTTGCTGCAACAGCTACTAGCTCCCAGAGTAAAAAGCAAGCCAGGTCCTGTCTGTGGAGCCAAGGGCTAGCAATTCCACTGCTAAGTGGTAGAAGACAAAGTAGCAGCAGATAGACACAACTAAGGACATTAAACTCAGCTATCCACTGTGTGAAAGTTGTTCCAAACCAAAAAATACATTAATTGCACACGTATTTTAGACAACTAATAAAACACACTAACAAACAATACTGGAGAAATCTGCAAAAATATATCTGTTAGAACAGATTTGGAAAGTAATTTTCAATGCATGAGAGATGTCAGTCCTGCAGGTAAATGTGAAGGTCAGTGCAGTTTTAACTAAATTACAATAAATACCTCCATAACACTGCTAAAAGGCTCTATTTATTCAAACAGGTCCTCTTTGCCAACTCATATATTCTGTGCATATGTTATAGGAAAGTCTTTGAACAAGATCTTAGCAGGACACTCACACCATGCAAAGGGAAAAACCCTGCAGCATCTCCCAAAGCCTTTGCTGAAGCCAAACTCCTCACTCTGGAGAAGCTGAACTTTTACCACCTAATGGATGTCACCACTACAGACAGCAGAGCAATGAAAGGAGAAAGAAATGGAAAGGGAAGGAAGGTACCCTGCAAATCTGACTTGAAAAATAAAAAAGTCAATCACATAAAATGTTTTCAGGTATTGAAAGCATACTTCATTTGTCATGTCATTGAAATAGTATATGATACAAAAAAAAATTATACCCGTTTCTAAGAAGAGCTTCCAAACAACCAGCTACACACAGAAAGAACAGCTCTTCCCCAGACACCAGCACAACCACTCAGGTCTCATCACCTAGGACACTTATTTCCCTTCACCCCAATACTGCAGAGGTTTAAAGCTTAGGAACTAAACCTACCTATTTACATACTGACACCCAGTCACAGAACTCATCAACTCCACTTCAATAGGCACACTCTGGTGCTTACTGCTTGTGAGCAACACTCTTCTAGATCTGGGTTTAAAAACAGAATCTGGAGTTAAGCATTAGGTTTGTATCTTAAAAATACTGGCACTGATATTTGGGGGCAACAAAGGAAGTAGCACTTCATTCACACTTCTTACAGTCTTGGTTTGAGCAAGTAACCAAGTAAATCCAATTCGCAGTAGTTTGAAAAGTAAGATAGAAAGTAGGTGGTCTCTAACTTTGTAGGCTTTGTACTGTATTCAGTTTAAATCATTTCAATTTAAAATAAGTGAACTAAGAACATATTATTTGTTTTTAAGCACGCTAACGCCCAACTGATTTGTTTTTGAGTTCACAATTATGCTGACTTGCAGTTCCATCTGTCTAACTGCTGTCAGAGAGCCTTTCTTAACAAGCAGCAGCACTAAAAAAAAAATAACAACAAAAAACCCAAAAAACAACACACATTTGTAAGAGCTGCAGATGCAATAGGAAACTGCGCTGCTCTACCAAAATCATTCATCACATAGAGCTGGACCAAAACAAATTCCTAAGTCACGGTTTTCTCTGTGAGCTTACCTGGCAGCAAGCACAGCTCACAAAACAAAGGGAATGAAACCACACCTGGTGTGAAACCAAGCATCATTTCCCCCAGCAAGCATTGGGTACCACCTCCAACCAAGAGCTAACCCTCAACCTATCAACTGGCCTCAAGTGCTGAAGCCTTTGGCTGATGTGTTTGGGACAGAGTAAGCAGAAGGAGCTTTCAGAAGGAGCCAGCCACACCAGCACTCCCTGCACACACTGTATGAAGCAACACCCAGACCTGCGAAGCTCAGGCCATGCTTCCAGAAGTGCCAACAAGCAGCTCTTTGGTTCAGATGAGACCCAGGAGTAAAGGAGACTACAAACTCCACAGGGTCAGGGTGCCAGGCTTGCTGAGCTGTATTCCTGACAGAATCAGGCTTTGGGGCTCAGTGTTACTTCAGGACTTCTGTGCCTCAGGTTTTATTTTTACAGCTTAATCTCACTGTGTTTCATCACTGTGAATGGCAGTGTCTTATGGCTACTGGAATGGGATGAAATAACAGTGCAATGGGCAGGGCAGCCCTGCAAGAGACTGCTGCGAGATGGTGCTGCACAGGGAGAAAAGGGACCAATGTGTCAGCACAGAGCAGATGTCTGCAGAAGCTGAAAGCTAAGGTGTTATGTTCTCCTGCAAGGAGATGGTCCCCTGGTGACCAGGTGATGGTCACTGCAAGGAGAGCTCTCAGTACTGCCCAAGCACCAGGCCTTGACATGAATGCATATTATTTCCTATTCAGAGGTATTCCTTCATTTAAAAACATGACCATAAACTGTCATCTTCAAGTGGGGGGAGATGCCCAAAACTAAACCACAATTCTGTTATGCAGCAGGGCCAATAGAGAATACATCTCCATGAGGAATGCAACTGAAGGCTTTGGATAACTTTACTCAGATCTGCAAATGTGAACACTGGAAGTACTAACTCCTTTCTTTATTACATATGCAAGTCTTCCATCCCAACTATTTGAGAAAAGACTGTTAAATCAAGTCAGAAATCCTAGGTGAGAGAAAATTCAACTTCCTACAATGCATATTTAAATACCCTTGAACAAAAAGAGGGCTGGAAGCAGCTTCCCTGCAGTTTGAGTTTCCTGCTCTTCTCTTTACCTAGCCCCCATCCTGTTATATAGAATTTCCTGCACTCAAACAGCTGCAGTTTTGCTATCAAGACATGAATTCCGACCTGGGCTGCTCTATATCTTTCAAAGCCAGCACTGCTGAGGAAATTTCTCAGTGTCTGAAGAAGCCAGAAGCCCTGAGTCTAACTTTAAAAACGACCCCACAAGGTTCACCAGCACAGCGCATTTACCATTCCCACGTAAATGAGGGCAAGCTGCTGAGGAAGTGAAGCGATTTCCCTGCAGGGAAGTTGCAGGGAAGCCCATGGCAGAATGATGATCGGGAGCAGCTCAGGGGCTGATGAGTGGCTGCGTGACTCGTGCCCTTATTTTTGCTGTTATGACCTGAAGCACCACTTCTGCTTTTGCCCAACAGTGACAAATATAACTTTACTGACGCTACTGAAATACTACCAGCAGAGATGGTGATACTGAATATCTAGATAGACATATCTCCTGGCCAACAATTCTGAATTATTTAGTGGTCAGCATGCATAGTAAGGAGAAAGAACCAAAAAAGCCAAAGTATGACCTGGCTGAGAAAACAAAGAGAGTAAGAGAAAAAGAGCACTAATAGCTTCTTTGCTGCACAGAAGAACAGGCTGATGGCAGGAGTCAGAGGGCAGCCGTGGCAGGGGAGATGTGAGGGCACGGCCAGGGCCAGTGACAAACAACTCTGCACCTTGCTGGGAGCAGACCACTGTCCCTGGCTGAGCTGCACACAAAGAAGTGGTCAGAGACTTCTTTTTTTAGACAATCTTCCTGAAACACTACCAAAAAAAAAAGAAGCCAGTATCCCCTGACCAGCATCAAGGAAGGAGAGCAGGGAATAGCCACTTCACCCACCCCTTTCAATAATCCAGCACAGAAACGAACTGATCATGGCTAACATTTCTTCAAAGGGAATATTTCCTCCTCATTTAACTTACAAAACTCTGTCTCCTGCAAATGACATTTTATTTATAGCAGTGGTATTTGCTGTATAACTGATTGGGGAAAGGCTGTAAATGAGCATCATTGCATATATATGGAAAACAATGATAAAGCAGTCATCAAAAAGCTAAAGAAGATTTCAATATTCAAATAAGGCAATCTGCATAACCCTCACCTGAATTTTAATTCTGCAGAACTTATTTCAGAGATTTGTGCTGCAGATGATCTGTGCCAGCTATTTCTCTCCCACAGAAGAGCAGCAGCGCGCATTAGGAATGTGTCCTGCAGTTCCCAGACTTGGGTTAATTTTAATCCTTGGACTTAAGGTGCAGGAGGCACTTTGTCATATGGGGCTGGATTGTTTCTGCAGATTCTCAGGGGAAGAAAGCAAAGCTGAAGACTGTGATGGACCACAGCAGGATTATGGTAGCAGTGGGCTGTGTCACCCGCTGAGCAAAACAACACTGTGACTGGTAGCTATCTAAATGAGAAGGTGTCCTTGTGAGAAGGAGAGGAAGATGCCTGCTGCCTCATGCACCATACCTATGACCCAGCTGTCAGGACAAGCATATACTGGCCAAGCAGCCAGAAGTCCAACCTGGTGAGGTCTCCCCAAGGAACAGGCTTGCATCAAACAGGCCTGAAAGATCATCACAAACCACGCTAACACCTCTGAGCCCACTGCAGCTTTGGATCCTATATTCCTAAGCAAGCACTTTAGTTGCAAAAGCCCACAGCCCTACAGCCTTGCAGGGCCACACAGCACTGGGGGCTCAAACACACAAATTCAGTTTGCCCTTCAAGTGCTGTGGATGCAATGGGCCAGGGGGAGCAGGAGCTTTTCTTCTGAAAACCTTGGTCTGAAATCTTGAGGAAGGTGGACTGAGCAATCTTTCTCTCCGGACTACAAGATTCTGAACACATTATCTGCTGTGTGTGCTCATTCAGTGCTGCTAGTTAATTTCTCAACATTTTTGGTTGCAGTGAGTGCACACTGATGTGCAAATAGCATTGTTTCATCTTCAGTGTTGTCTGCATTCAAGAGCAGTAACACCAGAATAATCCTCGGACAACAAGAAAAAGATTATTTTTGAGTCCCACTCAATTCCCTAGCTGCAGAAGCATTTTATCATGCCTGAAAAGCTTAAATTTGATAAGAAAAGCTCCAAGAAGGAAAGCGCGTTAAGCTCTTTCCATTGGCACACATAAAATTGGGTGTGCAGGGAAGCAGGAGGAAAAAGAGGAAACGGGTGGGATCATAGCAACCGTAGCAATGTTCTCCAAATCTGAGGAGAAAAGATGAAAGAAAGAACATGCACCAGAACACAGGCAGTTGCTTCTGAAACACGTTTTCCTTAGGAGCATAACTAGTAGATCTAAGGACTTCCCCAAAGGATTGGTGCCCAAGCAAACGATATGCTTTAGCAAAGCATTTGGGGCTTTATTTTACTGATCTACAACATACTGTAATGGCAAACGCTTTTTACTGTGCCCTATAGTGCACACTTTCTGGCACCTCAAATTGGAAGTCAGTGTTTATGGAAGTAAAGAAGATAAAGGAAGTAATCACAGCAAGCTTTCTATGCAAGCCTCATTTTTACAAGCAACAGCATGCAAAACCTCCTCTTTGTTACCAGCTGAAAGTAAGACAACACCGCAAGCATCCCAGCTGCACATCCCCAGCTTCCTTCAGGATCCAAGGCTTTCCTTCGCTCAGACAAATGAACTCATCACACTGCACCTCTGTGATGGGGGCAGATGTTGCACAGAGCTTATTCACCTGCTGCACCCATGAGCTCTGCAGTTCTTATTTCTACAATTAATGCTGTAAATTCCTGTACACGCTTTCCCAGTTGTTAGTTTTCTGTGATTTTTCCTGTTCTATCTTCAATTTTCCACACTCAGTCTTCATTACACGACGACACAAATCCCCACGCACTTCTTTCAAGATCACTATGTTAGTTAATAACGAGTGAGTTACATTCTCATTGACATTAATTATGAGTTCGTTCATTAGCATGTCAGTTACTGCAATAAAATCCAGCCTCCAAGAAGGAAAATGATCTGCTGGCTGCATATGGCCCATGCTGTGCACACAGAGCCCGGGGCAGGCTCAGGGCTGCCCACAAGGCCCAGGGGTGCAGTTGATGCTTCCAATCCTCAGTTCCCTCAGCTGCTTCTCATAGGACTTGTGCTGCAGAACCCCTCACAGGTCCACTGCCCTTCTCTGAATGCTCTCCAGGGCCTCCACGTCTTTCTTATAGTGAGGTGCCCAAAACTGAACACAATACTCAAGACCTCTCCAGAGCTGAGCACAGCTAGACTATCACCTCCTGCTCCTTCTGACTACACTACTTCAAGAGGTTGGCTGCTTCCAGACAGTACCACTGTCCAATTTTGAAAGCCTTGTGAGCATTCTGGATACCTTGGCTATGGTTTCCACACATAATTAAACCACAATTAGCCTGCACGATCCCAAGAAGCCACGGCCACTTGCTCACTCCTACCCCACACTACACATCCCCCTGGAGCAAATTCCCGCTGCAAAGCCCAGCAGAAGATGTGGCCAGGCTGTGTCCCTACTTACCAAGTAGTGACCAGACCATCTATGATCCATTGCAGACCTCCAGTGAGACACCACAGGGTCTCAGAGCCCAGCAGACCACGCTGCACAGCACGCACCCAACAGTTTTTAATCCATCCACCTGCTCACGTTCTTATCTGAACCCTGTTTCAAAAATGCTTGTGCCAGCACAGATGGCGACAGCCAAAGGACTTCCTCTGGGTAATGCTGAAAGTTGTGCTTAAAAATCGCAGAAAATCTGTTGTACTCATTTTCTTTTGTGCCCACAAAGCACTCGTGTGCTTCAGTATTCACTCAGTGACCCACTGCATGGGAAGGGTGCACGTCAGATGCAAAGCTTTACGGACACTCATCTGCATGGCAGAAGTGCAAACGTTTGCTAACCTGATTATCTTACACCTGAGCATTATGTCACAGCAAATGGCATGATTTCTAGGCAAGTTAATCATGAAACAAACATTTAACACAACCAAGAAACATGTCTATTAACTAGAAGATGAAGTCAGATGGGCAGAAATGCAAAAAAGAAAACCTGTAGCTGTATACCAGTAACAACGCTAGCTCAACAACCCTCTTTCTTAGAGGGAAGAATATATTTTATCATCTTAATCTGCATTCTTACATACGTTTCAGCACTAAGCACCTCCAGTTCCGCTACAATTTCGTATGTCTATCCAATGCTAGAGCCAGGTGGCTTTGCCTAAAATTCCCCATTTGTGTAACTCTGTTATTTCCAGCCTGCCATCCAACAGGTAACTGGAACTGAGCATTGCTCCATAGCTCCTGACAGAACTACATTTGAAAACTCTCAGTAGGAGTAGAAAACACTGCATCTTACTTCTGCTCAATTCACACAGTGCTCTTCCTAAATCAGTAGCGTGTCCCTTCATTTCTCCTTGTCTCCTAGAGGCTGAAGGAGTGAAATGCACATTGCACAGGGCAAAACAGATCAACCACTCACTGTACAGTACAGCCTGAACCATCACAAGAGAAAACAGGAAGAAGCATATAGAAATAACACCAACATTTGTACCGTGTTGGACATCACCTGCCTGCAGAGCCAGATGAAACTCTGTGGAAGGAACTGCAGCACAATAGTGTAAAATTCAAAGCCCTTAGTTTTATAATAAAGTCTGTCATGGAAGAAGAACAAAGCACTGTGCACTTCACTTGTAAGAAGAAGGTAGAAATATATTTATTGATATAAATAGATCTAAGATGGTAATTTGAACAATGATTACAGTAACTTAACAAGATTTGAAATGGCTGAATATCCTTGACTGTTTGCTACATAGAGGGTGGGAGGTGCACAATGAATATAAGCTCAAATCTTAGCAAAGCCAGTACAGCTCAAAAACAGTAACTCGCTTACCAATGACTGGTCATTAAGGGATCACCACATCCTGGTGAATTTCTGTGCACACGTTTAGTAACCTCCCTGGGTGTCCCTACTCAAGGGGTGATGCTGGTGCGCAGCCTGCTGCTAGCAAGAACTCTCCAAGGGGTTCTTGGGCTGCTTGCTATTTATGGGGTAAGATGATTGACTCACACTCATGCAACTAAGAATTGGGTCTACTGAACCAGGTGTCTGTACGCCTGGTGTGAGACAGCACGGTGGTGGTTAACTGTCTCAGTGAAACCCTGATTGCTGTTAGTCTCAAGGACAAGGTCTCTCACACCTCACTGTGTGCACCAGGCCTTGGGCGTAAGGACCAGGTTCAAGGGGGGGGGGGGCAAGGACTGCACCATCACTAAGTCAAATCACAACGTGCTAGTGCAGAAGAAGGCCTGTAAAGATGATTGATTTAGGCAGAAAACACTTCATTTACCACACGGTGCTCACCATAGCTTATTTACTGAAAAGAATCCATTTTCTTGCTGAAAGAAATTCACCCCCTCTTCTAAAGGCAATACACCTGATTATTTCATTCTTATGGCAGGAAAATAGCCACTTCGTTTTCCTATAGATGTAGGTCTACTGAAAGCAGGAAAGCTTCAGCTTCACATTTATTGCTTCACGCACACTGAAACCCTGCTGTTCCAAAGGGCTGAAGTCCTTCTGCCCATGCTAACACCCCCAGAGCTACGCATCCCGAGTGCTTCAAGCAAGGAGTGTTTCTCCCACAAAATTTTCAGGAAACTCAAGTAACACATCCGTATTCCAGCATGACTTCCATCTGCTTCTCAGCAGTGTTGCACTGGTGAAGATGCACTGATTTGCACAGATAACGCATACAAATACAAATATTGCATTTGTTTCTGCATTTCACCTTGGTGTCCTCTCACAAGTACTGACCCTGTTAAACCCCCAGACCTGTGCTACAACTGCACCAACAACTGAGATCTAATGATGGCTGATTGGGTAATTTCTCCATTGCTAACAGGAAACTACTGCACATCCACCCCACTGGCTACAGCCTTCTATCCCAGCAGCAAGATGAATGACATTTCCAAACTCTAGCCATTTCTAGCCCCGTTAGTGCCTCAGCATCCCAGCTATCACATAACATACACCAATTCCCAGGCAGTAATGCCTGTTTTGCAGAGTACAGCACCATGGAGTAAGAAATACTTCAGCTTGGTCTATAAAATACAGAGGAAGGAGTACAAAATGTTCACTCTCTCTGTTCACTACACTCCCCAGCCTTCTCAGGCAGGACCAACCTGTGACACAGCTCCCAAGGCCTGCTGCACAGAGCAGGGCATGTGCAGGCACAGGGGCTGAGCCCAGCTCCAGCTGGGGCTGGTAGGTCTGCTGGCACCTGATGTAAAGCTCATCCTGCACCATGGCGAGAGAAGATGTGGGAAGACAGCTTGGGCTTTGTGGGACTATCACTGAACTGATCAATGTGGATTTATGACTAATTTAACAAGCAAAAGTCATGTGGCTTGCACATCATTACAGACACTGTTTCCATTACAACTGAGGAAGGAGCCCCTCTATCTGTTCCTCTGGATGATCAGGACATGCTTTTTCTCCACCAAGCTCCAACAGTGCTCTCCATTCCCATCCTTTACTGACTAAGGGAAAGGAAGGCATGTAGTGTTTTTCATCAACTTAGTCTGCCAGGGCTGAGAGGCAGACTAGAAATTAATAAAATAAGTATCTATTATTGCACTGACACTAAACTTGTACACTTCAGAGAAGACTGGAGCCTACTACACTCTTCACTCACTACCAGCTGTGCTTACACTGCAGCAGAGTTTGGAACCTCTGAAACCCACGTAAGACCTAAACCTGACAGCATCGGCTGGTTCCAAGGGAAAAACTGTTAGGAGAAAAAACATACTGTAGCTTCTTGTGTTATATGAAAATGAAATCAGCTGCTTTTAAAAGTACCACAATTTCATTAAGCGTGGACACTGTATACAGATGGGAAACAAGATGGATTGAAAACTGATGTTCCATTCATACAGTAGCATAATATGGAAATGCATCTGCACTCTCCAAATCAAACTTTTCCCTTCTCCCTCAGCAAGGAACACAAATGCATTTCAATCAATACAAGAACCAGTTTGCCATTTAGAGTCTGAGTCACATCCATCAGTCACTGTCAGGAACTGAGCGCCTGTCCTGTGACGCATTCTTCAGCTGAACAAAGTCCAGTGTCAGATAACTCAGCCTTACTTTTTATTAGTTTAGGCTCAGGGGATGTCTTACCTTCTCCCCTTAACATTCATTGAACAGACTAGGAAATAAGTTATCCAGAGCTATCAGCAGCTTTGGACAACTATCCAGCACTAGGCACTCAACTTGGTCAAATCCATGAAGCATTATTCATAAATGGAAAAACATCAACTTGATTTTACCTGGAAAATACACCATATGTTACACTGAAGATGCCAAATCCACCACAACAGGACTGCCTCAGCAACAAGCCCCTGCTGCAGGGCACCATCGGCCTTGCATCAGTGAGCACATCTTCGTTCACCTCCAGGCTCTCAGCTCTTGCCAGGCAGGACTGCCCTCTGCTGACCCACAGCTCCACCAAGGACGCCTTGCCCAGGAGCTGGGAACACCCACAACACCACAGCCAGGTGGCCCCATGGCTCCTGGCACACAGCACTGTCTCTTCCACTTGAGAAGGCAATGGTTTTTCAGTCTGGCCGTCCCATTTGTTGCTTAGGATACAAGATAAAGGCAATTTTGTGACATTAACATTTCTCCTTGGGCCACTTCTCCTTTATCTTTCTGAAGGTAACTCCTCTCCGTTTGGCTTACTGTGCTGGGTCTGGGATGGTGAGCGTGGGCAATCTCTCCTGGAGTGTGCCAAACAAATACAAAGAGCAGCAACACAGAAGAGCAACAGTCTCCTATCGGCCAGTGTAACAAGAGGACCACTGACTCCAGAGTGCAGCAGGACCGGCTGTGAGTTGCAGCCCCTCTCCAGAAATGGAAGCACAGAGCCACCTCCCCTCCCACATCTCCACCAGAGGAAAGGGAACAAGAGCTGCCATACACCCAGCTTGTCTTTTTGGTGTGGCCTCCCTGCCTCAGAGCCACAGCCGCTGCTGTTGGCACAAGCACAGCCAGCCCTGGGCGGTGGTGGCAATGCAATGCCACCTGAGCAGCTCTCATTTAACAGACCCAAGTATGACAAAGAGCAGTCAGACAGTGATGACAGTGATGCACAGCGCTGCCGTGAACTGCTGAAACTAAAGCTGCCATACCTTGTCCATCCAAATTACCAAAACCTCAGTAAGTTCTGGATTTAGCTGTCACTGAATGCAGACAGCTGAGAGCAGCTCAGAGATACCACACAGCACTGGACACATTCTCAGCTTGAGCAAACCACTCTGCCCGAGGTTAATCCGTTTGGAGCTGCTGCATCTGCAGCAGTTACAACAGAGAGATCACAGCACAGACATCTACTGCAGAGAACTCAGAGCTACCCCACCAACACTTCAATGGCAGCAGCTTTTAGGAACATCCTCCTGTTCTTAAATTGAAACCTTGTCCAGAAAAAACAAAGAAAAATCACAGTTCTGTTAGGGAAGCTTTTAGTCATCAGTACAGATAGCAATCCAGAGATCACAGGCAGAGGATGCATAAATCTGTTTCCATCATCTGTAGCAGCACTGACATTTAAGACAATAAATGCAACAGGACTAAGTAAAGCGGGAGTTCAATTGAATGCAATCAGGACTTATTAATTTATAGTACAATCAAATTAAACCAATACCAGTATCTAAATAAAACTGCTGACATCCAGTGCTGCTGGGGAGTTTTTGGTAGGAAGTGAGAACTGAGTTTACTCCTCACTACCACTTCAGCAGTATGGGGCTACCGGCTCCTGCTGCACATCTTATGAACAGGAAAGCTGCCAAGAACCTCTAACTGTAACAGCAGGCACTTCTCCCCCAGTGCATCACTGAGGATATAACGCAGGAGTGCATGTTTTAAAAGCTAAAGGGAATTAAGTCCTTTCTAAAAGCATCTCCCCCTGCAGTGCAGAACCCAGGACACAGACTCACCCGGACGCAGTACTCCTGGTGCAGCAGAATGGTACCCAGAGGAGAACCCCCGCAGTGTGACACTGCTGTGCCGTGATGTCACACAGGTCATGGAGACAGAAGCAGAGCTTGGAGGGATCGAGAGCTCAGCGTGGTCACAGCAGTCATGGCCCAGCACTGCCCTGAGCATGTGGGACATGTCAGCACTTCCTGAGAGCCCGGCATGGGAACTCACCCACACCTTCCTGACTCAGCACCTCTGCCCAGCTTTTCTACGTGACCTCTGGAGAGCACTGCCACCAGCAGCAAGTTCTGGCTGCCACCATGGTTATTAAAATACATTAAATGATGAGCCTTAAAGTGCTTATTACATTACTAAAACATATCAACATTTTGTCCTAGATTACAGTTCAAACAAGACTCAACATCCAACTTCTCACTTGCTTGGTGAAGCATCTTTCAGCTTTACACACACACACCCATACGTGTATCTTAAAAAACATGGATATCTTGGATAAATGGATTACATAAAATTGAGGGGGAGAATCTTCCACGTAAGGACAGAAGACTTGATGGTTAGGAGAAACTGTCACCAAGCAGAGGGGAGATAGAAATTGTAGAGCACATCAATTTCTCCAAAGTAATCATTGGTTACGGCAGGTAGCTGGAAAGGCCACCTGGGTCGTGTCTGTGTTGAAAGCTGGAAGGATCATGGAGACCTCCAAAGTCCAACCACCAACCCATTCCCACCATGCCATTATGCCAATAATTCCCTTGATGCTGCATCTCCATGGTTCCCGAAAACCTCCAAGGAGGGATGCATGACATGAGAGCTCCTCCAGCTGCCACTGCACATTTAAGCAGTGTGAGTGCCTTGCACACCCTGACAAGATGCAAGGAGGATGCTGTCCCTGCACCAGTTCTAACAGAGCAAGACAGGTGTGTGACAGAGCTGGGGATGCCTGTGTGAGGACAGCTCGGGCTGGGAGTTCCAAAGCCATGGCTGTAAAACCTGTGACAGGGCCTAATGCAGGCCCAGGTGCACAAAGCAGCAATGACAGCCTTTCTCATGTGCTCTTTGCAGACTTCATACTGGCCAGAAACCAGACTTAACCATCAGGAACAAAATTAAATACACCACTTTAACTAAAAGAGGCAACTATATTCATTGCAATTACATCCAGATGACAATGACAAACTTCAACAGTCCAAAGCTGCAGTTCTTCTTATCCTTTTAGTTGCTTTTGTCTTCAGAAGGAAAATGCTGCTAAGGGAGGGTCTCCAAGCAAGAGCTGCAGGTAAGCAGCGCAGATCATTACATCTTGTGCACTGCAAGCAAATCAAACCCACTGAAATTACAGAGAGGAAATCTAACCTTCCTCATGCCGCTCCACAGAATTGTTAAGGGCTTCCTGCATTTGGGCAGATGTGATCTCATTCCTGTTCTAACACAGTGTTCCATGTCAGTGTTTAAAGCTGGACAGGCAGCCTGCAGAGCCCCAGAAGATGCGTCCCGCCTCCTGCCCGCTACAATTCTCAGCTCTTGCTGGAGCACTTGTGCTGCTTTAACAGTGAGCCAAGTGTATCACTCTTGTCCTTTCCTCCGGAGGAGAGGCAGCGGGTCAGAGGCAGAGCTAACCCAGCCGAGCTTGCTTTCCCAGTGCTACATTTTATCCGGTGCAATGTCTACATCCCCGGGAGCAGCCTCAGCCTAAGCTCCTGCTGTTTCTTAAACCAAAGTTAACAGAGATTCAAGGAAAAACTGTCAGAAAACTTTAGTTACAACCGCACTTTCAACTGTGCAGCAATATTTTGATAAAGTCAGGTTGAGGAGCAGTCACGCCAAGCCTTCCTGACCAAGGTAAGAAAGTCACAGCACAGGGAAGTTTAAGAGAAGTAGGGAAAACCATCTTGCTGGGAGTTAGCAGTTCATGGCTGATTGGCAATTGGAGGCAGCAGGAAAACAAAGGAGGAGGATGCACTGCTGTGTGTTTGCAGCACAGTAAGGCCCTGACCTTCCCAATCCGTGCACTTCTGAACTTATCCAAACCACAGGCCACCTGTGCTTCCCATTTCAGACCTGACTGGGTGGAAGCAAGCCCATCTTTGGTAGAAAAAGGTGATTTTTGCTGAAAGAATTTTGACCTTTTTTTTTTTTTTTTTTTTTTTTGCATTCAAAATGCAAATGCATGGGTTCCCACCAACCTGATGCTCCCAGGAAGCTGTTTGGATGAGCAGTGTGATTATACACTTGCTCTCTCCAGCTGAAAGCATAACTGCTTTTAGTTTCTAATTGCATGTTTGTTTAATTATCAGCTTTATGAAAGCAACTCAACTGACAGCACAAGCTATTCTATAAAAACAGACAGGCAGGCACCAGGTATACCAAGTAAAAGACAAAACGAGGGAAGAATGCTTTTTCATAGAAGCAGAAGCCTGCCTATGAACTTGCAAGCAGTACTTGAGCAGCAAGCAAGATGCGTACATCCAATACAACAAGAACACGGCACTGTTTTTACAGTACTTCAAATAAATTGTAATGCTGAGCTCCCAAGTACTGGGGATGAGCTGGGTTTCTGAGTGCTACTCAGAGCAGCACCTGTAGCTCGAGCCAGGGGAGGCATCACCACCCAGGGCCATGTGCCAGAGCCTGTCCCTGCTGTGCACGTGAGCCCACTTCTTTTTCTGCTTTCCATTTTTTAAAAGGAAAACTGCCCACCAAGCTGCCCCTGCAAGCAAAGTCTGTGTCACGATACGCTGACAGTGACACCAACAGAATCCCTCTGCATCTTCCTAAAAGGTGTTTCCCCTGGGAAATGAAATCAATAATCTTAAGCAGTAGCAAATGCACACAAAGCAGACTGCTTCAAAAAGCACCGTTTGTGCTGCCTTTAAACCACATTGAAAACACTGTGTGTTTTAATCACACCCCTGCACCCTCCTTGTTGTGTTCCTGTGCCTTCCTCCATGCTCACAGGGCTAACTAACTCCAGCAGGGGAGGCTGTGCATGGCTGAGGTCCACCCTCATGTTGCAGCCCTGAGTTCTCCCACTGCTTTCCAATACACTTTTTTGTCTTCAAGGGGTTTCAGTTCAGATTGCCAAATACGTTTTTAATGGAAAGAAACAAATATCCACAGGAGGAATGTTAGAACAACAACTCAAAAAATTCCTCTCTGCACCCAAATGGATGCCAAAATCATCACCAAGCTCCATCACAGCTTAGCACACTTTGCAACTCCGTGCCCAAGCAGCAATAACAAGGAGCTGGGAGCCCAGGAACACAGGTATTTCTCAGCTCACAGACTGGATCACAGAACACACTTCTGGTGTAAAGCAGCAGCCAAGCCTTTCCTGTTCAGTACGTTAAGCTTCATAAGAGGCTAAGAACATTTTGGAGCAAGAAGGCTTTAAAGGTGGCATACTAAATCTAGAAAACTGAGAAAAACGCACACACTGGGTTGGCTCTGAAGCCAGAATAGGTGTGACTGGGTATATTAATTTCTAGAAACTTCAGATGCCAACACATACAGTGCTCCTGAATGCCCCCATGGGATCCCTGACACCTCCCACCTTCTGCACCCACACACTGGGATGGCAGAGCAGCTTCCTCCACCGCTTTTACACACAGAATTGCGGCGCTGGGAGCCATGCTATGTGATGAAATTCTCTCTCTCCAGGCAACGTCAGAAAAATACGGCCTTACCTCTGTTATCATGCATGAAACAATATGCTTCCTTCCTGTTCCTCCTCTAACAAATAAGTAAAGCTTAGGAAAAAAAAAAAGGAGACAACAGCTTTCAACAATACAACTTTTAAATCACAAGAGACTTAAAGGCCTGGGGACTGCAACAGCACAGGTTTTAGTGAGCATCTCATAGGGAGCATGGGGTGCCTCTTACCACAGCATCAGCAGTGATGCAACTACATGAAAATCAGTTGTCATTTCAAGACTTCTTTTTCACTTCTGTTTGTACAGAGTCAAAAACAAGACTGGAGCCTAAGGGCTCAAGAGACAGAGAGCAGCTACAAAAGATTCCTCTATTTTTAGTAGTACGATTTCGAAGCTTGATCCTGACAATGCTGGAATATTTACAGACATAAAATGTGTTCTGAAATCCAAACAATTTTTTTTGTTTCATTATTTGTGCAGCCTCTACCCCCCAAACTTGAGTGGATTTTTTTTCAGGCATCACTGCTGGCACATACAACTTTATTTCTATTATTAAAATGTTAACATGAAAGAGATATAAGAGGCTTCCATTCAGTTCCAACTTTGGAATCATTAGACACGGTAATTAAATCAGACATCTTTAATTGCGCAGCAGGATGTAATAAAAAATGTCTCTGAAAATCAAATGATGCCCTCTTCTTGACAATGCCACCTTAGGGAGTCCTCTCCCTGCAGCACCCACAGCTTTGGGCAGCTGTGCCAGAGCATCTCCACCTTCTGAATGAAGAATTCCTTCCTAATATCTGACCTAAGACTCCCCTCTTTCAGTTTAAAATCAGTCCCCCTTTTCCTATTGTTGCACGAAGTCATTCTCCCTCCTGTTTATTAACGCTCCTCAAATACTGAAAGGCTGCAGTGAGGTCTCCCTGGAGCCTTCTCCATGCTGAACACCCCCAGTTTCCTAATCCTGTCTATACAGGAGAGGTGCTCCAGTCCTCTGAGCATCCTGGTGGCCCTCCTCCAGCCCAGCTCCACCAGTCCCACGTCTCTCTTGTGCTGGGGCCCCCAGGCCTAGATGCAGCACAGCAGGTGGTGCCTCACAAGGGCAGAGCAGAGGTGGACAATCCCTTCCCTGTTAATGCAGCTCAGGATGCAGTTGGTGTTCTGGGCTGCAAGAGCACACTGCTGGCTCACATCCAGCTTTTCATCCATCAGAACCCACAAGACCTTCACAGTGCTGCTCTTGAGGAGTTGTTCTCCCATTCCACACACAGAGCTGGGCCTGCTCCAACCGAGGTGCAGCACCTTGCACTTGGCCTTGTTGAACCTCATTCAGTTCACCTCCTCGATGGGCTCCACACGTGGGGGCCCTCACCATGCACCAAGGGCCCCACCACACTGGGACATGGGGTAATTCTACAGCACTGGGTAATTCACTGCTCCATAAGCAATCTCCCTTACGTCAAAGCCATAAGATCTCAGCATCCTTGCCCAAACTCTCACTGTGTGATGGACAGAAAGCCAAACACTTCTGGTGACACCCCAAGCCTTTATTTGCTCTGTATGGATATTCAATTGCTAGCAAAACATTCAGGGGAAAGTGTGATGCTGGGTGGAAATTACAGCACCTCACATCTATGGGCTGAGCCTGGTCTAGGAAAAAACACTGCCTCACAGCATACCCAAGCTGAGCTCAGCACCTCTGCAGTGTCAAAACCTGAACTCTTACAGGGCACTGCGTTAGCTCTCACACTTATGGAAATGGCCTTCTGAATGGAGACGTGTTCCTCTGCAAGGGGCTGGAGGCAGCAAAGCAGAGAGACACAAAATGAACAGAAAGCTGCCGAGGGAAGAAATGGCCTTGTGAAAGGAACCCTGGGAAAATGGTCAGGGCGTTTGTATGGGTGATGTACTGCACTGCTGCATGGCTGGGAGCCTGGCACACACAGCTCTGTCAACAGCATTTTAAAAACCTTACAACCTGAGAAATTCCACATCGTGTTTTCTTAATGGTGACAGTATCAGTGTTAAACTCAATATCGCTATCAGTAGGGCAGACCCAAGCACAGACACTTCACCCAAGGACTGGGAGAATGGGACAAGTAACAGTTTTATTCAAGATATGACACAACCCAGTAAGGCCAAAACCAACTTTAATAGGCACCTCAGGTGCAGAGGTGCTCAAAACCAGAATGGAAACGCATAGGAAATGGATGCAGCATTTCTGGTTTACACACAGGGAGCCCCTGCTCCTTGTGCTCCCTGACAGAACAGGACAGCAGTGCCTGCTCTAAGCAGCAAGGAGACAACCCAGCACAACTGTGGCACCCTCACTGCATGCACAACTGCTGAGGAAAGCAAACCTGCCCATGCTCAGGGTGCACAGACACACCACTGTCCTTCTGTTATTATCTACACAGACCTGAAGCATTTCGGAGCATTTTCTGGAAGCCCATCTCCCATCCTGATGGCCAGTTATAAAGATAGGTGATGATGACAGGAAGACAACTCATTTTTCACAATATGAATACAAGGACTAATGAGTTTGTACCTAGTCCTGCTTTTCCAGTAATCCAGACAAGTGCAGAAATGTGAAAGAAACACAAAGTTTTAAGACTACACAGAACTGTATAAGAGATGAAAAATTGATGTTGCTTGCTAAGAACCACAGAAGGATAATAAGAGGATAAAATTAAAGGCAGAGTAATAAGACATGGAGAAAGAAATGACCTTGCCTAGAATAAGACCTAAATCAGCTGCTGCGACTGAAGATTTTGAAATTGTTATGACTAATTCTCTCTGAGCATCAGCTCTGTACTCATTAACAACCCCAAAGAATAGAGAAGAAAACAGAAAATATGTTACAATTCTATCAACCCAAAGCACACCTGTACCCTGACACAGCAGGCAGTGCTGGCTGCAAGAGCAGGAGATGCAATCAAAGGCAGTGAGGGGCTTGGAAAGCAGAGCTGAGGACGGGTAGGAGACATGTAAAATCATACCTGGTACAATAAGAATACAGAAGGGTTATCTGGAGCTTCAGCCTGAGGTGCAGCCACTTCTTCCTGCAGCACAGGAAGCTCCCAGCCACCCCCAGCAGTGGCCGTGCTGGTGTTTCTCTTTCAAGTACCTCTATTCTCATAGGAACTGAAAAGGGTTAATTTTAATAGATGAAAGTGGATTCTGCCGTGCAGTTTGTTGGAAGTTTCTGCGTTGTGACAAAACACATTCCTCCCTTTAGAGCAGAAAATACAGCATGTATTGGACTCCAAAGTCCAACACACAGTGCTGGGCTGCCTGCTGCGTGCTCTGCAACTCTGTGTGAAGACACCGAGCAGAAGCACCAGCACTGCTGCTCTGTTAGGAAGGAGCCCACAGCAGCTGAGAAGCAGTTGTTACATTGCTTTGTTACGTTACACATCACTCACATTTGCATATCAGCATGATCAAGACTGACAAAGCATATCTTGATGCCGCTATCTATATAAGAACACAAAAGAATGGCATTTATACAAATTACTTTAAACAAAAGCTTATTAGTCTGTGAAATGCTGCCATTTCTCAATAGGCTAAAAATAGTTCCCGGTACAATTCTACCACTGTTTGGAAATAAGGCAGAAAGGCAATAGATTGTCTGAACGCTTAAATAAAAATCTCAGCTTTCCTATAAAAAGGTAATTTCTGTATTTCTCACTGGATAATCCTAAGGGTTATAATTTACATCAAGCTGCACTTAGATGGAAATTTGACTCCAATTAGTAATAAAAACGGCACTTTCATTTTACTTAGCTAAGTAATATTTGTACCTTAGAGAAGCAGGTGCAAAGACAACATTTCAATTTAAGATGCATAAAGAGTTAAACCAAGGAACATTAACTTCAATGAGGAAAGCTGATTGTTCTTCTCATCACCTTGTCCTCCCAGATATTACGTTCCTGTCTCAATTCTGTACCCAGACCGGATGAGCAACAAGCAACCTTTTTCCCCGTTTTTTCAGTTTCCACCATTGTCTCCTACTGAAAGAAGCTGAACTGGTTGAGAAAATGAAACCAAACCGGCCAACTGTTGCACATCATCCTTCCAGCCTAGTGGTTAGGCTGGAATTATCTAGAATTGGCTTGCATCATCAATGGTGATGCTGAACTCAAGCACTTAGCCAAGCTGCTTCCCCAAAATCACTGGTTTTCATTAAGAGGAGTGACAAAATACACACTTCAATTTGCATGAGAGCACACTCAAACAAAGAGCAACGTTTGGCCAAAAGAGCCATGAAAACTCAGAATTCCCCCTCCAATCCCTCAAACCTATTTTTAAGAAGTTTAACAAATTTAAGACGTAACACAACCATGTAAGAAAACAGACTTCACTTATCAGCTGCTGGACCAAACAGCCCAGCTGCTCACGTGGCTCAGTTCTGTTCTGCAAGAACAGGAGAAAAAGTGCCCCAGAAGCAGGGAGGGCTTTCACATATCTGTGCTCACTGCTGCCTTGGTTTAAAAGGAGTTAATGAGTTCTGTCCAGCTGGGTAATTAGCACGAGGTATGTAACACTTCCAACTGAACCTGCACTTCCCTTATTTCCGAGGGCACCAGTTGCACTCATGCTTGGCAATGCTTTGCAGAGCAATGAGAAGAGTTAATCCTGGAACAAAACAGCACGGCCTGCGATGCTGCAGGATGTGCAGGCACTGGTAGGGCTCTGGTGGCCCAGCAGCACGGCGTCCCACACCTCACCCTGTCCATCCCTCCTGGCCACAGCCCAAAGGACTGTGTTGGGCACATCTCATCACTTACAGTAATGCACCACCAGAACAGCTCACTACTTCATACATGAATAGGGACACATTTGGAACCAGATATTAGGACAAAAAATAAGAACAACCAACGCATGTGAGAGTATGTCTGCCTATATCGTAACACACTCCTGGAACCAAAAACAATTTTAAATCAAATAAACAATAGCTAAAGTCCTTCTGCTTCCTTCATAGGGTTTATCAACATAGAGAAAATTGAGCGCTGGAAAAAATGAGGGATTCGAGTCAGTCAAAGTGCATAATTAAATGAAAAACACCGTTACAGGAATGCAACTTTTTTCTGCAATATTATCACCTACCAGAACAACCCTCACCAAACACCTCCCAGCTCTCCTCACTCAGCACACTTAGTGCTGCTGTCACAGCACGGTGTCGTTGAGCCGCGGGTGCCTGCAGAGCACCACCTGAGGACAATGCCTCCAGCCGGGCAGCACCAAGCAGCACACATGGCAAACGCTGCGATCAGAGCTGCCTCGGGACAACATAACAAGGCAGCCAATACAGCGTGTCACCAAACGTGCTTCTGCGGAACTCTCCTCCTTCGGCGGTGGTCAATTAAGAGCGGAGGGGGAAAAAGCTGCGGAGGAAGAACGGCACGGATCAATGCAGTGCCCGCCTGCTATCCGCACGCACACAGTGCTCCGGTACCCAGAGCTCAGCACCCAGTGCCAGCACACAGCTCAGAGACGGGGAACGCAGAGCACAGCCCCAGCGCGGGTGAGAAGGGCAGCGGGAGCCTTGCCGTGCCCGGGAGCCGGCAGCTCCGGGAACAACCAGATCTCCTCAGCCTTCAATCACAGCACCGATTCGCAAACCAAAAGTAAAAGAGGAAATGGCTGAGCGAGGGCAGGAAGCCCCTGAGCCCTCCTCCCGCAGCCGATCTCTCAGACGGATGGATGCTCGCTCACTCTTATTTTTTTTTTTTATCTGCAAACCCTACGGCAGCAACAACAGCCACGCAGGAACCGCACGGCGCACCGGCAATTGGTACGTTCTCATCTCCGCATCGGTCTCCCCGGCCCCGGGACGGGCCGCTTCAAACCACCGTGCGGGGACGGACCGCGTCCCGCCGCCCCGATACCGCCGCGACGGTCCCGTCCGAGCGCCGTCCCGCACAGCGCTCCTCGCGGCGCGGCGGGTCCCGGGACAGGTGCCGCAGCCCCGCGCCGCCCGAAGCCAGGCGGCCGGAGCCGTCCCGCACAGAGATCACCGCGTCAGGCCCCGCTACGGCGGCGACGAGTTTCCGCGGGCGGAACCGCCGCTCCGTAATGCGCTCGAAGCGGCACCGCCGGCCCGCAGCCGAGCGAACGGGGCCGGGCGGGATCGCGCGGGACCGCAGCCGCACGGCCGCGCGCCGCCTCCCGTTCCTCTCGCTATTTCCACCGCTCACGGCGGAGCCGCGGTCCCAAGTTCGGGAACTCGCACGGCACCGCCCGGCCGCGCCCCCCGCCCCGCCCCGCGCCCCGCCGCGCATCCCCGGGACCCGGCCCGGCCGCGGCTTCGCGGGACAAAGGCCGGAGCCGCGGGGAGCGGAACGGAGCGGAGCGCAGCGCCGGGCGCGCACACGATGCGGACGCGCAGGCCCCGCGGCGGCGCTGCGGGAAGCGGCCTCGGGAACGGCCGCGCCGCTCCGCCCGCCGACGGCCGCCGGGCGGGACGCGCGCCGGGGCACGGCCAGGCCGGGCGGGGGTGCGGAGAGGCGCGGAGCGGCGTTTAAAGGTCCCCCTCCACCGCCATTTTGAAGGGGAGAGGGGCGAGCGCGAGGCGCTCGGTGGGCTCGGGCCCCCCGCGGGCGCGGGGCGAGGAGCGGCGGAGGCGCGGGGCGCACAAAGTTCCCGCGGGGCCGTTCGGGCGGGGCGAGGCGGGGCGGGCGCGGGGAGCGCAACTCGGGGCCGGGCGTGCCGCGGGACGGGGCTCCTAGCGGGAGCGCGCCGAGTTGCGCGCCGGGCAGCCCCGCGCATCGCTCCGCGACGCGACCGGAGGGGCGCTGCTCCCCCCGCGCTGCCGCCTCCCCGCCGCGCCTGCCTCCTGCCTCCTCCTCCTCCTCCCTTTTCCTTTTCCTTCTCCTTCTCCTCCCTCCTCCTCCTCCTCCTTCCTCGCCGCCTTTTTTTTCCCCGCATCCAAACTTCGGGAGCCCGGAAAAACCCCGCGGGCCCCGCGCTCCGCCGGCAAAACGTCCCCACCAGCTGCGGGCCGACCCGCTCCGCCCGCCGGCGGACACCGCCGCCCCCCGCCTCACCTGCGGAGAGTTTTTCCAGCCCTCCGCCGTTCCCGGGGCTCCGGCTCCCCGGCGCTCCGCTCGCCGCCTCATTCCAATATGGCACGGCCCGGCAGAGCGCATGCGCCCGCCGCTGCCTCTCCCCCCCCGCCCCTCCGCCCTCCTCTCCTCTCCCCTCCCCTCGCGGCTTTTCGGGCGCTCCGGGTCTCTCCCGAACCCGCCGCCTTTCCCCCGTCGCGGCCCGGCTGCCCCCCGTTCACCTGCTCCGGCCGCTAACGGAAGCCGGGCGGCGGCGGGGAGAACCGACGGCTCGGCGCGTCCTTCCCGGGGGCGAGCCAAGCTCCGCTCGCCCCCGGGAGGAACGCGCTCCGCGGGCGCAGCGATGCCCGCAGCATCCCGCGGCTCTCGCAGCGCTCCGCACAAAGCCTCCGGGCACGGGCCGTCCGCTGGAGGGGGGTCTCGCCGTGCGGGATCGGGGTCCCGGGATCCCCGTCGCTCCCTCACGTTAAGGAAATGGGACAAAAGTGGGTGTTTGTGAAGGAAACCGCTATCCTGGGCTGCGGCAAAAGCGGCGTGGCCAGCAGGGCGAGGGAGGGGTCCCGCCCCTCCGCTCTGCGCCGGTGAGACCTCGCCTGGAGTACTGCATCCTCAGTACAGGAGAGATACGGACCTGTTGGACTGCATCCAGAGGAGGGTCACGAAAATGACCGATGGAATGGAACACCTCCTTGTGAGGACAGGCTGAGAGCTGCGGCTGTGCAGCATGGAGAAGAGAAGGCTGTGGGGAGAGCTGAGGGCGGCCTGTCAGTATCCAAAGGGGTTGTAAGAAAAAAGGGGACAGAGTCTTCAGCAGGGTCTGTGGTGACAAAGCAAGGAGAAATGGTTTCAAACTAAAAGGGAAGATTTAGACTGGATATTAGGAAGTTTTTTACTGTAAGGGCGGTGAGGCACTGGCACAGGTTGCCCAGAGAGCTGGTGGATGCCCCATCCTTGGAGCCATTCAGGGTCAGGCTGGACCCGGCTCTGATCACCTGATGGAGCTGTGGGTGTCCTTGTTCATTGCAGGGGAGTTGGATAGGATGGCCTTTAAGGGTCCCTTCCAACTCAAACAACTCTACAATTCTATGAAACCAAGCACAGGGGCACAGCGAGAGCTGTGGGCACACAGCAGGGCTTAGGGTGCCCAGAGGGACCTGACAGAGCTGGGCTGCCCCAGCTGCACCAGGAGCTCAGCTCAGGGCTGTCAACTTACTTTGCAGGACTTCTGCAAATGCTGCTGAATCTGTTCAGCTACTGGCTTAGAACAGCATACTGGCATGTCTCATTCCAAAATACACAGAATTCTACAGTGCTAGAGAACAAAAGCTGACGAAGACTTGCTGATACTCAGTGCCCTCCATGTTCCCATGGGCAGCACACACAGCTCTGGGGACAGCAACCAGATGCATTTTCTGAAGTGAGGTGGCTGCTGTTGGAGTTTCTGAGGTCAGTGCATCAGACACTCTATCCCAGAAGATAACGGCACCTCCTGTGACTCCCTGGACTTCTGCTTCTCTCTTCCTGTTTTCAGGCTGTATAGAGTTTGCAAATGACGTCAGGTTTAAGGCTGGCGAGTGGCTCAGCTGGCAGCCCTGTGACAGGCATTCTGTCCATCCCCAGCCTTAACACACACACATAGGATGAGCCATGCAGACCTCCCCTCTGCAGCTGCAGCAGCACACTGACTGCACACAGCATGAGTGCAACTCATTGCAGCCACCTCCAGCCATGGCCTCGCAAAAAGTGCTCCAGAGCATGCAGCAGGTGCCAGGCACTGGCACGTCATGGGCACTGAGGATATTAATGGCTACAGAGACACCACTTCTTGCTGTTTCAGATACTCAAAACAGCTCTCTTTCCAAGGCATCCCATCAGCATGCAGATGTGACTGATCAGGCTGAGCCATAAGATCATAGAATGGAATCATAGAATGGCCTGCGTTGAAAGCAACATCAAAGATCATCTAGTTTTAACCCCCCTGCTGTGGGCAAGAAGATGGAAGGAAGCAGCAGCTGAGACCCAAGGGGTTTGCTCTTGCCTGCTTGCTGAAGTCCAGACTTAGCACAACAGGTTTCAGGTCACACGCAGCTAGGTGCATCTCCAAATGGTCCCTGCAGCTCGAGACATCTTCCTTCTGCCTTCCTTCCAGTTCCATTCCCAGGCATGCTCTTTTACCTGCCATGATGCTGCTCACTTTTCATATACATTTTTTTTCTCCTTGCGTTTTGTTTAGGTTATTTAGACTTAACTTGAATAATGACAGAAGGCTGAACCGTTTCTGTAAAGGAAACAAGTCACAGATGCAGTGACACAAGCCTCAAGCTGAGCCTGAAGACAGTCCAGTCTTCAGGTCTGGAATCCTGCTCCTTTTCTAAGTCTCCCTCCACAAAGCTGGAGATAAAAGCACATGAGCTTTTACATAGCTTAAATGCTGTTCTGCAAAGGGGAATGTAAAAATACTTTCTCTCTCCAGCCTACCAGCAGAAGCTATCTTTGGAAGTTTTATGATAATGGTATAAGGCTGCCCCTATTAAGAGAGAGCAGCTTTACTCCATCGTACACCTTCCCTGTGGTATGGGGTGCCCTCATATTTCCTTCACTGGCCATTAGAATACTTGCCACCTTTTCCCTTTTTTTTCACAGTTAAAGACTTTTCAGATGTAGGATACATTATACATATCACAGTGGAGATGAGAGAACATCTTAAGCTACAGCTGAGAGCTTTAGGGGAAGAAACATTTAGGAACCACACAGTCCCCCCCGAGATGCTCACAGACAGATGTGGCTGATGCCCCTTCCTCAGTTCCCCATGTGTACTGAATAGGAAATTATTTCTAACTCAGCAGGCCTGCAATACCAGATAAAACACAAGAAGCTACAGCAAGCCCTGTTCCTCCACTCTAGTTCCTTCCAGTCCTTTCTTTCTAAGTTCCAGAATGTTAGCAGGTCTCCTTTGGCCTCTGGAAGCTGGCAGCTCTCTGAGGTGAAGTGAAGCACTTACTGGGTACAAGGCAGTGAGGCACTCCAGAAGAGGCCCTCACAAGGAATGAACAAAGAGCCATCACCCAGCTCTGCAAGTAAATCTGGACTAACATACTCTGTAATGCAGGTTGTTCTAAGCTCCAAACCATGTGATGCTTACTGCATGTTACTGGTGCAGAACGTACTGTGTAGCTCCTGTGCAGAAGGGATTGCTTCTAGCTGTTTGCTTCATACACTGATTGCATGCTGGCAAGCAGTAGGATTTGTTTTGCATTTTCTGCAATTCCCAATGATGCTCTCTAAGATGTACCAGTAAGGAGATGGATGCACACCCAAGCAAGGACCGTTGCATGCTTAACCTCTATGAAGTGCTGCCAACCATCTGGCAGAGGTGAGGTCTCCTACAAAATGCTCATGGACTGCAGTGAGAGGTGTATGGATGCTCTTAGACACCACAGCACAAACTGTGTGTGCTGTAAAGTAAGCTGGTGTGAAGCATTAAAAACTGACCAAGGAGAGCCTTTGGCCTCAGGCAGCTGTGTGGAACCACTCCAGCAGCATCACAAGGTATGGTTAAGGCTGTTCTGCTCTCACGATAGAAGAAACCTCCGCACATGAATCTAAAGCTCATGCATGCTTAAGAAAACACTGACTTCTTGCTGGAAGAATATTAAGTTGTGGAAAAGATTTGCTTTGCTTTATCTCCAAAAAGGTAAAATGGTTTGAATAACCAGGTCAGGCTTCCTGGATAGATTTGGATTCTAATATTACAGTCGGATTACATTTCTCTTTAACTCCTTGAGTTTGCTTTCTTGATTTATTTTTAACTACAAGCTTTTAACACTGGGTGGGATTTCACTGCGTGGCTTTCACTTTGGGCTTCTGCAAGGTTTACAACTCCTCCAGTTCCTGGGAGGTGTTCAGCTAACAAGTGATAGTAGCACAACAGGCAAACAGAGGGAAGCATCATACTCCAGGATGTGTTGGTGTAAACGTAGGGCTTTATTGCATGGCATCGAGAGATTCCAGAGGAGGAGGAGGAGGAATTTCCCAACTCCCAGGCCAATTCACCTGGCAGACTGTGTGCACCAGCATTCAGATGCCAGTGGCCTCCCTGCATCCCTTATGGCCCATAGGTTTCTGTAGTGTAGGCCACCTTGGTATCTGCACCACTGGAGCAGAAACGTATTGGCTTCAAAGCAAGTAAGACCCAGGCTATCTGAGCCCAGAAAAAAATGAAATAGAGGGAAAACAAGTAGTCACGAAGTAGAGGAAAGCTGAGTATGGGACAACTTAATACACACATCACTGGGACAACTGGAATAGTTGTCTCTACAGAGAATCAAAGCCAACTTTGTGATGCCAACTTTGTGATGCCAACTTTGTGATGCCAACTTTGTGATGCCAACTTTGCTCTTTTATGGTTCTCCTCTTAGCATTTCTAAGCACTTTCCAGCTTCATACAGTTCAACATACCTACAAGGTAGTGATGATCAACAGCAAATATGCAAGTACCCTTTACTTAAGTCAGTTGTTCCTTTGCTAAGATACTGACTATTGTCAGTATTTTCCTTCGTTGGACTATAATACCAATTAGCTCTTGGAAGAAGGTAGAGGAAATGTATTTCTTTAAAATATGTGAATGGGAAAGAAAGGTAGGCAATATGCTTTCTTTTGGCAAAGCTCAGACACTGCCACAAGATTATGCAACAGCAATATTGCCATTTACCTAAGAGCAAATATCCTGTTTCTTTGTTTCAATTTATAGACAAAGCCATTTTCTTCTCCAAATTATAAATGTTGCTCAGTTTTAGAAAATCCTGATCAGCCCTGCTCAGATGAGGAAGACAGATTACAAACAGCAGTGAAGCTGCACGCCTCGTTTCATTATGCAAGCCAAAAAAACCACAGAAATTAAACCAAGAGCGGGAAAAAGATGAAGACTTAAATCTGTGCTGGGAATACTCCAAAGACTCATTAACAGATGAAAAAGTATGATTATCTTATTAAGTGTACTACCAGCCATACAGAAGCTCTGATCAAAACAATAATTAAACCACCAATAACAATCTCTCTGCATCATTAAATACTTTTGTACAAATAAATTAACTCTGCCAGACAGAAAAATCAAATGGAGATAATTCACCTCAACTAACTATACGTTCAAATTCTCAGAAAACCTCTCACATTCTTACCTGGGAAGCACTACCATTCTTCTTCCAAAAAAAACCTTTTAAATAAATGATCATGACAGCATCCCTTTACATTTCTGTACTTACACCACCACTGATAAATCAATGAACCACGTGGCTTGAGATAACAGCCCGTCCCTTGGCCAGAGGTGAAAACTGATTCTTCCCTTACAGAGAGCACACGCAGCTGGGGAGGAATATTTATTTCTGAGCAAAGTAAATGGACACTCAAGTGCAATTGTTGAGATGCAGAATCTGGCAACAAATCAATATTGGCTTTAAATAACCAATTTATGCCATTAGTTTTTAATGCCCATGGATCTGTTACAACCCCGTAGCATGCCGACTTGAAGCAGCAAAGGCTGCTTAATTTCTTTTGGTTTGTGGGTTTATTGAATGTGAGGCTTTAAGAATTCTGTTATAGGTGAGTGTCAGTTTCTAGCATTTCTCTTCTACTGGCTTCCTTTGAAGTACTTCCTGAGCTCTTACATCTTCACTTCGGCTTGATTTTTTTTTCCTGAATCAGTGCAGGTCTAAAGTAGGTATGTGTGCATTTTCTGGCTTGACCCCTGCAGGCAACCAGTACCAGTATTATTTGGTGTTTCAGGGGCACAGATTAAATATACTAAGCTTTTATTTATGTTCCCAGGAATCTCAAGAAGCATATCAGATAATTTGCCAGACCACGCAAAACTGCATTCTTGCTGTACCTAAGTAGCAGTGCTTACATATATGTAATCTTGCAGCCTTGTTAGCATAAATCTAAGATGAATGTCAAACAAAATGTCTAGATTTCTGAGATCAGGATCAAAATTTAGGCATGGAAACCAAATGCAGAGAGCGGGAGGTGAAATTCCTACCCAGCAGGAACTAACCTTTTCAGATGCATCTCTGAGAACGGGTCTGGGCTGAGGTACAACAGCAAAACAGCTTCATCAGTCGCAGCATATGCTGTACCTGTTTAGGGGAAAGCAGAGTAACACATTTTCAGATGTGTGCTACTCTGGATGCTTGTATTAGTAAAAGATTCAGAAGAGTGTAAAATAACCTTTTGAATGAGGAACCTTGTGTTACCACAAGAGCTTCACGCTCACTTTTGAGAGCACCCCATGACACAGGTTCAGCCCGTGGATGGGAGGGATGAAGCAGTGAAACACACTGAAGAACTGTGGAGAAAGAGAACTTGGTTTCCCAGTGGGCTGGATTCCACATGTTCTTTGACTAGCTGCTGTTTTAGCCTCGCTGTGTGAGCATATCAAACAATTGAACAGATTTATGTGTTTATTTATTTCCTCTCAGTTTTACAGAGGGTTGTACAACCAGTATCACTGTGCTGACATAGGGAAAAAGCCGAGACCTGCAGGGAGCATCCCACAATAGATGCAGTGATCAGCACGGTCACGGGCATCTGTCTTAGATCTGGATTCCTTAAGAAGTGCCAACTAATATTTGTAGTGTCTGTGATGTGTGTAAGGCAGTGAGAAGCAGACCAGTGCTTACTGGTGCTGCAGAGTTGGGCCCTTGAATTGAAGTGTCACCACACAGTTATTTGGGGGCTTATTTTGTCACCTTGTGTGCCATCCATTAGGAACTGTCTCTGCAGAGAGGATAGTGAACCAGTCTGATTCATTCTAACAAACCCAATATTCCTAAATCATGCTCTTTACTTTCCTAGATTAACTTTCCTCGTGGTTTCCTCTTTGTGCCTAGAAAGATTTATTGTTTTTATTCAACCTGAAAATCCACTGGCATTAGATATATTAGGATACCCACAGGTGGTTCTTTTGTCATCCTATCACTGCAGTGGGAAGCTGGCAAAATAAATCAATAAAAACAATGTCTTGGTTGATGCTTGGGGAAACCGAGCTGTGGCTGAATGTTCAGCTCAGCAACAGACTGCCCCGTGTGCAGGCAGCACTGAGCACTGTGTCTTCCACTCACTGGAGATCTCAAAAGCTTATTCAACCTTTTCCTTTCCCTCAGGCTTCTATCTCATCCTGTGTCCTTATTTATTTATTTTTAAAGCATTTATTGTCTTTTTTCAGGTATGTGCTCGGCTGAGAGTTATTTTTCCATAAGGCCATGTTTTTATTCTCTGATTTGAACTCAACTTTTGCAGAAAGAGACAAATACAAAGCTGCTTTTCAACTACCACTACCCAATGCACTGTGTTTCAAAGTCTGTATGCAAATCCTACCAGGCCTGCCTTCTCCACTACTTCTATTTTATTTAGTCTGAATGGGAAGAGCAGCAGAAAAGCATAGGTATTTCCAAAAATGAAATTCATTAGAATCTGAGTATTTTCTTCCTTTTATAATACAGGCAAGTCTGAACATTATGCATCTGTAGATATCCTCATATGTCTGAGAAGATGTGAGTAGAAGCAGAGTGAGTATGGAGAAGAAAAGCATTTGATTAGTAAATCCATTTATTAATGCTTTGATAAGGATTTGGAGTGAAAATTGCTGGAGTGAAGTGAAACACAAGAGAAACACGTGACAATTTACGCTCTAGCTGCATTCCCCAAGCTATTTTTCCCTAAGAGTACAGCAGATTGGCAGAGGCAGGCAGCTCCTGCAGAGAACAGCCTCCCTCAAGCCCCAGCTGAACTCAATACCCTGAGAAGAACCATCCAGCTCTAGCATGTGCAGGGGAAGAAGCTGCTACTCCTTGCTTGTTTGGGGGAGACAATCCCTATCATGCATGAAGCTCCCATGTGATGTGGCCTGCACAGACTTATGTCTCTATGGCCTTGGATCATGTGTGTTTGTGAGCTCCAGGCTTCCTGCCAGAGGAATGTTAGTCAGAGATGAAGCTGACCCAAGCAGTGTCTCTTAGGACCTACTTATTTCAGTACCCTCAGAAGAAGGGTACTTTGTTCTACTTTTATTGTCAGCCTTGATTTCATAATTGAAGCCAGTGGTAAGTGAAAGCTGGAGAAGCCTACCTGAAGCCACTTTATAACTGAAGCCACCAAAGGACATCTGCTGGGCAAACCATGGCACTAGTTTCCTGCTTTCCCACTGAGGGAAGACTGGCACCGTGTGTGCTGCAGATTGAGTTGATACATCTCTAAGTTTATCTTGAATGCAGCATAAAGTGCATAACCAAAAAGCTGAATACATCACAAACAAAGGCTGCTATGCCTATTCTATACAATATTTTTCACTCCGTCAATGTAGGGGATACTCAATAGAGGCAGTTAAGCACCAGGCATCCTGTTTTCCAGATGTCAGCTTTCAATTCCCCTTGCTGCAGAGATAGGTGCTCCTTTGTGTTCCGGCTATAAAAGTGAAGCTTTGTGTCCCACTGTCAGGGAAAGCATTTGTTAATTGCCTCCAAAAAACACTGGAGTGAATAAATATTTAGCTAAAAAAACTGAAACATGCATAAGGTGCCCTACTCAATTTTCAGCACTATCAACTGCAGCACAAGATGCTTGTGTGGTGAGAACAGTCATGCCAGCTGTTAGCTATCAAACCCCTTGTCTCCACTTCACTTCCCCTGGGGCAAGGCCGTCTCCGCTCTGAGATGACTGCATGGAGACTCCATTGAGGCAGAAAGACCTCTCTTTGTCCTAGGATACCTGAGATTGTACCTGAGACTGCTCCTGGACCAGAGCTTCTGTGCTTCGTTTGCACCCAACAGGAGTGGTCGGGCAGCCATGTGCTGAGACTAGGAGCCAATACTTGCCCACCTTATTCACAAGAAACAGAGTCAATGCAACTGTGTCAACTGCAAAGCAGGGAAAAGAATTTTGAAAAAACGTTCCTATTTTGCTGTGGCAAGAAAGAACATGGTGTCTATATTACAAAATATCTGATTTAACAATTTCCATTGCAGTTTTATGTTTTACAGTCTTTAAAAAACAAAACAAAAAACAAAACAAAACCAAACCCTCTTTTGTTCAAAGACCGGACAGCAGAGGGTGCCAAACCCCCAAGAGGGAGAGCACCCACGCCCACCGAGCTCTCCTGTGTCACCTTAATTCCTCCGTGTTGAGAGCTGTACTCCAGCATGAATGGCCAGGGCACATCGGAGACACTTTGAGTGCTGCATGTTCCATCCGCACTGATAGCTGTACTGGAGTGTATTATCTCATTTGGTTGTGTCAGCACTTCCATTACAGTTTATAAGCTCTTACTTTGTGGATCAATCTAGGCTTTTGCAAGCCAAGTTATTTTCTCCCTGATGTGCAATTGGCACTCAATGTTATCTTGGGAATCTGAAGCCATGTTTTGTTATCAGGATGCTGCAGAGACGAGTCACTAAATTAAAAGCAAGCTCTTGATGATACAGAGCTGGGCATAAGCCCTCCTCCACCTTTAGCATGTGGTACAATCACGATATAGCTGCCGACGAGCTAAATCTGTTTAACTGGCATCATTTGTATGCAGCATTTTACTTGGGACACAGAAACATGAAATTAAAACATCAACAGCCCTGAAATCCCATTCTCGTCCTACAGTGAATTGTGAAATGAAGCAGTATTATGTTGACAGACATTTCTTCCTGTTCTAATAGAAATATACTTTATATTTTCTGCAAATACTGCTCATGGGAATGAGATGGAAATCGCTCCTTGAGTAGTAACTAGTTACAACAGCTTCTAAAAGAGTCTACAGATTATTGTGATTATATTTAGGAGCCAAATTCTGAAGCCTTTGTTGTGTTCTTGTTCTATGCTGGAGCCAAAATTACTGCAGTTGGTCCAAAGAACATTTGTTTCTCTTCTGTTTCTCGCCAGTTCCAGTCCTGAGGATGAGCACAGTCAGATGGCCAATTCTACTGCCCACATACCTGATAGCACCAGCCCATTATTTCTACACAGGAATGAGATCCATCATTCCTAATTGAAAATTCTGCAGATAACGATTGACAATATGTAAACAGTTATTCAATTTGATTGAGTTATATAGGCTCCGTTTACTTAATCTAGGTTTTTGTCAGCTGTATCAGTCACTTATCAACAGAAGCAGAAAGCAGGCCGCATATTACCCATCCATCATCCCTTCCTGTCTCTGCAACACGTGCAATATATATAGTACATACCACAGAACTGGCAAAATTGTTTGTAATATAACAGCAGAACTAAGGCTGGTAGTTACTTTCTCAGAGCCAAAAACATTTGAGGTTTAAGGTGCCTCATAACAGGGGTAACAGTTTAATGCAGTTCCCACCTATATGGTCTAAAGAATAATACTGCAAATGTGACGTTGTTGCTGGTAGTTCAGGCAGAAGGCAGTCTGATGGGCACCAGGTTAGCCTGGGAACACCTAAGGCCACTGTACAGCAATGTGGGCAGGATGTTCCCTGAACTGGGGAACGTCCAGTGATGGAGATACAGCCAGAGGGGCCCTGCAGTTCCTCAGATGACAGCGAGGTGCAGTTTTAATATCTTCACATAGCAGCACGTGACACCAAACTCAGTGTGTAGAAACAAATCATTCCTAAGGCACGTCGTCACAGAAATGATCTGTAACTCCTCACTGCACAGGTAGCACAGAGCCCTCGACCTGCAGCCGGCGGTTATTCAGGGCCGTAGGTCAGCCCCGAGGTCAGAGAAAATGGGTAACTTCCACGTCTCAAACACTGACGTGGTCTCACTTTTCTGGGCCTCACTCACCTGCTGGTGCCCTGAGCCAGAGGAAAGCGCTTTGACTCCAACAGTAAGTTCAGCCCAAGCACAGGGCCGCAGCTGGGGCTCTCCCTGCAGACCTCTCCTCGGGGGCCTGGCCGTCCTATGCAACTCTGCTAAGCTGGGGCCAGCAGCCGGCGATGGGTGAGCAGTGCTGAGCCCTGCTCAATGCCCTGCTTCAGGCAAGGCTGAGGAGCAGCTTCTGGAAACTTCCACCCTGGCCGCCCCAACATGGCCGCCCAACATGGCCGCCCACCTTGACAGCCTCGCAGCTCCTGTCACCTCGCACGTTATCCACGTGCCTGTGATTCCACTCAGCTCACAGCAAACGTGGAAAGGGAGGAACTGCAAATCTAGCTCGGGTGCTTGGATTGTGGGAGTACTGCTGGGTAATGAGAGCCTCCTAGAACTGATGCCCTTCAGGACAGCAGCAAAAGGGACAGAGAGCAACATTTAAATTCCCCAGTAACATCAATGATCCTGAGCTCAGCTCAGACACCAGTAAATTCTGTGGTGTAGATGAGCCCTTTGGAAAGCTTAATACATTATGAGAATCCATTACTTTTTACTGATTTATTTTATAATGGCTCATTTACATGCACTAGGGAAGTGTATCTGTGCCTAGTAGAAAGGCACAGATTGCCTCTCTACATTCATACAGGTTTTAAATTTTAGACAAGATCTTTAAAAAATTGACAGCATTATGAAGTTCCAAGAAGCCTTTCGAAGTCACTGAGCTTTCTAAAATCTATTACAGTGAATTTTTTCTTCCTATTCCAGAGGTTGTATTGTTGGACTTGTACTAATGAATCCTGTTGCATATGTTGAGCAATACGAAAAATAGGGCACTATGGTTTAAAGTCTCTAAAACATTTCTCAAATTGACTGTAAAATGTGGCAGTTCTACAATACACAATTGTTTGGCAGGATATAAAAGCTTACTGGCTCTCATTTGGATGATTTGCATAACTTGTTCATGGCATCGTTTGTAAATATTATGCCCATCCCAAGCTACTGCTGATAAAAGAATAAAACGGCTTTTGTCAAAGCATATCATGTTATGGAGGAGGAAAAAACTTCCTGCGCAAAAAAAAGAGTGGAGCTGTACAAAATAAGTTAAAATTTTAGACTGCACCAATCTCAGGAAATCACTTTTTATATCTGCCTGAGAACATAAAAGTTAAAAAAAAAAAAAAAGAAGTGATCCCTTTCACAGTTCAAAGTGATTCTACACATGCTGGACAAACCAAGGTGTGCTGGCTGTTCCCCAAGAGCAATTTGCTGTGAGCATCTTCCATGCCATCATTCCTGAAGTCCCTTTGCACATGCAGCAGAGAAGGTGGACTGGGCTGAGAAGGTATTTTCCATCTCCCCGGCTTGCAGCAATTCTGTTCCACGCAGACAGTTGACAATTGAGTTTGCTCGCTGACCTGTGCTGACTCTTCATTACTAACAAAACCCATATCACCCCGAAGACTGAGTACAGGAGAAAAGCTCATTTACTTGGCAAATAGGGCAACTTCCATATAATCATTTTAGAGTGTGCTTTAATATTCGTCACTATCCTAGAAGGGGGCAGTTTTGAATAATGCTGCACAGTTCACCAGCCTGTGTATGCTTTGGAGAGGTTCTCTGAGGAACGCTGTCCCTTTTTTGGGAAGCAAGGCTGCGATGAACACGATGCTGCTCATCTTTGATGGCACTGTCATACTTCCCCAACGGATGGACGTAGGTCTAGAAAGCACATTTGTTTGTTCCCCAGCAGAGTCAGGAATGCTATTGTGTCTACTTTCACAATCTCCTCGATTATAAAGTTCAAATAAGATTTTCATCTCTACAGCTGAAGTATCTGGGGGGAGGAAGAAGACTGTAACTAGGACAGTGATTGCAATTATGTCCAAATGCTTCTTAGGGTTTCATAGTAACTTATAGTGGCAGCTGTGCCAACATCCTTGTTCTAATTTTTATGCAGGCAGTTGAACTGGCTGTTGTAAACTTTCAGGAAATATGCCAGCTACTGAGAGATGCTAATGTCTCTAGATGCGAGGCTAAGACTTGGACAAGACATCATCTGTACATGAGCTCTGAAGTTACTGGTGTGCCATTGGGCAGAGAGGGTAATAATACTGCTCAGCTTCACTAAGCCTGACAGCTGGCTTAACCAAAGCATTTGACTCCTCCACAAGGAATACAGATCAAATATCTCAAAAAAAGATATTGTGACTTCTTAAACAGATGGAATTTAATGACTTGACTCCTCACCTTGTATTTTTCTGCTTCTTAAACTCAGCAGACTGTAAACGAATGGCCTTTTTCAATCAAACTTTAAACTAAGAAAAAAAATTTGAGTCAGCAGCCAGGGCAAAGGAATTCCCAGAGAGAGCAGTTGAGTTTGGGAGAAGAGGCAGAAAAGAAAATGAGAATTTGCTTTCATTCTAAAACATGGTGGAAAAAAGAGTAGGTGACTAATTACATCTTTAAGGTTTGTGTGTTCTGTTCATTCGGCATGTAGATGACAGTAAAGTACAGAGTTAGTAATTTAGTAGATACAGCAAAAGAAAAGTATTATAGATTGCATTCCTTATTGCTGTGCAACAAGATTAAAACAAAATTTCATGCCATTAAGAGCAGTATCTTGCTAAAGTAAGATTGGAAATACCTCTACGAATGTAAAGCTGAAAATGCACTTGTTCTTTGCTACAAACCAAGATTACCTCAATTAATGAATTTGTACTGATGCTGGAGTTCAGAGGCACTGACACTTAAAAGCAGGTACAACTACCTGGGTTGCAGTATTGCCTTTGGCAATATCTGGGCAATAAAGCTTAGAAGTACAGAAAAGTTTTTTTTTTTTTTTTAAGACAAATCAATAATCCTATGTTTGAGCACAGAAGATGTAATTCACCTTTCAACTTGGTACGGAGCTTAGTATGGATATTTCTTAGACCACAGTACAAGATTTAGCTGTTCCTGCTGCAGTAACAAGATAAGTTTTTTTAGGAACTGTAGAAAATATGAACTTTCCTGCACAGAAAAATTATAAATGATAAGGAAAGATATGCATTTGTGTTTTGGAGTTGCAAGCATCATTGTAGAACCTACGCATTTATCCACTCTAAAGTCTGCACTACGGCATGGCAGGAAAGTACTTCTGTTTCCACAATAGTTGAATTTTGGGAATACTTTCCCTCAGATCTGCTTTAGGAACAGTACAAATTCTTCCAAAATAGTTGATGCAAAAAAAAGTACTGGAAAAGGCCCACGTCTCTCCAGCAGCTACAACATGATTAGAACATCCACCTAGCAAACAGTGTGATGCAACAAAATTGTGGGGTTGGCTATTCAATAAAAAGTAGAAAAAACAGAAAAAAGATCCGCAGTAGCACATGGGTGTGTTCTGAAATATGAATAAATACAAGACTGTCATAGAATCACACAGAATGCCTTGGGTTAGAAGAGACCTTAAACCCACCCAACCCCACTCCATGGGTAGGGATGGCACCACCAACTCAGAGCCTCAACCAGCCTGGCCCTGGGCATGTCCAGGGATGGGCATCCGTGGCTTCTCTGGGCAGCCTTTCCGCCCTTCTGACGGCTAAATCTCCCCTGTTAGTTTAAAGCCATTCCCCCTTATACTATTACTACACTGCCTGATAAAGAGTTCACCCAGTTTCCTTAGTCTGATGAGTCAGCTCAGAAGAGAGCCAACTAAAAGTGCCCAATTTGCTCAACCAACATATTAATTAAGTGAGCATGACAGGAAAAGCAAGGCTGGCCAAGTGGGAATGGATGAGATGATCTGGTATCCAGCACAGAGTCACAGTCACTCTGCATCCAATTTAAAGAACAGCAAGCCATTCACAAGGAAAGGTATGGACCTTATATTGGACTCAATTCTCCCTCTGCAGCAAGGCTTAGGTAAAAAGGCTGGAACTGGAAATCAATCGATGGGACTAGCAGCAGGAGGAAGATAAATGTAAATTGAACCTTCTGAAAGATAGCGTTGTGCAAGTGTTAATCCACTCCCAGTCTATAAATCCAGGAGTATTTGCAATTATCGTGCTAAGCAAGGAAGGCCAACAAATGTAATGGCAGAGGAGGCCCAATAATGTATTAAGTGCTCCAGTGAGATCTTTATTTAAGGAGTCCCTCACATTAATTCCATTCTTTCTGAACATAGGATTGGGGCTGGTCAAAGCCCTAAAACCCTGAAATACAGAAAACGGCAACACAGCTGATGTTCTCCCCTCTCAAATCAGGTGCAAACGTTGCATTTCTGTAGCATGCTTTGGTGCTTGCTGACTTTGGGTTGACTGAAGGACCAAACAGCTGGAGAGCTGTGGGTGAAAGAGAGGGGGATTAATCCTTTATGCACACCTAGAATCCCCCACAGATGCATCGTAACAGAGCAACTCAGAGCATAAACACAACATCATAGAACGGTTTTGGTTGGAAGGGACCTTTAAGATCACCTAGTTCTGACCCCCTGCTATAGGCAGGGACACCTCCCTCTAGCCCAGCTTGCTCCCAGCCCCATCCAGCCTGGCCTTGAGTTCTTCCAGGGAGGGGGCACCCACAACCTCACTGAGCAACCTGTTCCAGCATCTCACCACCCTCTCAGTAAAGAATTTCTTCCTAATATCTAGTCTAAACCTACCCTCTTTCAGTTTAAAGCCATTTCCTCATCCTGTCACGATATGCCCATGTGAAAAGTCCTTCTTCAGCTTTTCTGTAGGCCCCTTCAGGTATTGAAAGGGCTATAAGGTGCCCTTGGAGCCTTCTCCTCTGTAGGCTGAATGGTCCCAGCTCTCAGCTTGTCCATGTAGGGGAGATGCTCCAGCCCTCTGACCATCTTCCTGGCCCTCTTCTGGACCCACTGCAACAGCTTCATGTCCTTCTTGTGTCGATGTTCTTCTTGCTCTTGATAATGTACTGTTGAAGACCAGTGCCACCTAAAAATTCACAAAAAAATTGCTTCTTATCCTCAGAATAGTTCAAAACAACAATGAAAAAAAGAAACTATAAGCATGAGAATACCAGGCTGGAAGGGCTGATTTCAGTAAAGAATTCTTGCTTCTGCAACAGCTCTAGCACCACAGGTCATATTCTTATGCTGTTTGACTGTTTTCAAAGGACTGACCAAAAAACAAACCTGGACACAACCAAAACCGAGTGGTACTAATGGAGCACCCAACAGGACCATGTTCTGTTTCCCCATGCGAGCAGCAAATGGTTGGCAATTGAGCTGCCATCAACAGGAAGGGCCTGATGTACTTTTGTTAACTTTTGGCATGTTGCACACGTGCTCCAGTGTGACCTGTTAAGGTAGGTAACAGCATTCAAAGCTGAATTTCCTAAGGTGAAAAAGCAATAACCTGACAGAGAGAAATATTACCAGGGCTTTAACCTGCTGGCTTTCTCATGGTGGGCACACAATTTTTGATCTGGAGAGGATTGACTGACACACAGGCACTGCAGACACCTGCTATAGAGCCAGGCTTTCTTTCCATTTCTGTAAAGCAAAATACACAGTTCAGCCAATATCAGATAAATAAGGTCTATAGAAATGGTGTCAGCTGCTTAGTGGTCTGAAGCCACTTTTCTTTGGCAGCAGATAACGAACGTATCTCATATGAAAAGTTGTTTGGGTTGGGGATCTTTTTAAGTGAGAGCATCATGCGGTACAAAATGAGTTTTGCAGAGAAATGTTATGATGTTGGATGCTGAAATCCAGAGATTTGCTGAGCTCAGCCTGAAGGGATGTATGGAGAGGAGGAAACAAAAAAATATTGTCTTTACGTTTTATTACCATTTAGTAAAAAGCACCAAATGATCTACAAGAACAAACTGGATGCACAGTTTCAAAGACTTTAAGCTGCTAAGCAACCTGATTGCATAGAAAGTTTGCGGACACACACTGCCTTTTGAAGGAAAATAGCCAGTATTAACACAACAGCAAGCAAGCAGAGATGTTGATGATTTTCCAGGCACCTTCAACATGTTGCATTTAGAAACACATTTGATGAGTTAATACTTGTAATCCCTATTGGAACGTGACTGTATCTCTTGGTAAAGGGCATCATGTGCAAGCAATCTCCTGAACACTGTGCAAGGCCTATGGGCTCTACTAGGAACACCAAGAGGAACATACAGTGTGTGATCCTGGAGAAAATGCTCTGCAGTTACACTGCTCTTTCAACAAAAATAGAAAAAAAACATTGTGCACGTTCAATTCCATTTTTGCCAGTATTTCTGACAGGACTGCCCAACTTGATGCTTGTCATTCATCCTGAAGCAGGACACAGGTTCCATCGGTGTGCCTGGATTAATGGATTGAAGGGGCAGCTTTTGTCAGCTCCTCCTGCAGCTGCAGCATCAGAGGAGGCTGAGGGTTGCCTGCTGCTGAGAAAGGACACCTCTCCTGCAGTACGGGGGAGTGGGCATCTCTTCAGAAAGTACTTTTGTTCACTGTAGACAATACACCGACACCACACTCTGCAATTCAAAATCTAACATTCGACTCCCAAGCTGCTACATTTTCAACAAATCCTTGGGGAAATGTAGGAATCCTATCAAAGCTGCAGCCTTATGACTCCTTGGAAATTTTCTGCTGCGCAGCAGAGCAGAGGGCATGTCTTATATTGAAAATAAGATCTGGCATTTCCTTTGTCTGACAGCCAATTGTGGCTAATGGGATTCTAATTTAATCAGAGTACAGAATGGGGCAGATGCAACATTGATAAGTTATAACAGGGATCAACATGCAAGAATGAGACAGGCAAGAGCTGCCAGTGGAGAGGGGCAGCTGCTGAAGAACCCACCAGCATCCAGAAGGGATTCAGCACACCACAGTGATGCAGTCCCACAACATAACAAATTGAAGCAAGCATGGATTTCAGCACTGCTCTGAGTTTTCTTATGTGGTTCTCTATCCAGCCCGACACCCACATTCACACCATTTTTCAAGCGATGGATGCTTAGTTCTTTCAAACAGCACCATGACAAAAGCACTTAGATTTGAGCAAGCTAAGCTGCAAACATGCAGAAGAAAGAAAATGTGATTGAGGACACCAGAGCTCATCCAAACCCTTCATTTCTGCTTTCCAGCTGCATTTTGCCACTGACCGCAAGTCCCGTCTGCTTTCAGAGCTTGCCTTGTGCTGATCTCCTTTGTGTGCCCCTGAGAGCAGCCCAAAGAGAGCCCCAAGGCAGCAGTTCAACAGGAGCTTCCCTCCAGCTCCCACAGTGTAATCCCTTCCCTCCAGCTCACACTGCAGACAGACAAGCAGTGTGAGCTGGGTGCTGATCCTTACCACATCATGAACTTCCTCACCAGAGGAGGATGTCATCGCAAGCAGAAGGATTCAAAACCTAATGGGCAGATTAATGGCAAAGAAAAACAACAACCACCACCAACAACCATCAGTCAAGGTTGTGCAAATCAGGCACCATCAGTGACTTAGGAAATCATTCTGCTGCGGATCACTGAAGTAGGAGAGCATTCTGAAAAGTATCACCGTATACTTGCCTTGTCTTTGTGCTGTTCTCTTGCTATGGGCCACTGCTGGAGGCAGATATTTCAGTAGCTGAGCCTTTTTACTGACTTTATGTTCCATTGTTTTCTATAGTTATGGTAAATGCCCCTGCCCAAAGGACTTGGTGCTTTACAGTAAACATCTGGATGTATTTTTTCCACAGAGATCACTAGCTGACTCAGCTGCATAAATGAACCTAGCCATAAAGCAGAGATGCACTGAGTGCTGTGTGGGCACCTGAAAGGCTCAGTGTGCAAGGATGGCCAGGGCCACCCAGTTGTTCAACTTTGAGAAGACATGTTTAACATATGTCACTAGGCATTTAAAATGAGTAACGTTGCCAGCTTTACAGATTGCTAGCGCTCTTCTCCATTAAACCTGGAGCACAAATTCACAGAACACATTATTAAGGCAGGGAGCAGCATTGCCAGGGTGCAAATCTGGTGATGCTCTTAATCTGGTGAAACAAAAAAGTGATCACAGAATGGCTTGGGTTGGAAGGGACCTCGGGGATCATCAAGTTCCAATCCCCCTGCAACAGGCAGGGTTGCCAGCTGCTAGATCAAATATTCGATCAGATTGCCCAGGGCCCCATCCAACCTGGCCTTGCTTCTCAAAAACGTAGGTCACTGTTGTATGTTGTAAATCTTAGAACTAGCCCACAGTCTTGTTATTTTAACATATTAATCAGAACACACAAAATTAATCGAAATCTCAAAGAAGTGCATCATGAAGCCCACAAGGAAATGTTCTAGACAACTGAAATTCTTTTCCTTACAGGATAATGTAAATGATCCAAGTCAGACTTAAACTATCACCTAAAAGAAATGTTAAAGTATTTAATATTGCAAAGACCTTGACGCTTAAATCTATCATGAGAAGAAGAAAACATTAAAACTCCCATGTCTCTAGAACAGATTGATTCTAACTCTGCATCAACATTTTATACACCTGCTGTGACTTCAGAGGACAGAGTTAAATTTGCTTAGATGCTAGAATTTTGCATCCTACAAGACATCATCCTTTACAGCCACTCCCCTCCAAATCAAAGTTGGGAGAAGGTGAAAACATAGAGGAAACTTTCCCACATCAGTGTATGCGTTTGAATGGATGAAGCATTTTCAGTTAATAGCATGTGAAGAATGCAGTTCTAGAGAATTAATGCTATAAGCATTAGCCAAACAGATTTTGGATCTTCTCTCAACACTCCATTCATCTTGCTTAATCTATTGCATGTTTTATTCATCATTTTGAGTTCATTTACAAAATTACAATGCTTAACTAGAGTGGTGCATTGCTAACAGACCTCTTAAAATTCCTGATGAACTCTTCTTCATGGTGGTATGATGCAAAATGTTTTTGAAAATAGCTTTTTTTATAAACCTTGGGAAGGCTATTTATTAACTGCAATAACATACTCAAATACAACAACACACTTTTGATTCGATTATCACCAGATAAACATGCTTCTTGGATTACTGACTGCCCCAGGCATAATGCAGGTACAGCAAAGGACACGGTGATTTCAGGGTGCAGTGTCTGTATTTTGTGACCACGCTACTTCAGTATCACAAGCTGTAACAGGACAAGCCTACTGTAATCACCACTCTGCGCAGTATTTTATGACTAGCTCAACCAGGACAATTTTAAAAGAGCATCAGAACTGCCTACTTCAGCGAATCTTCCACTTCAGGTAAGTGATGGTCAACAGACTGCCTAAAATTCATGCTGGGTTAAAGCAAAAATTATGGGTAAAGGGTGACTCGTCTAGCCTGAGGATCTCCCATCACTTCTGGGTTGGTATTCTGTGCTGTCCTAGAGCTGCATCCTACCCCACCACTTCCTGAGGCACAGCATCTATGCAGGCTTTGTGACTGCTCACTTCTAAGCTTCCTGGGAGCTCTCTTCTTGGACCATCACGTGAACACTTTGTTCTGCTCAAGCGCAGAAAACCACTTCCTGAAGACATGCCAACCTGTGACTGTAGCTTCTGAATGGGAACGTAGTAGTAAGGCATCAAATCTCCATGAAAGCAGACAGTGTACAGATGAATGGTCCAAGCAAAGTATTGTGTGATGATAGAGATGCAGGATCACCAAAGTAGTCCACCATGCAGAACTGTTGATTTGAAATGGACCTGGACAGGCAGCTAACTCATTTCCACTGCAGAATAAGAAACCCATGGCTCTCCAGATAGTTGGTGAAGGACAAGAAAGATCACAAATACAAGTCACTTCAGGGAAAGGCACCTCAAACAGCGAATTAAAACGTCTGCCCTAGGAGTCAAAAGGTCTGTCTAATCTCATGGCTGAGGTTCTAGCAGTTCCAAGAACAGCTGTACCCTTGACTCCAGCGAACACAACATGCCAGTGGTTAGACTGGAACAAGGAAGAAGTCTGGCAGACTCCTCAAAGCAGAGAGAGGCACTTTGCCTTGCTAACTACCTCTGAAGAAAGAAGGCCTGGTATTCTCACAAGTAGCACCAGCTTAGTATTCAGGAGCAATCCAGATACTGGGATTTAAGAGAGACATCCATATGTTGTACTTGGACAACCATGAGCTGTTCTGGTCCTTATCCTTCTCAGAAAGCATTTATTAGAACTGGAACGACAAGAAGATAGGCAAATAATCCAAGTTATAAAAATGGCTTCTGGTTGATGAATGACTGCATGAACTGGGACTGCTGACACTGAGAAAGGCACGACTTAAAGGGGTGAAGTAGTAAAGGGCTCAGCAACTGTGTGTGTTTGGGACAGGGTAAATGATTGGGTAAGTCAGCAAATTCAAAGCAAGCAAGAGGAAGGATTTCTTCACCCAGTGCAGAGTTAACCTTGGCACCTGTTTCTAGGCTCTTGCAAAGGCTGAATTTGAAAGGAGCTCAAGGAAGCTACACAAAGTCCTAGGAAAAAAAACGCTAGGCAAATAAATAGAGAGATACCATCTTTGGTTCAGGAAAGCAGAGCTTTAGATACTTGGACACAACAAAGGCATTTCTGCTACTCCTGTGTTCCTGTAACCTTCCCTGGGGATGCTGCTCTCAGCCTCCATTCATAACAGGTACTAGGCTGGATGGGCTTTGTTTTACCTATCCTGGCTGGCTTTATGTTCTCCCTGTAGCCTTTCTGCATAAATCTCCACAATCACATGCTAAAATATACACTCACTCATTTACTTCACACTCAGAGAGTAGCAGAATAGAATCATTAGGGACAAAACATTCCCCCAGGCACTTGGGCTGTGCATCCAGATGCAGATCATCTCCCTGGTCAAAATCTTGACAAGGGGCAACATGTGTGTACGTGCTGAGTTCTCCAAAAGCAGCCCAGCAGTGCCAAAGAGCAGATGTACCCAATGGAGACCAACACTGCAGCCCCTGACAAAGGGAAGCAGTCTGCACCCAGGGGAAGAGAACGAGTTTCAGGAGGCTGCAGCATATGGGCTGGTGTTCTGAATCTCTCCTACCAATTTGTATAGCAAACCTGCAATTTCTATGGTAGCCATGGAAACTAAGGTACTGGAATACAATGAAACACATGTACGAGTGCCACTGCCTCCACTGAGCGCGCATCACTCAGCATTTCATGACAGTGAGGGCAAAGAGAGGAGTGCCTGTGTAATTACAGTCTGGTTGTGGCCACAAGGTCTAGATGGGGCTGGACTGACAGCAGGCTGCAGTTGCTCTTCTCCTCTGCTCAGCTGCAGGATGGGATGCAAGGCTGATGCCAGCCATGTCCACCCCAAATACAAAACCAAGGAACAGATGGAAGAAGTGTTCCCAGGAGAATTGTATAAAAAAAAGACAGATCTGACTCAGTTTACCTTGTTTCACACTGGCTGTACTCTTGATGCCTGCTGAGGTTTAATTTCTGATGGTTTTTCAGCCAGCCATCATCGTAAGTCAGAGTTATCTCACTTAAGGCTGCAGGTAAAAATAGGCAACCACCAGTCGACACTCTTGTGAAGATGTCCAGAAGCTTGTGAAGGATTTTCCTTCAGTGTGCAGCAAAAAGAACTGAAAACCAGGAGACTCTGTCCTAAAATATTCAAAAAAAGACATGCTATTTCCCCTCAGACAAGCTCTGCACAGATCACTAGCTTTTCCTGAACTACTGCTATGCAGGCTTGTGTCAAGCTTCTGCCGAGACACATCAAGCGCACAGGTTTTTGAGAGGGCTGTGCTGCATTAAAATAGCATAAAACAGGTCAGAGTTTGGCCAAAAGATGTTTTCCCTTAGGATGCAAGGCAGACCTGAAAATGGAGATGTGAGCTTCCCAGGATGGTTTACAACAAGCAGCTCTGTTGTAAAAACTGGGTAGGAATTTCAGCAGGGAACAAACATTGATAACCCTTCAAACAAGTTGGATGAAAGCAAAAAAAGCCCCCAGATATATTGCCTAAGTGAAACAATTAAGATTTTAAATTATTAAGTACTTAACAATTAAGATTGTTAAGTAACTATGAGTTACTTAACATGTATCACTTGAAAGTAAGAGCTGAATGCTGTGGCAGGGATGCCAGGTCCTTGACAGGAGAACCAATGCATCATAACTGTCTTTTCTAATCAGGGATCCTTGAGTTCATATTTCTAATGGGCACAAACTTACTTCAGCCTACAAACCTACTTAAATCCTACATACTAGAATGCAGAAGTAAGGAGTCTATTCTGTGGGCCTGCCCATACACTTGCCTTTTTTAAAATACTGAAATGTAAGATCTACCACTGATGTAAATCTGAATCCCGCAGTCTGATTGTGACCATTTTTCAAAAAGTAAGTCTCACTGGACTCAGCAGTGGTTCCCTAGTTCATGTATCCCTATATATTTACTGCAGCTATACCTGGGCACGAGCTGAAGGCCTTCAAGACAGTTCCTTCCCACGCTTTTTTATCCATTGGCCTCACTAGCTCATTCACAGTTGCCTTTTGGGATCTCAGTCTCACCAGGTGCACGATATCTGCAGCTTAAGAGCAATGACATTACCTATTTTAGAGCACCAACTTTGCAAACATGACAGCTCTGAGACTGGACAGCCTCTCCAGCCCAGCTGGCTTAGCAAACCCAGGCAGAGGTAGCCTGGCACAGCAGGTGTGAAGGACATCCAACTGATGTGCCATTAATTTAATGGGCTCAGGAAAGCGGTACATCTGGGCACAGAGGACAGATTAGATGAGGCTAAAGTATTTCATGTGGGTTCTCTACACCACCACAGACTCCTCCAAAAGACTTTATTTCCTGCAGCAGTAGTTTTCATAAACCTTATGCAGATTTTAGAATGAGACTAAGGTTCAAGTTCGTAAACCAAACTGAAACATCATCACACATCTTCTACATTCTTTTCACATTACTTTCGCCTTCTTCAACTCCTCCCAACACTCTTGGAGGATGCAAAAGAACAGCTAAAACAACACATTTGAGCATTGTTTCCCTTGCCCAAAAGTATTTTCCCCATCTGATTCTGATTCCTACCTGTCATTTCCAGAGACTCTTGGCATTAAACAATCTCATAGAGGAACAAAGCTTTGCAATAGGTCACAAAACATGACATGAAATTGGATGAGCCAAATTCTCAGCCCCGCCAAAGGGACAAAGGTTCTAATAGCAAAACTACAGCAAATATCCCCTGGCAGTTGAGCAAGAAAAAAGGGTGTTTAGATCACTGTCTTCAGTAGAGAAGCAGAGACAAGAATCACCAGTTAATTCTGCTCTGTACTTGAAAGTCACTTAGGCAAAAGAGATCGTGGATCCCTTGTTAATCTTCTCCTTTACAGCTAAAGCACTGCATGGCCGTAGCAAGATGTGTGTGCTTATTGATATCCAGATCAGGCATTTTAAAGTCTACTTGGAAGAGTAATGGTGGAAAGAAATAACGTGAAAACAGGTCCCTAATTGCTGTTCCTTTTCAGGTGGATAGCGAGTAAATTAAAGTGAAGAATTCAGCAAATGCACAATCTCATTGCAAGTGCTCTGTAATCTCTAAAGTGGGATAAATAATTTCCACTGAATAACCCAGCTGCACTCTGCCTATGAAGCACATGCAGATCACTGTGTCCTCAAATTATTCCTGGTCAATTAAACTTCAAAAGTTTGACTTTACAAGCAGTGAATATCTGAAATCTGAGCTGCTGCTCGGGGCTGCTATCGATTCTCTTCTCTCACTGGTTGAGCGCACAAGCTTGCCTGTGAATGCTTGCAGTTAAAGTGAAAATTCATCATCTGCAACCACACAGGTGTAACTGAAATTTGTTTCCTTCGGACATTTTTGCCACTGAAATTCAATTACTTAATTTAGGTCTTAATTTGATTTTCTTCTTTATTACACAGGCAGCTATAATCGAGTGCTGCCTAGGCTAAGGTACCCCAGATGCCACTGGAGCAGCCTGTATCTCAGAAATAGATGTTGTAGAGATGCACACACATTTCAGAATTAGAAATACATTTGTACACAAAATAAATTCCTGGACTTGGGGGCGGTCACACTACTTCATTGCTATTGAATTTTCACAGCCATTATTTGGGAGGCTAACAAAACACAAGATGCAACGCAAATGCTTCCCAAAAGTTTGTTACTTCTGCACTGAGAACTTCTGCAGTAAGGCTACAAAGGTGAGAAGCAGCATCACTACGGAAAAGAGGAAACCCTCCCATTTGCTGCTAGCAGTACTCGCCGCTCTCCCAGCCCACAGCCTCATTTAAGGGCATTGCTTAATTTCAGCTCCGGTGACTTTTGGCCAACATTTTCTTCAGCCTTAACCTCTCACTTGGAAAGATTTTCTCCTTTGTAACCCCCTCTTCTCATTTCTGCTCAGAATTCAGCGTTTTTGAGTTTCTGAAAGCAGCTGTTTCTTTCTCTCTCTTGGCCTCAGAAGTTTTACACGCAGAAAGACACTTGTAACTTAAAAACAGGACTGTAAGCAGGAGAAACACCGAGGTAGAGATCAAGAAATGGCCGTGAGAGGGGGCAAAGTTCTCGTGTTCTTGTTCTTTCTTTAGATTCCTTTGCTAAAGAGAAATGGAAGATGCAAACAGGCACGAAGATATATTTGAGCAATGCAGTTTTTTGCCTGTCCAACGACAGCACAGTTGCTGCGCTCCAGGCTGTGCCTGATGAAAGTAATGGTTTAAGAGAAGATTCAGCGGAACAATGGTGAAGCTTTAGAGCAATGAGAGACAATTCACCACGAAGTCAAAGCAAAACGGGATGCACAGAAGTTACATGCCAGGATGCACTGACTAAACTCTACAGTTAACCGGCTTAAACCATGAACATTAAAGCATTTAATGAACTAGTAGGCTCTCCCTATCCCACAGGCCCAAACACAAAGGCAGTATGAAAAGTCATAATAAAGAAATAAACAAGCAAAAACCCAAGAATCTCAAGAGATTATTTCCCTAATCCATCTGAACTAGGCACTGCCAGGCTCCTAACCTACCTTAGCTGAGGCACAGGTATCACAAGGCATTGGCATCACAGCAACAACACCTTTGCTTTGCACTGCTCTGACACAGCACAAAGCCCTAGCACACGAGTTCCTTCTGCTTTATGTGAAGCAATTGGACAGATCAGTACAATGGGAAAGGCATTACAACAAGGTGTGATGATGGAAGGACCAGCATGATAAAAAGGTGCTATAAAGGAAGGGAAGAAGATTGCTCACCTGTACCAGAAGATTCCAGGTTCACAGAGGAAAGCTTTACCAAGGAGCTGCCTCCAGAAAGAGGCCCTTCCCCAGCAGGGCTCAGCCCTTCAATGAGGTCTAAGAGAGGTGCAGCCAGGCTCCACACCTTCCTGTCTCACAGCTGAACTGCCTTCACCTGTGCTCCCAGGGCTGACCCAGTCCTTTCCCCAGGTGCTCAATGAGTGGTTCAGGCAGTTCCCATACACGTAGAAACACATTTCATTTAGCTTTCTTTTCCTTCTCCATAAATTCTTTATGTTTTATAAAGTCGACAGACTCAATAATGCAACTGAAACGTGCAGCCCCTGGTGCATCAGAGCTAACCCAGCACGACCTCAGGCAGAGCCATCCCTCAGTCTCAGGAGCAGCCCTGCCAGGGGGATACAGCAGAAGAGCTGGGAGCACCTCCAAGGAGCAGACCTGGAGCTGCTCCACTGCCAGCTGAGCCATCACTGCTTTCATTACATTCTGGAGAACCTCAGGCTCTACCAGACTCTGCCTTTAGTTAGCACACAGCAGCGGAAGCATTACAGTCTCCTTGCGTTCCCTCAGAAGATAACCTGTATCTGCAGAGAGGTAACATGGGGAATAAAGGCTCTTCTGCTGCATTTCTTAGTTCTACTTTCAGCTTATGCTTTATTTCCTCTCCACGTCCACATTCTTTAGCAGCACCTTTCAGTCAGAGGTACGTCCCAGCATCCCAGCACGATCCCCTGGCTGTTCAGGCAGTGCATGTGTCTGAGCCCAGGAAGATGCCCACACCAGGGGAACATGGGCTTAGCCCTGGTGTGCTGTTCTGCTTTCCAGTGCACAGCCTGTGTTGGCCTCATCCTATGCAGCCCTCCAATCTACTCGTACTAGTTTTGATTAAACTCACCAGAGAACCAAAACTTTGAATGTTATTGCCTCAAAATATGCTAAGGAAAGAAACACCTGGAAACCTTTAGAGGTTTAGATATGTCCCATTTGATTTACTTCATGAAGGGAGAAGAACAGAAATAGAATGGGAGACTGAAAACAAATCAACAGCTCAAAACAGAGACCTTCAGATCATAGAATCATAGAATGGTTTGGGTTGGAAGGGACCTTTAAGATCATCTCATTCCAACTCCCTGCTGTAGGCAGGGACACCTCCCTCTAGCACAGGTTGCTCACAGCCTCACCCAGCCTGGCCTTGAGTGCTTCCAGGTCCTGCAATTAGCACAGTGTCAGAGCAGCATTAATCCTGGGCTGGCTCTGTGATAAGTGACAGTAACACAGATTCTTAACTCCACTGACTCCCTTTTTTTTTGTCCAAGCTACACAGGACATCTCTGCACTACATGCAGGCACAAAGCAACTTCTGCACCCTGCAGAGCCATCCACACGTACCTGACCCTGCATCCAAACCCCTGAATCCCAGCCTCTCCAGTGGTTAAACAAAACAAGGATACAGGCTTGGCTGCTTTGTTATGAAACACTGAGAAGAGCTCCCAGCCCCTGACCTGGAGGGCAGGGATGTGTGAGCAAACACAGCTGCACAGCTCTCTGTAGACAAACGTTCTGGCACTGTTGCAATAGTTTAGGAAACACCAGAGCGTGCAGTGCTGCCCACGTGCACACACACTTCTGTGCTCTAAAGACAGGTTTAAAAGAAAAGATTCCATCATGACCTTTGTCCTTGCCTCCTGATTTATTGCATTATTCTTTTAATAGTTCTCAATGAGGGACACTTCAGCAACAGTTTTGGCCTTTGGTCTTTTATCTGTTCTCCCCAAATCCACCTGTTTTTCAGATTCACTCAGTCCTGCTGTTGCTGCCCGGTCTGAAAAATCTTGTCTCCATCCTAGAGCTTGGCACAGATGTGGCATTTGAGGTGATTTCTTTATTCTCACAACAGTTTAGGTTGTTCCATTTCTTAACGTTTTCCCTTGGTTTGGGATTGCCAAGTTAACCTCCTCACTGCTTCATTCTTACTCACTCACCTTTTAGTTCCCATTTGAATGAGAATCTTTTGCATATAGCAGTGCAAGCAATAAAAACAGGAAGAGCATTTAAACCCGAATTGTGAAAAATATTACGGTGCATTGCCTGCAGTGGAGCTGCTCCTCAGACACAGCTTGGTTTGGAGAGCTGTGCAGCAAGCTGCCAGCAGCATGCTCCAGCTCCACAGGTGAACAGAAAAATGCTTTACTCAGATTCCCACTTATCTTCAGAGCTTGAACCATTCTTTTTTCTCTCGAATTCCAGTGCAGCTCCAACCTGCCCTGTAGCAGCTGTCAGGAATAAAACATTTCTGAGCATTTTGTTGTTGTTGTTGTTAATGTGGAAAACAAACTAGCTGATATGTATATTCTCTGCACACCAGCAACAGAGCTTTGGGAAAAAGGTCGTGCAGTAATGAGGTTCTTGAGAACAGTGTCTTTGCTGTATTAATAGCTGAATTATTTGAAGCTTGGTAGAGACTTGGTTAAAACAAAGCATGAGCAAAGTAGATCTAAAATATCTCAGCAATTGAAACCATATCAGACTTCTCTACAAGAAGTAATTAACTTCTGGCACCTTTATTTTGGAACACTGAGTTTGAAACCCCAATGGGTTCCATTTTGAAGTGCAGAGCAACTGCCTCCCCAGCAAAATCACTTTAGTAGTCACAAGTTAGGAATGGAAAGCCAAGAGGTGTTGTGGAGAAGCTAGTCACTAAGTTGACCAACATTTAGACTAAGAAGAAATTAATTTAACTCAGATACCGACTTACATCTTTCTTCCTGTGAAGAGCCAGCAATCTTATCTAAGTGGAAGACAAAGGGCAGATTCCCTGCAGCTGAAGGAAAAGAAATCAGCTTTTATTACACCATGATAAATATTAGAGGAACTATATTTAATTTATAAAAAAAAAAAAAATTGGCCTGGACGAAATAATGTAAGAGGAGATGTGGCAGATGGTGGTGCTCATGGAGTAACATGGTCCTATTTACATTTTCTCCCACTGAAAGGAAGCATATTAATTTGGAAACTTAACCCTCACTTAATTCCCTTTGGTAAAAGGAAATAAGAAATAATTGAACCCTATTATCTTTTAACATTTACCTTTCAGCTAAGAAACGGCTTTGCTGTGTGGCCAGGAATTCAGGTCAGAGGAAGAGCCTGAACATGACTGCTTCTTCCTTCTGAGAAAGAGCCCTGGCCCAGCTCGTTCAGCCCCTTCATTCAGTTTGAACAAATCAAAAGTGCAGCCGCTGCCTCCCGACGGTTAGAAGATGCATTCAGAGTGACATGAGTTTTTCTATTAGCCAAAGCAAAGCGTGTGTTCAGTCTGACTCATCTCTCCATCGTCCTCAATCTTATGTCCTCTCAACAGCAGAAGACTGGTGCTCTTGTCATTGCAGAGCATGAGAATGGCCTGGACGTAAGGAGGAAACATGACTTCAGAGCAGCTCTTCTTGTGAGGACAGTGATGCAGGACATGGAAGAGGCAGTGGATGAGCTGGGGGAAGAAGCAGCCACCACAGAGGGCTGCCCCAGCTACTGCATGGCTGGGGAGAGGCATGAGACACCCCTGGGAGTGTGCTCAGCTTCCGTGTAGGGTACAGATCTGGGGACCAGCAGCCTCAAAGGATTTATCCAGCCATTCCTTGCACTTGCAGTGTCACAGCTCCAGAAACATTGGTGCAGTGCAGCTATAGAAGGCTTCTGTGCAATCTCCAGAAACAGGAGCTTAGAAACCATTCTCTTCAAAAACTCCTTCTGCTGGGCTCACACGGAACATCTTACAGCACAGTCCCAGTTTGAGCAGCCTTCCATGCAGAACAGGAAAATGGTTTCAGAGGACCGTGCCAGTTGGAAAGCTTGCACAGAGAGGCACATCCTCAGGGACCAACCGAGCTGTTATATAAACTCTCCCCCCACGAATGTTTTCTAATTAGATATGCAGCTGCTGACAGCACTTTCTCGTAAGATTGCCTCAGAAGTGTGATCTGCTCCAGGGGCATTGATGGATGCAGACAGCCCATGTTTGATGAAGTCCACCTCTGTATGGGATGAGGGGGATGCATTCACCTCCTAGATCAGATGGCTGAAAATGAAAGAATGAAGTGTCCACTTATGCATTAATTGCCAACAGCTTCCAGGTGACAAGGAAGTAAGACTGTGACAGTTTGGCAAGGCTGTGATAGATACATCACTGTTGCTAATGCACAAGAGTACTTCTAGGAAAAGATACAGAGATGTCAGTTGTCATCGACTCAGTCAAATATATTTGTTTAACTAGAATAATATCAAATCCTCATATGAAATGTAATGAATTCTGCATGAACTAAATGAAAACCAAGCATGTTATAGGATCCCTGCTTGAACCTGAGCATTTCACAGTCTATAAACATGACTGTATTGATATTTGATGTGGCAGCAGCCACAAATTCCAACACACTTTTTGACAGCAAGCACTGCTGTGATGCTTCGGGACAGATGAGCTTGTAGTCAATTGCATCTCTTAATTTGCTTAGCTCATTTTATAGACTAAAAAATGAACTCAGGAATCACATCACCTACTGAGGAAGGCTGGGTATATGTGATGTGGATATGCTGCATCAGGTATTTCATGCTATAATATAGAAAATATTATGAGAAAATTGGCTCTTTAATGGCCAAGAGACTGAGTGCCCAAGGACTCCTGTCTACCGCTGCCTACAGTTACAGAACTTGTTCTGGTCCAGGATGAAGGAGCTTGCCATGAACAAGCTGACAGGTCCTGTCTCATACAAGCTGGGCTCAAGCTGAAGGCACTGCTGATGTTTCTCATTGATTTGATACACCAAGTCAGCTGCAGCCTACACAAAGAGGACAGAATGGGTGATACCTGGAGGTGCTACCCTAGAAATGCATTTGGGTTTTGGTTTGATTTTACTGTTAGCAAACTGGTGGCAGAAAAATTCCTTTGCTTAGCACTTCAGCTGTACTGACCTAAAGGAGAGAACCCCATGGTGTTCTGTAGAATTCAGCCCATGCAGCAGAGGACAGCAAAACAGGATGCACTGGTTTGTCTGTTTGCTCTTTCTTGGCCATATGGCACCTTCCAACCAGCCTTTCTTTTGGCATCTCCTGAGTCTGGGCAGCCAGTTACTGACATGAAGTGGATGCTAGAGCCATTCAAGGACCATTAGTACTACTGAAACACAAAACAAATTACATTAGATCTGAACAATGAACCCTTCCCTTCCCTTCCCTTCCCTTCCCTTCCCTTCCCTTCCCTTCCCTTCCCTTCCCTTCCCTTCCCTTCCCTTCCCTTCCCTTCCCTTCCCTTCCCTTCCCTTCCCTTCCCTTCCCTTCCCTTCCCTTCCCTTCCCTTCCCTTCCCTTCCCTTCCCTTCCCTTCCCTCCTCTTCCTTTTTCTTCCCTTTTCTTTTCTTTTCTTTTCTTTTCTTTTCTTTTCTTTTCTTTTCTTTTCTTTTCTTTTCTTTTCTTTTCTTTTCTTTTCTTTTCTTTTCTTTTCTTTTCTTTTCTTTTCTTTTCTTTTCTTTTCTTTTCTTTTCTTTTTTTACTTTAATATACAGCTGTATTGTTAAGCAAGGAAAGCATTTGTTTTCTCATCCCTATTACATTTTCCTTCCTGTTCCATTTTGGTTAATTGAACATTATCAAACTTTTGTGGCTGTTTCTAAGAATGCCAACAAAAATATGTATGTGTCAGGAAATCTCACAGATCGCTATTTCTTTGAGATACTATCAATGATATCTTCAATTTCTCTGCCTTGCTAAAGCACCAGGTAAAAGCTGTGCATTTACGGAACCTCTGAGTGTCTTTGATATTGTCCTATGCTAAAATACAGCCAACCTAGTGGTAATTAGACCTGTCAATAAGAACTGGAGCTGAGTGAACTGATGTAAAAAGAGGCTTGTAGACACCCCCTCTGTTTGTCAGAGCAAGGAAACCCTCAGATCCATGGGCTCTGCTCAGTGAGCTGCACTGCACGGTCCCATGCTGGTTTGCTGTGCACAGGACCCCTTGTCCTCTGGCTGTGATCAGAATGAGTCTGCAACCGTCTTTACAAAGAGCCTGGAAGGATGCTAAGGTTGTGATGAACAGGATGAAGCCTGACACCTCTGAATGTTGAAAGCATATCTGAATTCAGAGTCAAGTGCCAAAAAATGGAAAACCAGAATTCCCACCCCACAGAGGGAGCAACAGCAGGAGCAACCTGAACTTCCCAGCTTCTGCTGGAGGGCTGAGCACACAGGCCCAAATTGCCATTTACTGAGCTGAATGCTCAACACCTGAAGAAAGGTTAACAAGTGATCCCTTGGTCAGACTCTGCACCTTCCAGTCACCTTTAATGGCATCATTCTGATGGTGCTTAAACAAACCTGTTGGCAAAGCAAAGAGCTGCTGCTGTTCTCACTCCGTTTTGCAGCAGCCCAGTGCTCAGACACCAACGAGAGAAGCAGTTTAGTCCTCGCAGGGTTCATCGTATTCTCCTGCAGTGCCTTTCATCTCTCAGGTCTGGGGTTTGTAAATCCTGAGTTGCCCAACGCATGCCTACAACCTGCAGGTTGCTAGAGCTAAGCCGAGCATTTCTGTGGCTCCTCCTCCTCCCAAACCATGTACAACTTTTCAAGCTCAAGCAGTTTTCACAATTCACCTCAGGTCCAATGTGCCACATTTTCAGTCTGACACCATGAGATGCCTGGCCCTGATGCTTTACAAGGCAAAACCACTTTTCTGAGAGAAGTGAATTCTTGCAGGTGGGAACCCAAGTTTATTTGTACCCCATGGAAATGAAATTAACAGTTAGAGTCCCAAGGGTGAGTCCACTGGCTTTAACACCACTTCAGCATGCCTTGATGCTTAACATTTTTGCTGTTGTTATTCAAGGTAAGCTGTGTAGCCTTGGCTAATCCACAGCAAATGTGGGTTGGGCACAGAACAGCTCTCACTTCTAGGTGCAGACTGTAAGAATTTTCCTAATCTTGGACAAAAAGGTGAGCTGCAGCTGGGAGCACCCATCACTACATCGTTGGCAGTGTCAGTGCTCTGATCTGCCTCATACAAACCAGTGAGCTGAGCTGGGCATTGCAAGCTCTGCCTACGGGTGAGAAAGAGCAAAGCTCTTCCTTGCATGAGCCTCTTGGATAAATCCCTTTTTGATTCAGTTCTGTAGGAAGTGGGTATCTCTCAGACAATTTGCCTATGTTGTTTTGTCAGCAAGGCTGTCAGTGTGCTTATGGAAATTCCAGCCTTCAGTCAATAAAAGACTTGGTTATCTTTGAAAAAGATGGAACCCAAAAGTAAATTATACTGTATTTAACTAAATATAGGCAGTTGTATTGGCTGTCATGTAACAAATGGGTAACAACATACGAGAGGCGAGGATTTTCTCATTTCTTAAGCTACGTAGGTTACTTCAAAACAAAAGCCTCCTCTTTATTGCCATGGAAACTACAACAGGTACAAAGAGCACAAGAACACTACATGACAGACTAAATTCTCAGCTATGAAATACTGTTTTTCAACACAGTCACCATCACTAGCTGTGCATTTTGCCAGCAAGGAACAAGAGCCCTCATGCTGCACTCATAACTGTCTGCACCAGCCAAGGTGACCCCTGTCACAGACACCACTGCTGAAACGTGCTCTCCCCCTCACTGCACTCACATCCACTGTTTGGTCTCCATAAACAGCCACAAGTGTAGATGAACGTCAGTGGGTGCCCTTTTTTCCACATGGAGGTGTTCAATTCCACACCTTCACTCCACGTGCACTTCCATGTCAGATGCCATCCTGACAGACTGCTCCATCTGCTGCAAAACAAGAAAATACCATGGGACATCAGTAGGAAGGTTCAGCCCCTACTGCCGTCCTATAAGCATCTGCCTCTGACCAACACCATCATGGACCAATGTCATAAAACAGAAAGCACTACTTTCAAAACAGCCCTCAGATTTCCAATGCACTGATATTTTTGTTGGCAACTTCTTTAGCAGGCAGGCAAAAAGAAATAAAATTCAACAGTGACAGCTGAGACACTCATATTAGTGCAATTAGGCTGATGGGAGGTTGGAAGGATACATCATGCATCAAGCACAAGGTCTGCCTTCCCTGATGTACACACGAGATAAGGCTTCTGTGCTTCCCTCGTGGCTCATCTGTATGGCCATCAGCGCCACGAGCAGCCACACAATCTGGCATCACTTTAAAAGAACAATGTGGATAAGGAAAAGACAATCAGATAATCAATGTGAAAACGACCCCTCCAAGACTCGCAACCAAAGATCTTCACCTTACTCTTTTCTGTTAATCATGTCAGTCTTTATTTTAGATCCTTTCTCCCCAGAACATCTGGTATCTACTTAAGACAAACACTTACCAGTGCCCTCCTTTCCCTACCAAAATGCAGCACAGTGATCAATCATTGCCATCCAGATCCCTATCCATATAAAGAATAAATAGCCTGAGTATAAATCACAGCTTTTGGGAAAAACTAGCATCTTCACATGAAAAACAATTCCATGTGTATATACAGTGTCCCTGAAATGATGAACCAAACCTGGATGTACTGGATACTGGATAACTGGAGATTCCTCTAAGGCTGGAAAGCAGCTGAGCAACCACATGTGGAAGGCTCAGCTCCCAGGTGGTGCTGCACACATCTCTCCTTGGCCCCACAGAGGAGCTCCAGCCACACATCCATGGCACTTCATGCTGCTCCCACTGTTGGTTTGTTCCTGCTTCAAGGTTTGGTGAGATTTTTAGAACAAGAAAATAGCAACAGGAAAATATTTATATGCAAATACTTGCATTCATACACACATTTAGTTGTTTGTACAAAAGGAGTTGTTTTCTGTGCATGAATCCTCCTTGTAAACAGACATAGTGGTGAGTATTATCAGAAAGAAGAAATCCTTCAAAGCAAGGCTTACAAATTCAGTTGACCTCAGGATAAGTTTATATTCAATACTTAAAAGGCATTATTCTTCAGGAGGTCATGAAAAGACATGCAAGTTCCTTTAAATAAAATATTCCAACCGTTCTTCATCAGGAAAACTGCACCATGAACATTCAGCCCAAGCACTGTAGAACCAGCACTCCTATTTGGACCTTTTCTAACTGATAAGTAAAGCTGTCAGCAGATTAATATCCAGTGTATGTGACATACATCTGTTGGTAACTAATGCTTCACATGTGCTTTTTTCCCCTGTCCTGCACTGCCCTTTTTGCTCTGAACTGGTTTTCCTCATTTCTCTGACTGTTGTGCACCACAGCATTGGCATACACTTGTTCTGTGAGCTTTGCTTGGCCACACTGATTATATTAAAACCCTTACAATTTAGCCTGTGTTTGGATTCATTTGATCTATCCATTTTTGCCACCCAACAAAAGAGCTGAACTGAATGAATCAATTTCTAAAACAAATAGGACTTGACAGCAGAGACACAGATTTCTATGAATGGCAAAAGGTGCCTAATTAAGAGCTCTGGGGATGATGAGGCTTTTATTTCTCTAATGAAAAGGAGCTTTGTGAGCTTACAAGTGTTCTCCAGCTCCAGCAGGACAGAACCCTTCTCTGGGGAGAAAAAGACAATTCATTTTTCATGCCTCCAGTTAACTGCTGGTACCCATTCTGCCTTCTGTGTGAGCCTCAGGTCAAAGCTTTCAGGCGATTACTGGTTTCCAAGTGCTGAAACAGACACCTGGAAAGGCTGCTCCCACTTTCTGGAAAGCACAGAGCACCCATCTGTGAAAACTGAACTTCGTTACCCATGTACCTAACGTATCTGGCATCTTCTGTCTTAGGAAGCAGAAGTCCCAGTCCTGTGGTGTATGAGTTGGCATGATGGCAACACCGTTAGAGCTGGACATAAATGAAGCTAATTAGACAAGCACACTGGTCTCCCCATTGTATGCTGTAACAAAATGCATACCAAACATAAAATAAAAGATTAAGGGGCAGGATTGCACCAACTATTCCACTGCTGTTAGGCGACCAGCTAGGAGGTGGCTCTGCCCCACAACAAAGCTTGCTCTCAGCACTCCCCCCGTCATTCCCCAAGGGGAAAAAGCAGACTTCTTCCACATTTGATTCCGCATTTGCTTATACAAATAATCTGGGCTTGCTTAATCCTCACCCACAGAGCAATACATGCTTGAGAAGTTCACAGAGTGCTAAAACTGAAAGAGCCCTTAAAGCAGCAGAGATACTTCTATTATATGTATATATTTTTCATAAATAAATAGGTCCTTATGGAAACTGAGGAAGACCAGGAGCTCTTTTGGCCTTCAGCTGCACTGCTGTGGCACAGCAGCTCCTGCTTTAGTGTGGGCCGGGCACCAGGAGGAAGCCAAGCTGCCAGATTTCCAACATCTTTGCAGCTCTTTTAAAGACTTCTGGAAATTGTAACACCAACATCCCAACAGAGCTCGTGGTCAGCAGAAAGTTCAGCTGTACTGTTCCATGAGCAACACAACCCTGGGGTAATCTTGTTTACGTAAACCTGTGTGAGGATGGAGTTCATCCACGGGCTTTCAGACAAGGCTGTTCTTTAACCCTCCATCATTTTTCACAGTACGTTGTCTTCTCAATTATTTTGCTTTACACTGAGACTCTACAATTTGCATTACAACTACCAAGAGCAGGTGGCGTCCCAAGCGTTCCTTGGCATAACCATGAGCAGCACTGCAGGGACCACAGCCTTCAGTGGGGCTGTGCACACACGAAATCAGAGGCAGCTGAGGAAAGCAGGAGCAGAGCTACGTGTGCTGCTGTTCCTCAGAAAAGTCATGATTTAGTGAGGATTTGGCACAAGTTATAGATCTTTAGTAATGCCTAAGCTTGACCTGCCTGCAGCAAAGCACCCTGATGTTATGTGCAAGAAATTCCTGATGAAGAGCATCCCACAGCAGAGAGGTCAGCCAGCTTTGGGCGGGGGACAAACAGGCTGAAACCTGCTGCAGAACACTGGTGTGCTGGGAGCATATTTAGGGACATACTTATGTGGACACTTGAGTCCACGCAGGTGAGGAACACTGGGCATTTTGGCCGCCGTATCACCTGGACACACATAAGACACATTCTACATCTCTATAGGCATTCAGGAATCAGGACCTGTAAGCACAGACATGATGTCTGTGTTTTACTTTGCCTTTTGTTCAGAGAAAATTGGAGATGTGCCTAACAGTGAGAAGCAAAGAATAAAAGCAGACGGGAACAAAAAGAATTTCCTCCCTGCGCAAGCAGCAGTGTGGCTGCTGAGGCTGCAAAGGCCAAATCTCAGTGAAAACGAGATCTCCACCAGAGTCTGTGCACAGTGGTGGATGCTCTGCATCCAAATAGGAGCAAAATGGTATCTTTCCAGGTAAGGGTGCTTTCAGCTGAGTTTTGTGTATAGGAAACAGAGCAGAGCTCTGTTATCCACCCTCTTATAAAATATTAGAGGTAATGAACTTGAACAAAACATCTCATTTTTCCTGGCAAACAGAAAAGAAAATCATTTTAACTAATTTGTCTTAAGTGAAACACGAGGAGCCACTGCCAGCAATCCTATTTAGGACTCTGCATTTGTTTTATTTCATAACACCTCAAGGCTGAGAGACCTGGGACGGCTCAGCCTGGAGTGGAGAAGACTGAGAGGGGATCTTATCAGTGCTTATGAATATCTAAAGAGGGGGAGCTGAGAGGGCAGACAGAGTGACTGTCTCAACTTATAAGAAATAGTGATCCTTTGGTCTCATGTGTTTGTATGCCCACACACAAACACCATTGGTACTGGAAAATGAAGACAGAGGAACCTGTCTACAGTTTCAATCTTTGGATGCAAGTTTCTCCTTAATTGGGTGGGAATAACCTCACGATAACTGCGTGCTCCAGAAACCTCAAAAGACTAAGATTTGCTGTTTTGTGAGCTCAAATTACAGCAACTGTTTTGGCTGAGGCCCTATTTTGAAAATACAGTCTGACAAATGATGCTCAAAACCTTATGTATATACATATTAGTAAATACGAAGTTAGAATCACAGAATCACAGAATCGTAGGTGATTTATCAGGAAGAAATACCCCGACATGTCTCCAAAACACAGGAATCTGACAGATGTCACCATCACATGTTGGATTTGAAATGTAGACTGCAAAATGAAAACTGTAGCCAGATTTTCCCCTCTGTATGTAAATGCTTGTTCTTTTAAGTAGCGACTTGGAATTCGCATAAAAACTTCTAAAGTAAAAAAAGTTGGAGATGGTATTAGATGGTATTGTATTAACTATCTTTGTGATGTGCTCTGAGTATCAAAAATGAATTTAATTGGAAATGTGTCTTGGAAGGCCTGATGAGACCTCAGCTGTTCCAGGACAAGTATTGGTTAATTTACAGCATCATGTGGAGTAGACATTTTTGCACGTGTTGCCAAATGAGCCAGTCACACTTCAGGAGAGATGACGGAATTCACCATTTCTCGGGTTGACTGAAATTGAAATCCTTTTCTCAGGGTTTTGATTTTCAGAAGGTGTTCCTCAGGACTAAGCCCAACGAGTGTAAACCAACACCATTTTTTAGACCAGGCTGAAGATGCAGACCTTCTACTTCTGTTCCTGGGCACCCCGTCCCCACAGAGACCTCCTGTATGGGTGCCTCCTCGGGCAGCCCCATGGAAAGGCCTCCTTGCCCTGCATCACATTGGCTGCTCTATGCAGAAAGGCTGAGATGTTACTTGAAAGCTCTCTCTTGCTTTTTTTTCATCTTTGTTGGGAATTCAGCTGAGAAAAGTGGCATTCTGAGAAAGAAATACAAACCACGAGGGAACAAATGCAGCACTGAGGGCACGTCTGACCCAGAGGCCCTTGGCAGCCATGGTGGTGGCCCAGCAGGGAGTGACAGCCACAGTGACCTCCAGCCAGGGCAGATGGCAGCCACCAAAAAGGAGCTGATGGAGGTGAAGTCACACCTCAGTGCAATAATAAGGACGGAGTTCCTTTCTCTTGGGTGTCTTTGATAGAGATGGATGCCTGGGGTGGAATTTGGCAGCTTGGACAGCAAAATGTTTGCTCCTTCTGGCTTTCTGCTGCTTCTGCATCAACACAGCCCTTCTAACCCCCAGTGGAATCCCACAGCTCCTGATTTCCTTACTTCTAGACTTCATAAAATTTACCTTTTGAGTCTAAGGCATGGGTGCATGGTGCACAGCAAAGTCCAGCAGGTTGCCGTGAAGTAGCCGGAATCTGCTCAGCTTGGGAAGAAGGAGCTTTGCAAAGGGAGGCGAAATCCCCTGCTCACAGACCATGTGTCAGGGATGAGCACACACTCCCAGGGAAATCCAGAAGGCCTGAAAGAAAAAAAAAGTAAGGAGACCAAAAATAAACTCTTGTTGAGCTCTTCCAGTGTCTCAGGGCGGTCTGTTCGTGCTCTGTGGGAGTCTTCACAGAGAAAAGGCAGAAAACATATTTTTATCTTAAACAGATTTGTCTTTCCTTGCTAGCTCATCTATGTAATCATTCATGGATTTTGGAGTACAAACTCATGGAAGGCTGGGGAGTAATTGTTGCTATTTATTAGCTTCTGACTGAAGAGAAGGGCGATAACCTTGCCTCCAAGGGCAGCGTTTCCTTTGGTTTTACATCCACAGCCACTGAAACAATCAGCTTTCCAAACAGTATTTCACCAAGCTGAAGGCAGTGAGTAATGCTGTAATAAAAGGAATGATTTTTAAGCACTTGGCAGCCTTTCATTTTCCTCCTGGCCTGTCAGAGTGCCAGCAGCAGGCACTGCTATGCGGCCTCCAGCCTGCCCATCCCTGGGGCTCCTGGTGGATGGTGCTTTCCCTTTGTTTACATTCAGAGCAAAAAAAAAATCATGTAATATCGTAAGTTTGGGAATAGATCCTTGTGCAAACTATGCATGAGCCATGCATTATGCATCGGGTGTTGTAGTGGTACAAAGCAGCATCTTGTAGGAGCGTATTTGCCTCGTGCAGACATTTAACCCACACACAGCCTTATGCACTGCCACTTAAAGTCTAGTTTCTCACATGAATAAAACATCAGATGTTCACAGCCCGCTGCAGGGAGGTGTGCTGCAATGCCCAGAGCCCTGCTTTCAGCGTGACATGTGCCTTTCAAACAGCAGGCATCAGGGAGGGGAAGATCCTGCAGGTGGTCCTGAGCAGCAGATCATCCTTCAAGACCTGTCTCTACACTGGGGTCAGGCTGTGGCACTCCAAGCAGCCCCTGCAGCCCCGTGTGCAGATGTGGCCATCGGGCAACCGGGGCTCAGAGCATCAGGAGTGAGGAGCTGGTTGTGACTTGAGACTGTTTTTCATCCACACGTTAGGCTGAGCTTTGTTTTAGTATGAACTTGGTGGAACTCTTCATTAAGTGGACAGCAGATGTGCTTTCTCTTTCTCTGTTCTTTTCTAAGCGTCTTTTACCAGGTACAGAATTTTCCCCTTGAATGCTTAGAAGCAGTGCTAGAGCAAGCAGCTGATCATGATAGCAAAGAGACTGCATTTTCAGGAGAAACGAACAGTTTGGAATTTTTGGAAGCAGGATTTTATGAAGCATAATCTTTGTTTACCCCTAGCTCTTCTGCCCTGCTGGGTCAGGCCACAAAGCATCCTTCAGCTCTCACCAGAACACCTGAGCCTCTTAAAAATCCAAACTCAAAAGCCAAAGGCACTTGCCTCTTCTCAGGAACTTTCATTTCTTGTGGAAAGCAGGAAGCACCCACAGAAGCTCAAACTCCACTTCTCCATGAGATAGAGCAGGTTGAAGTGGAATTTAAGTAATGCTCTTTGCTTGGCTGTGATCTCACATGATGTAAGCCTACGTCACAAAAAAGCCTTTGGCTTTTTATGAACAAGAAGAGATGCTCTTTATGGACACAACCATCTCTGTTCTGCATTATTTCCAGTAGTATAAACTACTTTTGAATCCTTGCTCATTTAAAGGGCTTCCTGGCATTAACAGATCCCAATCTGTTCAGCACTACCCAATTTCTCGAATCTGAGAAATCAATCGATTTTATGACAAAGCTTCAGAGTGTAAAAAGTTGGAGATTATGACATTTCACGCCTGTTCACATTCCATTACTGACAGACTGAAACAGTTACGGCAAAAAAATTTCCCATCTGATCACCAGCCCTGCAAATCAGGTGCAACACCTACACGAGAACAGCAGCATCAGTACCCAAATGCATCTTCAGAATGGCATAAGCATTGTGTTTTTCTCCTTTCTGTGCTTACGTTCCCTTCTGATAACACTTGAAAAAACATCCAGATCTTGGCTCTTGCACTGTAGTGTGAGAGAGAGCTGACAGCACCTCTTTTTGTCCTGGCTGCATGGGCCGCCATCCCAAACAGGGCTCTACAGGAATCATTTCTTTTCCTGATGAACCAGTGGAAGCTATGAATGATTAGCCAACTTGGTTAAGGAAATTGGCATCCTATGAAAACAGAAAGATGGACGGTGACATCTTCAGCCCGAGGGATGCACCAGCCCAGGAGCTCAGGATCCCTGCCTCCATCTTCGTGCACACAGGCAGCTCTGCCCAGCTTCTTAAGTCAGGACACTGCTCCAGTTTGCCTCTCTGGCAGCATCTATAGGAGTAAAAATATTTTGTCTATGCAGACACACATTTCTCTATCGATCGAGCTGTCCCTGACTACAAAGTTGGTGACTTGACATTATGTTCTACATGTGTTGAAGAAACTGCAAGGCTTACACTGAGTTTGCAACATAAGCTGCTGTATAGCCCCATCCATGACCATGGTAGGGTCACTAGGTTAACTAATCAACAAATAAATCAAGATCTTAGAATTGTCAGGGTAAGAATAGATGAGAAATGAGTGCTGAAATGCTTGAGCAGAGATTTTGGCTATTAGATAAGAGTAGGTGCACGTGTCTTTTCAGAGAATTAAGGTAAAGAATTAAGATTACCTGAGGCATGATGAACAAGGACAATATGTTATGGAAGGAACCGAAAGAGACAATGAGCACATTGTTATTCCCTCCTTTTTGCTATGAAGTCACCCCTGAAAAAGTGTATAAATACTCTGTGTGTATGTTGGGTCTGTGGACACTTACTAGAAGTGACCCGACCCTGCTGTTGTAGCGGAGTCTGATTTAATAAAGCTCCTTGATGAACAACTGAGTTCGAGCCTCACCTACAAGGCTGTCTCCAACAACATGCTATGTACCTGCAAGCATAGGGCTTGGGGAGGAGAGACAAGGTGCTTACAGCTGAGCAGCCCTGCAAGAGCCTGGCAGCCTGCACAGGCACAGACCTTCTGAAGATAAAAACATTCACTAATTAGAATTCAGTCCTTAGTGGCAAGAGGTAGTAAAAATTATTCACTGTCTATTAACAGTGCGTATTTATATGGATACTTACATGAACACATACATTTACACCTCTTAAACCCAGCACTGCCAGCCCCTGAACTGGGCACATGGGGTGGTAATTTAGCCACAGCACTGCTCGTGGCACAGGAACCTGCAGGCCTGCTAACGCCTCGACACCAGCAGTGCTGGGATGCAGAGCTGGATGACACTGGTACAGACAGAACGCTGCCTTGCACACAGTCCCAGGGCTGTTCCCCTCCAGTCCCAACTCCACAGCACTGCATGGCCCAGAGATGCAAACACAGCCCGGGTAGAGGCATGAGCACCACACAGTGTGCATTTCCTGTTTATGCAGAATTTAATCCAAGCAATTCTAAATAACCTCTCTGTTGGAGAGGGTCCAGAGGAGAGCCATGAAGATGATCGGGGGACTGGAGCACCTCCACTACAAAGACAGGCTGAGGGAGCTGGGCTTGTTCAGCATGGAGAAAAGAAGGCTGCGGGGTGACCTCACTGCAGCCTTTCAGTACCTAAAGGGAGCCTACAAACAGGAGGGGAATCAACTCTTTGAAAGGGTAGATAACTGCAGGACAAGGGGAAATGGTTTGAAGTTGAGGGAGGGAAGATTTGGGTTGGTTATCAGGGGGAAGTTCTTTGCTATGAGAGTGGCGAGGTGCTGGAACAGCTGCCCAGAGAGGCTGTGGATGCCCCGTCCCTGGAGGTGTTCAAGTCCAGGTTGGATGGGGCCTTGGGCAGACCAGTCTAGCATTAAATGAGGAGGCTGGCATCACTGCATGTGGCGGGGGTTGGAGCTTCATGATTCTTGAGGTCCCTTCCAACCCTGGCCATTCTGTGATTCTGTGTTTGGTATTTAAATAGACAAGCATTCTCCCTGCCAATGATTCCCCCTTCTCCAGTGCAATGTAAATAACACCTAACAGATTTCCTTTTTTTCATGGTCACTCTGACCATGTATCTTACATTTTCCTTCAGCAGTGAAAATTATTTGTAAATAATAATACATTTCCCCAGCAAAGGGAGGGCATTTAGATTGTTTTTCCTTCCACCTTTTCAGCTGCATTTATGTTGTGTGACAATTACCCATCCAGCTGTGCTCCTGCTGATGGAACAATTTTACATTTCCTTGCACTTATGAGGCCTGGAGGGACCGAAGTGCAGAGCAGCACCCAGAACACCCATAAGCTGAGCTCTGTGCTCTCAGGAAGAAAAACCCCATGCACAGAAGTGCCACTGACACAGTTTGCTTCCCAGAGAGCAGCGCAACTTTCAGAAATGAATTTCCCAGCTCTCCCCCTGGAGAACAGCTTTGTCCTCCATCGATCCTCATCAAAATTAGGAAATTTCAGGCCACTCTTTGTAGACCAGGCCTGCAGGAACTCTCTTCCCCAATGCTGACACGTATCATTTCTCAGTACAGTGGCTAAAAAACTTCCCCAAACCAGCAATCACATTGAAGCCCTAAAGAAATGTGCTAGAAAACACGTGAGCACAAAAAGAGAGACTCACAAGCTGGAGTGTGACTGTGACAGGCAGGACTGAGCGGCTGTTGGGGTGTGCAAACACGAGCAGTGTGGGAGGCACTTGGTGACCACAGCCTTTCCTGGAAGATGGACAAGTGGCATTTCCTTGGCACGCACCTAAATGACCTCAGCAGCCCTACGCTCACACCTGGTGACCAGCATACAGGAGCTGGGGCCCAGAGGGATGCTGATGCCATGTGCTGGGGAGCCGAAGCCCCAGCAAGATGTGGTTTCCTTCCTCTCCAGCTCTCTGGGTAAAACAGTCCTGGGGAGAAAAAAAACACCATGAAGCTATGCCACTAGTAGAGCTACTGAGATGTTTATAAACCAAGCACAGAAGGGGAGAGCTTCTCTGGAAACCTGTTGTCTCTTAGCAGAAAGGATCAATCACATTTGGTCTTCCATGCAGCAGACCAAGCATCTGAGTGACGTTCATGGAGACAAAGCTGCTGCTGCCAAGAAGGAAGCTTCTGTCTGCTTCTAAGGGCACAAGGGAAGAGCAGCCCCAGGCATGGCTGCCCATCTCAAAGCTGCACTGCCCTGCAAACCAATGCTGAGGCTCCTGCAGCTCACACCACAGGTGAGATCCAGCGTGAGTCACCGAATGGACACCAGTGGGTCACCAGGGCACTGCTGGTGTGAGGGAGTGCTGGCTGCTAGCACTGCCCCTTGGGGAAAGGCACAACCACAAGGAGAAGGGAAGAAGAGCAGTTTGGAGCACTGCACGGATCAGAGGAGAGATGAAAACTGCAGGATGACCAAGAAAGGCACGATGGAAGAATGCCTGTGGAAAGCATCCCCTGTAAAAACTGGGATGGGAAGAAGCTGTCATGTGTGCAGGAGCACAGCCCAGCCCTGCAGCTCTGCGTGGGCTCTCCCTGCCCCTCGCTGCCCCCCACCCAGAGACACAGAGCAAGGCAAAGACCACAGGGTTACAAACACCCCTGCAGCACCTGCTTTGTATAAAAGCAGGGAAGGGGTTCTCACTCAGGTTGCTTCAAGCCAGAAAGCTGACAAAGATGCAGAAAATCCTGTACAGGCAAATGAGGCTGGAAGCAAGCTGGCAACAATTAGGGCTCTTCTGTTATCTTCCTCCTCTGCTCCTGTTGTTTGCCTCTGCCTCCTGCCTGCTCCCTGCTTTGATATGTTGAATAAAATGCATTTGTTCACAGCCTCACAAATCCCCTTTGCAGTGCCTGCCTCGAAATGCTTGGATTTCACATGGTCACAGGGTTTTGCCTCCAGATTTCAAGCTCCTTAGGGCAGAGACAGTGTCAAATCAGTGTGAAACACCGTGTGTACTAATGAAGCTATGGAAACAGTGACAGTACATGTAGTTAACATCTCTCCTAATCCACATCCTCTAAGCAGCATTTTGTAATCCACGCTGCCAAGAATCAAGGGCCAAGAGCAGGGATGTCTCGCTTCATCCATTAGATTTTACAGCTCAGTATGTTTTCTGGTGCCATCCAGCTCTGCTCTGTAGCCAAGAGACCTGTCTTCCCCTCTGCAACACCTTAACTCACAGGCTTCAGCTGCCCGCTGCTCCCTGGAAAGAGTTCATAAGACTCCATGAAAAGGCTGTTCTGCCAGCTTCTGGCAATGGCCCATAAAAGTCAATCACCTCAATACATGTATTTTGGCAGGTATTTAGGCTTAATTTCCCATTCAAGTGGCTATTCTATTAAGAATCCACAAGCTGTTGCTTGCCATTTCACTTGAGAACATCCGAGCCCTGCTCAGCCACTCCTCCTCTTGCAGTGCAGGCTCCTACTCCAAAGGACAGAGAGCAAAGCTCACCAGGGCACTACAGCAAACACAGCCCACAGTGTCCTCGTGACTTCAGACAGAGGCGATGGGGAGCTTTTCACTGGCTGCTTCAGGATGTAGAGCTGGGCAGCCAATAGCCACATTCAGAAGCCCTCCTGCCCCCAGGTGTCAACCTCCGAGCAAGGCCTCGTGCCACTGAGCTGACCTTCTGTGTAGCTTTGCGTTCACCTTTCCAATGTTAACTTCTTGATGTCAGATCTGAACACAAGCCAACAGTTCTGAATGGAAAGCAATTTAGAACAGAAGGAAAGCGGAGGCAGCACACAGGGGGCTCAAAACCGTGCCTTTCCCAAGGGAAAATCAGCTGTGTTCTCTCTGCAGCAGCTCCACTGGTGTCAGCGATATTAAAAAGAGGGAGTGGGGAGACAGATAAACAAGAAAGTCTTAAAAAGTAAATATGCTCTAACTAGTGGTTATCACTGCACTTAATAATTAGGGTACTAATTAAGAGCGTAAGTAACACACTAGCTATTAGCTTCTGATAATTAGTGTTTTTTTCCTCGAGATAATAACAAGCTGGAAAGAAAACAAAAAGACATGAATCCATTCTGCCATTTGCGTAATGCAAACCCAATACACTTGTTAACGTTCCTGGTACCACAGAGAAATACTTTCCAATTTGGCAGCATCGTGCAGCTCCCCATTTCACATGCACAAGCTGGACCTTGCTGGTGGCTAATGGGATTTCCATTCACCATCCATAAGCCAGCTCCTTAATCCACCCAGCCTTAGCTTCCGTGTCGTGCTGGAGATCAGAGCTGTGTGTGTGCACAGCTGATCCCTGTGGGCATGCAGTGACACAGCACAGTGCTCCTGTAGCTGGGGAAAGCACAGTGGCAGTCCTTGTGAGAGCAGGTGGCACTCAGGGATAACATATCCCAGGGTTTCCAGCCCTTTCACATGGGACATTGCATTCTCCTGTCTTCTTCCTCAAACTACAGCCCCTCAGTGATGCAGAGAGCAGTGCCCAGGTCTGACTGTGTTTTGGTAGATGGAAGGGTGGCAGTTACTTTGCAGGATGCTGACCTGCCCCTGCCTCATAGACCCTGTGCACTTAGAGCCTCAGCAGTGACCAGACAGGATCAAGAAGAGCCATGAGGGGATGCTTCTTGGATACGCCCTCAAGCTGGGGTGGGCAGGGACAAGAGAAGGTGGTACGCAGTGCATGCATCCACACCAGCATTCTGACTGCTATCAGGAGGGAGAAAATCTCCCCACTGCCCTCCACTCACAATGCTTCAGCCTGCACCACGGAGCAGGAGATGACAGCTGCACCCCTTGGGGCTGAGGCCAACCCTGAGCTGTGCACCTTATGTGCTGCCCTGAGACCCCAGCAGAGCTCATAGGGAATGGCAGGTGGGCTCATCCCACAGCCAGGGCACTGCAGGGGATGCAGTCAGTGATGTATTTGTTCTCAAAGGACTAAAGGAGTGTGCTTTGGGTAACCAATCGGCCATATGATCTGTGACTCTGTATGGCTGTCCATGACTTTTTATGCAAAAAAAAAAAAAAAAATTCTTGAATTATATGACTTGGGTTAAAGGCAATTCAACAATACAGATTTAGAAAAAACTCATATCTCTACCCTCTATTTCAGGAGACATTTTTCAGAAAAAAAAAATTATCAGGTTTGCTTGTATGCATTGCTTTTGCTGGTTTCCAGGGGTTGATTAAGATGACAAAAGTACTTAATGCTGATCTTCTTTCTATGGGTTGACCTTTAAAATATCTTTTTTGAGAAGAGAGGGGTGCAGATTAATACCCTATCTGAGGTAATACAGCCACTCCAGTAGGCAAAGTTGCTGAACTGCAGTGAAAGACATTGAAGGAAATGTTACCCCTTACCTTGCTCTTAGACTTCCCTCCTACACGCAGCTTCTCTGGAAAGCACAGCAATGATTCTTGGTGTGCTGTGCCTTAAGAGAACTGGACTTCCACTGACCTCTGGATAAAGAACACTTGAAACAAAGAAATTAAGAGTTATTCTCTGCCTAGGCCACATTCCTGTGCTGTCATACATTACAATTCCATTTCACGAGCAGCAGACACACATGCATGCAAATCAATCCCACTGGGAAAACAGAGTTATTTGAAAAAATAAACAACAAAACAAAAGCAACGTGTAACTAAGAGTAAATACAAGCTTCCTAGAAAGCGTGTTTCTTTTTAGTTTGTGTTACTTACAATGCATTAGGTGCTAAATTGAAAATCGTTGGTAGGTGAACAGTAGATAGTATTATAGAGACCCACTCATCATATAATTCTAATTACACCTCCGGCGTGTGCTGTGACATGCCCTTGCTCAGATTATGGCTTTGGACTCATGCCCAGTCTTCCACTTGGAAAATGCAAAGTAAGCATGAGAGGTCTGCACAGCCTCTGACTGCTTTCTGTGTACGGTTGGGGCATCTGGGGAAACTGCTGCAAGCAAGGTAGCTTGGGCTGTTTGCCTGCTTCCCCCCATCCTTCCTGGCTCCTGAGGAATGAGCTTTTCTCCCCGCCGTGCTCCCCAAGCAGAGCTCCTCACTTGCTGATGGGCCAGGGATGGTCCCTACAGAACACTCTAAAAACATTCCTAAAAAGCCTTTCCCTCGTGCCATCAGCCCCTGCAGCATCTCCTCTTGCAGACTCAACCTCCACTCGGACCTGAGAACGGAGGAATCCCAACCATTATCCAGCTGAGCTGAACGAATGCAGTAGGAAAACGTGCAGTTGCAGGAGAATTAATCTCCTGAATGATGCACGGATGTGAGGGAAAGTGTCCTTGATTTATATAATGTTGGAAGAGGGGAATATAATTTCAAGAGGTAATTGCTAATTTTGATTTATTAGGTTACACGCTGGATGTAGTGGGTTTATTATGGTTATACTATCTAATTTATTACGATAGATATTTACTGTAATGGGAATATATATTAATCAATAGATACACTGATTAACTAGGGATTATTCCCTACACTGCAACATGGGAATGACAGTCAAGCCAGTCACAGACAGGGATGACTGTCAGATGCTGTGAATGATATATCTAATTCTGAATTTCACCCTGGAACAAATGAAAAAATAGGCAATGTTTGTGGGGTTTGGAAATTAATATTTCTGTTTTAACAGGCAGTATGCCAGATGTAGTAGCTAAGGCACTTGTTCAGAGTCCAATTCTGCTCCAAGTGGATGATTTATGCATTTTAATATGAAACATATCACTCACCAGGCAGTTTCTCTCAGTACGTGACACACGCGTTCCACCTACCAAGTACAGTCTGACATGTGATATATCCCATTGTCCTGCTTCTTTCAGGGGAATGTTTCTAATCCCTTCCGTGCCTCGTGGAATCACAGCAATTGGAAGGGATCTGAAGAGATCACTGAGTCCAAGCCCTGCTAAAGCAGTTCCCTACAACTGGTCACACAGCTCGGTGTCCAGATGGGTCTTGAGTACATCCACAGAAGGAGAATCTACCACCCCTCTGGGCAGCCTGTGCCAGTGCTTCACCACTGAAGAATCTCTTCCACGTGTTAGTTAGCCTTCTGATGGCTGCGGGAAGCAGAGAGACCTATGAGCAGCTGTGCTGCCTTGGGAGAACCTTGTGAGATCATCCACAAACCCCACCTGTGGAGGACCAGTATCCACGCACACTCCTCCTTCTTCCAGCCTGTGGATCACTGGACAACCCAAGTCAAAAGAGTGGTGACGTTCCCAGTGCTGGATGGGAAGAGGCTGGCACCTGGCTGCAGCAGCCACCAACAGCTCCACTCTCACCAGGGAGCCCTTCTTTCTCCAACAGCCTCCACGAGAGCGAAGTTCTCAGGCTGCTTCCTTCTCCAGAGGCTTTCCAGCCTCCACACTGCATGGAGGCAGCCACTTAGCCTGGGCTCAGGGACTCAAGATGCACAGTCCCAAGAGCCATTTGTCCAACTGGGTCTCCAAACATCCACAGTCTGCCTATGCAGCACATTGCAGCCTCTCAGCTCCCATTAGCCAACACCCACCTTACATTTCTTTGCCACAAAATTTGCATCCTTTTGTCTTGTTCTCATGGAGGGAGATAAGGAACATGATGGAACCAGTCCCTCCAGCTGTGGGATTGCTCAAGTCACAGCTCAGGCTTTCCTTTTCCATGCCAGAACTCTGCCCCAGGTCATTTTTTGTGGCTTCTTTCTTACTGTTGTCCTTCAGGATTCCACAGATTTATACCCTTGTGTCCACATTCTGCCCAGAACTGGACATAGCACCAGACACAGACCTAACCTACAAGTGGAGCTGAGATGATGATGATTTCTCACATACACACAGGACTCACCCAGCAGCACATCCCAGTATGAAGTGTAGCACTGCACTGCATTGTTGGTCTATATTTATTTCATCAAACTGAACTACAGAGTTTCCCACTTCACACTCTGGAGCTGATGTATCACTGCAGACATTTAACCGCAGCACATCATGGCTCTGATGCACTCTACAGTGAAGAAAGTGATACCAACAAGGCAGCCAAGCTCCAGGACAAGGTTTGGGTCAAGGTTCCTGTGCTCCATTAACCAACCCCATCCCACCAAATCCCCCAGCAGCAGAACAGCAACACACGTGCTGGTCTCTATGATTGCCACTAAGGTGAACAAACAGACTTTTGGCTGGGATGAAAGGGAAAAGCTGATGGATGAATGAATGGATATGCAGATGATGCACTGCACCCAGAGGAGAAAGGGAATTGTCACCTGTAGACACTGCTGACTGTAAGTCGAGCCAATGGCAGAAGGAATCTCTCAGCACAGACCAAAGAAAAGTACTCTAATCTCAGAAAAAGTAATTGGAAAATTTCTGAGAATCACGGGAGATAGAAAATGGCTCTTTAATTATGAAATGCAAAATCCTCTTTCCTAAAGCAGATCCAGAGAACAGAAATGCGTTAACATACGGGGCCAAGTGCATCAGAAAAGGCACTGTTTGCTGAATAAGCAGAAGTGCTGCTTAGCATATGAGAAGCATATGCAGCAGAGGAAAACACGGTCTAGCTCCAGCAATGAAATGAAAACAGCCCCAGAGTGTGGATTTGAAAACCATCTGGAGGTTTCTAAGTAAGCAGCCTGATTTTTCTGATGCGCTGAGGGCTGACTACATCCCAGGGCAAGCAATAGAAGACGCCGATTGCTTGGCAGATTTGAAAATCAGGCCAACTCTTCAGGAGCGTTCACATGGGCAGAAATGCATGATTTTGCCCCGCTTGAAGCCTGCACCAGGATACACAGCAATGCACTGCTGATCAGAAACATGCTCACAACATGCACATCTTCTGGATGAAAGGGGAGCCCTCCCTGTCACAGTCAGACTGGGGACAGAAACCTGATTTCTTCAGCCTGCCTTTAAAACTGAATCTTCCATTACGAAACAGGAAAAACCCTCCTACAGGTGCTGCAGCACCTCATAAAACACTGCATGTCATATAATGGTGATACAAAGCAGTGGGAATTAAATGGGCAGGAAAATGAAAGTGATGCACACCTGACTGGGAGCAGTCCTTATCCAGCCACAGGCAGAAGGCAAGCCAAAAAGAGAGGAAAGGACGTGGAATGAGAGAGTTAAACCCACGCCTCCCAGAACATGCTCTGCAGTTAGGAGATGCTGCAGGCACTTGCTCTGAAGCTCTGATGCTCTCCCCTTGCAGTGGTGCCCACCGCCGTTCTCCAGGAGCCGCTCTGGCTCTGGGCTCGGCCGTTCTCAGCCGCCGCCTCCTTTCTCACCGCCCTGGAAGACACCCCACGTCCTCGTGTGAGCGCTTCCCACCTGCTGCACGCTCTGACACCCGCAGCAACGGGGTGGCACTGAAGCACACGGCAACGCCAACAAGATCCTTCCTAGACTCACAGCTCCCGGGTAGCACGGATTTCCTCTGACTGCAGGATTCTTTCCGTGCTGTGAGCGGCACAGCTGGAGGAGAGGCAATGAATGGCGGCGCTGTGAAATCCACTCTGTTTGTCTGTTGGCTTTCTGTCTCCATTTCCTCGTCTCAGGTAAACTGAGATCTTCACAGCTTACCACAGAGGTGTTCATAGACTGCAAATGGGGACACGTTAAATCAGCCGGCATCTGTGTTTCCTTTGGCTTATTTGATTGTTTGCTGCAGCTCGGGGAGCATCTTCCCACCACACAGAACCTTCAGCAGTGGCCTGGATGAGCTCAAGCTTTCTCTACAGTCTTCTCTACGTATATGGGGCAGTGATTTCCACATACCCAGCCATGCGCTCCTTGCACCAAACAGAAGCACTGTGGAGGATGCATTTGTTCTGGGGCTTTTTGGGGCCACTTGTCTGTCTCGTATCTACCAGCGTGCCTCCCAGGAATTACCTGCATGACGTGACCACAGAAATGCCTATTGTGGCACTGGTCATTCCACTCCAAGTATTTCCTGTGGGTTTTTGGCTGTGCCGTTGTGCCTTGAATACAGCCCTGGCCCAGAACAAAGGTTTTAGGCACAGTGCCATCTCAAAATGAGTATTTTCAGAGATGCAGTGGCTGCACAGTGCAAAGCCACGCACTGGAGCTGCAGCCAAGTCATCGTTTGCCCTCCGGGTGGTCCTCTAAAGTCCAACACCACTGGTTTCAGAGGACCACAGCAGGGAACGCCTCCCTCTGTAAATCCAGAGGAAGATCATTACGCCTGTGAACTCACCTGAGCTGCGTGCCTGGTGAGTGGCAGAAGAAGACACCCCCATCCATTGCCTGCCTGCCAGCGGTGCCCTTCAGTGAGGAGAAGCTGCTGGGTCACACACTGTGCTTTGTGCCACCTCTGGCGCCGTCAGGCAGTGTGCAGGGGCTGCCCGTGCTGAAGGGACATCTGTTGGTTCTCCTCCCTGCTGTCTATCGGGGTGCATCAGGATTTCCTCCAGGTGCAGCAACAGCAAAAATTGGAAAGGTGGTGGTTGGGATCTGCTTCCTCAAAAGGAGTGCTGTGGTTTTTGTTTGTTTGTTCTCTTTGTTACCATCCTCAAAATGGCAAGGAATAGCTAGGAGTTGTATTCTGTTCTGCTGCAGGAAATGCATTTATGCTCCGTGACTCAAATTCTGCTTACTGCTTAAATGGCTTTACGTTCTAATTAGTCAAATGTAATGAATGGGTTGTTGAATATGCAGCTCATCCTTCTGCTTTGACTTATTTACTGCTTTTCTGCAGTATGTGGCAAACCTTGCAAATAATTCTGTAACTCTCCAACATCAAATTCCTACAGACAAACGCTGCTGTGCAGCCTTTTGGTACGTAAGCTCGGGCAGGACCTGCTTAAAGGCAAAACTGCCCTGACTTCCTCTGTGTCTGTCAAAACCTGAGCTCCACATTACACAAATTGCAAGTGACAAAAGCATGGGGAGAAACACAGAGTGCAGTCCTGTGCTCTGGTTCAGCTAGAAGTGATTAACAAACAGTTTGTGAGTCACACTGACTGCTGTGAAGCTCGAGTAATGTTTCAGCGTTAAAACCCCTCCCACTCACCACCACCACCAAAAAGAAGACAACACTCTTTCGCTCTCCACATCCCTCAGCCCCCAACGCCCCCAGCTCTGCCCGCCCCTCGCACAGCCCGCACTGGGCTGCCAGCCCATCACCTGCAGCTGCGGGGCTGCCGGGGAGGCGGCTGCAGCACGGGTACCTTCCTGTGAGCAGAAGGCGCGTCGTCTTCTCGGCGATGCTCTGCTGGCAGGACGGGTCTTTGCAGAGCTGCTGCTCTTCTGCCGGCGCTGGAGCAGCATCAGGTGTTGATCTTCATCACGCTGGAGGGGAGAGTGGTGTCCCAGGACTCAGTGGCTCATCTGAAACAGAGATTTTTTTTTTAGCAACTTTCTGTATCACAGTCTATGAATTAACCATCTCGCAGTCACCTGTCTTTCTACCCACTATCTCCCTATCAGCTCTCTGCCTATGATCTACCTACATCACTAGTAACTCTTGCTTGCCACGAAGTACTTTGCTATCCACAAACGAGCTCCCTACCAATAACCCATCTTGCTATCTGCTATCTATTCACTACCTGTATCACCATCAGTTATCTATCTCACTATCAACTCTCTGTGTCCTGCTGTCTGCAGGGGTAGGGAATCCCTTCAGTGCCCTCTCCTGTTCTGATACAGCAGTGATGCCACGTCCCAGCACAAGGCAGGATTCGGGGCCAGGCTTCTCCCTCCAAGTCTCTTTCAGCCCAGGTTGCAACAAGAAGGCAACTTCCAAGAGCAGTGTGCTCCTCGTGGCAGAAACACCCAAAGGCCATCCCAAGGAGATGTTGGAGGGGACAGCAGCCTCCTCAGCTGTCTGGGTTGTGGCATGGCCACATGGCATGGCCTTGTGCTGCGCTGTAATTTGAGGGATGCTCTTGCTGGAAATTCCAGGTTCAAAGACTCATTTTTCCAGGTGTAATGCTATAAGGAGGTTAAAAACTACATCGATAATAGCAGGGTGGCAAAGCCTTTAGCTAGAGCAAATGAGAACAAGCCCAGATACAGCAGCTGTGGATGCAGAAATGAAGGAAAAGAGCTGCTTATCTTTGGAAGGCCTCAAGCATGAGGGATCTCCAGCAAGAGATGCCCTCACCTCCCCCTGCCAACCCTTAAATGATGTCTGGGAAGGTGCATTGCTTGCACCTGAGCTCCCCTGGGTTGGCCCTGCCTTCCCACCAGGTGCTCTATCACTGTTTCAGGCCATGACTGAGCATTTGCACTACACCAATGTATCCAGAACCTAAGAAATTCTGTCTTATCTCTACTGAAAACAGTAAGTGTTGCTGTGCCAACACTTACCCCTTTTTACTTGACTGGCAATGGAGATGTCCTTATTACTCTTCCTGTGAAGATGCTGTTCCTGGGACACGCTGCAGGATGTCTGTGATGTGATGTCTGTGAGCAGGCAGCTGTGCCCGTGACACCTGGCTAAAATGAACCAGATCCCATCTGTCTTGCCTCTTCCCAGTGAGCCTCCAGACAGCTGAAATCCCAGCTTGGGACCGTGACCCCTCTTCAGGTCTTCTCAAAGCAGACCTAAAAATCCTAATCTCACCTTCTGACACTCAAAGTGAATGTAGCTGTTCTGTAAAGCTCCAGAAGGCAGCAATCAGACTGAACTTACTTTTAAAATCTCTCTCCACAAGTGATTTGTACAGAAGAGGTATTTCACTCCAGTTCTAGGTACTGACAGAGCTGAACAAGAGCAGGTGAGTGACACGGGTGCTTTGTGCTAGGACACTTCTGCATCTTGTACTAATAAAGCTTTGCACACGTGGTGTTGTGTTGTGCTCACACAGAAATTCCGTGTCTGCATAAAGACATTTTGATAGAGAAGGAAAATGAACTGTTGCACGTAGAGGAACAAACAGCTGGAAACGCACAGCGGTGGCTGAGCTGAGTCTCCTGAGCTGCAGAGCTGTGCTTCAAGCACGACCTCTGGGCCTTGGGGTCAGGGAAAGGTGGTCTCCTGACACTGCTGGTTCAAACACCACTGAATCTTTTCACCCAGACTAGAAATCAGGTCAAAACTTTCTAGGAAATTTCCACAGCCTCTTTCAGAGCTCAGTTCAAAAGATCAAAGCAGAGAAATCCCATAGAAATCCGTATGCAACCACACGTGGAAATGGAACATTCACAGGGAGAAAACATTCAGCTGAATGCTGCTGAGCTGACATCTGGAGGCTTGCTGGTTGAAAAACCTCAGCACATCTCTGCAAAAGGCAAAGAAGTGAGTAAAGGTAAACCAGCCCTTCCATCAGCACTTTGTTAGTGCCGTGGCACCGTTTCCCTGTTCCCATCTCCACCAGCAGTTTGGCTGCAAAGTGCCACTGCAGCCCTTTACGGGCTGTAACAAACCTTGCCCTGGCGGTGGAGTTTTTCTCAGTACTTGGAGCTCCTCGCTGTTTGCTATTGCAGCGTTCTTTATTCCAAAGCACTATTTTGATTAGATGATCTCTTCCCAGAGAAAAACACTTAGGGCCAAATTTTTAAAAAGCCATTAGGCTCCTGCTTAATTTAAATGCATAACAGCAGGCAGCTCAGTCTGATTCTCTACTTGAGCACATCCTCCTGATTTATACACGCAAGTGAAATAGCTTTTACAGATGCTCATTTTCCCTCTTGTTTAATCCACCTCGTGCCTAAGAACTTACCTTTACTTATGATTTTCTTAATTTGCACGGAAATTACACAAATAATCATTTAGTACACAGAATGCATTGGCCAATTTCCTCCAGTTGCCTTGAAAATAGAGTTTATTGGGCTCCTTTTATCCTAGGTCATCTCACGATGAAGGAGTTCTGGGGTCAGTCCCACATTTGAGAGACAAACATGCAAATCATGGGCAAAAAAAGCAGAGAGTTTAAGTCCAGACATCAGCATCCCCTCCCTAACTGCCGTGGGGAACACTGCACCTTGCAATAAGACCACTTGTGCCTGTGATACTGCTTGCAGTTCCCATGGCACTGTCTCCACACGTTGCTTTGATTTCTGAGGTCTTTTGTCTGTTGATGTTCTGTCCCAGAACGGGGAAGGGTTTGATTGAACCTTCTTTTGGTAGTTGAAATGAGTAGTTGGAAATGCAGCTCCTCCCTATATGATGGTTACATTTCAAAACATTCCTGGGACTCTCTCAATTTTCTTCAGAAGATTAAAATGAGACAAAGATCTCCATCAGAAGAATAAGTTTTTGTGGGTGGGTTGTTTTTTTTTGTTTTTTTTGTTTTTGTTTTTTTCCTCACAGAAGAGAATAGCAGATTGCAGGAAATTATGTTTAGACATTTCTTAAGCATATTACTATTGCTGATTGTGATTTATACTGGAATACTGCTCTGTGAGCATCAGCTTCCAAAACACTTCCACCTGATCCATGCAGGTTTTCCTGAAAGGACACCAGAAAATCAAGTTCCTACTGAGAATGTCTGCAACAAAGACTGCCATCTAAGGACAGCACATACAAACTAACACAGATCAGAGGCCAGTGCTGAAGACCTCAGGGTGTCCAGACCCCAAGCCACAGATAAAAACTATTAGACAGGTCTGTATGACCTGGAACAACTCCTAATATTGTGAGCAAGTAGGAACTGAGCACAGAACTGCCAAAGGTGACAGCCTAAAACCAACAGACTAAGGGAGATAAGGAGGAAGAGAACCCCAAATAAATAGTTATATATAGGAGGCATAAACCTTTCACTTGCTCAGCTACAACTGACCACAGAACAAGACCAGTGTGGTCTAGGCAGCCACTGGCTGTGCAGCTAAGGCTGAGGTTTCATCTCGTCCTCATAGGAAGACAGTGCTCAGTTACATCTTTCCGCATCATATTTTCAGTAATGCATGAGATGGATAATAAAATCAAGGGTCAGTACAGAGCTGCTTTGCAACAAGACCTCTGTTTCTCTGAAACTCAGCAGCTTACCCCTGGAACAAAGTCTGTGTCTCCAGGCTGCTGTGGTATTACTGTTTCTTCATGTTCTGAAACTTATAGAATCACAGAATCACCAAGGTTGGAAAAGATCTCCAAGATCATCCAGTCCAATCATCCACCTACCACATATACATATATATATATACACACACATTAATTTAATATGTATATACACACACAACTGGGATTATACCCTGTGATATGGCTGGGAATGCTGATGTGAACTGACATGTAACAGTTCTCTGCTGGTATTAACAAGCCATGAAATAACATAAAATAATAAAACAAGATGAAAAAATAATGAGTTTCATAAGAAAAGTGCACTTTTGATCTTTTCTCAGAAAGAAACTTTCTGTTCTGCATTTTCTCCTAGCCCACTTTTACAGCTGCTAAGGAGGATGCTTTTCACAAAGCACAGCAATTAGTCAGTAAAATAATCAATCTCTTTTGCAGAATAAGCCTAACGAAGCCAACATGTAAGTGGCAGTGGTCTAACCCCTGACTCCAGCAGCTCCTTCGGCTCCCACCCATCTTGGCTGCTGTTCAAACTCCATCTGACAGCTCAAACAGGGAAGTTTCACAGCGACTCCTGTTTAGCCCCACCAGCACGTGCCCACGCTGTCACCAAACTGAAGGCATTATCCTATGGCAGTGGTCAGAAATCCTCCTGGGACAGCTCAGATGCTGGGTTAGGGAAGATGGACACCTAATGGACGTGATGTTCTGTAGGTAAGGACCACCCCAGGCCTGCTGCACGCAATGGACCGAGTGGGTTCAGCTCTAGGACTGAACAGATCGTCTCTCTCTGGACAGCCTCCATCCCACACAGTGCACAGGAAAGGCCCTGAGGTTTCTCCACCTTTGCCTGCTCCCCAGCCAGCTGTTCAGCAGCTGGAGATGGACAGCTGTTTCCAGCCTTTGCCTCCCTTTGTCTCATTGTCTAGCACTGCTGGAAATAAACTGTATAATAAACTGAATAATAAAACTTCTCCAGTTGTCCTGTGCCAATTTTTGCAGAGCAACCCCAGACTTTTACAAACCATTGCATTCTCTCTTGTGTCAGAGACATTTCATCAACATTTTTAAAAGCCCTTTGTTTTGAAAAGCACTACATTAGTACACCGTGGCTTTCAAACACATGCATTTTTCCAAAATCATCATTTTTATGCCTGGAGATACTTCAAAAGGAAAGATTAGAAGAAGTGATGCTTCTTATTTCTCCCTTATTTTCTCTGTCACTAGGATGGTAATCTTTAATATCACTCATCTTCTATTTCAGTCAGCACTAAAGCAAATGACTGTTATCTGCTGAGTGATATCATGATTCCATTGGCAGCTTCTTTAGGAAGCTCCTGCTGGAGGCACAGCTCCTGGCTGGTGCATCAGCCCTGGCGAGATCACAGCAGAAGTCGTTTCAGCAAAAGTCCTTAGAAACGCAAATCACTCCACGAGCTTTTAATGCAAATAAGAGGTCGGTCAAAACAAGCACGTCCAGGAAACTAATTGGAAGTGAAATATGGACTCTAACGATAAGCTATAGCTCAGTTGTACACAGACTAATGCTCTAATGCAGTTATTACTAACATAAAGACAAGCAGAAAGGAAACGTCAGCCTAAGTAGCTGGTGTGTTCCTACCTTCCTACCCTCAGTGACACCTTTCAAGCACACAGAGTCAGCAAAATGGAAGTGATCTCGAGGAATATCACTGCTTGAATCAGTTTGGTCATTTCATCAGAACTTCAAGTACATTTACACAGCATCTCAATCACTGTCCCACTGCCATCACTGACCAAAGTAACTCGTTAGCCTAGGAAATCTGAACATTAGAGATGGAGCTTTTGGACACAGTGTCAACATTTTCAAAGTTCAGGAAAAAATTACTGATATTTGTGTGCATGGGGGCAAGCAAGACCACAGTGTTTTATTGACAGTTCAGAATGCACACGGGGCACAGAATTTTAGATGCAGCCTTTCAATAGGCCCAGATTGCTTGAAAGAATGACAGATTTTGCCCTGAATCTGTCCAATAGTAAAACTGTACTTCTTGAACTGATGGAAGAATTTGGAGTACAGGCAACCCAACCCAGAAGTGCAGAGAGCTCTCTCTGTGGCAAACAGCAGCAGCACTGAGCTGCAGGGCTTACAGCTTCCTCCAGGTCTGCAAGATTAAGAGAAAGAATGAGTCATTATGGGAATTGTTAAGAAATTGGGGAAATGCATTCAAAGCTGGATACAGACCTCTGTCTGGCAGCCGACCACGTCTATGTTAGAGGTGGACTTCTATAAAGCTCAACTGCTTGCAGGTAGAGGCCTGCTGCCCAGCCTGTCCTGCCCTTCCAGCAACCTCTGCTGTCCTCCTGTGCCACTCCCCAGAACAAGGGCACCAAGGCAGTGCTGGGGCACGGAGAGGAGCAACGTTGGTGTTCTGCTAACAAGTCTTGTGCCAGCCTCCATGCAGGTGTGCACTAAAAGCAAAAAAAAAAAGCAGACTGCTGGCACAGCTCTCCTTCAGAGAGGTCACAAACCACTCCTTTCCAGCAGGCAGAAACCTCGCCAAGAGAAGCGGACTCCGCACCTGCAAAGCAAATTCAAATTTTGTTTTAAGTCACTCTTTTGCCAGCACTTTTTTTTTCTATGGAAGAGCAGTGACTGCACACAGATGGCACTGCAGCCATCCTGTCAGGCAGCCCTCCACACTGCCCAGCTCCTATTCCCCACAATGGGCATCGCTTCCCAGCAGTGACAGTGTCACAGCACCCGCACTTCTTACTGTAGTCTTTTCACCTCTTCTTTCTCTCTGCACACACTGAAACCTGTGTGAACACCTAAAAATATGTACGACTTGGCACATGTGTGCTAGGCTGCTCACATACCAGCAGTCTGCCTAAGGCACCGTGTCCACAGGTTGAACATCATTATAAGGCACCCACCTAGCTGATAGTGCTGCTTCATTTCTGCTTCCTGCATTGGTTTCTCCCTTGATGTGACAGCCCAATCTCCCTTGCTTGCTGTCAGCCACCATTTTCTATTTCATGCTGACGTTCAGTCACTCAGGTCTTCAATATAAACCTTCCTTAGCCTTAGAAGTGCTTGCTATGGGCTTGGCTTGCTGAAATTCCTCAGGAAAGCTTCCTTTCTTTAACTTTAAAATAACCTATGCTATTTCTTCATTGTTGAAGATGATTGCTTCTCCTTGGACAATGACATCGTGCTGTCTTTTACACATATGTCACAAACAAATGCACATATGTGCTATTAGGTATATCTGTGTTTTATGTTCTTTATACATATACACAAAGCTGAAGTTTTCAATGCCCTTTGAAGTCCAGTTCCAGAAAGGTAAGTGTGCACCTTCTCCCCTGGTGCCCCCAAAATCCCCAGCAGACCTAGCTGGAGGGATGTGCTTTTTTCCCTCAGCCAAACAAGCCAAGGAGCTTTAGGCAGATATTTTTTCTGAATTTCTAGGAGTGAACCAGGAGGCCCTGCAAGTCACCTGCAGGTAATTGCACCTTAAAGCAAAATCAGCTCTCACAAACCAAATGTAGCACATTTGTTTAATTTGGTGTTTTAGTTCTTCACAGAAAACAGAGGATGCATAAAGCACCAATATTTTGATTGCCCTTGCTGTGCTCTGTGTGCTGAGGATGTGCTGAAAGCACCACACCCAGACTTCTGGGTGATGGATTTTCTGTTGGCATCACTTCCTTAGGCTTTACATCTCAGTGAAGCTCTTGGGATGGCCCATCTTGATACACTTGTTTATCCCAGCCCAATCACTCTCCAGATGGTTAAAGCTATTCTGACTGGTTCTGCAAGATGGGGGGAGTGCACACACCTGAGGGCCAGATTCAGCTTGGCTGCTGAGTTCCACCATCCAGCGCTGGGGAAGCACCAAGAAAAATGCCAGGTTCCCTGGTCTTCTTCACAAGGATGTGCTTCCAGTCCAGGGATATGGGGTGAGCAGGATTTTCTGTCACTGCTGCTGCCAACCCAAGTCCAGCACATAGTGTGTTTCACAGCAAAAGGGATTTCAACCCTGCCCCCTCAGCCACAGTCAAATTACATTTTAAGGCTAAAAGGACTGGAGATCAAATTGCAGAAGAGCTGATACTCGTAATTGTGAACAGATTTTGAAGTAGTTCCATGTTTCTGACTGCAGAAGACATCAAACACTAAACCTTTTCAAAAGCCCTGATGCCTCAAATAATGCTACAGACAACATTAACAGATCTTTTTAATATTTCAACGTTTTCTTAGTGGTAAGCTATTAAAAGCGTACACTGATGTCCTCAGAGTAAACTCATCCCTGCCCAAAAACTAAGACAGAACAGCAATCAAAATATGAAATACTAACCAGAAAATCCCACTAACTGACTGCATGGATTTTGGTTTTATGAGATAGCGTTATCCTTAGGAGAGCTCTTCAAGCTGAGGTTGGAGAATAATGACTTTCTGAACAGGAAATCATTTTCCAAATCACGGCAGAGATGCTAAGGCTGAATTTGATCTCACCTGTGCCAATGCTTTTTAGGATTATATGTTCATAAAAATGGGCGAGAAATTGGTGGCAAACAGAGTGACAACAAGAAGAGGAGGGGGTTCTTCTGGAGGAGAATTTGCTAAAAGCAACAGCCTTTGACTTTTCATTTTAAAATGAATGAAATATCACCGTCAGGAGATGAACAGTTCAGCAGGCTGCTGGCTACAAAAGCATCCTAATAATGGTTATTAAACAGAATTCTTGCATATTCTTTCTTCCCTACTCAGCAATAATTAGTCCCAAACAGGGAACAGTGACAACACCAGACCTCTGTGCCGGGTGCTGGGCGTTCTCGCGCAGAACAGCAATGCCCATTGCCAACACTCTATCTCGAGCTTCACACCTGGGCTTTTTCTAGAAGCCCTGCACTTATGTAGGACCCAGCAGGAGGCTGTTTTAAACTATTATTAAGACTCACAGTGGTGGTGGAGAGCTCAAAAGTGTAATATGGAATAAAAGGTGTGCTGCCAGTGCTCAAAGTCCAGAGGCTAATTAAAAGGCTTCACGGGGTTCTTCCCACTCAGGAATGCTGATTTCAGCTGCAATCCTGCTCCACACTTTGCACTCAGCCTTATGATAGCACTGGAAGGGCAGAGGGCCTGGAGGAGCGATGCTGAGCTCTGCGTGCCATAGCCATCACCTACAGCACAGGCACCAACCAGCCCCGCTGGTTGCAGGTCTGCAAGTGGTTCCCAAGCTAGGAGGAAACTGCTTTGTTGAAGCTAAATAAAATCATTCTTGGAAAATTCAAAAGCAGGACAGGCAAACCATGGCCCTCCCCTAGCACATGGGGCTATGCTGGTGTTACAGGACTGCTCAGCAGCAGTCTCTCCTGGGGAAAACTGCACACATGCAGTAACACACCAGCTCTACGCCTCTCGCCTTCTGGAGTATCACTTCTTTTTCTTGCCTTATTTTTTTTCAGCTTCATTGCAAACTGCTGAGGAATGACCCTGTTTTGCTACAGCAGTGCCCTCCTCTGCCCTAAGCACAGCTCACACCAAACTGTGGGTACGACTTGCTGGATCCTGACAGTGGGTGCTGCACTGAGCTCGCTGGGAGCCTGGCAGCACTGTCAGATGTAGTTTGGGTTTAAAAGTTTGGTATCTGGAAGCTTTAACAAAGCCTTTGTGTAAGATAATGCTCGGTGCTGATGTGATTGGCACACTGAGATGTTCTCTGAACAGGACAACTTCCCCAGCTAGCAATAAAATGTATACCTCTGCTCCATGTCAGCAGTGAGTGAATTGACGTGGGGGCTAATCAGCGGCTCTAATTACGGCTCAGTTACTTCATTAAAGCAGCTGTTCATTTAAGCTGGAATGAGAACCCATTCTTTGGAGGGAATCAGAACGACGTGCCCGGCGGTTGTGCTCTCCACAAAGAGGTGGAGCAGTTCTGCTGAGCAGTGCAGGCATCGTCTGAATGGTGCACAGTGAAACATCAACAGAGGAGCTGCAAAGGAAATGCAGTCCACAGCCGGTGCCACAACTGGATTCCACTGGGACAAGACTGGCAAGAGCATCTGAAACCATGTGCCAAGTCAACGCGGAGCGCGCAGCTTAGGAAATGAAAAGACCCAGCAATTGATGGAACCCCGCTGCACACAGCTGCATTCAGCCAAAGCGGAGCACACGCAAACAACGGCTGCTCCAGGCCTTCTCACGGCACGGAGGTTGCAGCAAAAAGCTGCTGAGGAGTGTGGACACACAGCCAGGGGCAGTCCTTGGCAGGGCTGAGCCTCGGTCAGACTGAGGGCGAAAAGCAGCGCAGCAAAGGAAAACAGAACGAAAGGGAATGAATACGAAATAAGATTCTCTCACTGATTTGTGGTGGAGATGAATTACGGAGCTATTGCTGCAGATGTAAATGAAAGCCAAGCCAAAGGGGCAGAGGTTCTACAGGAAAACAAATTAAATATGTTCTCTTCCTTGCTTTCTGCAGAGAGTGTGTCTGACTCCAGAAAGTGGCTGCAACAAGAGCCAAAAGACAAACCAAGTGAAATAAACACGGCCTGTGCAAGGAAGAGCAGTTCACAGCTGTGCATTTAGCAACGAGTTCACAGCTGGAATGGTACACTTTCCACCCTCCTGAGGGCACAGTGAGATGTTCACAGATCCAGCAGGACTTCCAACAGCACCCAGCCCAGCAGTGCTGCTCTTCTGCAGGAGTGCTCCTTCACAGATGGACCGGAGACTTTGAGATGCAAGTCTGATCCACAGAACGCATTGCACCTCATAGATGAGGTGAACATGCTGTTGGTTTGGCTGCTGACTGGGCTTCCCATGGCAGAGCCCAGTCTGTGCAGAGAGCCTTCTGTCCAACAGGAAAGAGATTTCTAACCCAGGAAGGGAAGGAGATGGAAGCACAGATAACTGCATTGGATTTATTTACTCTTTGTTTCTCAAATAGTCTCTCTCTTCAGCTCATGAGCAGTCCCTGCAGAAGTGCATTAATACACAGCACACAGCAGGTGGTAGAAAGCAAAATCCTTTACAAGGTTTACCTATGCTGGTCAGAAATATATTCATAAGGAGTAGAAATCATTATTCTCCTGAGAGTCCTCGGGTAGGAAACGAGTTTATCATTTGCTAGCAAATGATTTCGACCTTTTTGGCAAAGGTTAGAGGACAAAGATATATTAACTGAAGTAATTTAAGTCAAGTGTAAAGTAGCAAAGAGTTACATGGCCTTGGGGAAAAATCTAAAGACTTGGCTGCTGAAAACGTTTCTGCATTTAAAAGCAAGGAGTGTTTCAGTATACTTTTTTAAGAACAAAATGATCACCAACAATTTATGAATATATATAAAATTATTTACATGCACAAGACTGGATCGCTTTAAATCTCTTAATAAAATGTATTGCTTTGTGTGTCAGCTGCTGTCTGCATGCCTGCACTGCACCAGGCCGCCAGGTTGAACTGGCAGCTCTGACACGAGCAGCTCTGTGACCAGAGGCTGCACCCGCACTCTGCTGCAACGTGCAGGAGTGTCACCAGCACTGAGCTAACGCTGGGGCTGCACATCTGCATCCACTGAGGTCTGTGAAGAACTCAGGCCCTCAGACGGCTGCGTGACAGGTTAGATGGCAATGGACAGATGTGCAATGGACAGATGTGCTCGCTCTTCCCTTGTGATTGCAGGCTTGATGGAACAAGCACAAAGCTACCTTGCAGGAAGCGCCTGCAGTGGCTGCCTCTGCTGCATCAGATGGCATGCTCTCCTCGAGCAGGTGCTCTGAGGAGCAGGATGGACATGTCCACATGCCGTGTTTACTTTGTCCTCCGTAAAAGTCAGCCAAATCAGCCATCAGACAGTGAGTGATGTGCAGTGCAAAGGTGAGAGGAGGTTACTCTTGTAACGACCCCCACGAAGCAAAGAGGTACCCCTGGAATAGCAACATATTCCCACATGCCCCATCCACAGCCACTCACCGTGCCTGTGCCTCACAAGCACACAGCTCCCCAGGAGCTCCCTGCACATGGGACCACATGGGCCTCACAGTTACAGACCAGAAGGTCTGTCAGAAGACATTGTTTCCTGAACAATCAGCATTTAGCTCCCGATTTCCTCATGCCTTGGTACCATACATTATCATTTTGCTGCAATATAAGAGTTTCACTGAAGACTGAAGCACACTTCACTGCCATACCCAGGATAAGAGTTTGCTGAAACAAGACCTAAACTCGTTATGTTGAACAATGTATTCCTGCTTTTCACATGTCAGAGGAAAGCAGGAATCCCTGTTGTGCTCAGAAGCCTTGAACTCTGCAGTACCTCCATTGCCACCCAGATCACTGCTCCATATATCAGACAAGTCAGGTGAACACGCATGGCCCTCTACTCTCACTCTCCTACAGAACCAGAGCCACCTCACCTCTCAGGAGTTTCCTGGAGCCAAGGCAGCTAACATTACCCAGGGCTTGCTCTTTTTTCTGCAGCTAAATGAAAGTTTTTGAAAAAAAATGTCTGAGAGACGCAAACATCACTACCGAAAACCAGTTTGGAAATCAGCTCAGTACCAAAACCCTGCCAAGATCTGGAGGCTAAGCATGGAAAAGCCAAGTGTTTAGCCCTGCTAACGTGGTTTTAGAGGATTACCTAGAAGCAGGAAAAGGCAGGAGATGGCGGAACATTGACTCAGCTCAATCTCTAAACATCTTTCTAGTCACAGCATCTGAACCACACGTTCAATCACAGGCTAGTCTAAAGAAGAAGCCAGCACACAGTGAAATACCAGGCAGAAAATGAGCTCACACAGTTCTTGAGAACTTCAGCAGGACCTGGGCCTTGGTTTGCTTGTCCTGGTCTGTTCCAGTGCCCAGCATCTTCCCTTTGCACTTACAGCTCCTCCAGGCAAACAAAGGTTGAAGGCAGAGGTCTGCTGAAAGATCGGGCCCTGAGCTTAACAAGGCACCGGTTTTCACTTTTTTGGATGTGTTTTGAAAGGGAAAAAAAATATCCCAGGTGTTATCTTTGCCCTGTGATGTCTGCAGCAGCCACAACCACCCAGCTATTGGCCTCAGCCTCCAGACACAGCCTTCCTCCTCCTCCTCCTCCTCCCAGAGGCTGCCAGCCCATGGCTCACCCTGCTGCTCTTCCTCAGATAAGGGCTGCAGGGTGATGAATGGCTTCCCGGTCCCCCCAGCCAAAGGACTAAAAGTCAAAGAGCTCATGATCATTTTTAGCAAGGAGGGAGACAGATGTCACACAGTTCAGTGGCACAAAAGATGACAAAACTACCAACCTGCCAAAAATTAAGACATGCTTTAGGTGGGAAGGTGCCTTCTTTCCCTGCAAACTCACAGCCCCTCTCTGTCCCCCCCTCACTTCTGAGCAGCCATCTGGATGCACACCATGATTCCCTTCCTGGTTTGCACATAATCATCCCAAACTTGCTGACGATTCTGCGCAGGCAGCTCGATGCAGCTCACAATCAAAAGGAACTGAACTGCCCTCTCCTGGGAGCAGTGCAATCAGCAGGGCAGCCTCTTACAGGCAAATGCACTCTTAGCAGGTGGGAAAAGCTGTTGAGATGGGAGAAGGCAGCTGGCAGCCTCCCCCCGATGGACTTTTCAATTGGCAGTTACACTGAAGTTGGGCTTTGTGGGTTTGGGTTCAACCCAAGCAGCATTTCTTCTCCAGCCTTCAGAAACAAGTCTTTCTGCATCCATTTCTTCGCAGGTTTGCAGAGGCGGGTACCTACAGCTATTGCTAGATTAAATCAATAGGTCAAAGCTAAGCAGACGCTGTGTCAGAACATGAGCTTTCAGAGTTTAGCAGGACTGACACCACGCAGTCTGCACAGGTAACTGTGCGGAGCAAAGCTCACCGGCACTTAGGATTTTCTTTCCCCAATCTCCTGTTAACTTCCTAAAATGAAAAAGGGTCTCAGGGTTACGAGTAATGAGTAAATCAGCCTTGAATTTGACAAAACAAAAAGGGCTTTCATTGTTCCATGCTCTTTGTGCCCCGGACTTAAAGCAGAGGACCTCTAGCTGTGACAATGCCAGCCTGCCCTCTCAGCCACTGCTCTCTGTCTGAAAAGCTCTATCAGTGGGAGGAAGCAAGGAGCTGGCTTACAAAGGCTGCAGGCTACCTATATATCAGTTTATGTGCACACTTTTTACATATCACAGTTTTAATATAGTCTTAGCAATAAGAAGCCAGAATTGCCTGGATAGTCTCTTCACTACATTACCGACAGAAATCACTAGGTGGGTGATTTCTGCAATTTAGAGAGTTGGGGAACTGGTGCTCATTATGCTAATCAGGAGAAGTTTGGGGAAAATACCTGAAGAAAAACCCACCAGGAATAAAATCTACATATGCTTTTAAGACAAAAAGCATTTAAACTGCCTACCTTCACCTCTCAATGTTCTGATTTCTTCCCTTTTTTTTTTTTTCCTTAAGTAAAGTTACATCTCGCCAATAACTTGCTCTCCCTCTGCAGGCACTTAGGATAAGGATGATCAGGTGAGCCACTTAGCAAATGTTCTTGCATCCATATGGCACACACAGAAAATCCATTAGAATTAATATTTCTTTACGTGGTTATTTATTTGAGTAAGCCCTCCCTTCAAAGTGCTGCTGCTGTTCTCTTAACATAATAATCCTGATAAATTACTCTTCTCTTCAATGCTCCATAAGCAAAGAACATAAAGACTCAGCACTGCTACATTAGGACCCATTACTCTGCTCATTGCAAAGAAAACACCATATTTTTAAACACATTTCCTCCAGCAACAGATGCCTCCCTACATTTTAGAAGATTTTAGAAGGAAAAAGAAACAAAAACGAGTCAGCTCCCACCTGTGATTATAAAAATGCATTTGTTTCTGATAACTTACAGCTCCCACGTGAATTTGGGTGATTCTGCCACCCATTTGCCAACCTGGGCTGCAGTGTGCCAGGCTCATGGTGCCCACACGTTGAACACCCTGAGCTCAGCTGCTCGCTTCCATTCCTGCTGGAGTTGTGTTGCTGAGATGTGCTGAGCATCTCACCTCCATTTGGGTCCAGCTGAACTCATGTCTCTGAAGGACAACTGGCTGTTTTATGGCAGTTTGCTCATTAAACAAAATTGTTAGGCACATGGGCCGGTTTGGATGAATTCAAGCATGCTCTACTGTTCATCTTTACAGTGTCCTTTATAGAACGTCTCAGGGAGCCCTGTGAACACCACACTGGGGTCCTGACCTCCTCCGCGGGCCCAGTGGCTGGGTATTGGCCATGCTCACAAAACCAAGGGCTGTTGTCATTTCTGTCCCCTTCTTTTCCTTCTTCCTTATGTTCTTGCTCAGGCTGGCCTCCCCTGCCCAGTCAGTGCAGCCCCCTCTACAGCCTTCCTCCCACAGAGGGCAGGGAAAGTTGTACAGGCAATGAGAGCTGGAAAGCAGAGAGGGAACAGCAGAGGAACCTGAAGGCCACAAAGTCTTAGAGAACAGAAGATCTTATCCTGCCTGAGAGCTGTGGGTGGGACGAGGGGCTGCTTATGGGGAAAGAGTGGAAAGGCGAATTGGAACGGAGCAGTTCCTGCCCATGGACTTCAGGGTGGTAGATAAGCCAGGCTGGAAAGGGATGTCCCTCCCAGCCTTGCCACAGAAGCCAGATGCTGCCATCTGTCCCACTCCAATTCTTCCTTGCTCAAACAGTTTATGGCTCAGTTGGCGAGGAAGGTAAGAAATCAAATCCACGACTGCCCCACAGCCAGGGAGGCAAGGAAGCAGAAGGCTAACTTAGCTAAATGACATAACTGCTGAGTGATGACTTTTCTCCACCCTTCCTCCTCAGTGCCTGAAGCTGAACAACTAGATGGAAATTGAGCCCTCCTCCCCACCACGGTTATACCAGTGGCACTGCTGTCCCTTTGGTGTGAGCAGATCCAGAGCCACTCTCCTGCAGTGCCTCCCCTCCAGCCCTCCTGCTCTGCTCTGGAGGGAGGTGGCTTCCAAACAGGCACACGGCTTCCAAACAGGCACACGGGCATCTCTGTGCCCCATGCTGTGTGCAGGCTGCTCTGTGTAACGTGTTAAACCATCACTTCCTTCCTCCTGTGCATCACTGCTGTTGCTACCTTGGGTCTGGCAGACCGGTGCTGGCTGTGGAACACACTCAGGTCCTGCCTGGCACATCCAACCCTTCCTTGTGACTGCTGGGACAGGCAGGTTGAGGCCAGGTTTGCACCATTTCCATTGGCACTACTTTGCCTGCTGCCAAAATAAAGGATCTACTTTATCAAACCTACCTTACGTTCAGCAGACACACTATCCCCTCTCAGCTCAGTGTTAAGATGGACCCATCATTAAGCACTCAGGAGAGCACTCTACAGCAAACACCAGCTCTGCTCTAGAAGACCCAACTGCTGCCCCAGCCTGCCCAGACTGCCATGCCCTTTGCTTCCACACCACATACAACCTACCAGAGGCAACTTCTTCCACCTGGGCGACCATCAGGCTGAATTTGGTTCTCCTGAGCTTATGAGTACATTCTTTCTGAAGCAGAAGTTAATATAGAAGGTAAAGGCCACATGATAACAAAGCAGCATCCCCCCTAAATTTAGTTATAAGTCCTGCAGTTCATAAGTTAGGAGAGAGAGAAAAGAAGGGATCCACTTCTGAGTGATAAGGAAGGAATGACAGTAAACGTTTGGCACTGCTGAAATTAGTTTTATTTTGGAGCCATTCAAAATTTAGACTGTGGGTGAATTCCTTATGGAAACAAGTAAAGAATTTGCTGGCACAATGAGGAATAATCTTCTACCCCAACAAATGAAACAGGGCTTAATTTGATTTAATTTCCCCAGTGGTGCAATGAACAACATTCTTTCCAGATAAGTGTTTCCACTGGCAGAGCTTGTGCTTTTGCTGTGCTTGACATCCCCGTGTTGCAGACGTTTTGCATAAGGCATTATGAGAAGAGCCTGGGGGAATCGAAGGCAGTGCTGTGCTCTTCCCTGTGGTACTTCCCTCACCTGCCCATCTGTATGCTGCTGTCCACACCATGCTCACCTGTGCAGCACCGAACATTGGAGCTCATGAAGCTCAGAAATGGGTCTGGTGTGTTTCCTTTTGGGTAGTCCTGAGCACAGACACACCAGTGCAGTAATTCACAGCTGGCAGGTGTAGGGTTCATGATACAGGAACCAGACATTGCTAATAAGCAAGCACACTTTACTGCTAAGCACTGGCAGCCGCACATAATAAACATAACGACATGTCCTGTTCCATCTGCACTTTAAGCCATGTAGAATGAAAGCTTCAGCATCCTTTGGAAAGTCCTCCGGCACAAAGAAATGAGCCAACCTAAGGCTGCTCTGTTCAACAGTGATGAAGTAATGAAAACCAGCATTTTCCTTTCTGCTGTCATTCTGTAGCCTATTTTTCACTTTCAACCTTAAAAGGATGTGAATTATATGGGGGGGAGGGGGGGGAAAGAAATAAAGAAAAAAGGAAAAAACCTAGAGATGACAGTCTGGTCTCCACAGAACACCTCGATACCAGTTAAATGTTCCTCTTACAGAAATGAACGTTAGCACCCTCAGATGGCATATTTCATTCTATGAATTGCTCAATTACTTCAGAAAGATGCAGTGGTATTGATGAACACTGGTGTAAACTCATTGATCTGTTCCCAGACTTACCAGTATGCACAAAGGATGGAAACACTCACGGCACTGAGTGCCTACAGCGTGCCTTATTGATTCTCTGAAACGCCAAAATCTGCAATTCTTTCCACACGCTGCATTGCAAAGCCCCAGTTTATAAAGAATTCCCAATCCAATTTTTGCTTTTTACAGAAATATTTGGTATGAAGAATGAAATCAGCTCTAAATAATACATGTGGATTTTTGCTCGTGCTTACGGTGTATTTTTACTCAGATGGAACACAACACAAGAGTTTGCAGCAATGTTCCTAGCTTAGATGAGCGTAAGTTTAATAAACATTCCTGTCTGAAGAATGCTGGGTCAATGTGTCTGCCCAGGGCTCCTGAGCTCTCCTCCCTCTGCACAGCCTGTGCAGAAGAAGTGAGCCCAGTCTGATCTGCAGCACACAGTCACTGTGCACACACCAGTTTCCTGAATGCACATAAAAGTCGCTTTTCTTGCAAAAAACTGGGACAGCAGTAGCCAGAAAAACACTGATGTGCCACAAAAAAAAGCTTATGACTGACTTTAAGGCCGCTTTAAGCTACTTTAGGACCACACGAAGTTCAATGCAACTAATGTGTAAATAATATCAGTGGGATTTCAAGGTTTGGCTCTTCTCAAGGAAGCAGCTGACAGTCAGAATGACTTTGTTCTCTGGCACATGCCTGTTCTCTTCACCCTCAAATGAAGTTCTCACTGATACTGTCTCAAATTCCAAGTATGAATTTTTTGCCAGTGCAATTCTACTGCTTTCCTCAGTGCTGGCTGCACTACCTGCAAGGCTGCTCAGAGCTAAGAAATAACTTTTTCTTAAGACCTTGACTTGTTTAGCTATTGTGAAGCAGAAGTCCTCTTCCGCCTGCACTGAGCGTGCAGCAGTCATGTTGCTCATACAGTTGTGAGCAAGAGCTGCTCAGGCACTTCTCTGAAAAACCACACGGAGCAGATCTGAGTAAGTGCATGCCATCATTGGCACCTGAACAGCTCAAGATTTGCTCCATACTCTTTCTTTTTTTTTTAAATCAAGTTAATGGGTATCACAGCCTGCACAGTACCCCCAGAGCCAAAAGATGCCCAAAGGACCGCTCTTCTTTCATTACACCTGCAACAGACAGCAAGACAGGAAGCAATCACAGCCTCCTAATGGTTTTATTCCAGTGTTTCCATAGGCTTTTATCAAAACAAAGAGCACTCTGCAACACAGTACATGCTGCTCTCTGCAGGGTAAAGGCTGTGCTTTTTCCTGTCTTCTCTCAAGGTGGAGACTGATCCCAAACTGGATGTTTTTTGCATAGCTGGGGACAGTCAGCTTCCGTGCTCCAATCTCCTGCAGAGCTCAGAACTTGTGTGTGTTGTCTTGCACCTCCTCCTTCCAAGCTCAGCGTGGCCTCTGGGGCTGCACAACCATCCAGCAGGCAGCAGAGGGGCTCACAGCTCTCTGCAAGGGGAAAGAGAGTATCAGCACAACGTGGATAACGAAACAATCTCCTCGTCTTGGGGTTCTGAAGAGGAGCAGGAAAGAGGGCTGGAGGGAAGGAAAGCACCCAAAGTCCTAAAGAGCATTTGCCTCGTCTGCTTTTTTCCAGTTACAAGAAAAGCCAACACTCATCACATACCTCTGAATACCAAAAAGAGGAAACAGGTTAATGTGCAACTCTGTTATTCATAAGCCATGGGCTGGCCTTCTCTCCTAGGGTTTCATTAAGCAAATGGTATATTGTTAAAAGATTTTGGTTCAGAGTTCAGAAAGTTAATAAACGGACTCTGTACAAAGCTGCAGGTCTCAGCACTGGGCAGGTTGCATCAGGTACACAGACATGAAAATACTAATTAGATAACAGAACCACAATGTAAAACAAATGATGCCAGGATTAAAATAATATAGAGGATGTTGGAGGTTTTACTCTGTAGGGAGAACACAGAGGCATACACAATTCTGGAGAGAAGTGAAGAACACCAAATCTAATTGAAACTACAGGGTGCAAGAGGGAAGGGGCACAGAAGACAGACGGTAATTACAGCAGCTGGAAAGCAGCCAGGACACTGAGGTTAGAGCAGCACTCTGTCAGAAGCCATTGTGAGATCTTCTGTGATTACAAACCACCAAGAACCTAGCGTTAATTCTCCTCTGAGCTCCATTTGGCAGCAGGACATCTGTTGGCAGTCTGAGGCCCTGCTTCCATTTGGGCTGGAAGACAGAAGACACCAGTCTCTTTCCATCCCTGTCCTTTACTGCCAGCTTTGGTGGTTTCTCACACAAATGCTCGCAGCACCCAGGGAGCCCCTGGTGACATGTCACATCCCTGGAGCTGCACAGCTCTTGGCAGCTGTCTCCTTTAGCAGGGCTTCCTGCAGCTGCCAAAGCAATGATGAGCACCACCCTGTGCAGCCTTCTCTAAATGGGGCCCAGCCATCAGCTCCTCTGGGGACCAACAGCAGCCCACCGGCAGCAAACAAGCCATCACAGATTCCCTGCTCCAATCTTAAAAAGCCCCCAGCCCCATTTCATCAGACCTATAGCAGCTGAAGAGACCTTTTCAGTTGTAGACAACGTGGATTGTGCTGCTCCCAGTATACGGCAGTTGCTTCTGGTTTTTATGCTCTTATTTACACATTAGTCCCCCAGGTTTGATTTGGAAAGGACATGGCTCTCAGTTGCACTTCGTTGCACATAGGGAGGGTAACCCAGAGCCACTCATTACTGCCAGAACTGCAAGAGACTATCACACCAATTACAACAAATTGCCAATAGCACAATCTGCTGCTTACAGTACGTGTTATATCCAGATACAACAGAAAAGCAAGGTAACGGTTTAAGCATACTGAATGTGTCATAAACATCTAAACTGCTGTTAGTATTTTTCTAAAGGATCAGAAAGATGTGAATAACATAAACCCACTTAATTGGGAACAACTGTGGACATTTGTGCTAACATCAGAACCCCAGAAAGCCCCGGGACCAAGGGCTGCAGCAGTGGGAAAACATTTTGCCCAGCACAGATCCTTGCCATTAAGCACCACATGCACAGAAGAGGCATTTCCTGACAATCAGAAGAGCCGCAGATTTGGATTTCCAAACATCCCCACTGCTTGAGGCCCATCTCAGCACTTAGCTGACTTGTGTTTCCTCTAAGACCAAACCATGCCTTCTTTCTGTCAGTGTTTTTCTGACGTCAGCACAATGCTCTCATTAAGCGCTTGCTGGAGTTGTGCAAGTTTGTGTGCTCCTTCATTAATTTCTTATCTACCTGTTTGTTTCCCTTTCTGCTTCAGCAGCAAGTCTCTTCCTCATCTCACAAGATCAGATCCATTTTAGAACAAGCATTAAAAAAAAAAAAAAGCATTCTTTTATAAAGGAACCCTGTTCTAAAATTGCAACTGCCCAGCAGCTACTTCTGTATACTTCTCTCCAAACGTCAGCCCTGTGCATCACATATAAGAAACATTTTATAGGTGGTGACATTACAGAAATGTAAAATTGCCATGGAGAAGGATCCTTAGGCACCCCACAAAGCCCAGTGGTCAGAAGCATAGCACAACATACTTATACACAGGATGGGTTGGGAGAGTTCTGGCATCTCAGTACTTAAAGTCCAACCAAATGTCCCAGCAAGATTCCCAACGAAGGGTCCAAACTGCACCACAGGGAATGTGCATTTTGTAGAGCTCTGTACCCCAGGTGCAGGCTTTGTGATGCTTTACTTGGGAAATCCCATTCCAGGCTGTTAGATGGGTGGAGCAGCAGGAGCAGCGCAAGTGAGCATTTCACAGTCTGGCACAAGATTTGTTCTGAAAGAAGGGGCAAGATTTGTTCTTCTGCACTTCAGAAGACATTTGCCCTTGAAAGTGCTGTTGAGGGAATGCCAGTATTCATGATACTCCAAATTCTGGGACATTTTTGACCCAAATACTGTTAAGGAGAATAAAGAAATTGAAAGGTGATCACATTCTCTTGTAAGTATATACATTTCTATTTAATCTTTTCTCTGCAAATTCTTGCTCTCGGGGTTTTATGTTTTGGTCATTTTAAAAACTGCACCAGGCACCAATCTGCTAGACAAACAGCAAATCTCCAGGCACTTATTATTCAGCAATGGACTTAAAACTAATGTAACAATTTTTAGTTACCTCCAAGCAAAACAAAAACACATTTCCTAAAGTCTCCAACTTACAAAACCAACCAAAAAGATGCATTTGTCTTCCTTAGAAGCAGCACAGAGGAAGTGTACAATTTGCACTGTGAAGGAGACAGATAAATCAACAGACAGAGGCTGACTTCTGGCTGCGCATCTCCTCAACTGCAGCACATTTTCACTATTCCAAGCCCAGAAGCAAGGCTGCAGCAGCCACAGAGGATGCACATGGCTTCTGAAAACTCCAGAAGAGCAAGTCTGTCCTAAGGGACAGCTTCCCTCCATGTGCTCATTAGTCTGGCTTTGTTTTTTCTCCCAAGGATGGAAAGAGAAACAAGGGTATCAGTACACATTTGAGCAGCAGGAAGATGAAAAGCTAGTGGGAGAAAAGGAAACGTTCAGCTCTTATTTAGACATTGTTGCTCAACAAGATGCTGTTGCCATTCCTTTATCCCAGAAATGGATGCAGCTTTTTGTGCCTCCACAACCTTACACTTTACTTCTGGGTTTCTTTTCAGGCTTGCTCTGTATTTCTCTCGAGGTGAAACTGCTCCACAGGAGAGCTTCCTTCCAACAGAGATGCTCTGGGAGCAGAACCTCTTATCTCAGCAGTGTTAGGATGTAGCACTGGTGGAAGGCAGTCCTCGGCAGACCATCCATCTAAGCCTCACTTGGCTCTGACTCTGTGAGCAGACAAACCTCAGTGGCAGCTCTGCCAGGCAAACAGATTGGCTTGAGAGAAGGCAGACAGGTGACCCAGATACAAGGAACATAAACCACAACTTTGCTTTTTATGGTACCCAGCCAGAAATGCTGTCCTCACTGTCTGGTCTACAGGAAGCAATATGCCTTTTGCTGTGCCAACACAGTGACATTTCATTCAGAAGTGCATCAGAACGGCATCTGCTGCTACAAAGGCTACACTTCCGCCTTGGCAAAACTAGGCCTAGATTTCAGCTAAGTGTCTAGACTGGTTTTAAGTCTTCATTCTCTTCACAGGGATGCAAAGGGTCTAAGACTCATTTTGGAGACAGATAAACTGCATTTCGGATTTCTATATAAGCCACAGGCACCAAGGTGCTGCTGCCTTGCTTGACTTCAGAGAATAAACTCAACTGAGTTTGTGAGAGGAGCACCAAAGTGAGTGGAAAGGAGGAGGAATGTCAAAAGTAAGAATCTGTGGGTTTTCTAGGGAACCATAAAAAGTGGGAAAGCTCTAGATGGAAGAATGTACCTCTTTGTCTCCAGAATCTGTTGTCACATTTACTTTTCCAATGCACACTCAGGAGGCAGGAAAATCCAAAAATAGCAACCTCCTGTGCCAAGACCTGGGGGGGGAGGAAATGGGAGAAAAAGGCATCCAGAGACATCTAGGAGTGTTACCAGGTACAGAGCAGGAACCTGGTGCTGCATCCTTGTGATGAGGTGCAAGTCGTGGGGCTGGAGGAGTATACAGTACTTTCCTGGAAAAGGTTTTATCCTGCTATGTAAGTTCGCTCTGTTTTGAGAAGAAAATCTGAATCACCTTGAAATCAAGAAGAGACTAAGGAAAGAAAAGGCATGCAGGCACCAAGCATGCAGATGCTTTTAGCACTTTAACTTTGCCAAGTTAGCAGCCAGGCTGAGAGCAGTGGGATGGTAGAGTCCAGCCAAAGTGAAGAGACTGAAACCTGCTTTTCAGTCAGTAGAAGGCTTCAAAGGTCTAAACAAAAAATTGCATCTGATGAAGATATAAGCATATTTATGCAATTCTTCACCCACTCTGTCCCCAAGCAGCCTACAGCCACCGTGGAAGAATTCAGCAGAACAGGATACAGAGGCGGAAGAACAAGGACTGGTGAAACTCCAAAAATTTCTATGTTCCATCCTTGGTCTCTGTAGGAGATCTGAGCACACATCACACCAAAGCCTCCAGAAACAGTAAGTGCTTCACAGCAAGCAGGTATTCTCAGGTGTGTGTCAACACTCAGATCACAGCCAAGAAACTTCCAAGCTCATACCTGAAACCTTGTTGAGATTAGCCACCATGCAACAGATATCCAGATTTATGTATGCAGGAGATGAGAGAAGCCAGTCTCCTCTCTGCTTTCCGGTGTTTCTGCATGCAGAGCTTGAGCTGGTAGCACACTGGACTGAGGTAACACACTGAACTGCCTTCCCCCTGAAGGAGCTCAGGAATACCTCTGGAGAGCTCCTGCTTCCATTCCCAAAGCAGAACAGCTTCATGCCCTGTCAGCCTTGAGGAGCTTCCTTCTCCATCCACATCTCTAGAAGGAAAAGGCAAAGCAAAAATGACTGTATCAGCAGAGATAGGCTGTAAGGCTGCACACCAGCTGCATCCCCCCTTACACAGGGGCTTCTCATACTGTCCCGTGGGTCAACAGCATGTGTTTCTCATTATTTCCTCTGGCTTCATGTTACAAAAAACCAGTACAAGGAACTCAGGTTCACCATCAATGGTAGATGGTGGCAGAATTTGACTCAAAAACAACAAAACTCTGTAGCTGTCATCTTGACGAAGACTCAGCACAGTGTTAAATCACAGGTCCTCCAGTGGCTGGCAGAGGCTGCTCTGCACGTGTGCATGGGATTAAGCCACAGCTTACTCCCAGCTCCCCATGAAGAAACATTAAACAGCTACCTCTGTACGTGCAGATGAAAAACACAAGCAAAGAAGTGCAAAAAGCAGAAGCATCTCTTCAGCACACACAGCTGGGGCCAGCTGGCAGGCTGCTGCCATGGAGCGTGGTGTGGCTTTGGCAGGGCCGTGACCAAGAGGCAAACTCCCTCAGCAATGAAGACTCCTGAAGCAAACAAAGCCCCCAGCTCAAGTCTGCCAAACCTCCTCTACTTGGATGGCGGCTTGCTCACACTTGGCAACAGTTTGGTGCAATTTGAAGCTGGCTCAGACCTAAAGCGAAAAGATTAATGGGATATTTGAAATCCTGCTCCTATTTTTCCTCAGATCTTACTTGTGTAAAAGCTCTGAGGTTGGTTGCTGAGCTCCTTAAAACACAATCTGCACAATGTGCCGCAGTAAATAAACAGATTTAAGCAGCAAGTCCATTTAGAAGGAGTTTATTTAGAAAGCACACGCATCGCTAAAGAGAGCTTATTTCTTATCTAACTCCAAGCACTTAGGAGGCAATCCTTCAGGGTGTTCTGCAGGCAGCGTGAGATTAATTCTGTTTGCAGCAATTATTTTCAGGATGTTCTGCACTCCCATTAAGAGGCTGGAAGTTCAGTTAGTTTCTTGGCTTGCGGATTAGAGAAAAGCTGGAAACATTCAGCAAAAGAAGAAATGCTTTCCAGCAAATTGACCCACAAGAGGAACCTTCCTGCCAGAGTAGGGTGGCCTTGGCTGAAGCCTGACACGCGGCCTGGACGTGGACCCCCATCCTGCCTGAGAGCTGGACCTGTCACACCTGTCACACCACCCAGTGACACACTGCACTTGTGCCACAAACATCCACGTTCAGCCTCCAGCAACACTTCAGGATGGAGAAACCTCTGAATTTGCTCTGGAAACCAAGGAAAGGCTGACATGCATACGTGATCTAGAGGACCCTCCGGGCCTCATAAGCCCTGTTTATGTTCCCCGTGGACTCAGGGCTCACAAGAGAAGCTCTGGTTTAAAAGTCTATAGGAGAGATGGCAACTTCAGCTACTACAGATCTTTAGCTACTACTGTGATCTTTGCTGGCTGCTCACTCACTGCACCTCAGCGTTTAAATGGGCAGAGACCTACAGTCTTGGAGCTTGCTCCAGGATCTGAGTGGAAGTTCCTTCATCTCCCCAAGTCACCCACTTTGAGGCACACAGGGCTGTGGGCTCCCTCTGCCTGTTTGCCTGTGATTTGCTGTGCCAGCTCACTGATTCAGGCAGCCCCAGCATGGCTCCCTGGTTTTTCTTACACCAGCACCTGTGGCTGAGTCCTGAAAGCACCCAGCTGGTGCCAGGCTGGTGCCGGCTTTGTGTGTACTGAATTACCAGCTGCAGCAAACAGTAGCTGTTGTACAAACCAGTTGGATGCTGCAACACTGGTAAAAACACTGGAGAAACCAGGTGCTTTCACTGCTTCAGGAAATCAATTCCACACGACACCCTGTTACTTCCCATTGCCAAACTCAGCGTTGTGCAAATATATTGCAAATGATAGCTCTTTGTAATGTGTACCAGAAAAAACAACATCCACTCTTCAATTCACGTATAACCTTTGGCCTATGAGACAAATGGTTTGTACTACAGGCTGGTTGTAAGGGTCACACAGAGCAGCAACAGCTCTACATACTGCCATGCTGGGCAGTAAAATCACAGTGCCTTGCCACCTGTCCTCTGGAGACAGTTTGGGCCCTGCAGTACTTCTTTCACCATAATATCACCCAATGAGCATTTCTAACTAGTGCAAAAAAGCCAGGTTAAGTGCTGATGGGATTTTCTACACACAAACAGCTAGGCTGCTGAGCGTGGTCGTTTTCCTCACATTATTCTATCAGTAACTTCCCTGAAAGCCCCCTTGGCTTCCAGACATAAAGCTTGCAGCACTGTTACAGCACTGCATTGCCTGCAGCCAAAGAGGCTGAGCTGAGGCCTGCTTTTCTCTCATTTATTCTTAGCATCTTTACACATTTGAATATTTACTCTAACAATTGACAGCCATTCAGACAAACCCAGTTTTGCAAACAAAGCAAGTGAGCTATCTTGAAGACATCTCCAGCTACCCTGAAAAATCAAATCCAAACCCTCTGTAAAAGCAGGGGTCCCACTATTATGACACTTCAAGACACTCCTGACTGCCTCTGGCTGTTGCTTTCTAGGAATTTTTGGTGCCATGAGCCTTTTTGCCATCTTCTAATGCAGCTGTGCTCTGCCACCTCACAGTCACACTGTATTTCTCACTACCACAGCTTGGAAAATAGACTAATTTGGACTTTGGATTTAATGTTGTAGGTCTATGCCACTCAAATCCTGAGAGACAATTTCCAAACTTGTTACTACTGCTAAAATACCCCAACATCCCACATGCAAGGAGCTGAAGGAATGATGCAGAATTACTTGTCTTGGCTTCACCTTTCAGCCAGCTTGGCTTCCTGCAGACACACAGAACAAGTAAATACCAAAACTTAGCAGGGAGCATCCACAAGGGACTGCACAGGCATCCCCAGCTAAGACCAGCTCACTGAGCATAGGGTTTTAGTTAAACAGGTGAAGAGTACAACAAACAAACTGCACAGAAGTTCTACTCACTCTGTTTTTACCCACCTCCCTTTTCTTCCATACCTTGGGTATTTCAGCTGCTGAAAGCCTCTCCTAATCTTTTGGTTTCTCCAGTGATATCTCCAAGCACCGCTGCCCATTTCTACGTACATCACTCTCATTTCTAGGAGGGCTCTGTATGTAAACCAAGTGCTTTTGAGTCTATTTCCTTAATCATGCTAGCCTGGCAGTTACATCCATTCATCCACTGTTGTTTCTCACAGTTCCTGAAATTCTTTAGGGCAGTCATGTCTCGATTTTCCTGCAATAACAGGCTGCTCCAAGCTTGTCTGTCCACTCAACATGACATGTATTTCCTCATCTAAAAGTCACAGATTGACCCCTAAATTCCCCATAACATTCAAAGCCCTCTGTGCTAAATGCGTTGCTGACATCATCCAACCTTACTGTGCACTTCCTGCATTGTGAAGTTGTCAACAGGCACAGCTCTTTCTCACAGCAATACAAGCACAACAAATGCCCCCAGAAGGTGCATAAGTTCTTAGCTGACAGAGAGTAATTCCTTCACTGGCAAACATGTGGGACAGTATCATTCAGTGATAAGTTTGTGCCAATACAGCAGTGCTGAGTGGTCAAAGCTCTGGGTGGAAACTTCTTAGGGTCCCAAAGGAAGAGCTGTCTGTAAGTGAAGTTTCTGAGAACTACTTTAGGCTTTGTTATATGACTGTGCTGGAAAAAGACACAGGATACAAAAAGATATCCTTTTTGCTGGGGAACAGAATTCATCCCTGCAGTTATCCAGACAGCACTGATAAACATCTGCTTCTTTCCAAAGGGCCTGTGCAAGGACAGCCACAGAGGTGTTTGTTCAGAGCAGGGCCTTGTCACCACCAGTGCTGCCCTAAGCCTCCTCAGACACTGACCTTCCAGCCAGACCTGAAGTCCTCCAGCATCCTGCTGCAAAGCTGATATCAAGTATTCACAGTGGGTGATGAGGTCAGCGACCCCAAGCCTCTCATCCTTTGTGAAGTACCCAGTCCTCAGCTTGCAGAACTGTCTGAAAATCCCGGTACAAAAAGTCAGAATGTCACACGTTACAAGTGCAGCTTGTTAGCAGAGGTTGTTCGCAGAGCTTTAAGCTGGTAACAGACATGAATAATTCTCTGGATGAGGTGCAGCATGCATACACGTGGCAACTTATAACCATGCTAACAGCAGGGGTTTTAGTATTGTTAGTTATTATTAGTAGTTATTGTTTAGTGCACTAACCAGATGAGAAAAGTTGCTAAATGGGCTCTTCCAAAACAAATGACACAAGAGAACAAGTCTGCCCAGAGCCTGCTGCAAGGGACCCACGGAAATCTACCAGCTGTGTTTCCTGCATTATCACCACCACAAAAGCATCACAGAAGCCTAGAGAAAGGGTTTCCCAAATGGACATTTCAAAAACCAGCACTGATCCTCCTCTCACACGCTCTGTAATGCAAGACCTGTTTGCATCAAGCAAGAGCAGGTTCTCTTCCTTCTAACTTTCCACACAGTATTTAGAAAAAAAACCATCCAGAAATGGTCCTACTCATCACTGGGAAACAATTAAAATCCTTCTGTGCCTTCCTTCAGCCTTCTGGCTACTCATTTACCACAGTCAGCTATAATGTCTTCATGACTGTGTGACCATTAACAAACCTTGGGAATGGTTAAAAAAAAAAAAAAAATCCAGTGAATAAACCCATCCTTCAGTATCCTGATGGTCACTCTTTCCTCTTCAAGAGCAGGGATACTGGGTTGAACAAAAGCTGCTGCAGTGCAAGCTCCATGTAAGACAGGCACTTCTTCACAAGGTTTTGGGATGCTCCTTGCTGCATTCATAGCTGCCACCAAGTGGTGGCAACCCATCTCGAAAAAGATACTCCCATTACAGCACATCCCCATTTCAATGGGGAAATAAAAAATAAAGACATAAAAAAACAAACCAACAGACAATGCACGACGTCACAGAAGTTTATTGGGCAGCAACGCCACCCTTACAGGAACCACAACTATGTCATGAAGGATGGGACTGCATATCTCAGTGGTTACCCACATTAACAATTAAGATATTCTCTTCACACGAGATGCAGATTAGCAGTTCATAAATCATCTGGAGAGGGAAAACAGGGGCTCTGATATATGTAACATGGCATATTACCAGGCACGCAGTGCTCAGCGTTGCTCATTTGTTTTGTTCACACTCGTTATGCAGCCGGTGGCTCACAGCAGCCCTCACACCAGGAGCACCAAGAGCTGCAGGTCACCACCCAGCACTGCCACGCACCCAGCGCCCACAGCACGCTCCTGGATGGGAAAGCCACCAGAGGAACAACGGGCTGCAGAGAGAAGGAGCGTGCAAGCTCTGCCCTAGGCAAGCTTTCACCTCACCTAAACAGCTGTGCAGGTTTTGTGTGACTTTTTACTCTGGAATGTAGAAACAGTAGTTACCATAGCAATTTCCACATCACTTGGTACTTGTGCTACCTCTGAGAGTCAGAGCACCTTTTTATAGAAATTCTTACCAATGCACCACGTGCACTTTTGATTTTTAGACGTCTTCAGAGGAAAAGAGACATCCGAGATTTTTAGAATCCTGTTGAAAAGTGGAACCTTTGTTTCAAGGGAGAACGTGGTGTTTGGCACAGTAGAAACTTATTGCATTTCAGAGGAGAGAGAAGAAAGCAGCTCGTTCCAGAAGTATTCATCATCTGCAAACCATCCACAAAGGGTACAGAAACATGTCTGCCAAAAAGAAGCCCCCTTGCTCAAAGATACAGCATGCTTAAAGAGAAGTTTTGTTTCCATGGTGACTGAATTTGGAGTAGTAACATCCTCTGCATCATCCATGGCTAGATCAAAAACCCAGTTGCTTTTGTTCACTCCACGAGCTGGGTTATTAACCCTGCCTCGTCCAAACAAACATCCCGTTTGTGTTCTGCTTGTCCCTTTTGCTGTGCACAGCTTCTCTTTGTAAATGAAGCAAGAAAAAGCAGGAAGGTCCAAATAAACGTGAACAGCCTGATCATGCAATCCTAATAATTAGAAATAACGCTGTTTTCCAACATCAAACCACAGTTTTTAGAAAACACCATCAGCAAGCATTGCACTAAAGACAATTATCAATAACCAATGATGTAGAAGGTTTCCTTTCCTCGTGTCTCAGACATAAAATCTCACCCTTCACTTATCCATCTCACAGATTTCTACAGAATGGGAAAAGAGGGGTTCTCAGCAGCCAGCTTTGAAGGGATGACAACCTGGGGCACAGACACATGTAGGAAAAGGCAAATTAGGGCCGAAGGGCCTCAGCTGACACATTTTGATTGGCCATCTGCTTGCTTCGAATTCTGACCTTCCCTACATCAAAGATTTGGCACTGCTTTCACCTCAGCCAGCCAGATCGCCACCATCTAGCCCAGTGCCAGGACTGGACCCCAGGCAGCAGCTGCCAGCTTGAGCATCTCACAGGATGCACTGCCAAAGCACCACATGGTGCACACCATGAAAGCCATTAACAGTGTGAATGTGTTGCTTTCTGCTGCTCCTTCCATTCACCTGAGGCAATGAGGTCACACTCACTGAAGCCCCAATTTCTGATGCTGATGAAGTAATCTGCAGAGCCATCACAGCTGCTTCAATGGAGGTTAAATCTAGATGCTATATCGATGGATCAGTGCAGCCACACTTCCCTGCAGCTTCCTACCCTGCAGCACAAGGAGAGGGGACGTGACAGCACCATGAGGGACTTTGCATCTTTGCATGGAAGACAATTGCTTTGTCTGAGCTCTGGAAAAAAAAAAAAAAAAAAAAAAAGCATTCAACAGATTTACCAAAGAGCAACTTCATGTTTTCATTGCATAAAGTTACACGGCCAACTCCATGCATCCTGCAGGAACTGCATAATTTCTCACAATGCTGTGACTGCTGTGTCATCTGCTGGAAGGAGGGAACACTCATTCCTACAGTCTAACAGAGCTGAGAGCCGGTTCAAGTAGAACAGACAAGTACAAAGTTCCCTCCACTATTTCTCAGTGACAAAGATTTGCACAGAGTGATGCTGGAAGCCCCAGCTTTGTGCCAGAGCAGCACTGACAGGCTGGTGGTGCTGGGGCTGCTCAGCACCATGTGGCTTCATGACAGCAGTGGGATCCAGTGCTGCTCTGGGGACATGCTGCCATGTGCAGAATGCCATTCTGCCACTGAAAACCAAGGGTGAGTTCCTGCACTTGGCTTTTGACAACAGCCACTGGAAGCAAAATCAGACACGGCCACGAGAGCAACCAGCACCTTCTGGTAGCTGCATGGAAGCTATGGGAACAGTGTGGGAAGAAGCAAAAAGTCCACAATAATTCAAAATACAAACAGAATTCTCTATGAAATACAGAAATCAGAGTAAACTTAGAAGTATACTCAGCAGAATCAGTTGCTCCAACATTTCTGGCTAACATATGCCAAGTTGCACAACTGTCAGCATAGAGAACTTCAATTTTTTCCAACAAACAAAGTGCTTCAGTACTTGTTCCTGTATAAAGAATGCCAGCTGCAAGCAACAAACTCAGGAAAACAATGGGCATTAGACATATCCACTTAAACATACCTGAAAAAATCAGAGCTATCATTGCCCAACCCTTTCCAGTGCAAGGCTCTCCATCAGTTATTTATACCACTGCCAGGCTGAAAGTTTACACGCTGGGTGTAATGCCTGGAGCAATTTCTTTCATCTGTTTTATTTTAATTTCAACTAAGGCAATACAGTTGCTTCTGAATTAAAATGAAGAACCAGAGCATTGCTTTGCCCACAGTAAAAATGCCTCCAATCTCAGCCTTACCTGTCTCTCCCACCCTGCAGTTCAGAACACAGCTCAAAGCTCTGGCACCTTGTGACATCAAAGCAAGCTCATTTTCTGCCATATCCAGGAAAATCCACCCAAATTAGGCACTTCACTTGCTTTGGGAACAATAACACCTCAGCTGGTGTTTGTCCATATCAATGAGAGTTCTAGATCCTTTTCCAGAAGTGCAGCACTCCACCCTTTGGCCTTAAATTGTAATGTTTTGCTGACTACTGACAGCAGCACTGTCCAGAGCCCGTGCTACATGCAATCAAGCAGGGAGAAGCCTGGTGCTGAATAAAACATCCCCTGTCTACAGCCCTTGGCTCTGATGGCCTCTACAACACTACCCTGCCTTGTCAGTAAGCGTTCAGCCAGGCTGATTGGAGAAGCAAACAAAGAAAATACAAAAAGCACAGAGACAAGCAAGTCCAATGAATCTGGAAATTCAAAAAGCTTTTCATCAGTGTTTGAAGAGAAATTCCCATCTTATCTGTTTTCAACAGAACCTGCCATGGAAGAGACAACTGGGATTTAATTTTCGTTTTCACTTGAAGCTAAACAAAATGATGATCCAATATTAAGCTTGTTTACAAAAGCTAAGGCTTGAAGTCCTTCCAAAAAGAATTTTTTTCCTACTTTTGAGTCAAATTAAATGCAATGTTCTCCCTCAGATGTTATCCACATGACTGTTTACTAAGTCAAATCTTGTGATACCACCAGCTTGATTCAGCAAATGTGATGAATGGGTCTGCTCCTGGCTCACTTAATGGTGGGTGCCTAACGAGGCAGAACAAAGCAGCCTCTGGAGATTCCTGCCTCTCAGCTGGCCACTGAACAAGCGGGCAGTTAACTCCTAGGCAGCAACAGCTACTGAAGTAAGGCTTAAGAAACTGGATATTAACTGCTTCTGCTCCCAAAATAAGAAACTGCAGGATGAAAGCTTGGTTCTCCTCACTTCTATGTGAGCTTGTGGCTTCGTGTTAGGGACTCCAGCTGCAAGCATCAGCTTGAGCCCTGTTGCTTTCATGATACTTTAAAGAACTTTCCTCAGAACTGCAACACAGAACATTTAGAGATAAGGTAATTATTTCATGATTCTGAGAAGCATTTTTAGGTCTGGAGGAAAGGTTCTCACTGTGACACAACATGCAGGAAGGAGCCAGGAAGGAGACATGGCCCTTTCACCAGATTCAGTCATAATTGTCATCTTTAAGAATATCAAATGAGATCTCTTTCTTCAGCTATGCTACTTACCTGCCACAACTCCACAAGAGAGCAAACCCCAGGTTTGTGCTCTCACGCCTACTTAGCTACCACAAAAGACCATATCCTTGTCTCACAGCCTCTCCTCAATCGTGTTACCTGAGCTCCTTACGGCTCCAATCTGAAAAAGTTGAATCTGCAGCAACTGAATTCAGCCCACCCAGCATCCATACACTGGATTCACAATCAGTACTGTGAGGCAGGAGGCTCTCAAAATGGTACTTGGATAGAAACAAGCTTTGCATTTATCATAGCCTATGACACACAGCCAGTTGAGAAGCCCAGGGGTGTCCATTTCCTCCACAATACAGGTGTAATCTCATTAGCCTAATAAGTAGCTAACAAAACAAATATTTCTTCTCAGCCTGAGTTGAGCAGCATTCAAGTTTTCTTTCCAACATTTCATAAGTTGATGAAAAAAAAAAAAAAGAAAAAAAAAAAAGCAGAGCTTAATAAAGGCTCCCAAGAATGATGCTTTCCTCTTTGATCCGAAAACTGATAGTTACAAATGACTAGGAAAAATAAAGATGGTATGAAGATATACAAATAGAGAAGAAAAGATTTGCACAGGTGAAGAGTTAAAAATTGAGACTAAGTTATAAACTGCAAAATAAGATGCCTGTTCATAGAAGCTGTAGCAATTGGACAGATCAATATGATGAGAAAAGGTGTTTCACCAGAAGCATAAAGACAAAGGATCAACACAATAGGAAGGTGGTATAAAGGAAGCAAAGAAGATTGCTTACCCATAGCAGAAGATTCCAGGTTCACAGGAGAAAGCTTCACCAAAGAAGCATCTCCAACCAGAGTTCCTTCCCCAGTGGGGCTCAGCCCTTCAGTGAGGTCTAATAGAGGTGCAGCCAGGCTCCACTCCTTCCTGTCACACAGCTGAACTGCCTTCACCTGTGCTCCCAGGGCTGACAGAGTCCTTTCCCCAGGTGCTCAGTGATTGAGGCTGGGACTCAACAGTTCCCATACAGAAGCCCTCTCTGTGCCTAACTCGTTAATGCTTATAAAAAAGTAGGAGTTGCTAATATGAGCACCAGGGCCTCAAAGCAGCCTTTAGAGCCTCCTAACAACTAGGCTTCCTGAGGGATGAGGAAGGGACAGCAACAAGCAATTTGGGAACAGCATCACGTCACTCAGCCCCACCAGAGCCCACAGAGTGCAAGAAATGAGACAGCTCCATGTGCTGCCAATCTCCAGCAGCACTGTCAGCAGCTGGCACAGGTAGCCAGCAGCCCTGCATCAGCCACTTCTTATCCTACAGATCCATGAGTCCTTCCAGGCTCACTGTGCTCTCCTTCCAGTTACTCCAATCCCCAGAGCGTGGTGATTTTCTGCCAATTCTGCATATGCTGCTGTTTCCAGAGATTCCAGTTCGGTGTTTACAAGTATTTCACAATGATTGCTCCTAACAACCACCGAGAGATGGTAATTATCATGTTTCAATTTCCTACAAACTGCTGGCTAAGGCTGCACAAAAAGTCCTGAGTGCCAGATGCTCTGATTTATGTTTTCTGTTCTTTCAGCATCTATGCAAAACCATAGGTACTTTATGCATTTTGTCATTTTAAATCATAAATGCTTTGCCACCCTACAATTCTGCCAACTGCCTTGGCTATTACCTTTGCTGCTTCATCAGTCACCAGTCAGTATCCCAGGCTTGCCAGCACCACAGCTGATGTACAGTTCAGGGAACTGCAAAGCCCAAACAACAAGCACGTCTCAGACAAGCTGACTGTCAAGCAAAGCCCACTTGGTGGGCAGCCAGAGTTTTTGCTTGGAAATTCTATCACTGGTCTTGGACAGTGGAAATCAAGTATATGAAATACAACACGAAATCAGCATTTACTTTTTTGTGGTTCACAGGACTTCAAACGCTTAGCAGACCAAAACAGGGAGTTTGAAAGCTCCTGTTTTTATTTCTCCCCTTGGCTTTATCTCAGCTGACTGAATAAGATGGGCTACTTTGGCAGATCAGTCACTGAGAAGCAGCAGAGGGACCATGAGCTGGAAGTCTGTCTTGAGTACAGACAGGAAATACCAGCGTATTCCTTTCTCATTTTGAAGTGTGTCTATGAAGAAAGACTCTTTGCTAACAGCCAAAAATAAAAGGAAAGTAGAAGGTTATCGAGCAGTCTCGAAAAGGCTGTTTGAATTTTCAGCTCAAAATCAGCAAATGTCTAAGTAGACACTTTGGGAGCTTTTCTGAACAGAGCTGGAGCCCTTTGCTGCATTGGATCCATCTCCTGCTCCAGGATTAATGGAAACCATTGGCAAGCCTTCAAATTTGGTACCTTTCTGCATGTCTGAGAACTCCTGCAATGGATCCCATGGCACAACAGCAAAGTGCCTCCCAACCAGCTGCAGACCCAACCAACACACAGGTGGGATCCTCACCATCTGCTGCCCGGAGGCAGCTCAGCAGGACTCATTTCATCAAGAAAACAATGAAGGCAACTGTTTGTTACTCACATTGTATTTAACTACAAAACCCCCAACACCTCCATTTCTTCCAAGGCCCAGGCTTTGAGGCCAGAGCTGCCCTTGTGCTGTCACAGCCCTGGTCCCAAACAGCTCCCCAGCGCTCTGAGTTAGGGGCAACAAGCACAAAGTGAGATCAGGAGAGAACGACAAGCATTTCAGCATTATTAAGCATATCCAAATATTGTATTTATGGACTGCAATTTAACTTTTCTTCTTTTATTTGTTTATAGTGCTTAACTGAGCCATTAGATTAAAAACAATCTACTGGCAAGGAAAAAAGCTGGGGGCTGTTTCATTGAGACTAGCAGGCATGAGCATAGTCCAGTCTTATTATTTACTGTGCCACTTGCCTTCTGCTTTGTCACCAGTGTTTCTTGTCACTGCCATACAGTGCATCTACCCAGTGACCAACAGAATTGTTTTTATGCTACGGGACAAAGAGACACACAGGTTTGTCACAAAGGCAAAGCAACAGCTGACATGTTGTTTATATGGAAAACGGTAATTTGAAACAGCTTTAAGAGATGAAACATTCTGTATCAGATAACACAATCCTCAGTCTGTGCTCCTCGGAGGCTAGTAACTCTTGTTGAGCATCTCACCTAGGAAGAAAGCTTGGCTGTCTGGAATAAGTGCTAATTAACTAAAACTCAGTTTTGAAAAAGAGTTTCTGCACAGGAGAGTTTGGCAAATGTTTCTTTTCCAAAGCATTTCATTTATCTGAACAAAACACTGCATTTTAGCTCTAATTACACTTTGACCAGCTATACTGCTGCTTCCCAGGGAGCTACAAATCTGCACCACAGAAGCAGTCAGACTGGCTGGATTGCCTTTCTTTTTTTCCATATATTTGTTTATTTACCTGGTTTGGAAGCACTGTAAGTCAGCTGTTTGCTCCTTCCTTCGGATGAGAGCCATTCTGGATACAGTTTTACAGTCTGACTGCAAATCCACTGCTGAGGGAAGCTGCTAATGCAGAGCCTCACGGCTGTACTGCAATCTGAATTAACATTTCTGGGTCTGCCAAAGATGTAGAAACATTGCTACTCATTTAATAGACGATAGGAAGGAGTTTTCCAGGCAGGCAAATTCAAAGCATCGTGCAGATGCTATCCCTTCCATTTTTTTCTGTGAACGTCAGCAGGTAGAGCAGAGAAGCATGACAGACAAAGTAGCTTCCCAGCTAAGCCATGTCCTCACAGATGGGGCACCTGGGTTGCAAAAGCAGAAGAAATTTTTATTTCCATTAAAGACAGCGTTTAAGAGACTCTCGGTGCAAACTGTAAGCAGCTGCTTAGAGATTACCAAGGTTAGTCGTGGAGAACAGAGAGCAGCACTAAGAATGTCTTCATGCTACACAGCAAGGATGTGAGGGCAGTTTATGGGACAAGCTGCAAACAAGTCTGTCATTTATTCAGGCATCCTAAGAACATCCTTCAGTTGCTGTGTGGGGGTGGCAAAGGAGCAAAAGTGACCTCGTAAGGTTTGGAATCAGTGTAGTGATGGCTGAGACTTCCCCTGCTGTGGTTCTGCGACGTTGGGAGATGAGCCTGGCATGTGCCCATGGTGCACATCTCACAGCCATCAGCAAAGCCCTCCATGTTGCACAAGAACAGCTCCCTGAACGCTCCCATCTGCTAAAGGACACCTGCTGCCGTGTCCTGGGGTCTCTTACACAGCAGATTGCATCACAACATTTGACGCTGCAAGACACAAAGAGATTATCCACTTTTTCAGTATCACAACACGCTTGTTTTGTCCTTTTGAAAATCCTCAGATATTTCATGAGCATTCGCTCCGTATTTCCCACTGTAAGTACGGTTTGAGTCTCACAGCTTTGCAGAGGGAGCACATCCCACAGCTCAAGGAGTTGAAACCATCCTTGCCTTAGCATAGCTCAACAAAATCCACGGCTACCGAAGCTTCAAGATGCTTGTAGTTCTTGCAGGTGCCATTCTCTGCCTTGAGGAGGGAGAAGACAGCACACAGCCACATATTTGCCAACCAGATCTTCCCCTGTTGTGGATATAAAAAGATGGGTCAGAGCTCAGCTCTGCTCCCATCAGGAAAGGCTGTTGCTCCTCTATGAATCTCCCCAGCACCTCCCCAAGAATGCAGGCTGTTCATCCAGCAGCACATCCAGCTGTGGAAGGGCTGTTCCTGCTGCACTGCACACTGCCATCCAGCCACTGTGCAGCAGCTGCTCCTCTGCGTGGCTCCAGCTGCCCTTTGGTGCCCTGCAGGCAGCCAGGACACGGCTGCTCTTCCAGCACAGGCTTAGCAGCAGGCTCCTCTCCTGCTGGGGCTGCAGATGTGCTCATCCAGCCAGCAGTAGTTGGCTATAAGCTTGGGCATGGATTTATGTTTTACTGACCACACATTTAACATCCTCTCTGCATTTTCAGGAAAAAAAAAAGATGTTTCCCACATGCAGGAGCCAAATCCACCAACCAGAAATGGGAAGGACAGAGTAAAACACTGCCTGCTTCTGCACGTGATAAAATCAGTAGCACTCCTCTTTCTGAGAAACATTTCTTGGGACTGACACAAAATATTTTCATTTAGATTCTGGACTTCCATTACATGCAGAAGTTACAGCTCTCCCTTCACATTTCACTCCAGCTTGCCGGTTTTGACAGACTGTCTTTGGAAGATAGACACCTATTACAGAGTGGTGTCCCATGATGGTTTTGTGCAGAGCTCTGCAGCCCATCTCTGCCTCAACTCACAATCCCCTCGACTCCGCCACCCAGCTCTGTGTCATTCCAGAGTCACTGCATCCTAGTTTGTTGTTCTGCTGTTTAAGTCTGTGAGCATTTACAAGAGAAAAGGCTCTGGATCAGCCTCCTGCTTCCCCGACACCCTTGTGCTGTCAGACACTGCAAGCCTGCTTGCTTAAGCATCTATCAGGAAACCTCGTAGTATTGAAGAGCTGCACAAGCACCTCTTGGGGTGTTACAGACCAACTGTCTATGTAAAATTTCAGTTGCAGAACAAGCTTCAGTTTTCACTGTGTCAAACCTCATTATACTTTGCTTTCACAAGCAGAGCAATAATTTGTTTTGTCACAGATTGATGAGATGCCACGGCCAGCACTCCCCTGACCCACATACTCCCTTCTGAGACTCGTGCATCAAAGGAGCTGAAGACCTCTATTTTTAATTACTTTCTAGCATGCAATTAAAGTAGACTCAAGGTAAAATGAAGGGGGGAAAAACAACTCTTGAAAAAACCACAGGTTGCTGTACTCCTTTCTTAATAAAAGTCAAGTTGTGGCCCATTGCCTGGAGTTGCCTCTCCAGCGTGAAAGCCATACTACATTATTTAATTTTTGGACTTCCCTGGAGCTCATAGATGAGCCTGGACTCTGTAAGTTCAACTCACAGAGAATCTCACAAAGTCACAGAAGCAGCAGCTCTCATCTGAGCAAAGGCAGCCGACCCAGCAGCTCCCCACTGCTTACTCTCTGCAGGCTTCTGGTGTCCACCTCTGCCTTCTTCTCAAAGTGGCAGAGCAGTGTGACTCACCAGTATCTCACTGATCATTCCTGCTTCATTTGGACTATTGATTCTTTTTTAAAAGCAAGAGCACGTTCCAGTGATTGTTGAATGCCCAAGCACTGTGAACACAGCCATCTCCAGGAAGAGTGGTGCCATGTGAAACCAGCTCACTGTTCCATCCTCACTGCTGTTAATATCCTGAACATGACGTGCTGGCCAGCAGCTTCCCTGGGAGAGACAGCTCTAGGAGAAGGAACGCAATAGAGCACAGTGGGACGGGGGGGTATTCACAATTCATATGTATGAGAAAAGTTTGTGGTTGTAAAGGTTGGAAAGCAATGGTTATTTTGCTGCTACACACCGGCTGGTAAAAGGCAGCAGGGTGAAACAATGCTGCAGAAGTGAAGCATGCAAAGCTGCTGCAGTATCACAGGGCAGCTGTGGAGAAAATTCGCTAGCTGATCTCAGGTTTCTGTTTCAAAGATCAGGGTTTCTCAGCAGGCAATAACTGCACCCAAAAAAAGCCTCTATATATTAACACTGCCACACCTGCCTCCCTGTTATCCATCAGGAAAAAAAAAAAAAAATCAAGTCAAAGGCTCTATCAGACTTGTCAAAACAGGAGAATGCTCCTGCATGTCAGCCTCATCAATCAGCTGCTGACACTGCAGGAAATACAGCATTAGGTTTCACAAGGATAATAAACACTTTTTACACCTGACATTGATTTTTAGCTTTTTTTTTTTTAATTATTATTAATACTTTAGACCAAAAAGGAAGAAGCTGTAAAGCAAGGCAGAGAGAAATGAGAGTCTTAATGAGCACATTGTGTTTGGTCTCGATGACAGTTGGTATTGGCCCCATCCAATGAAGGAGGCCAGCAAGACAATATCACAGGTGGGAAAAACATCAGGTCTTCATATTATTTGTAGGGTTTTTGTTTGTTTGTTTGTTTTATTTTGTTTTTACAGAGCTGAAAAGCATGGTAAATCTCACAGTTTGGGGATTCCTACCGTTATATCAGAGATCACAGTTAATTAGAAAAGTAGTTCAGGGCTTCACTCCTCCAGTAAAAGAGATGAGACGCACAGAAACTTCACTGACTCAGCTCTGTGGTTACCTCAGCCTGACTCAGACCAGAAAGATGCTGTGAAATCACCATTCCCAGCCCCACAGGGACGTGGGGCTTCTCATGGCATCCATGCACTGAGATGCATGGCAACCTGCTTCCCCTCGAGGCAAGTAATTAATGCAGCTGGATTTCCATCTGTGTATGAAGCAAAATGACTCCCTGACAACAAAGGCAAATGATCAGTTCATGTTTGTGAAGCACTAAGACCTGCCATGCCAAATACTGGAAAATCAAGTAATCCATCCCAGTGCCACACCGCCCCAGTGCCAGTCAATCACATGGCTGTAGGCTCTTGTCCTTCCCTTGTACACACTCACCTTTTTCACCTTGTTTTAATTCACACACAGTTTATTTTGATGGAAGTGAGGCGTTTTGTTTGTTTGCTTGGCTTTAGTGAGGCTTATTTTTGTTAAGCCACACAGGAAGGAAACTCAGTGCCACGCACATCTTCTTCCCTCACCACATATTTGCTCATCTCTGGTGTCTGCTCTAGCACCAAGACAGGTTCCAGGTAAACACATGCTCAAGTTAGTTCCTGAAAATACTGACCAAGTAACAACAATGCACAAAGTGTGCCTTTTTGGTGAGATGAATGCTTGGAAGTCGTTGTCAGGCTCTGTCAGATTGTTTCTGCCAGGATGTCAGGGAGTTGCTGCAGCTGCTGCAGCCCCCATCTGCTTCATCCAGCCATCCCATTTCCTACAACCTGAAACACAGAAATCTGCTTTTGTTCTGCATCCCGCCTTGCATAACAGGGCTTTAATTCAGCTGTTGAATTAAATCTTGAATTTGAATCTACATGCTAAATAGGAATGGTTAGCACGTCCGTGCCTCTCTATATGGCTGATCTCATTGGCTGATGCTACTGGGAAGTAGAGGGGAAACCTTTCTGCACTGAGTTGGCTGCAAGCATTCCTCCAGCCCCTACACTGCTCCTCTGAAACCACAGCAATAATCTGGAAAGAACCAAGCAGGATTTCAACAACTGAAGTTCCCTTCCAAGAAGGCTTTTCACACCACAGAAGCCATTGACTCCAATACATCAGCTAACCACAGGTGCATTAAAATCAGAGTGCTTTGCCTAAAATCATCTCAATGTTCAGTGATGTTATGACCACAGATTGCCACGGTCTGCCAAAATAAAAGCAAGGACTGCAAGCTGATGCAGGAGGTGTGCACATCTGCATATTTAGCTACAGGCTGTCAGGGAACACAAAATGGCACAGTATTACGCAGAGTACCAATTGTTTTGGTTTGTGCACCTTCCCCTGGGCTCCCACAGACATGCAGTTTGTTGAAGGCAGCCAACATTGAACCAGGATTTCAGCAGGAGCACTGGAAGGTGTGGGCTGCACAGTGGCTGCAACCTCCACCAGCCCTTTGCTGGTTTGGGGCAGCATGGGCTGCCTGCAAGGAAAGCTGGGGACGGACTCTTTATAAGAGCATTAGTGACAGGATGAGGGGAAATAGTTTTAAGTTGAAAGAGGGAAGATTTCGACAAGATAGTAGAAAAATTCTTTACTGCGAGGCCTGAAACAGGTTGCACAGCAAGGCTGTGGATGCCCCCTCACTGGAAGCACTCAAGGCCAGGCTGCAGGGGGCTGTGGGCAGCCTGGGCTAGAGGGAGGTGTCCCTGCCTACAGCAGGAGGTTGGAAGTACATGATCTTAAAGGTCCCTCCCAACACAAACCATCCTATGGTTTTACATTTGTAGTCATGTATTTAATTAGGTAGACCAGCCAGCAGATGAGGCTGATGAGCTCTTTCACCAGGTGGGTTTGAGTGAGCTTCCATTCAAATGTGATGGAGGCTGCAGGACAGAGGTGGTAGAAGCTATAGAACAAGATTTAAACATCACCCAGAGACGTGGCGATGGTGTTTGGTACCTTCAGAAGCCCAGCAGCAGAGCTGCCACTGGGCCACGTGATGCAGCTCTCAGAGAAGTGGCAGAAGGGATCCAGGCAATAAGGAGAATGCCCCAGAGCTGGGGGTTGCAGGGACACAGAAACACACCTTCAGACAACACAGAACAAACTAAGCAGGGCTCCTCCACTGCCAGCCAGCTTCTGGCACAGAGATGCTCCGAGTGGGCAGCTTGGTGACTGGCAGCACCCCTCCACAGTGCTCCAACAAAAAGCAGATCCCTCTGCTCATCTGCTGGCCATGCTGAGCTGCAAAACAGCCTTGAGGAGAAAGCTGCGGCCTTAATCCCGGTCCTTCTTGTATGCTGACAGCTCACAAAAGATCCGACGTTTCACGGGATGAAACATCCTCGATCACCTTTGCCACTTGGAAACTGCTAATTGCCAGGACATGGCTCTTAATGAGTGCTATAGCATTTATGGACACTATTTATTTGGAGAGGTGTTATCTTGCAGCCAGTTTCCTGCCACAACCACCACTGAAGCTGTCACCCACTACAGTTATACAATGCCTGGCTCTGAGCTTTCAGGCCAAAATCATCTCATTCCTTGTACAGAGAGAACCTCATCCACACGTGCTCCAAGTGACGGACTGCTCTGAGCTGCTTTCAAGTGAGACCCATCCAACTTGTTCTGCCTTTTCAACACATTAAAATTCACACAATCCCAACTCATTTCTCACAGTCTTGTCTGAAAAGACACGATGTATTTCTGCTGCTCTCCAGCTGTACAGCATCTGTAACTGAAATCATTTTTCAGCATTTTTGTAATAACAGTTTTAAACATTTCTCCATGAGCCATACTGGACTCTCTAAAAAGAAGTGGCTATTAGCTTTTATCCCAGATCTGTATTTATAGTTCTTCACCAAATCTATTTCAACCTCGTCATTTTTTATGTTTCCTATTTTTATTTTTTTATTTATTTATTTTAAGAACTCTCAATACACTGCAGCAGAAGAGATCATGGAATAAAGTTCATCCTAACTACTTGCTTCTCCACTCGTGACACGTCACAGCCACTGATTTGTTGATGAGTTCCACTTCAAAAGCTTCATCCTGCACCTAACACCTGTACTCATGTCAGCAGTGGGACCTGTGTGACAGTGAGGTATGATCTGCAGTCCTCACTCTCATGTCTGCCTTAGAACTGGGGCATCACTTTCTGCACATAGAAATGAGTAAATCCTCCAATTATGGCAGTCTGAACCTCAGATAAGAACATGCAACCCAAAGAACTCTGCCCAGGTCAAGGATTTAGCTTCAGGACTGCATTTATTGCATTTGGTTATTTTCCCAGACCAATGCCCACTGCTGCTTTCCAAGAGCACTTCATCAAAGAGCATCAAGGAAGAGTCACAATGCTCCACAGCCACCCCAATGTGGGGTGGTGCCACAGGAACCCCAAGGGTTTTGTGCCTGCTGCTCTTTCTGTCCAGTTTTGAGATTCTGCTCAAATACAAAATATTGCTATTCATGCAAATAGAACCAGTTGCAACACAGTGTGCAACAACATAGCATGAAACCTTTTGCTGCATGGAAAGGAGCAAGTACTGCATTACAGCTACCACCATGACTACAGCAACGTAGCAAAAACATTGACAGACCCTTAACCATTATGGAGCCTCCTGGCAATGCTATAATTAGATCCAACATAACTATTAGTCATCTTAATCAGTATACACACTGCTTGCTTAGCACAATAAAGTTACAAAGCAAGGATGCCACTTAATGAGGTGACCTGGGAATTGATGCCTGTCCATATTTCACTTATTTAAAGTGTCCTTACCGAGATTAAATCTAGTATTTATAACTAAGCCTGGGTACTTGCATGGAACTCTACCTGTACATAAAATCACCTGTTAACATTATATGTATATAAAATATCTGAAGGACATTTCTGAAATTGTAGTAACAGTTCATTTGGAACCGTGTTCTGAGGAGAGAAATGCATCCCAATTGTAGAAACTCAGGTTAACTGTATATTCTAGGAAGTGTCTAATATGTCATAAAAGAAAACGCATTCACTTAAATTCTCATCATCCTTCCAGTCCTCCTGATGATCCTTACTGTTTCCCTAGCACAGTGCTCTTTACAGCCCCTCATGTCAGTGCCTAATGGTTCCACTGTCCTAACGAGAAGGCAATGTCTGCTCCAAAACCCCACTGAGCTGCAGCTAACCTCAGCAGTGAAGTATCCACACATAGTAAGAGAAATATTAAAAACTATGCTACGTGTGCCTGAAGACATTGAGCTTGCACCTGCAGCTCAGGTCGGTGCATCCATCCATCAGTGTTCCTGCAGCCTGACTCAGACTTATGGCACAGGGATGCAAAGCAGTGCCTGCCCTACAGCCAACAGTAGGGAGGAGATGGAGTTTCAGAAGAAAGCGCAGCATTTTGAGAGCACTGAGAGATAAGACCTCTATTAAAACTGTAAATGCCTGCCTGCTCTGAACTGCAGCTGTAACTTCTGCTCTGCTGCGAGTTGGAATTCATCCGTGCTTTCCTCTTTTTGGTTCCCTGCCTTCCCCATGCTTGTTGCAGGAGGCTTCCTAAGGAATACAAAAAAAATGCTCTTCCTTCAAAGATTTTCTAGACATTTTCTGCAGGTTTTACTTTTTATTTATTTATTTCTAGTAGGACTAAGTAACCTCGTTCCTCTATCAGAGAAGCGTTCATTCTTACAAACATCAGCCATCAGACATTTAAAGCCAGTGGAAACTTGGCATCAACACAATGGCACAACAAAATCACCCTGTACCCCGCAAGCACCTGATGCCTGCAGTGCTGGCGAGGCACTGAGAACACATCTGTGTCACCCAGCAAGCAACCCTGGATTAGAGCCTTGGGTTAGATTCTGAGTCTCTGTCTTCACCTCAGAAAGCAGCAGCAGGTGGCCTGTGCACTCTTCATCTCACAGGTCTGTGGCAGTTCTTTATCGGTGGCTTTATTGAAACTTGTGGCCTTAGATTTGCAGCGTCAGGCAAGGCTGGTACAGAAGTGCTGGTTATGTTTAGCAATAGCAGCTGTACAAGTTCCGTATAGATTTCTCAACAAGAAGGCATGCCCACTTTGCCAAACACAGATGCACCCTATGCAGCAGGAGACACAGAGTAAAGCAGAACAGAGCAGCTGACAGCCTCCAGTTGTGCCTTTACCCACACAGAGGCAGTGCCACTGCCCCACGTTTAGGCTTGGATTGGGTAGAGAGCCTCTCCGTGCTCCCAGAGTACAACATCACACACAACAAACAGCTTAGATGTGACACGATGGCATTTGGCAGGGAAACTGCTCCTGAGAACAAGAGCCTGCAAGAAAAATGAAGACAAAACAAGAGTGTCATCACATTTGGTGCAGAAGCCAACCATACCTCCTCGCCAGCTACCTGCTGACGTTGCCAGACTTGAACCTCCTGCCTCCAGCCCACAAAGCCCACCACAGCAGTTAGCAATCTGTTCACACCCTCATTAAGCCGATTAGCCATTAGTGATGGAAAAGTCTCTAGGAATGCCACAGTGCCATTGCCCTGTGACAAATCCCATTCCTCCTAAGTGGAGAGCATTTAATGCTGACTATCCCAACGTTAATTTGAATTTAAAGAAAAAAAGAATTAATGAAGAATATTGCTTCAGTAGGCAGACTGTAGTAAATATCAACGTTTCATCAAGGCTCTTCTTTCATTAGTTCTAGGCCAATCACATCAACCATTTCTTTTCCAGGATAATTCTTCAAGCTATTAAAAAACTGTGGAAAAAAAAATGAAATACTCTCTCACTTCCTCACTGCAAAAGCCTTTCAAATGAACACTATTAAAGATATGGGGAGAACAGGAGAGTTATTGTTTGCCACAGATGAAGTGCCTTGCCAAAACAACGCAGAAAAATCGATATTCAGTACAGCCAGCAACAGAAGACAAAGAAATAAAGCTTATGTATAACGGTAGAAGTTTAGGAAGAGGTAAATAAAGTCATGTTAGTGGGCTTCAGCTGTGGTACACGCAGGAGTTACAGCATGCATTACCTGTCCAACCTGATGGGACACCAAAGGCAGTTTGCACTGCGTCATGTCTGCCAGATGCCCACCATAAGTGACGGTCTGAAGAAACAAAACAAACGAAGCACAAGGCCAATGTCCAGGAAAAACTAATCATGCCTCAAAGAGACACTTGAGCAGACCGAGAGGGACTCCACTGACCAACAATATTCAGCAAGCATTCCCTTGATATTCTTCAAGATTAATACAGTTCTTGTTTTGTAAAGAACAAGATCTGTAACTTGTGCAGCAAAGTTACCCTGTTGTGCTCATCTCACAATCGTGTCTCTTCAGACCACAGGTGAATTGCTGCTGTCACTGTTCTGCTCACAGCACCTCACCACCAGTGCCACTGCACACAGTGCTGGGCACAGCTGAGACACTTCCACAGCCCCAGACACAAAGCCAGGCCTGGCGGCTGGGCCAGCAATAGCAACAGAGGGAGGCACTGCTTAACTGACGTGAAGGTACAGAAGGCATCCCTGGAGACAACGCTCATTCATGCAGCTTCCCACTGCATGCAGATAGCAGCACAGCTTTCAGTTCAGGCTGGCAAATGCTGTATTCAGCTCCAGAGGAACGGCACAAGGGCCTGAACTGCCTTGGGCCACCTCTCTTTTTAAAGCAGAAGGGTACCTGGGATCGCAATGAGATGGAGAATCTCATCCTTCAGTGTATCACAGCCACGCTGAGATGTGACAACACGCTGTGAGTACCGACTTCCCTGATAAAGAAAGAAGAGTTAAGTCAAAGGCCTATTATAGGTAAGTGAATTATCAGATACAAGACCTTCCAGAAGACTTCAGAAAAATATTTAAAAGATGCACGTAGGTCAGAAATCAGTTTTGCAACTCATTTAAAAGGCAGATTTCCTCAACACCGCTTCACTTCCTCTGCTGACACTCTAAGTTCAGCATTCACGTCAGGACAACACCAAGCACAAAACAGCAGCACAACCTTGATGTGAAGTGGGTACAAGGAAAACGGTACCACACTGGAGGCACATCTCAGGCTCGCAGGTGACTGCACTGCAGTTTGAACTACCTGAAACACAACCTCGCCATATTCATAAACTCTTCTGCTTCCGTTCTGTACCATTTATTCCCAAAATCAAAAAGCACAATGAAAAGATCCTGGCTCTGCATCTTGACTCCCTCCCAACCAAGGCAGTGATGTGCATGCACACCACTGAGACCCCCAGCCTTCTGCTCTCCAGACTGGGTAGACCAGAGCAGCTGTGTGCTCTGTAGCAGCCATGATGATGATGAGAGGGAAGAGAAAAACTGTCCTGGACCCCTAACTGCCAGAAGGATACTGAGTTGCTCAAGCACATGCAGGAAACAGCAAGGTTGGTAAAGAGACCAAGAGAGAAAGAAGACTAGTAAGGAACTGCTGAAGGAATTGGGGCTGTTTGGTTTGGAGAAGTTTAAGGGGACACCTCAGTGCTCTCTACTGGAACTACCTAGAAGTTCTTCTGGAATTACCTGGAAGGAAGGTCTCAGGCTCTTTTCTCAGGTGACAAATGACAGGACACAGGGAAAGAGCCTCAAGTGGTGCCAAGGCAGCTTTAGATTAGATATTAGGAAAGATGTCTTGACATAGGCAGTGCTCAAGTGTCAGAACGCACTGCTCAGGGCAATGGTGCAGTCCCCATCCCTGGAGGTGTTGCAGAGACACGGGGATGTGGCACTAAGGGACATGGGTAAGTGGTGGGATTTGACAGGCCAGGCTGATGGTTGGACTCAGTGATCCCGAAGGTCTTTTCCAACCCAGATGACTCTTGATTCTAATCACAGCTTCTTTAAGGTCTCGTCTTTTTGTGATGAAGAAGTCCAGACATTGGAGCAGAAATTCCTCTGTGGCCCTTGAGAAGCCCACGCTGGATCAGGCTCATCCTGAAAGCCCTTGCTTCAACAACAGAGAAGTGTGAGGATGATGGGAGGAAGAGAGCAGCTCTATGGACTTAGCACAGGCCCTCATGCCCATCCCCCTGTGCTTCTCAGGGTGGGGAGTTAAAGCACTATGTTTAATTGGCAATAAATCAAATTAATTTTCCCTAAGTCAGATCTGTTTTGTCTGCTACAGTAAGTGATAAGTGATCTCCCCATCTTCACCTTGACCCAACAGCTTTTCCATCTCATTTTCTCCCCATCCTATTGAGAAGGAGTGAAAGAGAGGTTGAGTGGGAGCTGGCCAGGGTCAACTCATCTCATCAACTCACCTCATCATCTCATCAACTCAACTCATCAACTCACCCATCTGTCCAAAGCCCTTCATATGTTAAATTCTCTCCAGGATATTCTTTCCAATGCTGTCTGATTAGAATTAGCATATGAACTCAAACTCATTAAACAGTTCTACAGAACTAACAAATACAGGCCATTCCCTGTCAGATAAAAAAAAGAGATGCTCAAAAGTAAAGAAAGTTTTAGTAGCATACTGTTTAGTGCTCATTATCACCTCACCTTCCGTTTCCTTCTCCAAGTTACAGCTGGACTTCAATGCTGAAAAATTCAGAAACTTAAATAAAGAGGGAGAAATTTAATTGTTATGAAAGGACACGTTTTCAAACAAAACTCTTAAGTCTAGAAATGGTTCGCTTTCACCTCCAGCAGAGGAGTATTTCACTACTGGGGAGAACTGAGTAAGCAATGAAGATTTTGCTTTTCCCCCTGAAATACATGCACTTGCTTTGAAATATAGGGATGAAGGATTTTATTCTAAGAGTTTATTCATAATAAATAAAAGGAAAATGGTTTCAAGCTGAACTGCTTTGCAAATTAGAGCTTCACTTCAGCTTCTTCCATCTCACGAGTCAAAACTTTTCCTTTCATTAAGTGCAGCTGAAATTCCCATTTACTTGTGACTGAATATAGTGCCCCATTCAATCCACAAAAAAATATTCTATTTATCGGAATGCTTCAGCTTCAGATCATTCTGGGCTAATATTTGTTCAGCTCAGCTAAACTGAAAACCAGAAGCAGATCTGTATTTAAATGAAGCAGAATAATTTTTTCCAATCCTGTATCTGTGTCAGCCTAATCAGGTCACTGGTGGGAGCTGTTGACTGGCAGAAACACAAGACTTTCTCTTGATGAAAAATGACTGACCTTGCTTTCAAGCAATCTAGTTTGTGCCAACATTGCTTTTCCTCAGTAAATAATAGGCTCTAAGTGGCACATCCATTCCTCCTCAGTACAGACAAGTCTTGGGATGTTATTTTTGGGCATCTCACAGTAACGATGTGTTCAATGCAATGCTTGGAGTATATCTATGGTAATTATTCTTTGTCTGTTCTCTCGCACTGGTCAGCTCCAGAGACACCTCATAAAACTGCAGCCTCACTTGGATGCAGAAATGGTAGCAAAAACATGAAAAGCTCTGGTAACACTTGGCTGGCTTTGAACAATACCACCGCACCAAAATAATTAAACACAAACAAACCCACCTCTGGCTGAAGATGCCAAACAACTGAACTTCAGCATAACTCCTGCTTTAGCTGTCTCCAATTCTCCCACTTTTGGTATTTCCTTTACATGCTAACAATAACCCAAGTTGGAAGGGACCCACAAGGATTGTCAGCTCCCAAGTCATACCAGTATTGCAAGTAACACAGCTTATCAGAACCAAACCAGCCCTGAGCTGCTCACCTCCATTACAGCCATATCAAATAATCCCACGCTGCTTTGTACACAGTTCCTCAGGGTCTCAGCCCAGGTCTCCAGACGAGTTGTATTACGAGAAGTTTGTCAGTATCCTCAGTAATTCAGTAGAACTTCTGGTCACGATGGCACAGTTCGCAAAAAACTCCTCATTCCCCTGGAATTAAACATTAAAAAGACGCTAAGCCAGACTAAAATAATCCAATGCCTGTATTTAAATACATGCTTTGTCATCCACATTACTAGGCTAAATATGTAAATGCCTTTGCTCAGCACACTGACTACTAAGTGCATAGCAGAGGCAATTCTGCTTACTCAGACTGCTCTCTAATCACAAGTCATCTCTACTGGGAAATCATCTGAGGTGCCAGTTATGCTGTAGCATACAAGCAGCTCATCTGAGCTTTGTAATGATTTATCAGTGCAGTCAATCTGGTAGTGTTAGTGCTGGCTATCAGAGAGCTGCAGTTAGCAGTGCTCATTGTGCAGTGTAACATCAGAACACATCTTTGCAACATAGTGCAGGTTAGAATGGGACTGCTTTGACTAGACCTGAGTTGTTTTAACAAACAGATGTCTGTCTGCACCAAAAGGAGATTCATCCTTTGCCTGATGCAGGCATTATTCATAGGATGCCTTAAGGCTCTTGATCCCATTTAGTGCAATGCCAGGTCACTATCTTCCTCCAGGTAATGCTGTTGATCAGCACGATGTGATTTGTCGTTTCTAGGCTGACGACACCCAGCTCTGTGACTTTTCAAAGCCTAGCACTGCATACACTGTCACACCACTTCAAACATGAGAATTAATGCAAAACTGCTTCAACTTGAAGTCAGATAAAAGATGGTCTGCTAACGGGTCCAGGCACTTGAGAACAAACTGCTCTTTCCCAAGCTAAGTTCTGGAAATGGAAACATCTATTTAAATTCTCATGGTAGGATTTAGAGCGTTTAGACTTGGTTCAGACAATCTCAAAGCAAAACAATGCATGGCTCCAGCAGCCCCTCCAGCAGCACCTTCGCTCCATCCAGAACAGCTGCCCACGGCCTGTGCTGCCAAGGCAAGGGCTCATTCTGAAGGAAAAGTCAGAGCTGCAGAAGTCCCTGGCAGAAGACAATTGCTTGGTGGCTGCAGCCATATTACATGCAGAGAGATTGCTTTTTCTGAATCCAGAGCTCTCAGCCTGAACTGTTCTCCCAACAATTAATCTGACCTAAGACAAATTTGAGAACTCGACGTCGTAAACAGTAACAGATGCCAGCATTAAGTTTCTCTCCATCCAATTCCTAACAAAAAGGCCACTACCACACTATCCCTGATCATATCTTCAACAGCATCATGGCCAAAAGGCTTATGGGGCAAAATCATTCCCCAAGCCACACAAACAGGCTTTCAGAAGAAAAGGTTCAACTCTTCATTGATATGAAGTCTAAGAAGTTGACCGAAGCAACAGCAGATTGAAAAAGCTCAGTTTGAACTCAGAAGGCAAAAGCAGGAAGCTGGGAAAGTGATGTGATTTGCTGATCCACCTGATGTAAACAAGAACTAATCCTTCTTTGTTTATTTATCTGAAGGATATATATATTTTCCTCCAATAAGTCTCCCATCCATTCAGTAGACTGATATAGACAAGATACCCAAGCAGTGAATAATTAAAAGGCTGTTTCAGAGATTGGCAGTACTGATTATACACCAAAGGAATCTCCTGATAAACACGAGTGAAAAGGAGACCAGAATACCTGGCAACATGAAATGAAGTTCTGATTCATTAAAGACTGGCAGTAAGGCCTGAATCTCCTGTGCCACGTGCACTTCATTTCTCACATTAATGCTAGGTGGAACAGAGAAGTCTCCTCAGACACGTCAGTCAAAATCCAGTCCAATGCCTTTAGAAGAACCTTTAAGAGATTGCTCCTCCTTGGCTGTTTGAAACCAACTTTGAAAATAGCTCAAAAGGTTGAAAAATCCCTGATTTTTGGGCCAACTGACCAGGGATGGAGCTTTCTTAAATAGCTCCTTAAACTCCTGCTAACAGCCAGCACAGTACAGCTGTAGGGTGCAGATTCTTGCTCAGCTCACTGAAAATCAGCACGGCAGTTCAGTTTTCCAGAGCTGAAGTCAGAACTTCTGTAAGCACAAAAAAGGAATCACAACACCAAAAAAAAGAAAAGGAATAATTAAGAGACAGGGAAGGGCCACAGCAGAAGGCCCTGGATTTTAAAGGCAGAACAGCACTTTTTCTTCTCTCTAGACATAACGCTTCAGTACCTTATAGTTGTTGGTCTGAACACTGAAGAGATACCCAGGAAAATGTAACAGCTGTCAGTGATCTCAGGATTCTTTGAGGGATGCTATCTGGTATTTCTACACCTGTGACAAGTTTGTTGACAGAGGCATCAGCACTTACTGGGCAGAAGGGGATAGATGTGCAGCTCCTCTTTTCGAAGCACCACAAGTAGAGATGCTCTGAAAGGCTCCCTGTGCTGCCTGCTGCACTGCACTCCTTAAGGGGGAAAATATAACAGTAATAAAGAAAAAAAACACAAGTTTTTGTTTTTGTAAGGTGTGGAAGGCCTTATTTATGAGAGTCAAACAAGCTGCATGAATACACATGTGCACCAGTTCTTTAACACAGCAGAAACCACAACTCACTGCATGACCAGAATTCTACATATGCTACTCCTGAACCCCAATTGCTCCCAGCAGTGTTAAATCATCCCTCACAAAGCAAAACGACAAAAACGTCGCACCAACAGTGAACACATAAAAACAAACAAGCTTCCATGCAGCTATAGAAACTGCTTGACAACAACAATAGAAATTGAAGACTTTGCTCCCAATGCAGTTATCTGTATTGTACTCAGTGCACCCATTGTGTTATCATCATTTAAAACCTAATAATCTGCATAATTAACAGATGACATCCTATAGATATCACTGCAATAATCCACACTGATATCAATTTATACTTTTTCCCAAGAGTGTCGAGGTCAATTTATCAGGATGAATTACACTTACTTACTGTTTTGCCCAACGCAGCCACTTTTCCCCCAAAATAAATGCGGTTCCAGCAGTTCCAAAATCTTCAGGAAATGCAGATGGGAAGAGTAGAGACCAGAGAACCGGTTCAGAAGCTCAGACAAATGGAGAATGAAAACCGTTTGAGAAGATACAGAGAGATTTCAGCTGACACTGAAGCACCCCGAGCACCGGATAGGAGCTCTGCATACAAACTGAGATGCAGCCACATTTCATCTCTGCAAGATGTTTCCACCAGCCTTCTCTTCCAAGCGGGCAATAAAGAGAAACAGAAATCAATTCCCACAGGAAAACGGAAAGCATACTTTGCTGCAGTGCTTCTGCTATGGGAGCTGTCTGTAGCCTACAGCACATGGAAGCAAGCAGCCTGTTGAGCAGCTCTGGTCAAAGTCACTTGGCAGACCAGCAGAAGATGCTGCAGTGAATTAGAGCTCTGCTGCTTTCAGACCAGGAGTGAGAAAAGGCAGACTTACTCTGAGACCAACCCAGGGCTCAGTTTAAATGCTACCTTTGTAGAACTACAGGCATTGCAATTCTTTAAGCATAAAGAAAAACACTTCTTCAAAATTACAAGTTATAACCTCTTCACAATGTTGTAACGCCAGTCAGCTCCAGTTCAATTAACAGGGCTTTTGTTGCTGCACTTGTTCACGTTTTTAAACAATCATTAAAACAGACATGAAAGCTGCAAACCTGAGGTGGTGAAATACTGTTAACTGATGAATACAAGTCTCCGTTTTTCTGCGTATTTTGATATTGAAATCCCACAAAAGGATGACAGGATGCAGCACCAAGGCTTGCGATTCAGGCTCTGATGACTGAACTATATTGCATCAAAAGGAAACACGCACAGACAAAACTTTGATGCTGTTATTCTTTCATTCAAATGCAGTGGGCTTTGTTCCCTAGCTGAAACATCGGTGCTGCAAAGCATGTCTCTTTGTACACCAATGCAAGGCTTTCAGGGCTGGAGCAACACTGAAATGAGTGCTGCTCTGTGCAGAGAGGGTTAGAAGTTACCAACTGAGGTCTCTTCCTATGTGAGCTACCCCCACGTCCTGTGATTTTGCTGTGTACTGGTGCTTCAATCCAGCAGCTCTCAGACCACAGCCATTAAGTGTTCAGGACTGTTCCAGGTTACTGACTGAACACCAGCACTGGGTAGAACAGTTCCTATAAAGCCAGCATAGCAAACCCTTCTGAACTCACATTTGCTTCAGAAATATAATTATCTACACAAAGATTTCATATTCCTTCATTTCTTGTACAAACGGAACTGAATGCTTCTTGCTTCAGTAGCAGGGTTCTGAAGAGCTGACTCTAAAAACAGCTGAAGGCTATTGTATAGGCAGAAGGATCAACACAATGAAAGGATGTCACAAACAAACTCACTCACCCACCCACCCACCTCCAAAGACCCAGGCCTGCAGAAAACCTCCATAAAGAACAGATCTCCAACCAGAGCTCCTTCCCCAGCAGCACTCAGCCCTTCAATGAGGTCTAAGAGAGGTGCAGCCAGGCTCCATCCCTTCCCATCACACATCTGAACTGCCTTCACCTGTGCTCCCAGGGCTCACCCAGTCCTTTCCCCAGGTGCTCCATCAGTGGTTCAGGCTGGGACTCAGCATTTCCCATACAGTTATGCTTGAGGCTGCATGACAGAAGTAGGGAAAGAGAGAAGGGAAGATGACACTGTTCCAGTAATATCATCAAATATCATTAACATCCCACCATCTACAAAAAAAAAAAGCAAACAAAAAAGAACAAGGAAGCTTTCCGCAATGATAATGTTATCCAAAAACTCTGCTGAAATTCAACTGTGAGTCAGCAAGAGTAACTCAGGTCGCAGTTTAAGTTTTTTGCATAATTAGTTTACGTTTAATCAGACTGCTGGAATGTAAACATAATTACCATTCTCAGACCTTTAATTGAAATTGTCACAGCACTACTGCTAGCTATTTCCCCAGGTCTGCCAAAATGGATTTCCACTCCACAACACCAAGTGGGGATGGCAGTTCTCCTCAACACTGCCACGCACCAGGCTGAGCCGTGCTGGGCTCCTCACACTCGTACTGGTGAAGCTAGACAACAAACACCACAGTTCATTTGGAATAATACATGTAATAAATTAACTTGACGTTAATTGTACCAAACACATCTGAGCTCATGCATGACCACCAAACTCGTGGCCCAGATTCTAACCATTCCAGTAAAACTTGCCTCCCAGGGGACAAATCCACACAAACTATGATTTCTATTCAGAAATGCCAAAGACCATTGGTGACCTTTCTTAGGCCTTTGCCCTCCTGAAATGAGTTCTACAATTCAGCTGTGTGGTCAGAGAACACATGCACAGTGCTCTTTAAAATTAAAATGAGGCCTCCACCTACCCCTCAGTAATTGTCAGCCAAGTATTTAGAAATAGAGTTAAGTAACAATATCTTCTTACACGTGCATTGACTTACTGTGCATTCAGGAGAGCAGGACAGAGGCAGCCTTACAAAGAAGGCTTCTCACAAGAGTGCTGTTAAGACACCTGTGGGTTTTCTCAACTCCATCATTGTTGCATCTCTCATTCTGAACCACCCTCAGACTGGGGCTGTTGAATACTTTTCACAGAATCACAGAATGGCCAGGACTGGGAGGGACCTCAAGGATCATGAAGCTCCAACCCCCTGCCACACGCAGGGCCACCAACCTCCCCATTTAATACCAGCCCAGGCTGCCCAGGGCCCCATCCAACCTGGCCTTGAACACCTCCAGGGATGGACGGGGCATCCACAGCCTCTCTGGGCAGCTGTTCCAGCACCTCACCACTCTTACAGGAAAGAACTTCCCCCTGACATCCAACCCAAATCTTCCCTCCCTCAACTTCAAACCATTTCCCCTTGTCCTGCAGTTATCCACCCTTTCAAAGAGTTGATTCCCCTCCTGTTTGTAGGCTCCCTTTAGGTACTGACAGACTGCAATGAGGTCACCCTCACCCACTTCTTTTCTCCTTTTCAACACTTGTAGAAACTAGGTATGCTTGTACGATTCCATTTTCTAACCTCCCCTTTCTTTCTTACAAGCTCCAAGGGCAGCAGCATCAAAAAACTCCACGTCCCAGTCTGACTGGATGACACAATCACAAAGGAAAAGTGACAGTTCACTTCAGACTTTTTTCCTTTAGCTCCTCTTGTTTGCTTGGTACGCCCAGCTTTTATTATCTTTCATGTGCAGTGAATGCAGTGACGTTAACAGCTGCTCAGTACTTGATGAGCAGCAGCCAGGGTTAGCCAGCAGGGTCAAGATAGAGTAAAGCTGTGGGGGCATAATGTACACTTACAAATTTGACTTAAATTCTCCACAAGTTTAAATCACTTTCAATGAAACCAGTGAAGATGTGACAAATGAGACAAATGACCCCCTGAGACTTAACGTTTCACAGGGAATTTGCAATTAAATTAAATTAACAGGCAAATTTTAAGCACGCCATTTCTACCATTAAAGAAAAATCTTTTTATCACTTATTTTCTCCACGTTACCTAACTTTGTTATGCTTCAATCACCTCTCCTGTGAAAGCAGTGGCAATTTTTTACTCACTGATGTCAGAAAGTCTCTGTCTCCACACACGTGCACATACCCACATCCTCTGCACTGTGCATTTCAGCAGCTACAGCTGACACAAACACATCTGTTCTGGAGGAAAAGGTGGACTCTGGCAGCTTGGCAGCTTCTTCCAGCTGCAGAAGGGGTTGCTGTCTCTCCAGAAGGAGCCTCCCAGCTCTGACAGGACAGAGCCACCCTGGACCCCTAAAAAGGGCTTTTGCACGTGTTTTCAGAAGCGTGTACCAAACCCGTGTGTGTCACTGCCCCATTTCACAAGACACCAGGCACAGGGGTTGCCAGAGCAGCAGTGCATCAGCAAGTCAAGGGGATGCAGGGAGCGGCACCTGGCGAAGCGGGGGATGCCAAAGCGGCACCTCGGAAGCCTCGGGAACCCAGAGCGACCAGGGCCTGCAGCCCCCCGACCCCAGGCTAGGACTTGCCTTCTCACAGCGCAGCAGGGCAGGCTGTGGGCACTGCCGGGCACGGATCCCAAGGAGAACGCAGCCACGTCAGGAAGCGGGGCCGGACGTTCTGAGGGCTGCAGCGGGCGCAGCAGAGCGGAGCGGGACAGTCCTTTCCTGGGCAGCGCTGGGCCCGATGCGCCCCAGGGTGCGGTCGGCCCTTCGCCGCGTCCGGCAAACGGCGCGGGACTGCGGGGAGCCCCGGCGGAGCTCCGAGCTCCGGGAAAGCCCCGAGCCGGGCGGCGAGCGTCGGGGAGAAGAGGACGCGCCTTCCGCGCACGGCGAGGTACGGCCGTGTCTGTAGGCGGCCCGGCGCCTGGAAGGTTCTCCTGGCAGCGAGGAGCGAGCCGGGAGAGGAGCCCGAGCAGCGGAGGAGCCGAGGGCTCCCTGTGCCGCCGTGCGCGGTCCTGCTTCTCCTCCTCGTTCTCCCCGTCGACCCCGTGCCGACCGACTCCGCTCTCCGCGTTCGTGGCGGCTCCTCTTCTCCCGTCCCGCCGACTCTGGCGGCGATGCCCGAAGAAGAATCGGGCCGCGCAGCAGAGCCCCGGCCGCCGCCGCCCCGCCCGCCCCGCGCCCGTCTGCGCGCTGTTCTCGCCGCGCCACCCGCGGCCCCCGATCTCGCGCCGTGCCCGCCGCCGCTGCCGCGTGCCGTCCTTCCGCCCCGGTGCCGCCCGTGCCGCCCTGCGGGCTCCCTGCGCTGCCCTGCCTGCCCTTCCCGGCCCTGGCAGGCGCTGCCCGTGCTGGCGGTGCCGGTGCTGGCTGCGGTCCCTGGCTTCCTTGGCGACCCCCGGCAGCCCCGCCTGCCGGATACGGTCGTTGTACAGATAGCGGGCAGCAAGGTAGCTGGTAGTGACGTAGATAGTTGATAGAAGGGTTGTTGATAGCGAGATAGATAGCTGATGGTGATACAGGTAGTGAATAGATAGCAGATAGCAAGATGGGTTATTGGTAGAGAGGTGCTTTGTGGATAGCAAAGTACTTCGTGGCAAGCAAGAGTTACTAGTGATGTAGGTAGATCATAGGCAGAGAGCTGATAGGGAGATAGTGGGTAGAAAGACAGGTGACTGCGAGATAGTTAATTCATAGACTGTGATACAGAAAGTTGCTAAAAAAAAAAATCTCTGTTTCAGATGAGCCACTGAGTCCTGGGACACCACTCTCCCCTCCAGCGTGATGAAGATCAACACCTGATGCTGCTCCAGCGCCGGCAGAAGAGCAGCAGCTCTGCAAAGACCCGTCCTGCCAGCAGAGCATCGCCGAGAAGACGACGCGCCTTCTGCTCACAGGAAGGTACCCGTGCTGCAGCCGCCTCCCCGGCAGCCCCGCAGCTGCAGGTGATGGGCTGGCAGCCCAGTGCGGGCTGTGCGAGGGGCGGGCAGAGCTGGGGGCGTTGGGGGCTGAGGGATGTGGAGAGCGAAAGAGTGTTGTCTTCTTTTTGGTGGTGGTGGTGAGTGGGAGGGGTTTTAACGCTGAAACATTACTCGAGCTTCACAGCAGTCAGTGTGACTCACAAACTGTTTGTTAATCACTTCTAGCTGAACCAGAGCACAGGACTGCACTCTGTGTTTCTCCCATTTAAGCCATTTAAGCAGTAAGCAGAATTTGAGTCACGGAGCATAAATGCATTTCCTACAGCAGAACAGAATACAACTCCTAGCTATTCGTTGCCATTTTGAGGATGGTAACAAAGAAAACAAACAAACAAAAACCACAGCACTCCTTTTGAGGAAGCAGGTCCCAACCACCACCTTTCCACTGGCTCTCTGTGAATTGCTGTTGCTGCACCTGGAGGAAATCCCGATGCACCCCGATAGACAGCAGGGAGGAGAACCAACAGATGTCCCTTCAGCACGGGCAGCCCCTGCACACTGCCTGACGGCGCCAGAGGTGGCACAAAGCACAGTGTGTGACCCAGCAGCTTCTCCCCACTGAAGGGCACCGCTGGCAGGCAGGCAATGGATGGGGGTGTCTTCTGCCACTCACCAGGCACGCAGCTCAGGTGAGTTCACAGGCGTAATGATCTTCCTCTGGATTTACAGAGGGAGGCGTTCCCTGCTGTGGTCCTCTGAAACCAGTGGTGTTGGACTTTAGAGGACCACCCGGAGGGCAAACGATGACTTGGCTGCAGCTCCAGTGCGTGGCTTTGCACTGTGCAGCCACTGCATCTCTGAAAATACTCATTTTGTGATGGCACTGCGCCTAAAACCTTTGTTCTGGGCCAGGGTTGTATTCAAGGCACAACGGCACAGCCAAAAACCCGCAGGAAATACTTGGAGTGGAATGACCAGTGCCACAATAGGCATTTCTGTGGTCACGTCATGCAGGTAATTCCTGGGAGGCACGCTGGTAGATACGAGACAGACAAGTGACCCCAAAAAGCCCCAGAACAAATGCATCCTCCACAGTGCTTCTGTTTGCTGCAAGGAGCGCATGGCTGGGTATGTGGAAATCACTGCCCCATATACGTAGAGAAGACTGTAGAGAAAGCTTGAGCTCATCCAGGCCACTGCTGAAGGTTCTGTGTGGTGGGAAGATGCTCCCCGAGCTGCAGCAAACAATCAAATAAGCCAAAGGAAACACAGATGCCGGCTGATTTAACGTGTCCCCATTTGCAGTCTATGAACACCTCTGTGGTAAGCTGTGAAGATCTCAGTTTACCTGAGATGAGGAAATGGAGACAGAAAGCCAACAGACAAACAGAGTGGATTTCACAGCGCCGCCATTCATTGCCTCTCCTCCAGCTGTGCCGCTCACAGCACGGAAAGAATCCTGCAGTCAGAGGAAATCCGTGCTACCCGGGAGCTGTGAGTCTAGGAAGGATCTTGTTGGCGTTGCCATGTGCTTCAGTGCCACCCCGTTGCTGCGGGTGTCAGAGCGTGCAGCAGGTGGGAAGCGCTCACACGAGGACGTGGGGCGTCTTCCAGGGCGGTGAGAAAGGAGGCGGCGGCTGAGAACGGCCGAGCCCAGAGCCAGAGCGGCTCCTGGAGAACAGCGGTGGGCACCACTGCAAGGGGAGAGCATCAGAGCTTCAGAGCAAGTGCCTGCAGCATCTCCTAACTGCAGAGCATGTTCTGGGAGGCGTGGGTTTAACTCTCTCGTTGCCTCATCCTGTTGCAGAGAGGTGGAAGAGGAAACTTATCTGACAAGTGAATGAACCACGCTTCATTTTCTCTTGTTCTCTGACCCAGGAATTAACCAAAAAGTTTCCTTGGCCAACAAAACCAATGATTTTCTCATGGTGGGGCCTGGATTTCACAGCTATAGAAAGGGAAAAGGACCGCAGCATTTTCTGTAGAAGTTGCCATAAAAGGAGCTCCAGGATTACAAACAGTGGCCATCATCTCTTCCCTTCTCACAGCACAGCAGCAACACAACATCCTAGTAACTGTACCTCTAGGCTCAATTCCTCTGATTCACATCTGGCACTGTTTTGAAAAACGAGGCTGGAGTTTGTAATCCGTCAACCACCTCTGCTCAAATATCTGTGCCCCATTTAAAAGCATGAATGAAATAGCTGAGCTTCCTTTAAGGACAGTCATCCTGTAGTTTGTACTTGTGCTCCTCCTATAACACTAAGAAAGCTAATAGTTACTAAAGCAAGAGTTCCACCTTCTCACACCAGCAATAATCACCCTTGAACATTCTGTTCCTTACAGCCCACATTTTTTAGAATCACAGAATGGCCAGGGTTGGAAGGGACCTCAAGGATGATGAAGACCCAACCCCCTGCCACATGCAGGGCTGCCAACCTCCCCATTTAATACCAGCCCAGGCTGCCCAGGGCCCCATCCAACCTGGCCCTGAACACCTCCAGGGATGGACGGGGCATCCACAGCCTCTCTGGGCAGCTGTTCCAGCTCCTCACCACTCTCATAGTAAAGTACTTCCCCAACACCCAGCCCAAATCTTCCCTCCTTCAACTTAAAACAGCAATTTTGCTGTTGCTTAATGTAAATTCACTGTCCGTGTGAACTCATCAGATGACAAAAGGAGCAGAGCTGTAGGTTATTCCAAGGTGAGAGGAAAGGTGATCTCACTGCAGTGCTGACATGGCCTATGGCTTGTTCACAGCCATCGTCACCTTTGGCTTTAAGAAACACTGCTGTCTGCTTCTGATGCCACATTTGTTGAAGGTGGGTTCTGCCTTGGCACAGCATCCAAAGCCTTCCCAAGATCCACAATGGGGTTTGCTACAGAGTGCTTTCTCACATTCCTCTCACCAAGGTTTACGCAGCATTTTGCTGCTTCGTATTACAAGAACAGTGATTGCTTCTGCAGCCAATTACCTGTGTTAAAAAGGAGCAATGGGGGCAGAAATGCATCACTTGATGCTATAACACATTTTAATTAGGTTTTCAGCCCTCATAATTGAGGAGGATATCAGCTTCCCCTGCAACTTGTAAGTGCCACTATAAACAAGCAACATTTTGTTGCATAAGCAATGCATGCAATTTCTTCTTTTCTTTTTTGTGGAGCTGAACTGCACATATAAGCTCACGTAAGGCAATCTGAATTTACGAGTTTGGTCCTGCAGAGTGCTGCATGCATATTCACTATGCCAGCTGGTAGCACAATTTGGCTGACAAAGGCCAATCAACAGATGGCTTACCCTGCTATGCTTACATCAAAATTGCCCTTTGCATCAAACCCTCCACTACCATGTATGTGTGTCTACATGCCTGCATTCTGGTAAGGGAAGCCACGAGATGAAAGTAACAAACCAAAATCTGCGTTTTAATTGTGTGAATACATAAACATCTGATAAATTCATCCATCCCTGTTACTGTAAGTGCAGTCAGGAAGAAGGAAGGGTTCACAGTAACTCAAGAGAAAAGACAGGATGGTCCCAAACACAAAAACCAGCTGGCCAGACAGAGGCCTTGCCAAAATCTAAGCTAAAACATGTAGGTAGGCTGAGGCAGGAGCAAGTGTAACCTAAAGCAACAAAATGGTTTGTTAAGGTCCAAATCCATATGTAATGACATGCCTAGGAACAAAGGAGGAGACGCAAGTGGTATCACAGTGCAGTACACAATCCCTCCCCTGTGTCATTCATACATGAGGGAATGCCGAATGGAGCATGCGACAGTGGAAGGAATGACACAGGGCACTTGTCACAATAAAGCCTTTTGGCTTAGTAGAACAGTGCTATAGATATCAGACTGGGACAATACAAAGGTGTGAGGGCTCTGCAAATGATTGCCTGGCACCCAACTGCACAGCCTCAGCAAACCTCCACCCCACGTGCAAACTGACTGCAGGGACCCAGCCCCAGCTGCTGGGACAGCAGCACACGACCTGTGGCTGAACAGCACAGGCTGCAAGGTTAAAACATGCAGACTTTGCCACAGATCCAAAGGATAAAAACATTTCCCATGATATTTAAAATCTTGAGGGGCTGGGAGGGGTGGTATTTCCACTCATGTTGACAATGTCAGAACATGAATGTAGGCTATAAACTTGTCCTGGAATGAATTCCCCAAGTCTGCTATTACAAAATGATCAAAACAAGAAGTTCCAGCTTCACTACCAGATTCTTCTGCTTTTTCTTAAGCTGTCAGTTTAAAGAAATTGAGAGAGTCACAAAGAATAGCTATCATTCAGCAACATCACTGTTTCCAATGCAAAAACACAGCAGTTATTTCAGTGCTTTCCAGAGACAAGATGGGATGCACCCAAAATCATCATTAGCGCATGTTCTCACTTAGAAGCTGATCACAAAAGTTTTTGTTGCTGTTGTTTGCTGTTAGTTTTGTCTCCCAAGAGCAGACATCATTCTAAGGACACATCAGATGGCTGTGATGGTGGAGAACAATTTGCTCTGGACAGACCATCAGCCTCTGCCAGCACCGGCTGTGCCCTCAGCTCCTGCGAGCAGCCCCAGGCAGCAGCTGCTGGGGGGGACCTCTGAGAGCTGGGCTGATGCAGCAGCCAGCTCCAAATGCCTGAGCACTTGGACATGAAGCAGAGGCATGGCCAGGAGCACAGCAAGAGCCAGCGCACTCACAGCAATTCTACCCAGTGCTTGACACTCCAGCTATCTGAGAGATGGGGGCTGAGATCAACGTTGCACCTCCAGTGGAAAGAACACAACCCTCTATTTAGCTTCTCCAGCAGAGTTACGAGAGCCGGAACATCCCTGCAACAGCACATCTCCTCACGCACATCCAAGTGGGGAAAGCTGTGTCTTGCAATGCAGTGCAGCTGTCACATGCATGGTTTAAAGGCATCACCAAAGAAACAGCCAGATGCTGACAGGAGCAGAGGACTAAGGAAGCAAACAGCCAAGTAATTGCATCTTTTGTCAATGCCATTTTACTCCTTACAGGAGTGCCATCAGTGATAATTGACATTGTCATGATGTAAAACAGCAGCTGCCTCTGGGCACCGACGTGGAACTCGTGCTGCTTTGAGACACCCTGACCTGAGTGAGCAAACACAACCACCTCACAGCAGTGGTGTCATGCATCAGTCAGCAGCTGCAGCACGAGGCCCTGCATGGCATGGCATAGGGCTCTTTTACAAAGAACTGGTATCAAGTCATGAGCTGTATCTAGCAGCAGCTAAGAGCAGGGCAGCAGATGAGCACTCAGGCACCCTTGTTTTCTCCCAGCTCTGTGCCTTGCAAGATGTGGGGGAACTACATTAACTCCAAACAGATGCTCTGGGTGCATGCTCCAGACTGGCATCACTGCTACTGAGCATCCAAAACTCCTCCAGGAATACAGGGGAGATGACATCTGCACATCCCTGCAGCCTGCCCAGCATCACCATGGATTTAAATCCCCTTAACTATTATTAATGCCTGTAACACTATAATAGGATGATAATAGCAGTGTGGCAAAGCCTTTGGCTACAGCAAATGAGAACAAGCCCAAATGCAGCAGCCACAGACACAAAATGAAGGAAAAAAGCTGCTTACCTTTAGAAGGCCTCACATAAGCAGAAACCTCCAGCAAGAGATACCCTCACCTCCACTGCCAACCCCTAAATGAGAGCTGGCAAGGGGTGCATCCTGCCTCCACCCCTTCATCGCTCACCATTGCTTGCACCTGAGCTCCCCTGGGTTGGCCTGCCTTCCCACCAGGTGCTCCACCACTGTGTCAGGCTGTGACTGAGCATTGCCACTGCAATGTCCCCAATGAATTCATTAAAATAGCCATATAAGATAAAATGAAGAGCTCTGAAAGTCATGCTGACTGAAGGAGCAAAAGTAGAATAGGTCGAGCTGTTGTGCATTCAGGGCCATAAAAGCTGCCACTGACATCAGCCTCCTTCATGTACTCAGAGGGCAAGCAGAAGCAGGGGAAAAGGTCCCTATGGAACAAATAATTGGTATTTTAAAAGTCATTCCTAAAGCAAAAGTGCGCAATAGGAAATCACTGCTAGTTACAAATACTGCAAGTGAAAAGAGATGTGTTATGCAGCTCGTCTCACTGATGTCCTGTGTACATTTCACATGGTGTCTGAGCATTCAAGTGCCTGCCAGGAGGGCACTTCTGAAAAGCAAGTGTCAGCCCTGCGTGCTTGGGTATCTCCGAATGTACGCCGTGCTTGTTGGGCAGATATGCTCCTGCAAAGCTGGAAAGTAACCCAGCTGTCTGCATGCAATTCTCACTGTCTGGCAAGGAAGTGTTTGTCATTACTCTCTTTATTGGACATCAAGACAATTACTATGCGTGATAAAGGATTTCCCACCATCCTCGAGGACAAAAAAGATGCACAGAGAAAGCTCTGTGTTCTTTGCATGTTCCCAGAACGAGCCTTGTCTGCACAGAGGGACTTTCCTGCAGCCCCAGTGCAGCAGCCACAGCAGCAGCGCTGCTCCACGCCTCAAAGGAAAGCTCACTTCCAGAGGAAACTGCCTTCAGGTATTAATCCAACTCTCTTCTGAGGCTTCCCGTCATTTCTAGCTGCTGTGATTACTCTTGAGATAAAATCAGTCAATGTGTGAAATGTAATGAGAAAAACTTCTATTACACAGCTGTATTGAACCGTCGGATACTTTCTTAGTATTGCCAAGCTGTTTGAGATGGGAGGAAATGGCCCCAAGGAGAAAAGGTCATCAGATTACTATGCATGATGCCATCCAGCTGCCTCCCAAACCTGCAGGCAGTCTCTGCAGAAGGTACTTCACTACAAACAATCATTCAAATGCCTTCTGCCCAGCAGTGAAAAGTCCATCAATGGCATCTGGAAAGTTTAAGGAGAGTGCAGAATTATTGCCACGGTCATTTCTGCACGCTGCAGCCCAGCAAAAACAATCAGGTATGTCAGACTGAAGATGACAATGAGACAGGCTGCAAGCAATGATGGGGAAAGCACCTTCCAGCTCACCTGCGTCTTTGTGAAGTGCCAGCAAGTGTGAACCAGCAACAAGTCTGCACAGGGACTGCTGCAGAGACACACGGCTGTATTAGAAATTGGGATTTATAGTGGGAGCTCTCGGGCAACCTCAACAGGTGACACTGCCTACTCTGGGTACAGTGCTAGGGTTGCAGAGTCTGAACTGTAATCACAGTTACAAGCACAAAGAAAATAGTAACCTGCACGCAGACGTGAACTACAACAAATTACACACAATGCAGATTCCCACAGCCAGCAGCCAGATACAACACAGCAGTCACAGAGCCATTCCTCCCGACTGAAGCAGTCTGTGCCTCCTGGTCAGTACTGCCCTGACACCCCTGTCCTGCTCCATCGCCTGGCAGATTTGTCAGAAAGGACAGCATGTGAACGTGATGTGAGCAACGTCCTGCAGGATGGTTTGGTGTGGCAAAGGCATGGCAAGCTGCAGAGCGTGCTGTGAGATTTGTGGCAAAATGAAACCTATTAATATAGCAGCAAGCATGTCGTTTGTCATCGTCCTTTAGTGCCTAGGAACAAAACCACCTCTGCTTGGTGAGTGCTCCGTGTGAGTTCATCAGTGCATCTCTTGCTGTCAGTGCTGTTGTTCTTGGTGGGAATTTTGGAGGATGCACCGTGCAACTGAGTGTGTGTTATAACCCACAACACATCTGCAGCACTTTCACAGAAGCACAGCATGAGATACCTGCACCAACACCGATCCACACACCTGTGTGCAGCATGATGCAATAGGAGCATTCTCAGCCTGCTGTTTTAGAAATAAAAAGCCTGGAGGGAGAGGGAATCTCTGATACGGCAAGAAAATCTCCTGCAGCAGAAAGGCCCTATTTCAGACAGCTGGAAAATGGAACGAGGTGTCAGTAGGAACAAAGGATTGTGTTTCTGAAAGATAAAACATTGCATTTCAGTTTGGCCACGCTAGCAACTTTGTACACTTGTTTTTAAGAACTGGGCAAAGCACAACTCGCTGCAGGCTCCCTGTAAGGCAGCGTTAGGAGGTGGGACAGTGCAATTGTTTCCAGGCACTGAATTGCACGGCGCAGCCAGCTGGTCTCACAGAGAGTACAGAACTGAGGAGTGCAGGTGGGAAACGGCACCCAAAGGTTTACCCAGGCTCTGGGCTGGACCTGGGGTAAACCATGCAGTGCAGAACAGCTGGAGGTACAGAGGTCCCAGGCTGTGGGAGGGCACTGGCTGACACATGGCATGGCAGCCCTGCGTGGGCTGCAGCACTGAAGGCCCAGAGCTGTGAGAACAAAGCTGGAAAGCAGGACTGCAGCTGTAAAACCTTACCTGTGCTTACAGCTGAGGTGTCTGCCCACCTCCAGCTGACATCTGGCATCGTCTCTCCTTCCTCGGCACCAGGAGTTACAAATCCATCCAACAAAACTCACTTTGCTGTTAGCATCCTAAATCAAATGGCAGCGGCAGACTGGCGGGCCTTGTGAACACACATGGCAAGCTGCAGCTAGAAGTCTGCCTTGGCAGCTTTCAGTGGGAAGCAGCAGTCCTGAGAACATGAGCAACCCCGCGGGTGTGCTGAAAAGCATACTGACGTGGGTTGTATTGTTGTGAATGAATAGATTCCCTTGTACAACAAGAAACCCACCTTACGCTGTGCTCTACTCACTGGAACACCACGGGATGTTAATTCTGATGCAGGTTGGACATTAGGAAATACTTCCTCTCCAAGAGATGCTCAGGCATTGGAACAGGCTGCGCAGGGAGCAGCCCTGCAGGTGTCCAAGGAATGCTTAGATGTTGTATTGAGGGATATGGCTTAGTGGGAAATACTGGTGGGAGGTGGATGGTTGGACTGGAAGATCTTGGAGGTCTTTTCCAACCCTGGTGACTCAATGATTCCCCTAACATTATCAGATTTTGGTTTCATGTTAGTAAAATGGTTTTAAGCATTCACGCCTTGAAGTCACTCTCCTCTTGTCTGTGCTGGACTTGACCTGACAGAGTTCTTCCCACTGATTTACACAGAAAATGAGTAACTCCACCTATTCATTTCACTCACATTCATATCTTTTCATTTCCAGAAGTGAAAACAAAGCATTCCAGCTAAACTCCAGTGATTTGACACCGGTCTGTTGCAGTTATTGCTACAAAGTGCAAGGCTGGTGGGAAGAGAACAAGGCTTAAAATACTTCAAAATCAAGTAAAAGCACCCATACTCTGCAATGCTTGAGGAACCACATTTGCTATGGAAAGACAAAACCAGGAAACTAAAATGAAACGAGGAGGGAGCAATCTTTTTAAGATTCAATCCAGAATCCAGCACCCTGAGCAACCCCATCTCTGCTTCCTCACTCGGGGTCTCTGAGGTCTGCACCTCCTGAAACCCCTGGCGCAGCTGCATCCAGACTCTGCCCTTCAGGAAGGCTCAGTGACACACACTGAGAGTGGTGAATACTCCTTTTTTTTTTCTTTTTTCTTCCAGTTTGTGCTGCTTAAAAAAAAAATCAATATCGGAAGGACTCTTCGATTAATCGCGGAATCGATCTTAGCGACCCTCCCACACAAGTCTCATTGATCAGCTCTGTTAACAAGCCCTACCGGCGCCTTGTAGAATCATCACAAGAACAAGAGGAGAGGAATTGTGAGCCCTGACATCCTCGGTAAGGGCCTCCATTATTCTGAGCCATGTGTGCTCCCCTGGACTGGCAGTGGGATGGGTGCCTTGGGAACTCACACAGCTTACTGAGATCTTTGAAGAAAAAAAAGCCAGCAGCTCAGGCAAATCCACCTCTTACCAACAAGACCTAAGAGGATCCTCCAGGAGCTGTACGGCCCTGCTCTGCTAAGGAATTTCAATGAGGCGTTTTAGGCAAAACAAGTGGGAGGTGGTAAGGTAAGCAGGATGGTTTTATTCACCTTCACTCTCAAGGAACTCCAGCAGAAAAAGTGCTGATAATGTGTACCACTGCACAGCTCTCCATTTTCGTTAACATGAGGAATTTAAGTTGTGAGTGTAGGGCTGCTACTGCAACGAGCTCACGGCCATTACACTGCCAACTGCATAAATGCTTGTGCCATCACCTGCTTGCCATCTTCAGAAATGCACGGAGTATTATGTCTCGTATGTCAGCCTTCTCTGCTGTGATAGATCCTCACACCAAACCTCACACAATATGATAGTTGCCAAGGTAACTACTCTTCCAGAGAGATACGATATCCAACTATGGTCTCTGTGCACTCTCACCTCACAGACAACCTGCCCTAGGTAACTGAGGCACCCATGAATTTGAGGGGTCTCCATGCTTCTGTACCTCATCAAAACGTACCTGCCTGGTGGTTGCTCAGGGATGGGGCTGCTCTGCAGAGAGGCAGGACTTCTGGATCACCTCAGCATCACATTGCTCCAGCCTGCAGAACAGAAACACGAGTTACTTGGGAGAGGCCAGTAAGATTGTCTTTAGGACATTTTCAGAATCTGAAGCTCAGTCTAAGCTCCTGACAGAATTTTTGAGTTATAATGCAACTGAAGCTGCTAAAACTGTATTAAAATCATGTTAACCATTGTATTTTCTGAGAACAATACAGAATAGAATGTGAGATTCTCCAGGTGACTGTGGAGAAGGGTCCTTCAAGCACTGACAGTAATAATCTTCCAAAGGCAACAGGCAAAGCAGTAAATACAAGGGATGTAACAGTCTGACAGCCTCTGAGAGCCATTCAGGGCATCTTCCTTTCTTTGCTGCTGCCCACTTCCCCGGAAGAACAGTGCTTCGGTTCTACTGATGGAGGCAAAGGCACCTCCATTAGCTTACACCAACAGGCACTGCAGCCAAGCAAAGAGGCTGAGCTGCAGTTCCTTACTGTGGATGCAGCTTCAGAACAGGCACATAAGTAAAGGCTGCAGACGTCCATAGGTTGTATTTCAATTAGAATCTTCAGATTTATAATTGTCCCTATGTATATAGAAATCAAGTGCAGACCTCAGGTACATGAATGTTTTCACAGCAGCCACAAGGTTTATCCACTGAAGTTAAGCCGCACTTGGGCTCTAAATTGCATAATGTAATTTGCTTGCAAGGGAGGTGACAGAACTGCTCTTGTACAGAGACTAACTGATTGTACACATTACTACAGGAAACCTGCTTTAAAAGCCTGGCTTTGATCAACAGACTTCTCACCTACAATTTTGTGCAGGAGAGACTGAAGTTAAATTAACACAGGCTGTTCCATACTGAGTCAGGTATACAGAGCTGGACTGAGAACCTTTCCAAGGCTCAGCAACTTGTATGTGTACCCTTGTGCTTCCTTAACTATCACAGCATTGCCTATTCCTTTTCTATTCTCCTTGCCTTACATTCCCACGCAGCAACAACCCAACACCAGTTTTTCACTGATACAATCCTTAGTACACAAATCCCCCTTCCTTGGAAGGACACTGCTACAGTGACTTTGGTGCGTTTGAACTGCTGCGTCCTTACAGGGGAAATGAAATAGCCAATAAATCAAATAAGCCAAAAAAAGTAAAATTGAAAGCAATCGAATGACACCAAGGAAAACAAATTAAAAAACCCAAACCCTTATATCCTAGCAGCAAACTAGGGAAGTTGAAATATTACCCTATACTACACTTTCAATGACTCAGAAATCTTAGTGGAGGTTATGAGTGCATCCTTGAGATCCATGAAGTTAATGAATGTTGATGAACACATTCCATGTTCTTACAAGTGAAAACGGGGCCAACATCATCACCCAGGGGGAAATTCAGCTTCAACACTCTTGGTGCTGGAGAAGAGATCCCCCAGCACTGAAACTCCTCTATATCTTCAGCACTGGCTGCTAATGCAGCTCTTCTACCCACGAGCAACACTCAAGGCTGCTGTCAGCACTTTGCACAGACTGCCCAGCACAGCCCCTGTCCCTCATTCACTCCTTCTACAAACCTTCAAAGGAACAGGTTCCATAGCCCAGCCTCAGTCTGCAGCCCAAGAAACAACGTGGTGGAACAAGTCTAAAAAAACCCTAAAGCTGATTTAATAGCATGAGCAGATCTTCGTTCTGTATGGCAGGAGGAGTTATGTGACACAGCATCCTGAAGAAAACCATATTATTTAAAAATTAGCAATTATGAAGCCAGTCAGGAATAAAAAGCACTGCAATGACGAGGTGATGCCACACCAAGTGTCAGCCCCAAGTGCTTAGAATGCTTCTACAGTTTGTTAATCAGAGAGTCACACGGCATGTCTGCAAAGTGCAAGTAACAACGAGATAATCCAAACTAAAAGCACATGTGTGTAATAAATACCAGAAGGGCACACATTGTTCTATATATTAATCAGATTCATAACAACAGAGCAATTTTTCTCTCCCTGGGGTGTGAAGAACAAGATTATAAATCACAATGTGAATACTTAAAGATCAAACTCGAATAACCTAATTGTGTACAGTGATGATGGGACGGAAGGAAACTCAATCAAATGGGAAACTGTTGTTAGATTTCATCATCTTAAATACATTTCTTTGACACCGTTCTGATAAATTATCTAGATTAAAAAAAAATGTTGGCTTACCTTATTAATACCTTAAGCTTCCCATGCCTATTTTCTCCTCGCTTTACCTCTCCGTTTGAATGGAGCATTATCACATAGAAAGACATCTGGTATTAACCAAGTTTTGGTTCTCTTCTGTTACAAATCACACCTACTTTTGTTTCAAGACATTTACTGCCTTACAGAGGAACCAGAGGAACTAGAGTTCTGCTACATTCAAAAACTGTCAGACAATCTTTAAATATTTATCTCTGAATTCCCCTGGTTGCATGTACTGGGGAATGTTTTCATAAATACATCAATAGCTGTCTTGTACAGCTCGTTAAGGAAGCTTTTATCCTTTAGTGTAATAGTTCCGTTTGCAGTTGCCTGTAAATCATTTTTATGGACCTCCATTAAGCACGCCCTTCAAAATGCAATTATTTGTCAGATTTTGTATTCACGGAAGCAATCGCCAGAGAAAGCATGAAAGAAGCTGAGAAGATGCATAAACATTTGGAAGCAGAAACTGGCACATGTCCAGTGCATTCCCTCCTGTAACAAGTGGTCACAGCGTATGAGATGGAGCTGAAGGACTGACCTCTGCAGGACGGGTAGGGCAGATTGCCCAAAGGGCAGGGTGAGCAGAATGGCTTACATCAACCATGACTGCACACCTTGAATTTCCTCCTCAGGCGTGACATCAGCCTTCCTCTGAGGCCCCAGGACCTCCATCCCCACGTGGTGTTTTACCACGTAGCAGAAAGATACAGACACTCACATTCCTTGTCCAACCTAAAGCAACACGTGCCAGCAAACTTCTGTTACAGATACAACTTGTTCACAATAAATTACAGTTGCTCTTCAAGTTCATTTCATTTCCCAGGTCTTAGCAAAGCATAAGCTTGGATAAGCAGGTTTCTAAATACGAAGTTTAGAAACACGCTTTTAAAAATGCCTTAAATACGTATATGTGCTGAAAATCATGGAATCACCAAGCCTGGAAGAGACCTCCATGATCTTTCAGCCCAACTGTCCACCTATCACCAGTATTTCTCCACCAAACCACGGCCCTCTGTACAACATCTAAATGTTTCTTGGACACCTCCAGGGACGGTGACTCCACCACCTCCCTGGGCAGCCCGTTCCAGCAGCTGACCTCTCCTGGAGAAGAAATGTTTCCTAAATCCTACTGTACTTCCTTCAAGAATTATCTTCCAGGCAGAGAGCAAAGAAGCAGCAGTTTAATCCCTGTGTCAGCTGCTGCCATGCCTGGTGGCACGATGGCACTGTTCACCCTTGGAAAGGAAGAAAAATCCCAAATGTGGGGAGACCAATGAAGGTACACAGTTATGCCCAGATGGAAAAGCTGTCTTGCATTTTAACAGGGATGGCAGAAAGCTCCTTCTTATCTGCATTGCATTGAGGTACCAGCTACAAAGGCTGCAGATTTCACAGCAGATCCTCACACAGATGCAAATACATGGATTGGTTTGGTTTTACCATAGTTACATAGGAGTGCCAAAGAACTACAGAACTGATACAGCCATGAAATCTCCATACACCAATGGCAAAATCTCACCTCCATCAAAACAGCCATCAACACAATGTGAACACAAAAGCCCAGCATTAGAGTTGATTGAGCAAAAATAAATAAGATACAAAGAGAAAAGTAATTCTACCTCTCAGACTGGGAATCCAGCTTTCAGGCACATTCTGCATTCTGCATATGCACTGCCACCCTTTGCTGAAGTTACTGTCGGGCTATTAATCACAGAATCACAGAATGGCCAGGGTTGGAAGGATCATGAATCTCCAACCCCCCTGCCACATGCAAGGCCACCAACCTCCCCATTTAATATCAGCCCAGGCTGCCCAGGGCCCCATCCAACCTGGCCTTGAACACCTCCAGGGATGGACGGGGCATCCACAGCCTCTCTGGGCAGCTGTTCCAGCACCTCACCACTCTCGTAGGAAAGAACTTCCCCCTGACATCCAACCCAAATCTTCCCTCCCTCAACTTCAAACCATTTCCCCTTGTCCTGCAGTTATCCACCCTTTCAAAGAGTTGATTCCCCTCCTGTTTGTAGGCTCCCTTTAGGTACTGGAAGGCTGCAATGAGGTCACCCCACAGCCTTCTTTTCTCCAGGCTGAACAAGCCCAGCTCCCTCAGCCTGTCCTCATAGGGGAGGTGCTCCAGTCCCCTGATCATCTTCGTGGCCCTCCTCTGGACCCTCTCCAACAGCTCCCTGTCTTTCTTGTACTGGGGGCTCCAGACCTGGACACAGTGCTGCAGACGGGGCCTCACAAGAGCAGAGCAGAGGGGGACAATCACCTCCCTGTCCCTGCTGGTCACCCCTCTGCTGATGGAGCCCAGGATACCGTTTGTTTTCCGAGCTGCAAGAGCACACTGCTGATTCTTGTTAAGCTTTTCATCCACCAGGACCTCCAGGTCCTTCTCCGCAGGGCTGCTCTCAAGGACCGCTCCTTCCAGTCTGTATGGATGCCTGGGATTCCTCCAGCCCACGTGCAAAACCTTGCACTTTGCTGTGTTGAGACAGTTGCACACTTACTTCAAACATTGTCAGTTATGAGGGCTGCTCTGAAAGTAATGCCTCCTATTTTATTATGTTGGCCCACAATATCAGATGGTGGATCATAATGGTGGGATGGCAGTAGAGGCTGAACCTTCAGATCAATATTTCATTATAATTGTTGGTTTTATGACAGATGGCAGTAGAGGGGCAGTCTGACAGAATGGCATTTGACATGGATGGAGCAGAATTCCTCCATGCAGAAAAAAAATTGACATTTGTCAATGGAGACCAACAGAGGATGTGAACACAGTAAGGTGGTGCACGGTGTGTTTCAGCAGTGGAGACAGCGACGTGAAAGACAAGCCAGGCAGATTCCTAATGGTCAGGCAGATTTTTATGAGCACAGCTTGCAGGCTCTTGTTAATGGTGGCATCTGTGTTGAAAAACAGTGTTTTGAAGCTGAGAATGTGATGTATCAAACAATGATATTGTGCTCTTTGTATCTGTTGTAGTTTCCATGGAAATAAATGGGAGGCATTACTTTTGGAGCGACCTCTGTACATTTGTCCATGCATGCCAATCAGACGTCACACAGACTGCCTAGCAGAGTCAGCCTGTATGGACAGCACAGGTATCATAAGGGGAGAAGAAAGGTTGGTGACCAGGTGACAGCAGGTGACATGTCACCGGGCCAGGCAGAGGGAGCTTCTGCTTTGGAATGCCGAGAGAACAGGTTGTGTTACCATGAGATGAAGAGGACAGGTTTAAAACTCCACTCCAGTAACAGCAGTGAGCATCCACACAAACACTGTGTGAGGGAAACAAAAGACAACGACAGTACACAGCACTACACTCAAATGATCATCTACCTGGTGAAGACAGATGGCAATAAAGTCGAAGATGAAGTGAGAAGATGAAGAAAATTGGATTACTTTCTTACAAATGGGCAGTGCTCTTGCTGCCAAAGGCAGGAACAACAGGCACCAGTACCTTCCCAGCATCCATAGACAGCTAAAGCTCTAAGGACAAATTAGAGCAATCGCCTGATTTGTGGATCTGACCCACTGCTGCTGAAATCAATTGAATATTTCACTGTCAAAACTCTCCTTCACCAAGGGCTGTGAGTTTAAAAAAACATAAAATGGTAACAGATGTTGCCTATTATTGTGATAGTATATGTATTTCTGAATGTTCTTCTGAATGTCAGCTTCATAAAAACACTTCTGTAGCACTACACAATGCATTTCAATATATGTAGATGTGGCTGCTGTATTTTCCATCACCGTTCAGCAACACACACTGCATTCTCCCAAGAACCAACAGCTGTGACAAACATTACAAATACCAAAGGGAGTGGATGGAGTGGGAGTACAGGTGATGTTCTCTTTCCCTTCAGTGGCAGGGAGGGATACTGAGAGGACCAGGAAAGTCTATCTGATAAATACAGGCTGACAGCCTGATGCCACCACAGGAATTTTGGCTTTTCTGACTGTGGGGTGGTTTACTTGGAGCCTGGCTCGGATGGAGTCCACCTGAATCAAAAGGGGAAAAGAATTCTGGCCCAGGAGATGTCTGAGTTCACCAGGGGGGCTTTGAACCAGGTTTGAAGGGGGAAAGGTGGACAGTGAGCCTGCCCATGACAAGGTGTGGGAGGGCACAGCAAAGTTAGAGCAACAAGGTGCTAGCGAGGGCCCTCACATGTGCATCTTATGATGGTGACAGGGAGACTAAAGGTAAATGCTCCAAAGGAAATAATGAGTTATCCTTCAAGAAGACAGCAAGGCCAGCTGCCCAGCTGAAGTGCCTCTACACCAACACACACAGCTTGGGAAACAAACTGGAGGAGCTGGAAGCCACCAATGTGGTTGCTGGTGCTGATTACATCTGCACACTGCTGAGTACTTCCTTTATCCTGATGCTACCGATAGATTTCAACGTCTCTCACACTGTCATGAAGGCAGTGTTGATGGGTAATAAAAGGTAAAACCAGAGATTAAAGGAAAAACTTGCTCAGAAGTGATAAAAACCCTACCTTGTTGTCTTAAAGGAAGAGTTGGCTTTTTAGCTATTTTTTTATTTTTCATAGAATCAGGGAATCATTGAGATTGGAAGAGATCATCTAGTCCAACCACAAACCCATCCCAAGCACCAGTCAACACATCTGGGTTGATCTGGTCATGTTAGGCTTTGTCTAACAACTGTTTACTCCAATTATTATTACTGCTAAATAGGCCACATCTGAAACAGCCATAGCGTGTTTCAAAAAACTCCCTGTGACATCCAGTGCTGCCACAGATTGTGGTGTTGTGATTTGCTTGTCACACTTGAGCAGGTGGAGGAAGAGATTTCATCCTGCAACACGTCTCCCACTCTCCCTGATTGTGTCGGTAGCTGCAGTTTATTTCACTGAGTGTCTCTAATTGCCATGTGCTTCAAGGAACTGAATGTTTTCAGAAGTAAATTTCCTCTTGTAACTTGGGGCTTTGCTCCACATCGTTTGCACTTTGTCCAGCCCTGCTTGGTATGCTGTCTCTAGGACAGAGATTAGCCTTTACGTGCGTCTGAGTGGAGAAAAAATTAAAGTAAATACATGGCATGATTTGATCTGCCACAAGCTTCTTTGTAAGCCATAAAATTCCCATGCAGAGCTGTCTGCAAACTTGACGTGTGTATTAATTAGTCTTACAGCATTGAATAATTACCTTTTTGCTACAAAATAGTGTTTACAGGAGGTTTGCAGTATAAAGGAGGAAAAAGCACACCTGAAGAAAGAAAGTTGCATTTTCCCACTATTAATCTCATTACAAGACCCTGGCCACAGCAACACTGCAAGGCAAAGCCTGTTACCGATACATGCACACACTGGGTGAGCAGTATCCTGGTGTTTGTAAGCTTGGAGAAAGGCTCAGACTCAACCTGCTGCCTTAGTGCCAAGGTATACATATCTTGCAAGCCATAGCACTGGTTGGAGTTGGATAAGCAGACAGGATCTCCCAGGCCTGCAGCAACTTGCCTAAGAGGTCTGAGCAACACCATTCCAAGCAGGCTGCCATAGCTAATGGAAACACAGAGCAGGAGACAGCAGCAAAATCTGGTCCAAAGCTGTTTGGATGGAGTGAGCTCCAGGTCCCACTGTGCTGACCTGGAAAGGGTGCGTCTGGTCAGTGCTGGAGCACCTCCACGAGGATGGAGTCACACAGCTTTGCTGTTTAGCAAACCCATGCCACCTCTCTCAGGACAAATTTCCTTTCCTGGATGATTCTGCTTTTGAACAGAGCTCTGCACTTTTCAAATTACTTCATTTGAGGGGAAGGAGTGAGGAAGGTGAGAATTTTCTTGTTTTATTTTCTGTAGCTACATATCAAGCTGCTGGCAAGATGGCTCCACAGAACATGTGCTGTGGCAATCATGATAGTGGCAAACTATGTAACACCTCAGAAACCTCCAAAGTAAAAAGGCAGCCTCCATAAAGCGGTGCTGCTTCCCCCAGCTGACGCTGTGTGATTTGATCAGAGCTGTCCTGCATGCAGCTGTTGAGTCCTGGTCACAGAAATCTCTCAGCAGTGACAAACAAGCCCCCCTCACTCACCCAGGTGCTGCCCTAACAGTGACACTGCACTCCTCCAGCCCTGCACCAATTTCCCACGTCTGGCCAGGCATCGTGGTGAAGCCTGCAGCGTTGCTGATGCCAACAACTCACAGCCAATCATTTATCTATAAAATACGACTAGCGTTTTTAGCAATTCTAGGGAGTGACAGAAGGATTTTTGTTCAGATACAATGCTGAAGAATACATTTGGCACATCAGGCACCTTGCAGGGTTGCAGCCACAGCCCCAAGGCTGGGAATCTCTTCATTTCAAGTGTGTTTGCTCCACACGTTCCAGTACTACTGAAGTTCAGTGACCTGCACACGTTATCCAACACAGCAGAGCATTTAACCAACCTGGCAATCTGTGTGTGTCAGTGCAAGGGATATGAATTCCTCCTGTCTAGCTGGGAAAGAACCGCTTGGTCTGTGCACGACACAGATGTTCCAAGTTTTTCATAGCATAGGTATGAAATTAGTTGCTGCACAGGCAAGCAGACAGACTTGATGCACTTGTGTACAGCTCCCACGTTACTCTCCAGGGCTATCCAAAAATGGGATGCCGTGCACAGTCTTGCACTTTACAGCTTAATTCATCGCTTCTGCAGCACATGGCTTGCACAGCCGTGCACTGCATAAAGCAGCCGCTCAGGTTCACCCCTACAACCAGCAGCAGGGTTGTCCTGCTTTCTCTCCTGAATCTGTGAATGTTAAATGGGCCTTTTTACATCCTTCTCCAGCAGCTGTGCTGCATCTGAGCAACCTTTTGTTCCTCGCACTACGTGAAACGATTTACGCACTTGCCAGGCTGCGGAGAATCACACTGAAAACTACAGGTTGCAGCGGTACAAACATTTAGCCACAGTGCAACTCCCTGCAACAAATCCAGTGAGATTTAATCTGACTGCATGGAAACCAGCCGAGTGTCACTGCTGCTAACTGGCAGCTTCACGGAATGCCAACCAAAAACATTTACCACTAGGATCCACAGATGCTGTGTGAAATCATTGCTGAGGAGCTTCAAACCTCCTCTGAAGACTGAAGAACTGCCAGGAGGCCATGAGGGTGGCCACCTCCAAACGCTGGAGGTTAACCTGAATCTTTGCAGTGGGGATACATAGCAGAACATGGGAGCACACCCAGGGCCATGCATACAACCAGGTCGCTCTGTTTCACGCTAACCTGGACAGAAACCAACTCAAACCAAATGAGGTGGGTATTCGTTATGGCTTCATATTTCTCTGAGATTAATTAGACTCCGGGTTCTCTTGACACAGCATTCTGCTGCAACCTTCAGGCTTTTTTATTCTCCCTGGGAAGTATACAAGCAGCACCATACAAATGTAAGGTTTCTCCAAAATAAGGCCCGGGAGAAATTGCATTTCTCATCACCTTACCTCTATGACTGCTCCACTTTGTAATTTCAGTGATGAACTGATGCTCAATTGAAGTGTGACTTTTTTTACAGCATCCAAGTATCCCCTCTTCCACAGAAGCAAAGCAGCGTGGTTTTAATTCAGTGTAGATTTGGCTTCTTGACAATCCCTGTTCCTTTCAAGGAAGCAGAAAAACAAATTAGTCACGTGCTGCTTTGGAAGCATAAACGCTCATTCTAAAGCCAGGAGCCATTAATAAGCATTCACAGCCTTACAAATGAATAATCATAGGAACCCAAATGCTGTATAAATTTAAACACACAACTTAGTCAACAAAATTACTAGAATGTAGGACACAAAGAATTCAACAAAAATTAGATATTAAAAGATGCCTTTTGAATTGGTGTCAAACTCATCGTGTTTAGTATTGGCCATTTTCTCCATAGCATGGATGACGTTAATCCTTTGTGCTGTTTTCAAGCCAAGTTATACTCTTTATTTGAGGCATCTCAGGTTTAACAGTGGTGTGACAAAAATTTTGTTGATTTGAACAAATGGAGCCTAGGAATGAATCCGTTGTGTTGCATTTTAGCAGTAGAAATATAGCCATTGAAGAAAATATCCACTGACAATGAGATTTGATGTCAGTATTCTAAACCCGACAATCTTTAAGGAATATGAATTGTTTCAGTCAAAACTGTTCCCTTTCAACTGAAGCTGTTTTTCTTCATTTGCTGATCTCCAAAGCAATGTTGCTGCCTACTGACTGGTTTGTTCAAAATCCACACGATCTAAGAAACCTCCCATATATTCACCTACTTCATGATGCTGTTGGAGGTAACTTAATTAAATGAACTGTGATCATCTTATCCATCCTCCTGTCAATACAACATTTTTTCCTGGAAAACTATTTGCTGCTGCTTTCTCCAATCAATTTTTCATGTGTCAAGTGATGGGTCTTTTGAGACCAGCTTTCTATCTAAAGAATCACATTGTTAAAACTTTTTCCCTACTATTGATCTAATCTTTCCTTTCCCTCCAAGATATCAGTTTCTTCTCATCACGCTTCTTTGTTTATGTCTTCCTAACTGCAAGACAGAACGACAGAAGGCTGTTCTGAGCTGAGCTGCACTCACCCTTAAGCTCTTCCTACCCAAGTTGTGCTGCCAGCTGCCTACTGAGCTTCCCAATAGTCTAAAACCGCTGTGGACAGGATTGTTCATCTTGTTCAAGAAGCATTTCATCCCCTGCTCTGCGACTGTTTCCTTTTAAGTAAAGCAGTCCTCTCTCATGTTAACAGCATGAGGCTACTACTAATGGCTGAAAGTTGAGTTTCTGGATTTAAAGGTAAAAAGTAACGTCTTGGAACTGCTACTGCATGTTTTGGCAAGGAGTTTCATTGTAATTTATGGTAATACTTCAGTGTATAGGTAAATCATTTGCATCACAGCGAGCAAAATGATCAAATGGCACCTTGGCAATGTGACTTCACTTTCTATTCTGGCATTTAAAAAGTAAACAAAAACTGAAGAGACACAGAAATGTATCATTTTTGTGAAAATTGTTGATAGCAAGATCTATAAAGCTTTACAGCAAGGGAGATTGGTAACCTAACCCATTTATGAGGAAAAACAGCACATGTTTCTGCTTCATTCTGCTTTCACTCCGCTTACAGATTCAAAGAACAGTTTCCTGTGGAAATGACTGTATGGGAACTGCTGAGTCACGGCCTGAACCTCTGATCCATCACCTGAGGCGAGCAATGACTCAGCCAGGGGAGCACAGGTGAAGGCAATTCACCTGTGCTGCAGGAAGGGCTGGAGCCTGGCTGCACCTCTCCTAGATCCATTTAAGAGCTGACTACCAGTGGGGAAGGTTCTCTTCTGGAGATCCACTCTGCTGGAGTTTCCCATGTGAGCCTAGGATACAGGTGAGTGTGACTGTCATTGTGGCCAGCAGGAGCAGGGAGGTGATCATCCCCTGTACTCAGCACTGGTGAGGCCGCACCTCGAGTGCTGTGTTCAGTTTTGGGCCCCTCACTACAGGAAAGACATTGAGGCCCTGGAGCGTGTCCAGAGAAGGGCAACGAAACTGGTGAGGGGTCTGGAGCACAAGTCCTATGAGGAGTGGCTGAGGGAGCTGGGATTGTTCAGTCTGGAGAAGAGGAGGCTCAGGGGAGACCTCACTGCTCTCTACAACTTCCTGAAGGGAGGCTGTGGTGAGGAGGGGTTTGGCCTCTTCTCCCAGGCAACGAACAGGACCCGGGGAAATGGCCCAAGTTGTACCAGAAGAGGTTTAGGTTAGACTTAAGGAAGAACTTCTCTCAGAGAGTGGTCAGGCACTGGAATGGCTGCACAGGGAGGTGGTGGAGTCGCCGTGCCTGGCAGTGTTCAAGAGGCGTCTGGACGAGGAGCTGCGAGATCTGCTTTAGTGCTTGTGGTAGCAGTGGGAGTGTGAAGACGGTTGGACTAGATGATCTTATAGGTCGTTTCCAACCTTGTGATTCTATGATTCTATGATTCTGTTTCCCACTTTGGTGTAATAACATCATAGCCAAGCTCTCTGTTATACCGTGCCATCTGTATATTCGTTAATTGTACAACTGCTATACCATAACATCAGTATATTCATTAATTGCACAATGACTTTGCTGACTTTTCGCCAGCTCACAAAGTGCAGACTCCTTTACTGGCTCCAGGTGCCAAATTTCATTAAGACAAGTGACACATCACCAACTGGATAGCACAACTGGTAAGGCTGTGACAAGGATGCCACGAGATCCAGTGGGAGAGGGGATGCTGCAAAGAACAATCCTGATGGCCAGTGGTTGGCAGGTGGTGCAACACTGAATTCTGTCATCTCATTTCTTCTGGACTGTAGGTGGTAGCAGATGAGACCAGTAAACATTTTCCATTTGCTATTCAGCCTGTGGTAAGCAAAGCCAAATATAGAATAGCAGTCACCATTAAAAAGCTTGACACTGACTGTCTTAGCAACTTCAGTTACCATGGCATCTCTTCATATAATGCCACTCTATTAGATCTACTGCAGAGTGGTGAATACTGCGTTTTAAAGCTTTTACATTCATTCTGTAACACAAAGAAAAAGGAGAAAACAAAATAGAAAATACATTATTCAACAGAGCATGTTTCCATGAGTTTCCCACCATAAGCATCTGAAATGTTTCTGTAGTGATGAACTCTGAATTTAAATAAAGAAGAGCAAATATCATCTGAAGACATTTCAGCCTAAATTAGTTAGTGATTTGCTCGGCATCCAAATGAAGACATTAAAAGTGAAACTCCTCTTCAAATTCCTGTGTCCACGTTTTGTTTCATGTTTTTAAAACAAATCCTCTGTTCAATATGCCTTATAGGAATGGATGGTAACTCTGATCGATTCAGGAACACTCTGGTAGTTAAAGCGTTGGGAAGTTCTAAACTGTCACAGACATTGGAAGGATGGATAAATCACTAAACAAAGCTTACCAGTGCTATAAGAGGCTCTGGAGAAAGGCAGTTCCCTCAAATCCTGCCTTGTGCTTACAGACAATCTCAGAACCGACAGCTGCTTCTCCTGGTGGCACAGGCTTGGGGCAGGTAACTGAAGTGGCTGTCAGAGCAGAGCACATTCACCCAGGCTGGTCGGCAGCTCTCCCTGCCTTCCTGCAAGCAGCAGGAGGAGAGACTTGGGCAACAGCAATGGCTGTGGAGGAGCTGCTGAGAAACATTTTGCTTTCTTTTTGAGAAAAGGTTCCCACTTTGGGCTACTTTAGTCTATCACAGCAGAGTTTAAGTGTCAGCAGAATGCAGTGGAAATTAGATCCAGCAGCAATCAGGGCTGTGCACATCCCTTTGTGAATGCTCAGCACAAGAAGGCTAGAAGCCAGAGGCAATGGTAGCCTCTTGCAATCACAGCTTTGCCTGCTAGAGGCAATCTGGAGCTGACAGCTGTCACCAAAGGCTTGGTTACAAGTCCTCAGCTGACTGTAAAAATGCCCACAAAGAACTGTCAAGTGACTGAAACAAAGTCATTCAAAGTTAAGTGTGCTTGCCACCATTCAAACAACTGTTTTTTTTGCCAGCGGTAATTACTGAGATGCCAAAACTCAGATGGTGAATTACCTGCCAAGGAGAAGGCTGCACCTCCTCCCCAGCGCTTCTTCCACATCTCTGATCAAAATGCACTCACCAAGTGGCTCAGAAATGAAAGCAGCATCTCAGTGCTGCACTCAGTGCTTCGGTGAGCCAGGAGTCACCTCGCAGACTGGTGGCTGCTGGACCAGTTTGCCCACCAGGAGGAATTAAACAGGGCCACCACTGCATGTCTTAGCAAATGTCTGAGGCTGAGGTGCCACATAATGTTTCTTTTCTGCAGCACGTGTATTTGAAGAGAAAATATTTTTCTTCTGCTGTAGATATGCTTGGACTTTTAGAAGTAATCCCACTGGGATTTCTTTCGGATGGCAGTTGGAAGACAACAGAAAAGGAAAAATTGGAGCTTGAAAATAGAAATCCCATTATGTTTATGCATACCTCATGACTGAGAATCCTTTAAGTTAATGTGAACACAAACAGAATATGTTTGCTTAAGGTCTGGTCAGTCAGGCTGTGCTCTAACTGACTGCACTCTGACTGCGCTCTCTGTCTCCCCACTACCAAATTCTGAGTTGCAAATCATCATGGTAAGATAAAGAGCTCAGCTACAACTGCAGAAGTCAGTTCATTCTCCCAGCATCTTCTGGTCCCCACTTTTTATACCCCTGCAGAATATCACCCACTACATTATTACAAATGTTTACGTATCACTTTGCATTTGTGGATTTCAATGCTCTTTATGAAAGACAGCAAATATATTATTCTGTTTTCAAGATATGGAAATGAAGTGGCTTGAGAATCAGTGGTTATTTCAGGAAAAGAATCCAGGTCTCTCGAGTTACAGTCCAGATGCTTTTCCAATCATAATATTTGTTAAAGTGCTTCAGACAAGAGTATCTGAATTTGAGCACAAAAATCTACTTAACAGATGGATAGGCCTATATTTTTCAGCTCAAGACAAAGACAATGAAATTTTTCCCTTGGAGTCATTATTAGAAAACTATGACCTAATTACTATCATAGAAACACGGTGGGACAAATCAAAGCAACTGGAATGCTATGATTGAGAGCTAACAGGTGTTTAGAATCATAGAATCATCATAGAATCACAGAATGGCCTGGGTTGAAAAGGACCACAATGCTCATCTGGTTCCAACCCCCTGCTATGTGCAGGTCACCAACCAGCAGACCAGGCTGCCCAGAGCCACATCCAGCCTGGCCTTGGATGCCTTCAGGGATGGGGCATCCATAACCTCTCTGGGTAACCTGTTCCAGTGCTGGAGTTGCCCTCTTTGTTAAGAAATCGACAGATTGTAAAGAGCTGCCTCTGAGAAACAGTCACAGTCAGATTGAGAACCTGTGGGTGAAAATTAGGGTCTGGACCAACAGAGGACATCTGGTGGTCGGGGTCCGCTACAGGTGCCTGACCAAAGGAAGCTGTGGGTGAGGCCTTCTTGCTTCAGCTGCAAGAAGTGTTGCAGCCTCCAATCCTGATGGGGGCTTTCAATCATCCAGATGTCTTCTGGGAGAGCAAGACGGTGAGCTGCAAGCAGTCCAGGAGACTCCCAGAGCCCACTGATGATAACTTCCTAGGTATTAGACAAACTGACCAGAGGAGAAGGGTTACTGGACCGGGGAGCTCAAGGATTCAGAAGAGATCAAAAAAGAGATAAAGATTAGAGGCAGGTTGGGCTGCAGCTGCAGCTGCCACACCATGGTCACATTTGTGATCTCAAGGAATACGTGCCTGGCAAAGAGCAGTCAGGACCCTGAACTGTGATTCTGTGAACTTCAGGAGAGCAAACTTCAGGCTGCTCAGGGAGTTGCTGGATGAGATCCCCTGGAAGTTGTTCTTAGGGACAAAGGAACAGAGCAGAGCTGGCAGCTCTTTAAGGATGCCTTTCTGAGAGCGCACAAGCTCTCCAACCTCCAGAATAAGGAATCAAGTAGAGGAGGCAGGAAACTGGCATGGCTAGGCAAGTACGTGCTGGTCAGACTGAGGGAAAGAAGCAAATGTACAGGCAGTGGAAGCAGGGCTGGGTGGCCTGGGAAGAACACTGAGACGCTGTCTGCATGTGCATGGATGGGAACAAGAAAGCCAAGACTGCCCAGAGAAACTGTGGGTACCCATCCCTGCAGGTGTCCAAGGCTGGGGGGCCCTGGGCAGCCTGACCCAGTGGGGGGCAGCCAGCCCAAGGCAGGGTTTGGAACTGCATGGGCTTTAAGGTCCCTTCCAACCCAAGCCATTCTATTATTGTATGAGTTCCACCTCTGGAAAAAGGGGAGGGGAGGGGAGGGGAGGGGAGGGGAGGGGAGGGGAGGGGAGGGGAGGGGAGGGGAGGGGAGGGGAGGGGAGGGGAGGGGAGGGGAGGGGAGGGGAGGGGAGGGGAGGGGAGGGGAGGGGAGGGGAGGGGAGGGGAGGGGAGGGGAGGGGAGGGGAGGGGAGGGGAGGGGAGGGGAGGGGAGGGGAGGGGAGGGGAGGGGAGGGGAGGGGAGGGGAGGGAAGGGAAGGGAAGGGAAGGGAAGGGAAGGGAAGGGAAGGGAAGGGAAGGGAAGGGAAGGGAAGGGAAGGGAAGGGAAGGGAAGGGAAGGGAAGGGAAGGGAAGGGAAGGGAAGGGAAGGGAAGGGAAGGGAAGGGAAGGGAAGGGAAGGGAAGGGAAGGGAAGGGAAGGGAAGGGAAGGGAAGGGAGCCTCTATTAGACCATGTCCAACCCTCACATCAGTACTCCATTTAAGGAGAGTCAAAGAGGGGTCACTATAGGACAAAAACCTTTTCAAATAACTCTGTAAAAAAGCAGAGGGAAAATACACAGCCTCAAGTCACAGAATCACACAATCACAATCACAGAATGGTAGGAATTGGAAAGGACCTCAAGAGATCACTGAGTCCAACCCCTGCTAAAGCAGTTCCCAACAATTGGTCACACAGCTCAATGTCCAGATGGGTCTTGAATACTTCCACAGAAGGAGACTCATTTCAGAGGGACCTCAACAGGCTTGAAAGATGATCAGGAGACTGGAGCACCTCCCCTACGAGGACAGGCTGAGGGAGCTGGGCTTGTTCAGCCTGGAGGAAAGAAGGCTGTGGGGTGACCTCATTGCAGCCTTTCAGTACCTAAAGGGAGCCTACAAACAGGAGGGGAATCAACTCTTTGAAAGGGTGAGTGACAGCAGGACAAGGGGAAATGGTTTTAAGTTGAGGGAGGAAAGATTTGGGTTGGATGTCAGGGGGAAGTTCTTTCCTATGAGAGTGATGAGGAGCTGGAACAGCTGCCCAGAGAGGCTGTGGATGCCCTGTCCATGGAGGTGTTCAAGGCCAGGTTGGATGGGGCCCTGGGCAGCCTGGGCTGGTATGAAATGTGGAGGTTGGTGGCTCTGCGTGTGGCAGGAGGGTTGGATATTCATGATCCTTGAGGTCCCTTCCAATCCTGGCCATTCTGTGATTCTATGATTCTGTGAATTCCAAGACTAGGCTGTAAGTTCAGTCCACAAATATTTAGCAGTCAGAACAGACCAGAATGAAAACACTAAAAAATTACATTCCCTTTCTGTGGTGATAGCAGAGCATCAACCATCATTTATATGGACTTAGTCTTTTCTTATGTAAGAGATTAAAAAAACTACAGTACAACAAAAGTCATCGATTTCACAAGATGTGACTGCTAAGAAAAATGGCTTTCATCACACTTCATAATAAATTTATCTAGAAAGTCATTTGTTTAAAGTGTTGCCTCAGAGAGATCCCTGGAGACATGCCATTTTGATGGCACTCTTTTCATTATTCAAATATAATGAAGTGATTCTGCATAGTTGTGCTGGACTATAAATCACCGCTGTAAAAAAGGCACGTTCAGCATGTTAATAGACTGCAGATCAGATTCTGAGGAGTGTTTCATAACTACACGTGCACTTTATCTCTTGCACATACACACTAGATAGCAGTTCGTACACCTTTCCCAAACTCCATCATTATCAAATTCGGGGACTGACAGGGGAGAGATTTTAAGGAGACTTTAAAGAGCATTTTGCACTTCACGTCCCGTGCTACTGTAAATATACTGCCTGCATAAAAGCTCACAGCAGACTCACACAGCATGTAGATATGGGGGGAAGCCAGCAGAAGCAGAAAGGAGAGCTCTCTGGGTTCTTAGAAAGCTGATCTCTAACCTTGTACACGTTTAGTGTGAGACAGGTGCAGCCCTGCACCTTAGAATGCCTGCAAGAGAGAAGCTGCTCAGCACACCAGCAGCAGCATTTGTTGCAACCTCCGTCAGGTGAACAAGGAATTAAGCATGCATTAACATGGAGAGCTAAACAGCATCTTCAGAAGAAATTGCCACTAGGTCATCTGAGAGGAAAACTCACTGTTAGAGATGAGCAAGAAGAGTCTAAATGTCTTCCTCCCAAAGCTGCTCAGATTTTTGTTTTGATTTAATTTATACTCAGCCTTTAAGCTGAGTGAGCGTTAATACTTCCCTACAGCTGCAAACTGCAGCCCAGCAGGGATCTGTTTCACACCATGGGATCTGCAGGTGTGACTCAATCTGGATTTACAGGATAATTCTTTGACAGCCTCACAGAAGCCCGGAGGTACAGTTTCACTTTGGGTCCTATGACTCCATGTCTGCAAGAGAATTTCTGGGGAGGTCCTGGTAAGGTTTCAAGAACAAGCAGGTGATAGCAGTGCACACAACTGGCAGTGCACACAGTATTCTGGATAAGGCCCCCAAACTGTAAGTCTACATATCTGTGTGCAAAAGTTATAACCAGTAGAAGTAGGTGATGAGAGAGTTTCAAAGGCTGTATTCCAGTCCATAGTGTCTCTCTTCCACTAATTATGAGATTTTGCCCTACATTCTTATTGCCTCTCATCACTTTATCACATAGCCATTCAGATCTTCGAAAGCTGAGCCAAGAACGCAAAGACAACAGAAAGAGACCTAATCTACAATTAATCTAATGCAAGGTAAAGTAATTGAGAAATTCATAAATCATTTCCACATTTGGGAACATATAGCAGTGGGTGGAATATAGTGAGCATGGTGTAATGCTATTTGACCTGGCTGACAGGAAAATCTTGAAGATGAATGACATTTGGAGTGGAAAACACAAAAGCTTGGTGCACTCAGCTTCCTCTGGACTTGCTGAAAAGGTGAGGTGACAAAGAGAAGGCCTCAAGATCAGGAGATGTGTTAAATGCTAGCAGCAATTGCAGCACTGCTTACAGCCAACAGTCCAGATTAATGCTGAAAAGCTAAACAGAGCAGTGTGAAAGCTGAATCTTGCAGTGGTTTTGTGCTCCCCATTGTACAACCAAGTGTGGAGCCAATAATTTTTGTGAAACTCAGCCCAATACGTGTCCCACCTGATGCCATTGGCTTCAGTAGAGCTGACTGCTTGATTCAGCCAAACAAATTCAATTAGTTGATACAGAAGCACCCAAATTCTGTTAACTATTTTCAGGGGCTGCATAGATGTCAGCATGGAGAAAAAAACCTTATTTCCTGTAATCCCAAGCAGAGGATTAGCATGGCAATACTTTCCCAACAGGACCTTGCAGGTTTGCCATACAATACTCCAAATGGTAGTTTCTATGTAAATAAGGCTGAACAAAGGAAATACCCAGGTTCCTATCCTTAAATCACTGAACTTAATGCGATACCAGTGTCACTGAGAAGACAAAGAAGGGTGGGACTTCTTAGTAGACTCAGAAGACCCTTAACTCTAAGTCACATCAGCTTGCTAAGCATCTCTCGGCTGTTCCTCAAGATTTTAACCCTCACAAGTCTCAGTCCGGTCAGAACCTCCAGAAATGGCTACAGCGGAATGGAAAAGGCACATCTGGGAGTAGGAAAAAAAACAGATAAGCAAAAAACCCAACCCAATTCAAATGCTGCCATATCTCTGTTTTAACCCTCATTCAGAAAGTCCTTCCAATTTCTTGCTGTTTCTTAGAAACGCAGTTTAAGTTGAACTGTTGTAAGGAGAGGACCTGTGACATGGAGAAAAAGACTTTCTACAGTTCCATAAATCTTTTTTATCTATTGTCTCTGGAATTATGGAATCAGCTCTTGACAGACAAAAACCAGAAAAAGAATGGCAGAGATGTTCACCTGGAGTGCATCTAATTCGGGTGACTACAATATGCAGAAAAAGACAAAGTGGTTTTCACTCAACAGAGGGCTTTTGTTCAGAAACAAAGGGACAGTAACCTCACCTGTGCTTTCAGATCATGCACTTCTAAGCTGCACTCCTGGTAATGTGCTGCTCCTCGTACCTGAGCTCCTGCAGATCACAGCTTCTCCATTCTGTCATTGAACAGGGCTGCAGTGCCAGCAGGTACTTGTTGTGCATTCAAATACAGGAGTTACTGCTCACTGAAAAACAGCACACGAGTTCACAATCAAACTTCACACGGCTAAGGAATGCTGGTACTCCATTCTGTCACAGAAACAAGGCTGGTCAGTTATAAATTCGGTTAATGCCCTCTATCTGCTCATATGCACTGTTTCCTCGGTCTGTTCAGTTTTATACTTACACTTCACATCCCCAGCTGCACTGTGTACGACAATTTACGCCTTATCTGTTCTTTACAGAGTCTGTCTCACCGTGTGAGGCATCGTAAGAACAATTAGAAAAGAGAAACAAGCGTGAAGGACAACGTGGTGTGCACGTGTCTGCTGCTGCAGATGATTAAAACAGATTAACTTAGGCAAGTTTCTTATTCCTGCAGTGATCAGTCAAAATCACTCACGCTCTAAAATGCTACCAGTCATTAACCATGCCAGCTGTGTGCTAGAACAAGTGGGGACTGCTATCCAATGGGAACCACCAGGCAGAGCCTTCAGGAACTGCTCTACAGCAGTGAAATGCCACACATTTCCAAAGAGCTTAGTGCAGCTTTAGAAATGAGCCATGAGACAAACTGGTTCGATTTTACTTACACAAAAATACGTGCTGGAAAAGCTGAGTACAAGGATTTTCTCTGCACAGCTGAACTCTTACCCACCATGAGCAGAGGGTGAGAAACCTTACTCAAAATTCACAACAACAAATGATGTTTCCACGCTGATTGCATTACATGACACATAATGGGCAAAAACTCCTTCAGCCAAGTATTGGCAGAAAATAAGAGTACACATTTTTAGCATTTCATCATGAATTCAAATTTTAGCCTGATCCAAGCCTCGGTTTACCATTAAAGTTGGAAGGAAAAATATCTGTACATATATTCATTAGTCTCCAAGTTGCCAAGCATCGGTTTTCAATGGAGAAATGCCACATTTGACATTGGAAGCAGCACCAGACAAAATTACAAGGCAGGTTCAAAGGCAACTGTGAGCGAGATGGAAAACACTGATGCATGTCAGGATCAACATGGAAACTGTTGGACAAAGATCTATTGTTCTCTAGACAGATTGTCATAAAATCTATTGAAATAGACCAGAGAGCACAAAAGATGAGAAAGACTCTTTTAAGTGTGATGCAAGTTAAAAAGATAGAAAGTTTATCACAAAGAGCTGAAGTTGTATAATAAAATAATAAAACGGGACACAGATCTTTGCTAGCTCCTTTCCTCAGGTATTCCTTCTCTCACATCATTTCATATCATATCATATCCATTTCATGCAGTAGAATCTGCAGACGTAAAGGAGACTGGGATCCCGATTCGACATTTCAATACAAACACCTGTTTGAAGACCACTGAAAACCTGCAGCAAGATGCAGCATTAACAGATGAATCTCCTACTGAAATCTTGCCTTCCCCTGTCACCAGAAATTCTCCCTCGTCCAGTCCTTCCGATAGGGATGGAAATCAGGGCAACAACCAAGGAAGGTTTCATCCTACTCCATCCTGCTGGACTGTAGAGCTGTGATTTACCCCCAGTTTCCAGTGGGACTGAAGGCACAACTTCAGTGTGGTACACGAGTTGAATTTTAGAAGTAATTTGTACAGCATGACTTTTGACATACAGAAACACAAACTTCTATCAGGTCTGTTAAATTGGCAAAGCTAACAGAAGTAACCTGTGCAATGCCACGAACAGATCCTGAAAGAATGAGCCAAGGGGGAGGAGAAGAAAATGTCAGTAAGGGCTCCCAGAGTATCTCCCCTCTATCTGTTCTATGGTCATTCTGTATAGTTATATCCTTTGCTACTCTCTGCCAAAAGACAGACTGACCAACCCCAAAACTGTCTCTCAGGTTCAATACACTTTTCCCATTTGCAAGCTTGGAAGTGTGGGAGGAATCCTTTTCAGGATCCTTTATAGTGACATAAAATGGACGTCCTTGTAGAATATAAGGGGTTTGATTGCAAGAATGAATTCTGACTGCCCAAACATCGCAGCTTTATGCAGATCCCTGAGCTGTGGTCTTTTGACAAATGAAACAGCTTTCCATGTTCTCCTTGTACCAGACTTACAACCCTTCAGACTCCTCTGTTCTCACCGAAGTTCTTTGCCATCAGCAGAGTGAGCAAAGTTGCTGAGGTACTGAATAGCACCCTGATATTTACAGAAAGTGCTGGGTGCTAATGCTCTCATCTTTCACCTTCAATTCTCCAGCTGACATGCTCTGGAAGGCAGCTACCCCATAAAGCTGTGTGTAATTTAACATAAATCTGAAATTAAAAGGATGAGAGAGCTTGCACGAGTACAGATAGTTATATTATCTATATTATATATAGATCAATAATTGTAGTGCAGATAATGCTGAACTGTGACATGCTGGTTCTCCCTGTAAGAAGACTCAACTGCAGCATCAGTGATAAAAGAAAGTGCTTTCACCCCCAAAGGAAACAAGCTTAGAGGCACGCCGTGGAGACAGAGCAGGCTTGGGCTGGGGCACAGAGCAGATGGTGCTTTTGACATTAGAAAATATATTCCAGTACAACCTCAGTTTCTTCTAGTAGCTTTGACTCATTCTGACACTTTTTCTGCCCAGCCTAAGACAGTCCTCTCATGTTTGCCTGCACTCCAGCCCACATCTCACTGCACCACTGCTACGTGCAGGAGATTCAAGGTCTAAGGCACGCCTCAGGGCATGCAGAGCATTTTGTCATCTTCTTGCTTAAAGTGCTTGCTGACACCTAAATAAGCATCTTGTAGACTTTGTGTTCATTAGACTATCCTTCTAACAGGGAATAGGAAAAATAGGACCAAGGCAGAAATAAACCCAGCTTGTTTTGTATCTATGCCATATCCGTGAGCAATCCTACATGTTCATTGCTGGGCTCACAGCATCCTTCCTTTAGCAGCGCTGTACATTTTCGGAAGCTCTGCAGACCCCACAGCTCTGCAGCTCACTCTTGACAATCATTAAAGAGGTGAATGGGATTGTGAGTTTGCAGGTGAAAGACTGAAAAATGGCCTCTCGTACTTTACAGACTATTTGCACAAGAGATGAGCAGTTAAACACTAAAAAATGCAAAACGACTGCCAAATAACTAGCTCTTGCTGGATATCTTGTGGCTTCTGTCCACAAACATCACAAAAAATGAAATAGGAATGACTCAGATATTGGTGAATGTTATTGATAGATGCAGTATAGTTAAACAAGATTGCTGTGCCAGAGTTTTTCACAGATATCCACAGCGTGTTTCCAAATTTCAGAATTCAAAGGGCCCTCATCACTACATTCTCTCAGTTCTCCATCCCAAGCTCTGTGGTACTCAGATGAACAAGCAGATCTCAGTATTCTTATACATGCTTAAAGGGGACTGCCAAGTAAATTTAAAAAACAGGGTGCTGCTTTTGCCCCTGGGGGAAAAGCTATTCTGATCAGACAGAAGGTCACACAGCTGCCAGCTGGGCAACACAAGGCCAACCGGCCACGTCTCCTGCTGATAGTGAAATATTTCCCATGTGTGAGGTCATTGATTTGGAAGCAAAAAGACACACAAGTCACTCCTATTAAAAATGAACAAGCTGTTTCTTACCTGGATAAAATATCCCCCTGTGAGGTTGCAGCTGGAATGCAGCCTAAGTTTATTAACAAAAGATTTGCCCCTTGAGACACGGGCTCACTGCATTCACTGCTGAGTAGTGTCAAAAATATTACAAGATACAGTCCAGACATTAAACCTCCATTGCTGAGAGGGCTTGCTTAATTATTTTCTTGAATGAAGCATTTCTTGACATGGTGAGCAAGGGAATTCACTGTCAGGAAGGCAACATAATTAATTGTACTGCGAGGAACATGTCCTTTCATTATCCGTTCATCACTGTGCACTTGAGATGCAGGATTGCAGTCTGTTTGCTGCATTTCTCTCAGTTTCTCAGCTGCCCTCAGGCTGCTCTCCTCTCTTCTGTTCTTTGGAAGGTGAAAGCAATGGAGAAGATCACCTGCATATGAGTTTGCTTCTGCCCCAGTCTTAGGTGATGAAAAGCCCTATGGCCTTTTAGGCCAGTGGTTATTCGTAACAGCAGGCGGCCAGAGGAGTTTGCACCAAGGTCTGGAGCAAAGATCAGAGATAAAGCTGCACAAATGGGAGAACTGCAGCTGAGGCACAAACCTGTCACCAGGACAAACCCTGCCTTGGTGCACACATTACAAGGCAAGCCTTCCCCTTCTGCAGTTCCACCCAGCAAAACTAACAGGCTGCAGAGTCAATCAGCTGAGAAGGGGCCGGAGCACAGGACGCAGCGTAAGGGCTCTGCAACACCTAGGTCACAGCTGTTGAGTTTCATGGCACACAGTGCAAGGCTCACCTGAGCTGAGAACTGTAAGAATCAGTCAGACTTGGTCACAGGAAGCACAACAGAGCACAGTGAATAACTAACAGCTCCTCTCACTTCCTCATGCACCCTTCTGTGGTAGCAGCCATTTCCCAGCGTGTTTCTATCCACCCACAAATTACTCAGCTGATAAGAAAGTCTGAGTGAAAAAAGCTCTGTACAAAAATTCTGAGTCTGCCAGACCTGCAGGGATGTTTTAGAACACGGAAATTAAGTTTTGTCTCTAATGCTGTATTTAGCTGCGATTCACGACGGGTGGATCGGGACCACCGAACAAAGCTGTGCACGAAAGCAGGATTAACAAAGCACGTGAGGCAGCTGCCCTTCCTCCTCAGCCACGGTCACAGCAGGTATCATGCAGTCAGAGGGCAAGCACACATTTTGCATAGACTTCTGATGAGAAAAGTGGATTCCTGACAAAAGGACACTTCTGGTCAGTGGGTGATGCCCAGAGGCTACTTCTGACAACAAGCCTCGGCCAAATCCACCCCTCCTGCAGCTCCACTGACCTCAAAGCACAGGGAAAAAGTGGTACTTTGTTTTCAGCTTTGTCCTAACCAGTGCTTTGTACCAGCAGAGGGAGGTACACATGCAGACATAAGAACAAAACACATGAGCCCAGCTTCTCTGCTGAATACAGCCTGTCCGTATTTCTGTTCTGGTCAGTGCAATGCTATTAAGTTTAGCTGTTCTGCCAAATGCTTCCAATCTGTGTCACAGTGTAACACGACCAGCAAGCACAGTTCTCATTATTTTGCTAATGCAGCACGTTCACTGCCTGAGCACAAAACCAAGAGAGAGAAAGCAGAAGCAAAGCTACCCTTAGAAAATTTAACACTTAAATCAGGCTGATGGAGCAACAGCATGACTGAATCACCAAAAGAGAAAGTTCTGCTTGCACTGCCAGCACTCGAGGAAAGCAGTGCAGCCCCATGAGCCCTACCCCAGCTCTGCATCCAGCCCTGCCCTGGCAGCACTCGCCCTTCACCCTGCAGAGCTCTTGCCAGCAGCAGGCTGGCTGTGCCTGCCCAGGGCCTTGAGGCCAACCAGATAAGAGCCATAACCAAAGAGAAGCCCGCACCAGGTAACAGCTGGCAGGGAAGGCAGGGACACTTTACCGGAAAGGAGACGGTCAAATTCTAACTTTCAACATTTCTTATCAGAGGTGGTGTTTCTGAACAATAGAGGGATTTTTTTTCCATCACTGGGTTGGGCTGTTGTGGGATGCGAACAAGTCCACAAGTTGCCATTTGTCACACTGCTTTCAGACTGAGAAATTACACTAATGCATAAATGAAAAATGATGAATCACTGTAAGAGTAAACAGGAATGCTCTATTTGGCCCAGAAACCTTTTCAGAATGTGTGTTTTAAATACACACAGCCTCGTGGTAAAGAGCCTTACATTTAAGCACGAGACATTTTCAAAGTTTTCCCTAGAAAATAGAGAAAATACCCAATCTGAACGAATTCTGAATGACAAAGGCATTCATTAATCACCTGCTGGCAGCTCACTGTGCCACAGCTGCTTATGGCTTCCTTCTCTACATCAGCCGTAAGCAAAGGCATTTTGGGGAGCCAGCCGATTTATAATGGCCCTTTCACCTTTCACAGAATCATTCTGGTTGGAAAGACCACTGAGACCATCCAGCCCAACCACCAGCCCACCCCCACTCCCACATCCCTCAGTGCCACAACCCCTCAGTTCTTGAATACCCCAGGGACAATGGCTCCACCACCTCCCTGGGCAGCCTGCTCCAAACAGCTGCAACAAGTTTGCTCCATACAGCAGGGTCCATAGGTGACCCTGCTATAATGAAGCTATTCATTATTCTTAGCTGTTTAACTTTGGATCAGCATTTCATCTGGATCACCCCTCACATTTACCTTTGATGGGGCTGTTTGGAACAGAAGCGTTGAGAAAGCCACAAGTTTTATTTCCATGCTCAAGTGGCTTAAGAAGGATTAAAGTCAATGAGAAGAAAATAGCTTTATCCCCCCCAGGAGTAATGTCAGTTGATCAGTTTAAACACAGATGTTTTGAACTACACATCTAATGAAAAGTATATCAAGGCTTCAGACATCTGCATAAACAGGGGCATTCCTTCCCTTCAAAATAAATTCTTCCTATCATGTCCTCTACTATGCAAATATCTGACAAAGAAATTAGAAAAGCTAACGTAATGGGTGGTCTGCCTGGGTGACAACATCTCCAGTCGATGACAATATGTCATTTGTTACTGATAAAGAGCACTTAGTATTCCCAAAATGCAGCTGCTTATCTGGTGAGAGAATCAACTGATCAGTCCCATGCAGGCTAAAAGATTAACAGCTGCATATCTGACCAGGCTCCTGAATGCCTTGGAGGAAATAAGACTCATTGCCATTCTCAGTTCTCAAGCATCTCCCAAAAGAAGCATTTTTTAATGCCCTTACAAAATGTTTTGAAAGTTGTCTTATTCATTAAGGACATCGTTGTAATAGTTCAAATCGCTGTGATAGCATTATAACTTAGAACAAATGTTTGCACATGAATAAGTCAGGCTTGTAAAGAATTTACAAGCTCAATTTGTTTACACTCATCCTCAGTTTGAGTTTGAGCAGTACTGTGTTAGCAATCCAAAGCATCACAGTGACACAGCATTAGAGTGGCTCAGGGTAAGCAGTTACAACACACGGTGATTTTGGTGCCCCCCACGCCCTGACTGCCCACTTTCTCCTTTCTGTTCACCTTTACAACTTCATTTTCAGGCAGTTGTCTTGTTTGGTGGGGTGGGTGGTTTTCTACTCTCTTGCCAATATAAGGCAATTTCTGGATGTGAAACTGCACAACCTGTCCCAGAGATTCATCCAGAGAAGAGCGAGCTCATTCTCAAGACAGAACTGACAACTCCGGGACTTCCCAGCACATAACAAAACCATTCCTAAATAAGGCTGATATTTGATGACATTTTATAGCATCTTCCTCAGAGAACTTGACAGACAGTCCCTCGTTCCCCTGTACAGAAGGGTTCTGTATTTACAGGCAAGGATCATAATTTAATAGAAGAAAAGTCGACTGAGATGTGATGTTACACCCTGACTTACCAGGGTTAAGGATGGACACAGACCTACTTAACAAAAATGCTGCTTTAAGGCAAATAGCTAAATCCACCAATGAGCAGGCAATATCCTTTCCTTTTGTCTTGTATTTTACCCCAGCTCCTCAAAGGCTGACAGTAGAGATGCTCAGCACCATGCTACTCAAGCTTCCAAACAGGGCACCAGGAGCTGCAGCCTGGGTGACAGACAGGGCACAGCACTCATAGCAATCTCAGGGACAGGAGCCACGCTGAACACCAGCCTCACCAGCTTTTCCTAATCTTTCCATGTGCATTTCTGGATGCTGAATCTCCAACAGAATTACAAACGACACCGTCAAAGACAAACAAAGCAGCAGTGACAGTACTGAGGATTTAAAAGCCATAGCTAGTTTTATTGCAGGCTTGTATTTGCCCTCTGATTTGAGGGTAGCAGACAGTATCTGTGTCATTTATCCATGGCCTTCAACCACAGGCTGTGCTCTGCCAAGAGATGGGCTGTATCTCACCAGCCCCCGAGGCCAGCAGAGCATCAGCCTGAGCAAACCAAGCCAGGACACTGCACTGAACGTTCAGAAACAGAGTGCTGGTTTTGCTGAGTTGAGTCTAACACTACTTTCCAAGAAAATAATGCTTCGTTATGGGGCCTGTATGGTCAGCATCTTTGGGCACAAATGTTCCCTCATTAGATACATTAGTAGCTCCTGGGCACTTTGGCACAGAGAAGGCTTTTACCAAAATGCTAAGTAGCAGCGTGTGTATTTAGGTTTGCTCTTGACACTACTCTAGGAACAAAACACAGTTTGACAAGGCCAGAAGGGAACGCTGAGCACAGCACTTTCCAAGAGAAGCGCGGACGTGGCAGCTCACCTGCACTGATGCACAAGTGAAGGCATCCCTCCAAGAGCCCCCCAGCACCCTGCTTCTTATCCAGTAAAATGTATTAGTACAATCACTTTGACTTCCAATATGCTCTGCCTTGTACATCATTGGGTCAGGATTCTTTATGAGCAAGCTGTCTCCATTTAATTCAGTAAGTTTGCATTGATGGCAGTGACTAGGAGTCACTAAAGACTAAAAGGAATACAGTCGTAGGCCAGTAGGTAATTAACATAAGGAAAAAGAAGCAAGCAATCCACTGATGTAGTGAGGGGAAGTGAGAAGTGTGAAGAGAATGCTAGCAGCAGAGGGGACTGTTCTTATAGTTGCAAGGGAGGGCAGAGAAGAACAGGCAGGACACTGCCCAACTCCACGTATACTAACCTGCAAACCTTCTGTTGGTAGCACTGTTAATCTTTGGTGGTCACTTCCAGCATTCGAGTCAACACAAGCAAACTTGGAGGGAGATGTCGACTAATTCCTCACTAAGTTAGGGCTGTCAAAATGAAATGCTTATCTACACAAGTGTCTTGTGCTGCTTTATCTTCCACAGAACAGCAAAGCTGCACGGCCTGCACCTCCCAAGAAAATTCACTTGCATGGATTAAAAAGCTTTCAGTCCTTCCCTACAGGGTAATGCAGTTGTCAAGAAAGTCATAAGACCCACACTGAGAACTGTGCCCCTTTCTGTGAATTATCCACAACTGCAAACAGTGATGGCCAGATAAACTGTAACTTATTTATGTCAATGACTTCCCATCCGCAGCCCAAGGCAAAACCCCAGACTGTGAATTTACACAACTCCAGTGCTGATCTTCAGTGAAAACCATGTCTCCTGTATGTGGGAGCCATCAGGAAAAGGCTCTGATGAAATTAACCCCAACTGGAAAAGTGAAATACTTTCTGGAATTTCCACCAGCTGTAGCAGTGAATAAAACACAAACCACAGAAGCATCCCCCACTTGCAGGTTTCATGACAGAAAAGTCTCTCATGCAGGTTTTGAGGCAAAAAGAGCCCCTCAAGCTGTTACTAATCCTCACAGCTCAGAATCAGAGCTTTGTAGCCACATCTCTGCCCAGCAGTACATGGTGCCTTCCAGCTTTTGATTCCGAGGCTCTGAGTTCAAAGACATTGGTACCATCATGAGATGTACTATCACATGTATGCATGCTTCTCAGCAACAGACTGCAGCTTGTAATAAACCTAGCTGCTGATCCCAGTTTCCATCTAAAATGGGTTAACTGCTTCTCTCACAAAGCAATAAATTCTCTTACGTAAAAAATGTGTCAGATGGATATTCTCCACCCCGAAGTGTGGGATAAATGCACTAAAGCGTCAACTGAGGAGACGATGTCCTCGGGCTGTGGGAGAAGCCTAGAGTCGTGGGGGAGAGTCGTGCGGGCCCTGCGCAGGGCCATGCGGGAGCGGGAGACCTGGAGGGCGGCAGAGAGCCGTTTGTTGGCCACCCCGGGACTGGGAGTCGGGGCGGCCACGCGGACTTTGCACCCCTCTGACGATGACGATTACATGTCCTCTCAATCGAACCCCGACCCGCCCACGGAGGGACAGAAACGTGCTAAATCCTTCTGGGGTGGGTTAATCGAGGAGGCCAGGGCTGCCGCGGAGAAATCGGAGCCCGAGGAAATTTGGGCTCGACCGCCCCCCTATGCGCCCCAAGATGGCGCCGAGCCAGGAGAGGGAGGGCGGGGGGAAGATGCCCTTGGCGGGAACATCGAGGAGGTGTTAGATAAAGGCGGTGGGAGCGACCGGGAAGGTGAGGGGAGCGTGAGTGAAGGGTGGAAAGCCAATCAGAGCGGCCGTCTGAAGAAATGCCGCTGTGGGGCGAACATCCCGCCGGGCAGAGGGCGGGACGAACCAAGAGGGAGGGAACGGCCTGCCCGCAAGGGAGGCGGGCGGGGCCGGAGCCTAACAAAGAGGTACGGGAAACCGGAAGTGGCCGCTCAGTCGGGCTCTGACTCCGGATCAGACAGTAGCTGCGATGAGTGGTTCGCAATTGACTTAGAGGAGGAGGGAATGAATACGAACAGAGTTAAGAGCTGAAATATTCCCATCCAAATTAAAGAGAAACCGCGAGGGGGAGAAATCCCTCTTACAGACTGGATAAAAAAAAAAGATTGCATGTGCTGACTGGGCCCCATCAGCCACACTAGTGTTCCCAGTCCGGGTGATGGATGGGGGACAGAGGGTCCACTCGCCGATAAACCCTAGGGATATACAAGCAATTGTTAAGGCAATTGCAGATAAAGGGCTTAACTCAGCTATGGTTTCCACCCTTATAGATGGTGTTTTTGGGGGAGACGATATGCTCCCATTTGACATAAAACAAACCTGTAGACTAATTTTTGATGGAGCAGGGATGATTGTTTTTAAACAAGAATGGGAAGATAACTGTGCAAGACAACTAGCTCAACTAACTGGGGCGGATACAACTACTTGTGCGGCCAGGGATGCTATTTGCACAGCCTCTAAAGTTATTGTTAAGCCATTGCCATGGTCCACCATAAGACAAAATGGAAGTGAGAGCTTTACACAATTTGTAAATTGCCTCCAGGCAGCAGTCGACTCCTCGACCCTGCCTGCAGAAGCGAAAGGCCCGGTTGCCACCAAGGCAGCCCACAAGAGTGCACCGGCCACAGGCGGCGTGACCAGCCCGGCACGGTGGTGCTGCACAAGATCCGCCGCTGCCGGAAATCCATGGAGCTGCTGATCCGCAAGCTGCCCTTCCAGCGCCTGGTGTGCGAGATCACACAGGACTTCAAGACCGACCTGCGCTTCCAGAGCCCAGCCGTAGGTGAGCGAGGCCTACCTGGTGGGGCTCTTCGAGGCACCATCATGCCCGAGGACATCCAGCTCACCTGGCACATCCATGGGGAGTGCACCTGAGGCCACAGCCCATCCCCCTTTTTCTTCCGATTAACATCATGTTGGTAGAGCACCAACAACTGTTATAAGAATGTTCTTGTTCAGAGCACCTTATGTTTTCTATTCGAGTTTTCTATTGAAGATTGTTCTATTTGAGTTTTCTATTGAAGATTGTTCTATTTGAGTTTTCTATTGAAGATTGTTATATATTGTTATATTTTACCTAATTTAATTGTGCATAGGGAGGGGGGATATGTGGTAGTGAGGGTCTGCCGCCCGGAAGATATCGCGTTGTACGGGAAGACAGGGTCCCCCTCCCGATAGCCGATAGCGTTCAGTGCCCAGGTTATATAAGGCTGTTTTTCCCGCCAATAAACGCCATTTGCCGTCCACCACATTGGTGTCAGCGAGCCGATGGACCGAGCGACCTGGGATTGGTCGCCGTGCCGTTCCCGAACCAGGTCGCCACGCCTACGATAGGCAACACAGGACGGTCCTGTGGCCTCTGAAGCATGTAATTACTAAGATAAAATACAAGAACATCTGTTTGCTGGCTCTACAGGCTGCCCACAGGACTGTGCCCCATGCTACGCTCTCCCAGGCCTTGCCCAAAAGATTTTAATCATCCAGATGAGCTAGAGGAAATGCATTAGAATAAGGACTTTTACACTACATAAAAGCTTTTCAATATTACAACAAGAGCACCCAAAGAAAAGGATAAAATTCACCCCCTGTTCCAAAAGCAGCAAGTGGGTGCACTCAGTACTGCTGCAGCTTTCTGAAATCCCTTTTACCTTCAGTGATACGGGAGCCACAAAAACAACAACAAGAAACTCCATCACCCAACTGCAGCACCCACTGGACGCTGCTATTCTGAACTTTTCAGGACCTGCTCAGCAACCTCCTCTGCGACTTTTCCAGGATCCAGGAGGTCCACAGCTGGACTCCAAGTAACAAAGAGCAACGTATAAAGGGATTCAATTAAAGACATGGATCCTGCCACTCAGCAGCTTTCACAGAGAAAATAAAAGCAGAAGGGCGTCAATAAATCATGACATTTTACATTGAGGTTAACTATTAGATCTGTTGTTGCTCTAAGTAAGAAACCATCCATCACAGCATGTCACACCCAGCTCCCCAGCTGTCGTGCAGAATGCAGTGGATCACTTCTACAGCCGCTGCTGCCTTCAGCATCACTGAAACACCAAGGATCCTTCAGCAGACCTTATGAAAAATAGTGTTTTCTGCCCGCAGTTCACCATCCACTCATTTTGAAGCACTACCTGGAGCTAAAGTCCTCTCAGAACTCTTCCTGTTGGTTTCCTCTTCAAGAATAGCACTCATACAAAGCTGGGAGTGGAGAAACTAACAGCAGAAAGTGTCCTGAACAGGTCCCCTTAAGGGCACTTATTTTCCCTTCTTTTTCTGGGTGGCTGCTAACGGTATTTTCTCTGATGGAACTAACTCCAGGTGGCACTGAGCTACGGGGAACTCACAGCTGCCCCTGAGCCAATGAGCCCTTGGATGCAAAACACTTCCTAAACTCTTTGGCAAGGTATCAAACCTAGAAGACCTCAGCATCGCAAATGTCTGCGATGAAGTAGGCAGACACAGGATTTATGATCACTCATAAGCCAGCTTGTATAACTTCAAATAATTGCAGGGCTGAAGTAGAGGTGATGGCCTTGGATTGGGCTATGACTAAAATACATTTCAGCCCAGAAACCCAAGCTTTCCGCACTACTGAATTCCATACAGATGCACAGAAGAGATGACGGGAGCTCAGTGTGGCCCTCTGATTCTCATGTGGCACTTGTTCCAGGAATGAGAGCAGCACAAGGGCTGTCCAAGCACACTTCAGAACTACCACGGACCTGCTTCCAGTGTAGGGCCACAGAATTCCCATAGATTCGTAAAGAATCATAGAATAGAATAGGAATATTCTATTCTATATATAGGATATTCTATATGTAGGAAAGGATGAGCATTTAAAAAAACAATAGATCATTAAAAGAAAATAGATCATAAAAAGAAAGAAAATCCGTTTAAAAACATCCAAATTCTTCACCTCAGTTGGCTTAAGGATAAATGATTGGTTATAACCCACTTCTGCAGATGGGAAATAAGCCTTGACACAAACCTTTCACTGCGGGGGCCTGCAAGGGCCCATCTCAGCACAGAAGGGCAGCTGGTGCCTGCGCTGCTGCTCCTGATCTCTGCTCTCCCTTGTCTTTCCTCCTCTCACCACCAACATGCTATAAAACGAGCACACCACTCCTGCACTGACAGTGTTTTCAAACACGCTTTCAGCATCTTCCTTTGCGCTGCTTTGTGCGCTGCCACCTGCTCAGCTGCTGCTTATCCCCAGCAGTATGCAGGTCACACACCGAGCGTGCCAGGCGAGCCTGGGTCAGAGCAGCAGTTGGAAAAACCTGCTGCCAAAGATAAGGAGAAAAGAAAGCATTTGCTCTACCCTGCAGTTCAGTTTGCGATCTGGAAGAAACGCATCAAAATGCTTTTCTAAATTCCAGTGGCTTTGAGAAGTCTCTCACTAGGAGGCAAATCCCACGCTCACGGCTGAGGAACAGACCCTTCAGTTGTAAAGTCTGTGCCTGTGTTTTCGTGGAAAGCAGGGATCTCAGCACGTGCGTTAATTCCAGGCGCCAGAAGCTGCTGTGCACTGTATTTCAGCTCTGCTTCCTGATGGCACCTCGCTAAGACAAAGAGCTGTTTTGCTGCTGCTGGATCTGTTACCAACACGTGCTTCCCAGCTGAGGACTCTGGCTTTGACTGAAGGAAGCTGTGTGCCCGGGTCCTTTTGGGGGAAAGGTTGTCTTCTCTTAGAAAACCAACAGCAGGATCAAATGTGGGCTAACACTACTTGAAAAACAAAGGGCTCGTCAGAGCCTTGGCTGACATGGCAAGACTACAGAGGGCTTTTTCCCTGGGAAGAATTTTGCTCTACAAAGATGCTGTGTCACAACCTAACCTTCCTTAGCTGGACAAACATGGGACTGAAAACCGCAGAGCGCTCAGAAAGCCCAAGCTATGACGAGCAAACTCCGCTTCCAGGTTTCCCTATTACAGGTTTCTGCAAGCAGCAATCAGATCTCTACAGCACCCTGCTGAGCACGTGAACATGAAGCCCATTTCAGAGATACGGAAACAAACCCCAGGCTGGCACTGCGCCTGGACAGAAGGCAGGACAGCGCCTGGGAGCACTGCGTGAGCAGACATCCCGGACCAGGCTGTGGGACAGCAGCACAGGGACTGCCCGTACCTTGCAGATAAGGCAGCACAAACCTGAAGACAGAATGATAGCATTTGCACTGCAGTTTTGATAGCACAATGAAACTAATTAACGCTGATCATTAACAATCTTTGCGAGTGCGCAAAACAACTTCTTAAGCAGAGACAATAACCTTTTTAAGGGCCTACACAATCTGTCATCCAACATTCCACACTTTCCTTTGCTAAGCTGCTCTTTCTGCAATTAGTGTCAGCATCGTTAGAAGTCAAAATGAAAACGCTCCTCCGCAGGAAGTGCTCAGAGTAGACCCATTAAATACTTTTGTAGTGCTTGAAAGGGAAAAACATGGAGAATGAAACAGAGGAAAGAGAGTCTCAAATAGAACCTCATTTGTAAACCCCACTGCTCAGTGGATGTTTGCTGGCCTCATTTCAAAGCGCTTTGTACATCAGTTTCCCGCAGAGGTAAGGTGGGGTAGGAAGTTCACATCCCCACCCTTTAATTCGCCCAGGCAGAGTGGGATTTCCCCATTTTCCATGCCACATCCACACTACACATCTATTCTTTCTCCAATATTTTTGGCTATTAAGAAGTAAATTTAGCGGCTGATCTAATTTGTTTCAACTTCTAAGTACTAATGCCCAAGCAAACATATGTTGAACAGGATGGTTAAGAATAGTTAATGAGAGCTTAGTTACAGATTAGTAAATGAAAAGTGCAAGTGTGGCAGTTGCCATAGATCCTTGCAGCTCCTTGCTGGCACTGCGCCCAGCAGGGCTTAAAAAACAGGGCAGGGATTGACAGGAGAAAGGGAGAAAGGATTTGGATATTAGGTGTAAAACTTGCTGTAAAAATACAGTTCTGCATGTGGATCTTAATGCAGATTGCATGAGCAAGACAAAAGAATTCTGAATGCATTTACGTATGCTTTGTGCTGATAGGATTAATGCAAATATTACAGTAACACTATAAATTCACAACGAAGTGAATGCCTACAGGCAGCCCCACTTGGTAGCTGTGAACAGAACTGCGTTCTGCTCTAAATTTGTCAGCAAAGGAAACGGTGGGGAATCATTTCTTCACTTGTATCTACCACTGCCATTTCCATGTGGAAATAGGAACACCCATTATTTAAGGAACAGCCACAGTGCACATCATGCTCTCATCAAGGAAGATAGAAAGAACACAAAAGAGAGCTAATGGCCATTATTAAGCCCTAACGTTAACAGAAACTAACTGTAATACTTCTTCCCCACGCCCCATGATTACAATATTCACCCCTGTAAACTCTTGCCTCATTTTCCTTCCCAGCCCTCATCTAGGAAGGAAAAGAAGCCCCAAGAACAGCACAGCTGAAGAGCTGCTATTGATTTCAGTCCATTAGTGGGCGGAAAGAACTAACTTTATAAAAGATTTTTGAGTCTGAAGACTCTTTTCTGGGTGATCTGACCCATACAGCACTTAGTGAAGAGGTTTTCCTTCTGTGCAATATGAACCTCCCCAGAGCTGAATGTGGCTGCTTGGATCAGTACTGAGAAGGTGAGATTTTCCTCACATTCGCAAAATTTTTAAAAGAAGAAAAACAACTCTGCTGTTGGATATCAGGAAACGCTTCTTTACGGAAGGGCTGTTAAGCACTGCAATAGGCTCCCCAGGGAGCTGGTTGAGTCACCATCCCTGGATGTGTTTCAGAACCGTTTGGATGTGGTGCTCAGGGACATGATTTAGCGGAGGGCTGTTAGTTGAGGTAGGATGGTCAGGTTGTGGTTGGACTTGATGACCTTGAAGGTCTCTTCCAAGCTGAGCAGTTGTATGATTCTTGCTAACATGATTCTATGTTAGCAAGGGCCATCCTCTATGGATGTCATGGCCAACTTCAGATTAGCATCTCCAAAGAAAGCCTTGGGAAGATACTTCGAAGAAGAAAAAGAACAATGTAATCCCTCCTTTTGTCATTCCCACAAACTCCAACTATTTCAGCTGAAATCCCTCCCTCACCCTGCCACCCAAATCCATCTAAAAAAATCTGCACTTGGTGTATCAAGAAACAAGCACTCTTCACTAGCTCGAGTTGTGCGGCTCAGCAGCACCACACGCTGCAGGATCTCTCATGCAGAAATCCTCCACGTTGAATACTGAATCTTTCTTTTACTTCCGTGACTGTGATTGAGAACAGCTATAAAGCAGCTCAGATTTTTATGTGTTTATAAGTAGTTAGGATAACATTTATACATCCTAATTCAAACCCTATAGTCCCTTCTAGTTTCAATCATCGTATTTCTTGCCATCCATGAACAGTTACACACCTGTTATTAAAGCTGATGACACACCAAACAAAGCAAAGCTACACCAAAGTGTAGCTATAAAACTTTTATGAGAAGCCATGATACAATACAGGATCTGCGCGGCTCATTAACAACCTGAGAATTAGCCTGACGATAGATGTCTGTTTTATCTAACAGTATTTGTGTGTAAAGCACTTGTACTGAGTTTTTAAAATTACACCGGTGTATAATGAGAACAACCTCTAAAGAAGGAGTGAATGAAATGCTGCTAAACAGGCACAAATGACAAAGACAAGGACTGAGAGGTCAGATGAGTTACAGCCACACGTCTGAGTCAAGAGGTTCCTTTTCTACAGCCAGTAGCACTGATCACATCTACCAGCTCATGTTCATTACTGACCATCACTGACTTCATGCAAAGTTAAAAGAACTTCAGAGGCTGCTTTCACATGGATAATTTCGCCTGAGTGAAAGAGATGAATTTCACTGTTATTTGTCACTGGCTCTCAGGGGGTCACGCACACCAGTTTTGCTTGCTTGCTTCAGGCAGCAGGCCAGCACTGGGTGTCTGAGGTTCATCTCACTAACTTCAAAATGAACAACATGCACACAGCTTGTTTAAGTAAAAGTCACAGAATCACAGAATTGCCAGGGCTGGAAGGGACCTCAAGGATCATGAATCTCCAACCCCCTGCCACATGCAGGGCCACCAACCATCCCACCTCATGCTAGACCAGGCTGCCCAGGGCCCCATCCAATCTGGCCTTGAACACCTCCAGGGATGGGGCATCCACAGCCTCTCTGGGCAGCTGTTCCAGCACCTCACCACTCTCTCTGTAAAGAATTTCCCCCTGATGTCCAACCTAAATCTCCCTTCCCTCAACTTCAAACCATTTCCCCTTGTCCTGCAGTTATCTACCCTTCCAAAGAGTTGATTCCCCTCCTGTTTGTAGGCTCCCTTTAGGTACTGGAAGGCTGCAATGAGGTCACCCCGCAGCCTTCTTTTCTCCAGGCTGAACAAGCCCAGCTCCCTCAGCCTGTCCTCATAGGGGAGCTGCTCCAGTCCCCTGATCATCTTCGTGGCCCTCCTCTGGACCCTCTCCAACAGCTCCCTGTCTTTCTTGTACTGGGGGCTCCACGCTTGGACGCAGTGCTGCAGATGGGGCCTCACAAGAGCAGAGTAGAGGGGAACAATCACCTCCCTGTCCCTGCTGGCCACCCCTCTTTTGATGGAGCCCAGGATCCCATTTGCCTTCCGAGCCGCAAGGGCACACTGCTGGCTCATGTTAAGTTTTTCATCTATCAAGACCCCCAGGTCCTTCTCCACAGGGCTGCTCTCAAGGACCGCTCCTTCCAGTCTGTAGGGATGCCTGGGATTCCTCCGGCCCAAGTGCAAAACTCTGCACTTTGCCGTGTTGAACCTCATCAGGTTCACCCAGGACCACCTTTCTAGCCTCTCAAGGTCCCTCTGAATGGCATCCCGTCCTTCAACCGTGTCAACCACACCACTCAGCTTGGTGTCGTCAGCAAACTTGCTGAGGGTGCACTCAATTCGTCATCGATGTCATTGATAAAGATGTTAAAGAGCACCGGTCCCAAGACAGACCCCTGGGGGACGCCCCTCATTACCAGCCTCCACCTGGACATAGAGCCATTGATGACCAAAAGTCAGAAACCACCTTCCTTATAATGATGGGGGAAATGGTTATTCGGGATAGGCAGAGCTATTCCAAGTAGCCTGTAGCTTCTCATTTTACCAAGCAAAAATAACTGTCAAAAAGGTAAAACTGTGCATTCATTGTTCTCTTCTTTCTCTATAATCTTCCCCAAGCAGCTGAGCACCACTGTTATACACGGGACCTGAAACACACTCTTACACAATTCCCAGCAGGAGGCTCTTCCTCCCCTCAGCAGGACAGCACACCTACAGCAAACAAAATCATTCTGGCCCAACACCTCTCATTCCCCCAACCCACACTTGCTGATAGAGCTCATCTGCCAGGCACTATGGCACAGGACACTGTCCTCTTTAGCAAAATAAAAATTATCTGTGCAGTTTGTCAGCCTGCAGGCTTCGACACTGCCTTTCTGGATTAAAGACCTGTGCTTCTCTTAATATACACATCATTCTCTCATTTCCTTATCCACCTGTTACATGTGCAGTAGTTCAGAGTTTGGTCACCCTCAGCAACAGCTAGAGACACTGCCGTGTTATCAACACTCTCTGTTTTTCTCCTAAAGCCAGAAGAGAGCACCAGGTGCCAAGAAGGAAAACTCAACTCGGTCCCAGTGGAAACGGTGACACGCTTTAATTTTAATGGGGGGGATGCGGGGCTGAAGGGCCCTGAGAAGGACTCCCAGACCCCAGCGCCGCAGCGGGAGCAAACGCACACAGTGCAGTCGAGGCCTCCTTCCAGACCTAAGGTGCCCAGGGACAGCGATGGCTGCGGGGCTGTGGGCAAGCCCAGGGCAAGGAGAGGGGTTCTGGGAGGAGCCGGGCAGAACGGGGTGACATCACCGCCACCTCACAATGGGCCTCGTCCCCCTGAAGGCAGAGCTGGAACAGCAGGCGCATTTGCCGCTGTTCCCTCTTGTGCTTCAAGATGGAGCAGAGACCCCCGAGCCAACCCCGAGAGGCATGGCCAGAGATACCGAGGGCACCCCGCACCGCCGTGGCCCAGCAGGGGCCCTACGAGGTGTGCGAGGTGCAGCCCCTGCGGGGGCCGTCGGGCTCAGCTGAGGATCTCACTCCCTCCGTCGTGCCACCGCAGGAGGAGGATCCCCTGAGCTGCATCCGCGCCTGCTGCACGCGCAGACCCCAGGTAGCGGGCACTCTGTGCTTCCCCGGCTGCCCCTGCCCGGCCGTGCCCCGAGGCTGCCGGGCTCCCCTGATGCCGGCACCTGTAACTCCCCTCCCTGTCTCAGGCACAGGCACAGAAGCTCAGCTTCCTGGCCTGCGTCCGCACCGCCTGCACTGCCGCCCTCAAGGACAGCGAGGCTCACGAGCACCTGAGTGCCTGCGCCTCGGAGGTGGCGCAGTGCATTGAGGTAAGGGCAGCACCGCAGGGCCGGGCGCTGGGCACAGCCGCCGCTTCCCACTGCGGGGTCGCTGGGGAGCCCCGGGAGCCGGGATGGGCTGCCCGGGCTGCGCACACCAAGCAGGGCAGCTGCACCGCCCCATCCCATCCCATCCCATCCCATCCCATCCCATCCCATCCCATCCCATCCCATCCCGCTCTGCCCTCAGGTGCTGCTGCAGGAGGAGCCCGCCGAGTGCCTGGACGTGGAGCTGCAGCAGCAGGCCATGAGCGCTATCGCTGCCATGAGGTACCGCCCCAGCCCAGCTTTGGCCAACGTGGTGGCACTGGTCCTGGCCAGGGGCCCTGAGCACAGCATCACGCCTCTGCCCTCTCGCCCCTTGCAGCAGAGCATGGCTGCTCCCAGAGGAGAAGCACGGTCTCCTGCACACCTGCATCAGCAGCGTCCTCCACCTGCCTGGCCATGAGGACGACACGGACTGGGACGCCGCATCCTGCATGGAGGTGCGCACGAGCTGAGCCCTGGCAATGCTTCCTGGACACCACCACCCGGGCTGCCCCTCTGCTGCCAGCAGGACGCAGCAGGACGGCCGCCCTGACTCCTGTCCTCCTTGCAGACCATGGAAGCCCTGCACCGCCTGCTGCAGGAGCTGGTGGGCAGCGCCGGCACCACTGTCCTCATGGAGCTGCAGAACATCTTGGAGGTCTGGCTGTGGCAAGGCTGGGATTTGCGGGGACGGTTCAAGGCCGTGAAGGGGGATCCACGCCAGGTCCCCCCACGGCCTGCGGCGGGCAGGTGCTGCTGGCCCGAGGCCAGCCCCTGTGGGGTCAGAGGGATGGGTGGGGAGCAGGGGGAAGGCGGCGGGGCTGCAGCAGGACAGGGACGCAAACACCCACCCCCACTGCAGCTGGGGAGCGAGCGCAAGGACGAGAGCCCCGTGCTGGGGGCCAACCGGCAGCTTTTCCCCCCACAGCTCCTGCTGCCCTTCACTGTGTGCCAGCTGGCGGCCGTGGAGGAGAGGGCCGTGGCGTGCATTGGCAGGCTGCTCGCCTTCACCAACACCTGCTCCTTGCCAGAGGTAGGGAGCCCTGCGGCGCACAGCTCCGGGGACCACGTCCGGGCTCCCCAGCCGGAGCCCACCTGTCTCACCTGTCTGCAGGCTTGCACAGAGCCTGGGCTGGGTCCTGCTGCCCCGCTCAGCCCTGCATCTCTGCTGCCTCTCTCCCCAGCTGTGCTACTGCTTCACGGGAACCGCCGTCTTCCAGCACAGGTGCCAGGAGAACCAACGCTTCCCTGTGCTGGGGAAGCTGGCCGGGCACCTCATCCTCTCCTGCACCTCCACGCATGAGAGGACCAGAGACGAGGCGATGAAGGCTGTCCATCAGCTTTTCACCTTCATCACCACCTCAAGTGAGAGCAGTTGCTTTGGGCTAGGTCCCTCAGACCTCCAGGTGCCCAGGCCCCTCACTCACATTGTGTGCGCTCCTCTCCAGGACTGTCGCTGGAGCCCAAGGAGCCCAAGGTGCCACAGGTCTGGGAGAGGCAGCTAGCTTTGCTCCACCACGAGGCTTCCCCCGAGAACAGAGCCGTTGCTATCTTTCAGGTACAAAGAGCAAACCCTGAGCCCACAGGAGAACCCAGGCCTGCAGAGAAAGAGTGCAGGCGCTTTCCCCGAGCAGCCCTGCTGCCCTCACACTCCGCATCCTCGGCGTCACCAAGCCCAGCCCCTGCTCCCAGCTCTCCTGAGGCACCAACCTGGCCGAGCGGCCATGCAGGGGATGACTCATCCCTCCTCTCCTTCTTCCCACAGAGCCTTCTGAAATACCTGCTCTACCCAGAAACGGTGAATGTCTTACTCACAGCCATCGAGAGCATGACAGCACCCGGCCTCCACAGCACCGACCTGGCTGCCCACATGGTGCACGTGCTCACAGCAAAGGCTCGCTTCCCTCCACGGCAGGTGGGAACCTGCTGCTGCCACAGCTCCAGCCCTCGGGGCTCTGCCCCATCCCTGGCACCGGCACCGCGCTTGGCCGACAGGCAGCAGCGGGGACGGCAGCAGGGCCCCGCTCCGGTGCCACCCCATTCTCACGTGTGTCCCCCTGCAGGTGCGAAAGATCGTGAAGACCATCCACAACAGCCTGCCTTCCATCACAGACGAGGCAGCTCTCAAGAGCCTGGGCAGGGCCCTGCTCGTGCTCACCAGCAGATTCCCCAAGGAGACGGTTAGCAGCCTGCTGGTCTGCTCCCCCACCTGCTCCAGGTACCACAGCCCTCAGGCTCCTCTCCCCTCCCTTCCCCAGCCCACGGCTCTCAGCCAGGCGAGGGCAGCCACGCTGACAGCCCTGGGGACCTGCAGGGTTGCTCTCACCATGTGGAGGGAAATGCTCTCGGAGCCCCCGGCCGTGGAGAAGGTGCTGCAGGAGCTGCTCCGAGTGCTGATAAGCCATTCTCAGCCGCACCCGTCACCGTTCATCAAGGACTGGCCACGTGCCCTTGCCCTGGCCGTGAGTTCCTCACTCGCCCAGCTGAGCCCGAGTCCCCGCTCCCCTCCCCTGTCCGCCCCCAAGACGTCTTCCTGCCCTGGCATCCATCCATACACCTGCCTCCCCCTCCCTTTCTCCATCCCTACACCTGTATGGATGGGATGCAAACCTGGGGGACTGGGCAACAATCGTATCCGGGTGCTTTCTGCAGGCAGCAAGGCTCCTTCCAGAGATACTGCAGCTGCCTCTGGTCCTGAAGGAAGCCCAGGCCATCTTCCCCCAGCTCTTCCTGGCCCTCCTCCTGCAAGTGTCCTTCACCACCAAGCTGACACAGCAGGAGGTGGAGATCTTCTGGGAGCAGCCCCAGCTCACTCCCATCAGGTGCCACATCCCCGTCCCCCCGCTGCACCCAGGGCCCCGGTGCTGGGGCTCCCGATGTGACTCGCACCCTTCTCCACCTGCAGGTGCGCGGTGCAGGCCTTGAAGGTGCTGCTCTGCAGCGTGGGCCTCCAGAGGCAGGTGGAGGCCATCCAGGAGCAGGGTGGCTGGGACGCGCTCCTCAGCACCCTCACCCACCTCCAGGGCGTGCAGGTGGTGGCCAGGTGAGAACTCCTTCCTCGCGCTGCCAGGGGGGCCCCAGCTCTCCGACAAAGTGCTGCCACAGCACCACAGCCTGTGGCCCCTGCAGCACTGGCAAGAGGGCTGCACAGCCACAGCTGCGTCCCCCCGGCTCGGGGCTCACGGTGCCTTCTTATCCCTGCCAGGGCCGTGAGGGAGCTGCCCGCTGCTCTGCGTGACCCCATCTTCCACCAGCTGGTTGAGCTGCTCAGCACCAGCTTCTACTCCTGGGAGATGGTGGCCATGGTCTTCCTCATTGAGGTGAGCAACAGCTGCAGAAGCAGCCAACTTGAGGCTGCAAGGCCACTGCTGGCACGAGCCCTGCTGCCTCCCTCGGGGCCAGGCGCGGCTGTGCCCTGCTGCCCTTCCCCAAGCGGATTCTTGGATCCAGCACTCAGAGCCACCTGTGTTGCAGATGCTGGAGAGGATGGACCTCACCACAGAGCTGCACCGCATCCTGAAGCTCTTCCCCACCTATCTGCAGAGCCAGAGCGTGGGCATGCAGCAGCTGGTGCTCAGGGGCATCCTGCAGCTCAGCAACAGGCAGGACACGGTGAGCAGGGGCCACCAGGAAAGCTGCAGGTTGGGCTGGGCCTGCCACGGGGCTGAAGCAGGGCCACCTGCAGCCCAGCACCTCTGCAGGCAGCCAGGAGCTGGTGCTCTCTGCCTGCATCCCATCGCTGCCTGCTATCCTCGGGGCTGGCACCGGAGCGGTTTTGACCTCACTGTGCTTGCAGCTGTACCTAAAGGGAGGGGTGTTCTTCCCGCAGGCAGGGTCAATGATCATCTTCCTGCCGTGCATCATGGAGCAGCTGCAGGACGCGGACAGCGACATCCGTGCCATAGCCCTACCGATACTCAGCACCCTGCTGCGACTCCTGGATGGGGCGAAGATCAGCCTCAGGGCTCTGGAGCTGGCCAGCAAGCTCCCACCGCTCTTTCATGATGTAAGGATGGTAGGGAGCCCAGCACACTAGCGATGTGTGCCCATGCCTGCTGCCCCCTGTGTCACAGCACACCAGGGGGCTTCCTGGCCGGTCTGCGCTTCCAGGCGCTGCGTGGCCCTGGGCAGACTTTCTGCAGGGCAGAGCTTGCACGCTTTGGAGCAGATCTGGGGCCACCCGCAAGATCTGCCTGCAGCCTCCCAGCTCAGAGATTCTGCCCCAGTTCATTGGCGCTGATGGCCCTGCTTGCCATGGACGTGGAGCTGCTGACACTGATGTCCTTCCCTCCCTCCCTCCCTCCCTCCCTCCCTTCCTTCTTTGCAGAAGTCCAGCACTGTGCGGCAGCTCTCCATCGACCTCTTCCTGGAAACACTGAACTCTGTGGAGGGCCATGAGAAGAGGATGATGAAGAAGGAGGTGTGCAGGAACCTGGTCCTGCTGTACCTGCACCTGCACGACGAGGAAGACAGCGTGGCCAAGGTGGGGATTGCGTTCACTTGGGGGAGGGCCATGCTGCTCCCGCCGTGCCCCCAAACACCAAGAGCATGGCAGCCCATGGCAGCATCAGCCCCCGCTGCTGCATGCTCCCTGTGGAGGAGCTCCAGGGGACGCGGGCTCTGCTGCTGCTTGGGCTGCGGTGCCATCTCAGCTGTTTGGCAGGCCTCCCAGAAAGCCCTCCTCGGTGCCGCACGGTTCCTGCGCTGGAGGCAGCTGGAGCACCTGGTGCAGACGGCGCAGTTCTGGCAGATTGGCGAGTGCCTGGTACGCACATTCCCACAGCCCAGCACAGGGTCGGCACCACCCTGCGCTGACCCCGCACTCTTCCCTCTCCAGCTGGCCAAGAGGAGGAGGAGGAGCGCAGCACAGGACTACCTGGGCCACAGCCTGCTCTACCTACGGAGCCCGCAGGAGCCCCTGCGCCGGGAGGCCGTGAGGTTCATCGGTGAGCCACCAGACTGAGCTTCCCCTGTCCCCGGCCCTCCGCGTGGCACCCAGGGAGCAGCTGGGGTCGCTGACGGGGCCGTGTGTTCCTAGGGCTCTTAGGGCGGCACGTGAGGGAGCAGCAGCAGGCCGAGAGAGAGTGCATCTACCAAGGTGAGCCGGGCAGTGGGATGTCGGGGCCGCCGGCGGGCGCCGTGCCTGCCCCCTGCTCCCTCCTGCCGGAGGGGAGAGCTGGGCGCCCTGCGCCTACGCGCCTGTCAGCGAGCCTCTGTTCCTCTGCTCTCTCAGGCCTTCAGGGAGCGCAGCAAGACCCCAGCCCATCTGTCTCCTCGCTGGCCCTTCAGATGCTCAAGATCCTGCAGGAAACCAGGCCACGTCCACCACGAGGAAACTTGGGGCAGCTCCTCTCCAGGCTCCGCAGCGCGTGGAGGAGGTGGCGCTCCTCCCGGGCAGACAGCTGAGCGCCCTGCAAAGCTCCCGGCATCTCCTCCTGCCCGCTGCTCAGCTCTGCTCCTCGGGCACATCCCTTCCCCGCTGCCGTGCCGCTCCTCACCCAGCGCCGCCACCTCCTTCAGCACCAGGGCCTGTCTTCTCTCTGTGGGAAATGGGAAAACACCCAGGAGGTCAGCATTGCCCTGACAGGAACGGGACGTTCCTGAAACTTCTTCAAAAGGTCATCTGTCACAAAGACACAAATCCAACTGGTGAAATGCTCAAATAAGAACAAGACCAAAATAAAACCATCATCTACTCCACAAAGCTTCCAGTGTGGTCCTTGCTGCTCTAGCAGCAATCGCAGAGCGATCACAGCTCACATTTGTGCTGCAGGCTCAACTGCTCAAAATGCTCATAAATCACCCAGGAAAGCAGACAAACATCCAGACAACAAAGTCTGTTCACATTACTAAAGCAACTGTTGTCATAAAAGCATCATTTTATTGCAGGGAACTGCAGAGGGTTCTCACAGAGGTTCTGATGAAACCAGAGAGAAAACCCCAGACTGATCAAGTAATGCACACAGACAAAGATGATCCTAACTTCTGACACACTGTGATAGACTTGGGAATTGCCACGACTGCTCAGGAATGAGATGCTGATGTTACAGAAGCTCTGATGCTCCCCTGCTGCAGCTTGATGTTGTGGCACACCTGAGGCCGTCCTGCTCTGACAGCCCTGCAGCCGAAGCTGCAGCTGGACTCACCAAGAGGAGGATGTCTGTTAGCGGTGATCGCTGAGAAGAGCAGAAGCTCTGAGCTGAGCTCCAGCGACTTCCGAGCACGCAGATTGCAAACTAACCCCGTCATCTCTATTCCCTTCTCTTAAGGGCATTCAGTGCTTCGAAAGAAAGGCAGTTACACAAACACACACGCTCCCCCTGTCACACGATGGCACAGAGCCTCGTGTGAGCACGTCTGAAGAAATGCACCTTTCACGCTGCGCAAGAAATGGCACCACTGCAACGAGAACACCCCTACTCTGTCCAACCCAGCACAGGCACACACAGCTCTCTTGTACCATCACCCCTCGTGGCCACACCAGCAGCTGCCCCAGGCAACACTTGCAGTGCAGCCCATTCCCACCCCACGTATGACAGCAGCACGACCGCATCCTCGACTCCTCTCTGGATTACATCCTGCACAGAGCTCCTGGCACAGCTGAGACTAGCAGAGCTCAGAGCAGAAAAAACACCGTGATTTTACAGAGCACTTCTCAAACTCTGGCCTACCTCTGTGTGCCAAACCTACTTCTTGTTCTTGACATGGACAGCAGCACACCATCCCCCACGGCCCACAGGAGCCAGGGGTCAGTCAGCACGTCAGGGAAAGGGCACGCTTTCAACATTCACACTCACTGGGACCTTGAAGCTCCCTGTACTCCATCAGTCACCTCCACGCTGGCAGAGCTTTCCCGTGCAGATCGACACCCAAAATGCAGAGAAATGGCAATCAGAGCTAACAGCAGGCCAGCCTCACAGCGTCACAAGCTTTGCCACCGCTCCTCCAACAACGGGATCCAGCTCACCAGAGCTGCATTTTGTTTCCTCTGAATCTAAACATACACCTCCCCAGACAATATCAGCGTGGCTTCACATTAGCTTCCAGACACCTCTGTTCCTTTTAAGCGAAGGAGAAGTGAATAAAGCTGCGTACTTTGAAGCAGTACTTCAAAGGCCATCAGTGCAACTCCTGAAGATAAAGATCTGCTTCTAGAAGCATCTCCGTTTTACACAAAGCATCCCCTCTCCTCTTTCCCCTCATCTTTCCCAGCCCTCTTGAAATGAACACACAGCAAGTGGATAAAGCAGTTGAATTCATTAACATTTAAGGGTGTTCTTGCAGGCAGCTACCCGTTATCTAGAATGAGCAATTAAGCACATGTATTCCAGCTACGAACAGCTGGAAGCCTGAAAGGGTCCTTTTTCATTGGGAGAACAGTGCAAGCAGTACTCAAATGCAGCAAAGTTCTCCATTTCAGTAAAAACTCCTCACCCCCTCTGTCCAATCACAGCTGGCTTTCCTTCTCGTTCTCTCAATAGCAGCATTCTGCACACAGGTCAATTCTGGTTTTCAATATAAGAACGGGTTACAAAGTTATAGGAACGCACGTGAAAGCTGAACAGATCGTCTCGTAGCACACAATTAGTGCTGTCAGTGTTTGCAGGGACCAGAAAAGGACGAAATGCATGGAATCATCAGAACCTTCCACCTTGCTAGCACCACTCCTTCTCCTTGCCCTTTCCATCTCAGTGCTTAGACTGGTTTGGACTTTTCTGTCGGACGAGGAATCAGGGGTTACGTTTAAAACTGAATGCACAGAGGCTGATAGCATCACCATCCGTGCTCTGAAACAGGTTCCACAATCCAATTTCTGATCAGCTCTTCCATTCTCCAAAGACTACAAAGTCAGGATTGAGAAAACAGGCATTCTGGAAGCAGGCAAACGAGATTGCCCCTGCAGGTGAGATTTCTCCAAAGAAATGGGAGGGCCTGGGAAGAGAACGCAGGCAATGGAAGGTGCCAGGCATCAGATGCAGAACATATCCTAAAGACCACTGTAAGAACAGCAGCTTACCAAACCCTCTGAACAATCAGCACAGCGTTACTGAGCCAAAAAGGCCGCGCTGGGACCACTTGTGCCCACAACACCTGTCTGCAGTTCGTTCACCTGACGGATTTCAGCCACGCGGCCCCTCCCCTGTGGCTCCAGCCTCCAACTAACTCCAATTTCTCTTTCCAGTTCTTCTTACTTGGTGATTCCGATTGGCACCATTAACTCACCTCTTGAGTTACAGCATCAAGGCACCTAACGCAGACCTGAGAGAAATAAGGAGAGTCCCTGGGCACAAAGGCAGACACGCAGTGCAGCAAACACAGTGGCAAAGAGGGAAGAACGAAGTCCAGGAAAGCTACAGCTTCCGTGCTCATGCAGTTGATGGGAGAAGCTCGCTGGCCAGCACCTCACAGGGAACTCAGGCCTGAACCATGGAAATGAAAAGCCTGCAGAAAACGACAATTATGTACCCAGCTATGCTTACAGAACAGAAGTGGTCTCATTTGCCAAAGAAATTCAGCCTTCCGTAGCAACTACAATCATTTCCTTCCACTGCTGGAATGGTTAGCATCTCCATGTGTAAGCAGGCATGCCAATACTAACATTAGTCTGACTTGATGACTTTGGTGTCCAGGGGATCAGGCCCAGCCAGCACAGGTTCACGAAAGCCAGGTTGTGCTTGACCAACCTCATCTCCTTCTACGACTGGGTGACCAGACTGGTAGATGAGGGAGAGGCTGTTGATGTAGTCTACCTAGACTTCAGCAAAGCCTTTGACATGGTCTCTCACAGGCTGCTTCTGGGGAAACTGGCTGCCCATGGCTGGACAGGTACACACTCCTTTGGGTAAGAAACTGGCTAGACGGGCCGTGCTGAACGGGTGGTGGTTAATGGAGTGAAGTCCAGTTGGCAACCTGTTTCAAGTGGTGTCCCCCAGGGGTCGGTGCTGAGGCCCATCTTGTTTAATATCTTTATTGATGACCTAGACGAGGGGATTGAGTGTACCGTCAGTAAGTTTGCAGATGACACCAAGTTGGGAGGTGGTGTTGATCTGCCTGAGGGTAGGGAGGCCCTTCAGAGGGACTTAGATAAGCTGGATCGCTGGGCTGAGGTGAATGGAACGAGGTTCAACAAGGCCAAGTGCTGGGTCCTGCATTTTGGCCACAACAACCCCAGGCAACGCTGCAGGCTTGGGGCAGAGTGGCTGGATGATTGTGAAGAGGAAAGGGACCTGGGGGTGTTGGTTGATGCTCGGCTGAACAGTGTGCCCAGGTGGCCAAAAGGGCCAATGGCATCCTGGCCTGCATTAGAAATAGTGTGGCCAGCAGGAGCAGGGAGGTGATCATCCCCCTATATTCAGCTCTGGTGAGGCCACACCTCGAGTACTGTGCTCAGTTTTGGGCCCCTCACTACAGGAAAGACATTGAGGCCCTGGAGCGTGTCCAGAGAAGGGCAACGAAACTGGTGAGGGGTCTGGAGCACAAGTCCTATGAGGAGTGGCTGAGGGAGCTGGGATTGTTCAGTCTGGAGAAGAGGAGGCTCAGGGGAGACCTCACTGCTCTCTACAACTTCCTGAAGGGAGGTTGTGGTGAGGAGGGGTTTGGCCTCTTCTCCCAGGCAACAAACAGGACCCGGGGAAATGGCCCAAGTTGTACCAGAAGAGGTTTCGGTTAGACTTAAGGAAGAACTTCTTCTCTCAGAGAGTGGTCAGGCACTGGAATGGCTGCACAGGGAGGTGGTGGAGTCGCCGTGCCTGGCAGTGTTCAAGAGGCGTCTGGACGAGGAGCTGCAAGATCTGCTTTAGTGCTTGTGGTAGCAGTGGGAGTGTGAAAACAGACGGACTAGATGATCTTATAGGTCGTTTCCAACCTTGTGATTCTTTGATTCTATGATTGATGTGAATCTCTGTATCTGCAGAAGCTCAGATCATCAGCAGCACAGGCATTCTTGTTCCTGCAAGAGCTGACAGCATTATTCTAAAATATCCCTTTCACAGGTAAGTGAATGAAATAATTGAAAGAAGAACTGATCGCACAAGACTCCTCATTAACCCATTTTTCACCAACCCATCTGTTACCAGCCAGCCTGGTCAATTCACTGTAACAAACCGCCTCGTTCCTCTTAGCACAAATTATGAGAAGTGTGAACATTTGACAGAAGACAACAGAAAACCAACCTTCCTTGCACAACAGCTCCTGCTTGCTTAGCAAACCTGTTGGCCGCACAGGCCGTTCAGCAGCTCGTTCGCTCCATCTTTTGGTAGAAGGAAGGACTGCAACGCTCTCGGGTCCCACCGAGAAGCGCGGAAGCCACACCTCCGTGCTCCGACTTACTTGAGCTTCACCCATCAAAGAGCAGCTTCCACGCCTAAGCACAACAGCTTTTCAGGTCGGAGTCTGCTCCTCATTTTAAGAGCTCAGCAATAAGGCAAAACAAAGACAGAGGACTGCCCAGAGAAAACACAGAAGGGAACGGCATAAAACAGCATCTGCAGACGAGGCAAACGACCAGGGGAGAAGTCCTGTTTCAGCCCTGGAACTTCGAGGTCAAGACTTGGAATCCTGCACTCAATTCTCATTCTCCAGCCCCTGCCTCAGGTGGGCTGAACAGAATTCCTCTAGTTCTGCCACAGCCTCCACCACCCCGTCTGCCACTTTGAGCCATGGAAGTGTTTCCAGCCCTCTCGTATTGCTGCCTTCCACTCATCAACCCTCACAGCTCAGAACATTTCTTTCCCCAGGCCTGGGAACGTGTTCAGCTATTGCCATCAGGCTGCAGACCCCTCTGCCTTAAAACAAGGCAAAACAGCCCGAGGCAGCAGGGTGCTTTTTCCTCCTTTACTTTTGCAGCTCGGCATCCCTTCTTGCCTTCCCACCCACCTTTAGGAGACGGCTGCAGAAAAGCTGCACTTCTCAACGTCAGAGGAAGCAGAAAATACGCTCTCTATAGAGCACAGCATCACCCGCTCAGACAAGCACCTGCAGCTGTCCAAACCACGCTGCGTGCAGGCAGCAGGGTGTCATGCACAAGAAGGTGTGCACAACAGGATGAGCGAGAGCATCCACTCCTGGAAGGAGCAGAGGGGTGGCAAGAGCACAGCTGGAATGAGCACAGAGCCCAGCGAGCAAACGCTGGCTGAGAAGTTACTTCTTCATGGCTTCCTAACCACTCTCCTTCCTGCCTTATTCCCTCTGTGCTCCTTTTCAGAAAAGGTGACTTGCCTTTCTGACACTACAGAACAACATCCTGACAGCTGCTCACAGCAGTGTCAGCAACTCCTCCCTTTTCACGTCAGCACAGCAGTGACTGTCATCAGAGATCCTGGATGTGGTCCGGTTCAACCCAGACACACTTCTTCATCCAAGGACCAACTGACTGCATGCCGGCCAGAAACACGTCATCTACCTAACAGGCAGTGGAGCAAAAAGCACTTCACAGGCTCTTGTTACTAGGAAGGAAGACAGATTGGATTATATTCCAGGTCCAGAACTCTGCCTTTACAAAGACAGACCTGCACTGAGGTAAGACATCTGCTGGACGGGAAAGGGCAGGCATGTAGCCAAAGAAGCAGCGGATGCACTGATGAAAAGACTTCCAGAATCCTGGAAACAAGACCAGGAAACAAGGCAAACTTCACAAAGATTGAAGCAACAACGGCTTACAAAGGGTATTAAAGCAGAAGGAGAAAGAAAACAACCACCACCTTTTGCTACCAACAGTCTTTTCACCTCTGATGACTATCAACCTGCCTCTTCAATCAACAGATACCATAAGAGAACAACACTTGCCTACTTCATGCAATCTACAGAGATGAATTCAGCCCCTGAAGCCACACTCAGTGGTAAGTAATTCCTCTTTGCTCACTACCATACAGCAAGCACAAGTACAAAGGCAGTTCAGCCCTTCTCCAAGCAGCCGTAATACAGCACTCGTCCTCCCTTGGTTAATTAAATATATCTCTATTAGAAAGCTAGGAGGAAGCTGCTAGGGAAGAGAGGCAATGCTGGTATCCATACCCAGCTTCTCCAAGATATATGGACCAAGAGTCACTGCTTTGGAAAGAAAGAAGCCTGGGAGAAACCAAGTGCTTACCTGGGAGCGATACTTTTCACACTGAACGGCCAAGCCATCAAACCAAAGCTCACATGAAACATTTCAGGCTGACAAATTGAGGACTGAATCTCATATTCTTTCCCACTCTGCCTTTGTCAAGCACAGGGAAAGGGAAATTGTGCAAAACAAGGGCAGGCTATCCAAAGCATACAGAAAGCATCAGGATGATAAAGCACTTGTGCACAGAATCAAACCAAAGCTAATGGCCACGAGCTGGTATTCAACTGACTTTCGTTTCTCTTTCCCTTCAGTTTCTCCACCTTGCCTGCTCGGCTAATAAAACTGCAGTCGTAAGTGCAAAGCAAAGGCACAACTTAATGCTACATCAGTTATTATGACTGCATTGTGACACAGCGGTGTTCAACAGATCCCAGAAAGCTGTCCGGATGCCTCAGAAGCAATTAAGGTTTGATTGATATAACTCACTGCAGCATGGCATGAGAAATGTTCAGAGACATTTGGATGATCCTATTAGACAGAAGAGATGACTGCACAGAGATCACTTAAAATAAAGTGTCACGTCATTTCTGCAACTGTTATACACTGTTCCAGTCCTACTGTGCTAACAGTTATGTCACTGCTTTACAAAGTAAACTAATGACATAAATGAACTCTGACTAACAGGTGGCACTGCAGCGCCGAAAAAGTGAACTGAGGCCGTACATTTCTTTTCTACCACGACTTGTGTGGGTCTGGTGAGTTCATGTCACAGCTGCAAAACTGAACAAGACCTGGTAGTCTCGGCTGGGGAGCACCCCGTGATTCTGGAAGAAACAGTCAGAGACCTGCTACTCCAACTGGACTGCCACAAGTCCATGGGGCCAGATGAGATCCACCCGAGAGTGCTGAGGGAACTGGCGGAGCTGACAGCCGAGCCGTTTTCCATCATCTATCAGCGCTCCTTGTTGACGGGTGAGGCCCCAGAAGACTGGAGGCTTGCCAGCGTGACTCCCATTTACAAGAAAGGTGGTAAGGAGGATCCGGGGAACTACAGGCCCGTTAGCCTGACCTCGGTGCAGTGAAGGTTACGGAGCAGACTGTCTTGAGGGAGATCATGCAGCATGTGCGGGACGACCGGGGGATCAGGCCTAGCCAGCATGGGTTCATGAAGGGCAGGTCCTGTTTGACCAACCTGATCTCCTTCTATGACCTGGTGACCCGCCTGGTGGATGAGGGAAAGGCTGTTGATGTGGTCTACCTCGACTTCAGCAAGGCCTTTGACACTGTCTCCCACAGCATTCTCCTGCAGAAGCTGGCAGCCCGAGGCCTGGATGGGTACACTCTGGGCTGGGTAAGGAGCTGGCTGGAGGGCCGGGCCCAGAGAGTGGTGGTGAATGGAGCTAAATCCAGCTGGCGACCGGTCACGAGCGGTGTTCCCCAGGGGTCGGTGCTGGGGCCTGTTCTTTTCAATATCTTTATTGATGACCTGGATGAGGGCATCGAGTGCACCCTCCGTAAATTCACAGATGACACCAAGCTGGCTGGAAGTGTGGATCTGCCTGGGGGTAGCGAGGCCCTACAGAGGGATCTGGACAGACTGGAGAGCTGGGCTGAAGCCAATGGGATGAGGTTCAACAAGACCAAATGCTGGGTCCTGCACTTTGGCCCCAACAACCCCAGGCAACACTACAGGCTTGGGGCAGAGTGGCTGGAGAACTGCGTAGAGGAAATGGACCTGGGGGCGTTGATTGATGCTGGGCTGAACATGAGCTGGCAGTGTGCCCAGGTGGCCAAGAAGGCCAATGGCATCCTGGCCTGCATCAGAACGGTGTTGCCAGCAGGAGCAGAGAGGTGATTGCTCCCCTGCACTCAGCTCTGGTGAGGCCGCACCTCGAGTGCTGTGTCCAGTTCTGGGCCCCTCACTGTCACTGCAAGAAAGGCATTGAGGCCCTGGAGCAGGTTCAGAGGAGGGCAACAAAGCTGGTGAGGGGTGTGGAGCACAGGCCATAAGAGGAAAGGCTGAAGGAGCTGGGAATGTTCAGCCTGGAGAAGAGGAGGCTCAGGGGAGACCTCATTGCTCTCTATAACTTCCTGAAGGGAGGTTGTAGTGAGCTGGGGGTCGGCCTCTTCTCTCATGGCACTGGTGACAGGAGCAGAGGGAATGGTCTCAAGCTACGGCAGGGGAGATTCAAGCTGGACAGTAGGAAGTATTACTTTTCAGAAAGGGTGGTCAGGCACTGGAATGGACTGCCCAGGGAGGTGGTGGAGTCACCGACCCTGGGGGTGTCCAAGGAAAGGCTGGATGTGGTGTTGAGGGACATGGTTTAGTGGGAGCTATTGGTAATAAGTGAACGGTTGGACTGGATGATCTTTTAGGTCTTTTCCAACCTTGGTGATTCTATGATTCTAAAACATAAGGACAAAGGCACCACCAACAGCACCAGGGGTTGCTGGCAGTTGTTTTGGTGCTGTTTGTCTGGTGGTGTGTACCTGTTTCTCAGTGCTTACTGAGTGATACTTAGCCCCGTATGCCACACACAGCAAGAGAATGTATTCCTTTTTCAAAGGAAGGTATTCCTCACAGGTTTCTTCTGCTAAATATTTTTCACCTGCTTTAATTTTGGTCACAGTCTGAAGTTTCTGATCTCCACCCCAGACCACGTCATCCGTAGGGAATCGGCACTCTCGCAGACTGCCTGAAATTGACAGTGCTGCTTAACAAACTTGCCAATGGAATAATACAATCACTCACTAGCTGTGGGCCCAGTGACAAGCATGTCTCTAACTACCACACCTGGCATCTCATTGGCAGCTGCTTGATTTGTTGCTCACCTGCTTAGGGCTGCAAGCAAAGCTCCAGGGCATCTCAGTGCTGGTGCAAAAAGCACTTCTTGTTTTGCAGGGTCACAGCTTTATCTGAGCATGGAATTGTTTTCCTCCCGCTTTACATGAGGACAAGAAAAGTTGGTCATGTTCCAAGCACAAAGGCAGTGTCCAATGGCATCAATGCTTTCAATAGACAAGTTCCAAGAAATATTTGTCCTCATTATTTGAATGCTTTGTAAAAGGCAGCTGCTAACAACAGCACAGAAAAGCAGAAGTTCTATTGCTAGAGCCACAGATCTCAAAAATCCCAGGCTCCTTGTCTCTGGCACACAAAGGCAATCGCCCAAGGACGAAGCTAAGTTGCTGTTATCACAATTGTTGCTGGAAAAAACAAAACAATTACTAACCAGCTCCAGCAAGCACAGTAAAGGAATCAAATCACTTCTGATAATCAGTACAAGGGAGGGAATTAAAGTACAGCACAGCATCCCTTCTTGTCTCAGGTAGCCTGCAGTAACTCAGTTTAAGGGCAATATCAATAATTATAGGAGTTGAAGAAACCTTAGTCACAGTAGTACAGGAATTCTGCCTGTAAAATCACTGGCAAAGGTGAAAACACGATCAGGAAATGGAGCTGAGGCAGAAACTATCACAAACAAACTAACAGAACCAGCTCCACCTGATGTCCGAGCAGCATAAGCATTTTGCTCACATTTACCTTCCAAGCAGCATTCCAGGGGAAATCCAGCTCCTGTAATCCACTGAACGATGCTCAGAAAGGCACCATTACAGCAGCTCTGCTCTAGACTTATTTCTCCATTCCAGCAGTTGCAGTGTTACCGGTGGCAATAGCAGTGCTCTCCATACATCAGATCTTGTGTCACGACCTCTTTACTTTTGCAGGCTGAATTCCGTGCCAGCAGTGAACTCTCAAGAGACAAAACCACGTACATCTCAGCTGCAGCATTTCTCCACCCAATTCACAGCTGCACGAGGGCAAAAGAAGCCCACACAACCACTCAGAACCCTTCACAACTTCTTCACGTTCCCAGGAAACTGGTTGTAGACGGCATCATTCAACTCAGTGACAGAATCCAGTGGCTTTTGGAAGAGTGCATTTGCTCAACGCATCCTGGCTTTGATCAGGTCTTTTTCAGAATCCACTTCAGCAACAAATGTGTAAAACTCACAAACTCACATTGATGTCAATATTAGGAAACATTTTTACATCAACTACTCCTTGTTTTTGATTTGCTGTGTGCACTCTTGCCTCAAGATCTTCCCCATCTTGAACACACACACACACACACACACACACACACTTAAGCCCAGAATCACTGCAGCAGAGTGCAATGAAACAGATCTGTACCGTGTTCCTAATTGCTATAGACACAGACTTTGCTCAAATAATCATAGAAGGCTTTGGCTGGAAGGGACCTGGGAGGACCAGAGGAAGACAGTGAAAGGTCTGGAGCACAGGCCTTAAGAGGAGCAGCTGAGGGAACTGGGATGGCCAGTCTGGAGAAGACAAGGCTCAGCACAGACCTCATCACTCTCTACAACTCCCCGAAAGGAGGTTGTGGTGAGCTGGGGGTCAGCCTCTTCTCCCATGTAACGAGAGACAGGATGAGAGGGAATGGCCTCACGCTGCATGGGGGGAGATTCAGGCTGGAGATCAGGAAAAATTTCTTGTCAGGAAGAGTGGTCAGGCACTGGAACAGGCTGCCCAGGGACGTGGTGGAGTCACCATCCCCACAGGTGTTCCAGAAACACCTGGATGCTGTACTAAGGCACGTGGCTTAGTGGGAATTTTGGTGGCAGGAGGACAGTTGGAATGGATGATCTTGGAGGTCTTTTCCAGCTCTGGTGATTCTATGGAGTGATTCCAAGGACAAATGAGCAATCTACTCCCAGAAGGCATTTAGCAGAACCCCTGCTTACAGAGGTCCATTAGCAAATAGTTATGTACGCAGCAGCAAAACCTGGGTTGCACCAGCACTTACAGCTTGCTCTGTACCAACATAAACATTTGCTCAGCTTGTGATGTTCTCACACATCCGTACTCGTTTGGCATCCATGCTTACGTTCATCTGGGTGATGCTTCTCTGGCAGTCATCGCACACTGCCATAACCTGCACAGACACAAGAACTTGGAATGACAGCACGTGGCACAGAAATTGACTGAAGTTTTGATATTTGGAAACATCTTTTCCTGTTGAAGGTCACGTGATTTACCGATATTTCATGATCGACATGCAATCCTCTTGCCTCTCGTTTCTAGTAATAAAGAAACTTTATGCTACCACTGAAGAAAAATAGAGCACTGCTATCTGTGTTATTCTAACTGATGAAGCTGAGCATTGAGCAAACCTCTCACCTTTGTAAGGCAATAACTGCACTCAGACTGCAAACTTCTCACTCACTTTTAGGCTAACGTTCTAGTCCTCTTGGATGACACAGTTGTGAACTGGTTATGCCTGTACTCTGGCTGCTTGATACCCACTCGTTCCACAGTACAACCCTCTAACAAAAAATTAAGCTTGATATTCAGTACAAATGAAGAACTGTTAAATCGATGGCAGGATTTTAAGACAGCAGACAAAGAACAAAATTTATGCCCTCATGACACGATTTTTGGTAGCCAGAAGTCTGTGTTCTGACCTCTGTTACATGGTGCACAGAAAGTGCTCAATGGCTCAACGCCCAGAAGGAGATCAGAGGTGCCCCCCAGGGGCCTGTATCAGGACCAATACTTTTGCATAGCTTCATCCATCAGATCAGCAGTGAGATTGAGGGCACCCTCAGCAAGTTCGCAGATGACACCAAGCTGCACTGTGTGGTCAACACACCCAAGGGACAGGATGCCATCCAGAGGGACCCAGACAGGCTGAGCAATGGGCCCAGGAGAACCAAGAGAGGCTGAAAAAAAGCCAAGTGCAAGGGCTTGCACCTGGGTCACAGCAACCCTCACTATCAGGACAAACTCCAGCCTTAGATCTCACGCTCCCCTAACAGACAACAGCTGCTTTGCCAGCCTTGCTCAATGCATCTTCAGCCACAAAACCTCCCTGCTCCCACACTACAATTTCTTCTGGATAAACCACATCCTCAAGCCTTCCTCTGGACAGGATCAAGTCGTTCCCTCTTCTCCCCACCTGGCCAGCAGCCCCAGTGGAGTCCTAACTGCCTGTCAAATACCCAGCTGCCCCAACATTCTGCTGCGCCTTTCTTTTCACCTCGGAATTCTGCTTTTCTGCAGTCACAACTCAGCCTTTCACCCCAGAAAACCTATGCGCTTCACCTGCATTCTCCATCCACTTGCAATCCTTTCAGTTTCTCACTCAAACAACTTTCACCAACTGCAAACCGACTCCAAAGGAAAGGCTGGGTGCTGCACCTGGAGCAAAGCAATGCCTGACACAGGTGCAGATCCATACAGATCATCTACTGTAGACTGGATGTAAGGAAGAAGTTGGTTCCAATAAGGGAGGTGAGGCAAGGGAACAGGTTGCCCAGAGATGTAGTGGATGTTCCATCCTGGGAGACATTCAAGGCCAAAAGTCAGGCTGCATGGGGCTCTGGAGCATCGCAGTGACTGTAGGTGCCCCCGATCATGGCAGGTTTTGTGCATCAATCCTAACAAATGTTACATCTTCTTTAATATATCCTACTCTTTACATCTCTGCTGAATTTCATGCCGTTGACTATTGCCCAGTGCATTAAGATACACTCCCAGTTTAGTATCATCAATAACTGCCTCCTAAAAACACTGAACAGAATTGGTCTTCAAACAACAAGACTTCACCAAAACCCCAGCACTGCCCCGATCTTAGTCCTCAATCTCCACCAGAGCCACCAGATCAAAACATGCTGAAATGCCCTGTAACAGAGACATCTGACAGCAGGGGCTGAGGGGGAGAACACGTCAGATCCACAGGAACACCCACACTTTCCACAGTGAATACACAGTCAGCCTCAAATGGGAAGGCTTACAGCAGGAGTGAGCTGGATGTGTCAAACAGGACTGCAACACACCGCTGTCTGTATCTCCAGGGCAGAAATCAAGAAAAACAGCCTTGGCCAGCAAAGGAGAAAGACAGGCAGTCCGTAGCAAAGTACACTTTGTGAGTGCCTGACCTTCTGGCTTGCCTGGGCCATACTGAGCAGACAGCAAGTGCCATGGGCCGCATACAAAATATGCACTAACCTTACATACATTAAGTAACAGAACTCATTTTCATGTGCTTTTCATTAGAACACAAAAAACAGGGAGCAACAGAGACAAAACTACTGGGATGTTCCACCTTGTTCTTGTGAAACTAAAGCACCAGGCTGGCTCACCGGCAGGGGCTGCCATTCCTCGGGGAGTTTATGAAATGCACAGCTTTGATGACAACCTGCTTAACATTATCAAAGCTGTTGCACACAGACTGTCTCGATGTCTGATGCCGTGACATCAAACATGAGTTGCCAGGGGTAGCTGCATCACCTCCTATTCATTTCATATATCCATATACATGTATATTTATTTTTTTTCCAGGAGATTTAGTAGTGCCTTTCCATGGCACCAGAGAAGCCACGTCTTCAGCAACATTATATTCGTTATCAGTACCTCTAATGAAAATGACACCTGCAGTGTCAGTACTTTCATATGTCGCCAAAACCTAAAATTTGAATAGCACCTCTACTTCCCAAGTTTTGCTTGAGAGACTGCCCTGTTTCTTCAGTCCACCTGCCCACAGCCTGGTGAGACAAGCTGATTTTAGACACAGCCATTTCTTCCATCAGGACACAGTGCACCTGCTGAGCTGTGCATACACTACTTAACAAACTCACCGTTGGGAAACGGTTTTAACTTCTCTGCAATCAGATGTGCCACCACATAAGCAGCTTTTACAAGCGAGTCCATTTGAGTTTGAACTTTTTAGAATACTTTGTTGAGGTGACAGACATTCTTTCAGACCCACTACTTCGTCCTTCCAAAACATCCCTTGATATGCATCTAACTGGGAAGCGTCTCTGCATACATCTCTCCAAATCGTAACCTCTGAAGACTGACACAATTTCCAAGCAAACAATGTACGTGGACGGGCCTGCTTTACTGCATGGGCAGAGCTGGCTGCTTCCAAGCACATTCAGCTAGCTGCCTAGAGAAGCACCCGTGCAGGACACAGCAGAGCTCTCACGGGCAGTGACAGACATTGATTGATGCAGGGACGGAAGATACCCAAAGACTCAAGAGCTTCCCTTACACAAAGGAGCACCACGCTCCCTGCACACAAACCAGACCCTGCCATGCTTCCCCTCTTCCTCTCCCCAGATCACACCTCCTCCACCCTGCCCCAGACAGCTGGGCTCATTACACTAGCAGGAGAAGTGCTCTTTGAGGCACTCCCTTTATAAAACTGTACTCCCAAAAACCCATCTGCTACCACTGGCAAGACACGACTGACACCGCAAACTCAAGGGTCCAGAAGTGAAGCCACAGGTCAGTTCTCCTGTGGAAACTGCACTTGCTCCCTCCTCGCTCCTCCTTGTCAGGCCTTATCAGCACGCCGTGCCATAACCTTCAGCTGCTGACCAACACATTCCTCCCTGTGCCCCGGTGCAGCGCTCTGCTGACCCACCGCATCTCTACATTGAGTCCGGCCAGGTTGACCTTTTCATCAAAGCAGAGAAATCTGCACACAGCAGATGCTCACGAGTGGCCGCAAGGCGCTCTCTCACTGCTAGGACATGGCTGGGCCTCGGCTGGCTCCCAGCACACCAGCAAATCTCTTTGGAGCAGCATTAATGCACTCTCGCACACTCCTTCCACATCCAACGAGGAGCCACGAGGGAGTGAGAGTCTGAAATACTCCTGCACTACAAGAAGGTTTTGGTAAAACCCCAAAGTCTCCTCCCAAGCTCTGAGACGTTCTTCCCTTATTGAAGCTCTCTCTCTAAACTGTATCACGAAGAAAACACAGTTCCTGATTACTAGCAAACGACAACAGCTCAAACCTTACCTGCCTTTAAGGACCCCTCTCTCTTCCTTCCTTCTGCACACAGCTTTAAGTATTTCTGTCTCCCTGAGCAGGTTACAGTGTAATACATCTGTCCTCCTGCCTGATTTCCTTTCCACTCTCAGCTCAGCAAGATTGCATAAAACTTCTCTGCAACCAAGTCATGCTGAATACAGCATCTGTGAAGCAAGAACTTACCTAGTAAAGAAACACAGAGCAGAGGTGCGTCAGGTGTTTGCCTGCGACAACAAGAAGTCACAGAACAAAAGAGCTGTTCATGTCTTCCCCACAAGTACAGAGCAAAGCCAACTGTCCCACCTCAGCTGCAGACGAGAGCACACATCCATCCAGTTCCATGAACGAAGCTCACGAGGGCTGCACAAAGCCATAACACCCCGACAGAAGGGCTCACTCCTCCTCCCAGATCGCAGCCAGCTAGTGCATGAGCCACAGCTCAGCCCACAAAGAACAGAGCACAAGCATCTCCTTATGGAAGTGATCCAAAGCACGACAGGGATAAGCACTTCTCATCGCTGGTTTGTTTAGATCCCCCAGCTGGCAAAGCTTTGGAGCATGTCCTGCACTTAGCTTCCATGGCCCAGCCCTACATCAGGGGAGGAGAGCTTCAAACTCCATTCTAGGCTTACACTGAAAATAAACTGCTCTTCAAAGCACTATCAGAATGCAAACGAGTTGCCTAATTTGTGCCAAACAAAGCCACTGCCCCTCAGCAGATGTGCTGATACAGTGCTCTGCCTCAGAAAGTCTCAGATCCCTTCTCTTGGTCTGATCTTTACAACGACACCAATTAAGTCACACAGAAGCACGAGGTTCCAACACCAACAAATAGGAAACCATACACAGGGTTTCACAGTTCAGACTGAAGTGCTCTCCAGAAGCAGCAAATCAGGGCAGGCTCAAGGTGTCTCCTGATTAACAAAGGCCTGCATACATGTTAGCAAGTCAGCACCCTCTATGAGTGCTAAACCACAAGAAGCTTTCCAGCTTACATCTTATTAGCTTTCATGCCACCGATAAGGCATTAAACTAGGAGTTAAAGCCTTACCTGCTCCTCCTCACAGAAAACTCCTGCACACACCCCTACTTCTTTATGGGCCAAATACTTACAGTACTAGAAAACACACAAAATAAACACACTCCCTAATACTGCCAATCACAGTTCCACCATCACACCTGATTCAATACCAGGTTTACTTGCAGCTGTTTGAACAGCATCCACCCCAACAACACATTAGGCAGAAGCAAACAAGACAGTTGATTGAGACAAATATCAGAACGACTTCAGAAGAGGCAGCACAATTCTCCCCACCACCTTCCAGCCAGGCAATGGAAATACCTGAAAAGCACACCTTCCTTTTCCTTCTACGGTTACACTTGGGTTTTTCTGAGACAATTCGTCAAGCATCAAATTCTCATTTAAATCTCCCTGGTGAGATCCCAAAGGGATGGGAAACGTGACAATGGCAGGAGTAAAGAAAGCATTTCCAACAGTACCAAACATCTCTAGCAGTACCACACCGAGACCACAAAGCACTTTGCCTGGGAGCTCTGTTTATCGCCATCGACTCCACAGTGCCACGGGAAGTGAAGATTTTCCTAGAGCTGCCTGAGGACCTGTGCAGTTTGCTATGTGATCACACTGAAGCCTTGGTGCTGGACGTGTCTCAGCACACTGGACATTTCCTGCTCCATCCAAACGGTGTGAAGGGAACGCTGGTCGTTACAGCGTGCTGCTCCATGCTCTGAAACTGCCACAGCCAGATCTCAGGCCAGCAGGAGCATCTGGTACCCTTAGCAAACAAAATTCTGCAACCTACGCTCTCACTTCATGGCATCTGAACATTGCCATCTTCAATAACTGAAAATAAAAATCAACACACAGGTTCACACCAAACACAAAAAGGAGCCAGCCAGATGAAAGATCTGTGTAAGAAAAGGCAGCATTGTTTTTATCCAAAAGCAAGAGATCCAACACACACAAACCCAGAAGGAAATGTTATTCAGCGTACAGAACATTCCACTTGGCAGAAAAGCAAGACATTGCATGGAGACAAATTTCTTCATGATCGCACTGATCATCTCAGACAGGAACAGAAAAGGAGTGAAGTCAATGATGTTTAACTCTGCCTTCTGCAACTTCAGCTTCCATGTGACTGCAGTTCACAGCTGTTGTTAGGCATTGCTCAAAAAACCCACTGCATTTCTGTTCAGATAAAAGCTCCAGAGTATTTCGGACAAGCAAATCAACGCTCTCATTACATGAGTGATGCTGAAGAAAGTAAACTTACACAGCCAGCTGGGACTTGGACACGTGCTACGTATTCCAGTAGCTTCCCTGCAAGTGTCACAACTGTCTGCTTAACGCTTTACACTTCAGGCCACTGATCACTCAGTGTTTCCTGCACTGCATCATGTCCTATTTTGGTAGCAATTACGTTGTGATTGGTCCTTGCTTCCATCTTAATTAAAACGTCAGCCACACAATGCCTTCATACGTGCACTCCCTATTGGGAAGAATGGGAGCTCCCCACATTAACTCTGGCCATCAGTTTATGTCAGGCAGCTGCACTGCAGACCTTCATCACCAAAGAGGCTGTTGGAAGAAAAGCTAAAATTTCTCAGAAAAGTACTCAGCTCTCTTTCTCTGCACAGACTAGCTTAGTCAGCAACCACTCATACTGTCACTACCAACGCCTCCAACAAACTCATGTGGAAACCTTTTTCCATGCAGACCTGTGCAAAAAAATACGACCCTCAGCACCTGCAACCACACACAAGAATTATTCTGCCCTCGAGCATTTCACGTTCCTTTCTTCATGTACTGGGAGAGGAACTGGCTTCTGACAAAGTGGACCAGCTTGCTCTCCGTGCAGAACATGGTGATGGTGGTAGCTGCAAAGCACAGCGCCCCGATGCTGACGTGAATCAGCCTTGCCGTCCAACCCTTGTCGCAGCAGAAGAATGCCTGAAACAGAGGAAACAGGCCATTGAAGGAAAACCAGGCAGCACAAGGTAGGTCAGCTGCTGCACTACAACATGAGGTCCAGTGCCTCTGGAGACCATCCCAATAGATGTGCAAGTTACTTGTTAATCAATATATCAGGAAAACTCTGCTGATGCTGTCCACACAGGACTGCCATTTTGCCCCAACCTCCTCAGCTGCCTTTCAGAAAAAAGGCCGTTGCAAACCTCCCATGCCAAAAATAAAGCTCTCCTTTCTTGTTAAAGGCATCGTGGATTTTCCACCTGTCACATTTCTGCACTCCCCAACACCACCACCTCACGATAACTGGTCTGTGCCATTACCAGTCTGCAACCTCAATGCAAGCAAGAAGGGCACTTTCAGCCATTTCTGTTTCGGTGCTTTTTTTGCATGTTGATGTTTTTTCCTCTCCACTGCCTTTTTTTTTTCTTTTTTGCTACAGAATTTTTAATGACCATTTCTTTGTACTGTCACAACCAGTTATCAAGAACTAAGAACGTGGATTTATGGCAGACAGCAGAACTGATTCACTCAGTAGGTACGTGGTTCCCTGCCACCTGGAGAAGGCGTAGCAAGCAGGCACACGTCTGAAGATCAATGTAATTACATGTCCCTGTTCAATTTTCAGTAGATCTATACACAGCCTCGCAAGCCTGAAGGGAAATCTCCTGGGCTATGGCTATAAGCCTGTTCTGTTAACAGCATTTCTTTCCTTCTGGTAACAAAGCCATCTGACAAAGCCTCGCAGTGACAGGAAAATCTTGAGGCAGACTCTTACCTCTGAGTAAACAGTAATTCCTCCACTCAGGCCATAAGCCAGCAGTAACAACGGTGAGGGAAGCAAGCCTGTCAAAGGCCTGTAGGAGCTTTCCTTGAAGTAACCGTAGATGTAATGGATGCTGTGAGCAATGCGAATACCCATATTAAAGCAGTTGGCAAGGATAAAGCCAACGCTTCCGTGCCAGCGGGTCAAGAAATAAGAGCTGCACAGGAACAGGAAGGACAAGGCCAGCATAACAAAGTTGTACCTGGGAAGAAGAAACAACAGAAACCACGTATACAACACATACCGTTGCACTACTTAATTACTAAGCACATTTTTCAAAAGAAAAAAATCCATTAGCTTGCTGAAATGCAGGAGCGACAACTACTCTCATCTCATGACAGATGGCAAGGTTGAGAACAAAGCCAGAAAGAAAAGAAATCACTACAAGAATGAAAAATACATTGACCAGTTGGTCAACCAAGAACTACATTAAGCAAAGGAAATTCTGTCCTACAGCTCATCTGTGTATTCAGCTCAGAAAACCCAGTAGCAATAATGAGCAATATCAAAGACTGAGGATTTTCTCCTGCTCTGCCAGGTGTTAAAGAAAAATGACGCGCCATAAGATGACACTCAGTTCCTGCTCCAAGCAGTGGCTTGGAAGAGCAGCTCATACTTGAAAAGGGGGATGAAAGCAGCCACTGCACGTCTAAAAAGATTTTCTTTCTTTCTGTCAAAAGCAGATCTCATTTAATTGAGGACCTAAAAAAAAAAAAAAGCCTCCATAATTTGGAATGGCCTCATAGTGGACAAGTGCTGCAGAAGTGAAACAAGTCCGATGGCAGCCATCAGGCTGCAGTGCCAATACTCCAGAACAAACAGAGAACCAAGAGAACATCCAGGCTGGGAGAGATCTCAGCAAGTCATGCAGACCAACGCTCTCCTCAAGGCAGACAAAGCACTGAACTCACGTGCCTGACTCAGATCATTCCCAACGTCATCTACAGAAACTGCATCTGAGAAGTCCATTAATATCTGCAGCTGGTAATGACTTTTAAGTAACAGTCCACCTTGAAAACTGAAGTTCAATTCAAGCACACGTACACTAAATAAGACTCCACATCTAAATTCCTTTCCCAGTGTGCTGTCCACCAAAAGCTAAGCACCTTTTCAACTCACTTCTCTTTCCCCAAAGGTTTAAGCAGTTACTAAAGCTTCTACACTGAGGTCTGCACTCCAGCACCTAAATCAGCAGCTTGGGCTTCAGGGGGCAGGAACGCAGCCCTTCAAGTGACTGCACACAGAAACTGGCTGCTCAGGATCAAAAAGCATTTCCCAGCAAACAGCCAAGCAGAACAATTGCTCCCCATTCACATGCTGACCTCCATGCACATCACATACAGGTGGTTACAGAAACGCACAGGGGATACTCCTCACCTGTCTACCTCTTCTTTGCACATCGAAGCAAAGGTGAAACATTCTGTTACTCCATTGACAGCAAGAAGTAGGACATACAGGGAGTAGCACCGCAGAAGATCTGGACCTGAAACAAAACAGAGATCACAACATTACAAGGATAAGGAGATCACTGCTTCTTTGACAAAACCGCACTGCTTTTATACCCGGCGATAAAAGCTGTAACATCACTGCTGATAATGGCAACTTTTACCTGCCTCTGAGAAGCTTCTGCTCTGGACAGCTTGACAAGAACACAGACAGAAAAAACAAGGCCAAGCAAAACCAAAACCAGAAGACAAGAGAGGAGCAGCTGTTAACGTTACAGAGAAGATCTCCAGCACCAAAGTGATGATTGCATTCAATGGGATTCTCCACCGTACTGCAAACCAATTCTTTCACTGTACAGATCTTGTGAGAAAAGATCCAGCAGACATTGTCATGTGCTCACAGCAATCAAATACACGAGTGGAATACAAAAGGAAGAAGAAAAAACAACAGAGCTGCTCAACACATTCAACACCAGATTAAGGATTAGATGCACTAGATTACACAGCTAGATTAGATAGCTGGATTAAAACCAGACATTTAGATTTTGCAGCTCAAAGATACGTGTAGCTTTAAAGCTCATGAAAAGCCAGTTTCTTCATCCTTCCTTCCTTGTAAACCTCCTAATCTCGCTAACACTACTGCTCAGCAACATCCCAGCCTCTGCTATCATCCCGGCGGGCAACTTTGGGAGCTACAGTGCTGCCACAGCTGGAATATTCGAGGTGTAAGCATCGACAGGAGGACAAAGGAATTAAATCCTTTTCCCAGAACAAGGCCAGGGGACAACAGAGCAGAACGCAGCTCAAAATGCACACCAGGACTCAGGGCTTAAAGCTTCTTTTAACCTGAGCTGATTTTTCTCAGGCAGAAAGCTGACTGAGCCAAGATCTCAGCACAGAGCTGAAGAACAAAAACGGCAGCTCAAACTTCTTACCTGTCCCAGAACTGAGCATCGAACCTCCATAAATATCCAGGGCCAGCTGAGAAAAGGCATATCCAAAAACAGCAATGGTAAGGCCGATCAGAAGCACCAGCTTCAACAGCAGCTCTAACACATCTGCAGCCATAGCAACATCATCCTGGGGAGAAAACAAAAATAAAGCAACAACACCCAGCAGTCCATTACGCCAACCAGAATCAGCACAACTGCTGTTCTCACCAAGAAAAACGATTCCATGGGGAAAACGTCCACTGGCACTATGCAAGGCAGCATCAGAATTACGCTCTGCTATTGAAACACCCACACACATGGTCCTAGCTTCCAACTGTGCTCATGTATTCTTATTTTCTTCTGCGTGATAAGCAGAAATCTACACAAACATCAGCCATTCACAGCTCGGGTGCAGGCTTTAAGGAAAAGGGCAAACAGCAGCTGCACCTCTTAACAGCCAGCAAATAGCAAAGGAAAGCACAGCATTTGCCCAAGGCCACAGCCTGAAGCACCCAAAGGCTCACATCTTCACTGCTACACCCTGGACTACAAGTTCTGCCACAGCAGAAGGAGCAACTTGGGAGCTACCAGACGATGCAGCGTTACGCCATTGCACCCCTAACTCCTACTTTGCTGGCTTTTCACCTGCCTGCTTTTTGCTCCAGACCTGTTGGGCACGCTCTCCACTTCAAACTGCTTTCCATTTCAACAGTCCTGATGCTCCACAATTTAAACACACACACCACTCACATTCCTGAGACAATTCATCTCCAACACAAGGCAAGCATTTCACTGGAACTAAGACTGACAAACATACCTGCTTCTGATCCTTTACATTCTTCCCTCTTTCCAATACTTGCGCAAAAAAGACATAAAAGCTCTCTTCAATGGGCAAAAAGATGAACCTGGCCACCAGCGAACCCAGATTGGTCACGGTATCATACACACCTTTACAAACAAAAGACATCAAGAAAACGGGACCAAACAAAGGAAGAGAAGGAACTGTAGTGCATCAGGTACCGTACCTTCCTCTTCCAGTTTCTTAAAACAGAAACAAGGTGCACAGCAAAACAAACACAACTGCAAAGTTCTGATCCAGTGCAAAATATTATTTAAATGCACGACCCTCAAATAAGTTGCTTTGGTTGTTGGTGTTTTGGTGTGGGCTGTTGTTTATTTTAATATCTGTTTATCCATCATTCTCTGAAATGCAGCTCATACCCCAGTGCCACTGAAATCCCCCCACATTGTCACGTTATTCTCAAACGGTTTCCAATATTTTCAGAAACAGACCACAAGGAGCAGCTAGAAAATCCTGTCGCTGCCCCACAGCATCACCACACTCACCCTGGTCGCCAAAATTGATCACATTCAGAAAAGTCATCACGTATCGCTCACCTGCAAGTTCAGAACACAGAAGTCAGGACAAACCCATCTGGTGACCAGCATTCACTTGCCCTTCCCCAACGCGCCCGCACATCCAGCCTCACCCTCTGTCAAAATCTGCTTCAGGAAGGATTGCTTGAAGAAGCTCCAAGTCAGCCGCGCTTCCTTCCAGTTCAGGAATGTCTGCAAAATCCAGCAAACAACGTCACTCTCCCCTGGCTGACTTCTCCCTGGCGCACGATCACTATCGCTGCAGACGCACAACAGAACTGCATCAGCTTTCTGCAGCACACAGCACTCAGCAGGAACGAGAGAGGGGGAAAAGTCCTTTAGTGCACCCATAGACCTCTCAGAACCCTCACAGTCAAACTCATCTCTCAGTGCTCTTCAAAGCCTTCCTGCAAGTCTCACAAGCCAGAACTGCCTTTCTACTCTCAGTCTCTCCATCCCTCCCTCAGAACTTCTGCCTTTTTCCTCACCGTGCCTTTTCATTTCCTTCTTTGCCCCATTTCCTTTTCAGAGGACATCAGAGATCTGAGTATCTGTAGGATGCTGTGCACCACCACGTTCTGCTCGAGGAAAAGGTGAAGTACCAGCACTACAGGATGGCCCTGGATTCTCTCCTACCTTCTGCCTGGTACCTGCTCACTCCCTTTAACACTGCAAACCTTCCACCTCCAATTAACGGGTTGTGCAAAGCTACTGGAAGACAAGACAGCCAACAAGGCCCGAAACAGAGAGCTCCAGGTTTTCTGACAAGGATCTGAACACTCCAACTGTCAATGCAATTTTAGGCAACCATGTTTCCTAACAGCCGTACCTCATAACCTCAGAATCACTCCTTTCACTCCATCACCTGCAAGCAGCTGCCAAAAGTTCTCTCACCAAAGACTCGAGAAGGAACTGTGCGCCCCACCTTATCTTCCATCACGTTCGGTAACAGAGCTTTCATGCTTGGAATTGGAAAGGACTTCTTTGTTGCTTCAGGAGATCCCAAGAACTTTGCAAAGTAAACCACGTAGCACAGCACCAGAACACTGGTGTACAAAAGCTGAAAAGACGGGGAAGGAAAGAATTACAACAACGAACAGTAAAACAAAACCAACTTACAATTGCAGAACCACGTGCGAGCTTTGCCGATTCAGTGGGAACTGAAGGCAGGAAGAAGTTCTTACTCCTGTCAAATTGTAATCAGGCTGAAGGCATTACTGCAACTCCCCTCCCCCCGCACAGAATGCTGTTGAGTGAAATTTCTTCAATCAGCAGATCAGCATCACAGTCCTGTGCCAACTCACCTCCTGTTCAGTATTTTTAGAAAGATCCCGCTGAGTCCAATTGAAACACAACTATTGGGTCAAAAAACAGCTGACACTTCCAAAACAGTTACAGCACATTCAGCATAGCAACCTTATGTGCAAAACCTGCCTTTCTGCATGCAACAAAGGTGCTTCTTGTACCTCCATTAAACTGACCGGGCTCAAAACACCAAGTCAGTAGCAGCTACCACCACAATTCCCAACGCTTAAATCCTACCCGCAAAGGAACCTTCTCTCACCTCCCCGCTGCTCTTCAGCAGGCTGCACGTCAAAGGCAGCAGCACGTAACTCTGCAGAGCGAGAATTTATGCGGAGAAAGAATACAGGAGGCTTACCTGAGCCAAGGAAAAAATGTAAAGGCCCCACTGCGGATAAAGGATGACCAGAATGGCCGTCAGGACGCATTTGGACACCACGGAAAGGCTTTCAGCAATTACCTTCAAGAAAGAGAAGACACAGAACGTTCCTTTGTGCCAGCTTAACCACCGACAGGAACACAAAGCACTTCAGTTCCACACACACAGCCCACACAGGAATACGAGGCATCCAAAGTCAGCGTGACCACCGCGGCTCTCCTGCTGCGTTGGCCACCTGAGACTGCAGCCTCTCTGCACATCCTCACGTCTCACGGTGCACAATTCCCCCATCGCACTGCCCCAGCCCTCGTGTGGGACACACACGGAACACATCAGGCTGACACAGCCCTGAGCCCAGCTGTTGCCCTTCACCATCTCATCCCGACATGGACAGCAGAACTGGGGAAGCCGTCTGTGCCTCCCTCCCATTAACACTCGTGATTACATATTTAATGATCATTAAGGACATAACCCGGGCAGGAATCCGTTCTTTACAGCATTTCTGTTCCACTAGGAAAAGATTTCTCTCGCTCGCTCTCTCTCACACACACACAGCCCTGTGCACGTAGCTTCCTTACCAACCTTAAGTCTTACAAACAAGTGAGCCTGGGCTAAAACCCAGAACGGTTCTCCTAGAAGCTCAACGACTGCAGAAAGGCCAAACGCCACAACAGCGGCCCCATAATGAGGAACCACAGACGGGTCAGGAACTTCAAGGAAGTGCAGCCAGACGAAGCCCAAGGAAACAGACCAAAAAGCACCAAGAGGGACTCTGAAACGCAACGTAACAACAGTCAGGGTTTCTCAGGCAGAAAAAAGAACAGGGGAAAACCCGATTACAATTTCACGTGCTGGTATACTTTCCTTATTGGGCAAGAGATCTGACGAATTCATTTCTATTGCAACTGCAAGCTTTGCTTAAAACTGTACCTACAGATTGATATGTGCAGCTCCAGGCTTTGCTGTAAAGCTGTACCTACAGGCGAATAGGTGCAGCTCCAGGCTTTGCTGTAAAGCTGTACCTACAGGCGAATAGGTGCAGCTCCAGGCTTTGCTGTAAAGCTGTACCTACAGGTTGCCACGCGCAGCTCCAGGCTTTGCGTGAAGCCTGGATCCACAAGCGCGGATGCCACCGCTCCCAGCGCCGCGCCGAGCCATCCAGCAACCACAGCGCAGGCAGCAGCAGAACACGCGCCCGCAGCCCAGCCGAGCGAGGCACGCGGTGCAGACCCGCGCCGCTTCTGCCGACGCCGCTTCGGGAGCCGCGGCCTCGGCCGGAGCGCGGCAGGTTTCGCGGCACCGCAGCGGGGCGAATCCGAGCCCCCGCTCTCGGACCCCGCGGCCGCCCGACGGCCGACTCGCGTTCGGCACGGCGCCGCTCTCGGGCGAAAACCGGCGACGCGAACGCCTTCCTCCCGCGAGCTCCCGGAGCGCAGCGAGAAGTGCCGAGCAGCCGAGGAGCTCTCACGTCAGCCACAGCAGGTTGACGGTCGCGGCCCAGCTCCGCTCCGCGCCGCCGCTCAAGCAGGCCCTGCGGAACGCCTCCCTGGCCAGGAAGACGGCCGTGGAATGGAGCAGAGTCAGCCTGCAGGGGACGGGAGGGGAAGCGCGCGGTCGGTCCCTCGCTCGCCGCCTCCGCGGGCGCCCGTCGGTAACCCGTCCCGCCGCGCGGAACCGAGCGCGGCCACGCGGGGCGGCTCATCGCCGGCGCCCGCGGCCGGAAGGCGGAACGGCGGTCACCTCACGCCGACGACGCCGAGCAGCTCCCCGGAGAGGCGGCGCAGCGTCAGGGCGTTCAGCCCGAAGGCGGCCGCCCGGAACAGCACCTGCGGAGGAAGCGGGGCGGGAAGCGCCGCCGGGGGGCCGGGCCGGCTGCCACGGGCGCCGCCGAGGAGGGCGAGCAGCGGGAGGGGACGGGGCTGCCGGGGCGGCCCGCACCTGCAGCAGGGCGCCGGAGGAGGCCAGACGGGCGGTCTGGCGCAGCGCGGCACGCGCGGCCATCGGCACCGGCCGGAACGGCGCCGGCGCGCCGCGATGCCGTCAGGCGGGGCGGGGATGCTCACTGCGCCCGCCCCGCCCCGCCTGCTGCGGAGGCCGCGGCTGCGCTTCGCTCGGCGCTCCTACGGCCGCTCCGCCCTTCTGTCTGACGGCGCCCGCTGGAAGCGCGGTCGGACGAAAAGCAAACGGTGCGGCCGGCAGGCGTGAATTCGGCTCCCTCGTGACGGAACGCCAGCGGCGGTGCCGCTCGGTCAGCGGCTACAGAACGCCGAGGATAACGGGTCTCCCGTCCCAGCAGGAGGCCTCACAACACGCTTGTAGCCCACAGTACTATAGCCGTACTGGTCACTACGCTCAAAAACTAATTCTTGCTTGTAAAACTGCAAGCATCGCATAATCCAGCGACTGTCCTTCCGCCTGGTATTTCTACTTTTCACGCCAGCTATTTCGAAGGACAAGTTACAAAATACAAACACGCTGTGCTCTACTTTTCCGATCACTTCCCCCTTTTTGAGATCTAACGCAGAAACAACATCCCATTCCCACAGTTCCTCCCTTCTTTCCCCCTTTTCTTCTTTATGCATGCTTAATTATTGCAGTTTGTTTCTATGGTGCCATTTCATAGACATCTTCCTCTTCTTCCCTTTCCTCATTCCCCATCTCCTCTAACACCACCATTTTATCTGAATATGGTGGTGGCTCCGCTGGTGTTTGCTTCAACTGTGCTGCCTCAATCGATTGCTGTCCCAGTCCCCTCATACAGGGGATAACACAGCATGCGATGGCCATCAGGGCTCCTGCTACACAGTCAAAGAGGTAAATGTGGACACAATCATCCGTTTCCATTTGCCAAACCAGGACTGCAACCATCCTGGGTTAGAAGTATTCATTCCTGAATTCTCTGTGGAGAAATCAGTCAGCCGCCTCGCCCTAGGAAACCTCACGGCTGGGCCTCCCACCGCATCCTCACGCACCTCTCCCTCAAGTCCCAGAGCCTCAAACCCATTACATAGGGCACCGGTGGAGCTGAGGTAGGTCGGGATGGGGGCTGCCGCGATGCCCAGCTGGGACCAGCTTCCACTCCTCCCCTTCCCTTAGCACGTACCAAACCCGTGTGTCATTTCTGCGTTCCACAAGACACCGCTCAAGGAAGGCACAGGGGTTGCCAGAGCAGCAGTGCATCAGCAAGTCAAGGGGATGCAGGGAGCGGCACCTGGCGAAGCGGGGGATGCCAAAGCGGCACCTCGGAAGCCTCGGGAACCCAGAGCGACCAGGGCCTGCAGCCCCCCGACCCCAGGCTAGGACTTGCCTTCTCACAGCGCAGCAGGGCAGGCTGTGGGCACTGCTGGGCACGGATCCCAAGGAGAACGCAGCCACGTCAGGAAGCGGGGCCGGACGTTCTGAGGGCTGCAGCGGGCGCAGCAGAGCGGAGCGGGACAGTCCTTTCCTGGGCAGCGCTGGGCCCGATGCGCCCCAGGGTGCGGTCGGCCCTTTGGGCTGTCGGGGCACGCTGCTGGCTCACGTGCCACTTGCCCTTAAGCAGCACCCCGGAGCCCTTTCCGTGGGGCTGCTCTCCAGCCTCTCCTCCCGCAGTGTGAGCACAGAGCCAGGGCTGTCCCGTCCCGGCGGCAGAATCCACCACTTGCTCTTGGTAACTTCATGGCCTCGGCGACTGCCCAGCCCTCCTATTTGTCAACATCTCCCTGCAGCTCCTCCCAGCGTAGTGTTGTTTGCAGAGGTTTGTGCAATGAGATTTAATCAAACCACCTGGCAATCACACTTTCTAGTGTGCATAAATCCCAAGAAACACTGACAGGCATACCAGCATCACAATACTAAAACAAATCCAAGGATCTTTGCTCCCCTGAATTCTTACTTCCGTCTCTCGCTCCTGCAATGCAAATGCTGCTGCCAGATGGAAATACACACGAAGCCAAGGGGCTGTTACAGGGCTATTAAAGGCTGTGAGCAAGTACGAAAAAGCTCTCTGTCCTGCACAAGCAACAGAGCCCATGCCTAAGTTGCCACAAGCTGTGCCGGTTCTGTGCCCTCCCAGCTCCTGGTGCCCCCTCAGCCCCTCCCCAGCAGGACACCACGATGAGCCGAGAAGCTGCATCGCCCACAGCTCAGTGCAGCACTGCTCAGCAACAGCTAGAGACACTGCCGTGTTATCAACACTCTCTGTTTTTCTCCTAAAGCCAGAAGAGAGCACCAGGTGCCAAGAAGGAAAACTCAACTCGGTCCCAGTGGAAACGGTGACACGCTTTAATTTTACTGGGGGGGATGCGGGGCTGAAGGGCCCTGGGAAGGACTCCCAGATCCCAGCGCCGCAGCGGGAGCAAACGCACACAGTGCAGTCGAGGCCTCCTTCCAGACCTAAAGTGCCCAGGGACAGCGATGGCTGCGGGGCTGTGGGCAAGCCCAGGGCAAGGAGAGGGGTTCTGGGAGGAGCCGGGCAGAACGGGGTGACATCACCGCCACCTCACAATGGGCCTCGTCCCCCTGAAGGCAGAGCTGGAACAGCAGGCGCATTTGCCGCTGTTCCCTCTTGTGCTTCAAGATGGAGCAGAGACCCCCGAGCCAACCCCGAGAGGCATGGCCAGAGATACCGAGGGCACCCCGCACCGCCGTGGCCCAGCAGGGGCCCTACGAGGTGTGCGAGGTGCAGCCCCTGCGGGGGCCGTCGGGCTCAGCAGAGGATCTCACTCCCTCCGTCGTGCCACCGCAGGAGGAGGATCCCCTGAGCTGCATCCGCGCCTGCTGCACGCGCAGACCCCAGGTAGCGGGCACTCTGTGCTTCCCCGGCTGCCCCTGCCCGGCCGTGCCCCGAGGCTGCCGGGCTCCCCTGATGCCGGCACCTGTAACTCCCCTCCCTGTCTCAGGCACAGGCACAGAAGCTCAGCTTCCTGGCCTGCGTCCGCACCGCCTGCACTGCCGCCCTCAAGGACAGCGAGGCTCACGAGCACCTGAGTGCCTGCGCCTCGGAGGTGGCGCAGTGCATTGAGGTAAGGGCAGCACCGCAGGGCCGGGCGCTGGGCACAGCCGCCGCTTCCCACTGCGGGGTCGCTGGGGAGCCCCGGGAGCCGGGATGGGCTGCCCGGGCTGCGCACACCAAGCAGGGCAGCTGCACCGCCCCATCCCATCCCATCCCATCCCATCCCATCCCATCCCATCCCATCCCATCCCATCCCATCCCATCCCGCTCTGCCCTCAGGCGCTGCTGCAGGAGGAGCCCGCCGAGTGCCTGGACGTGGAGCTGCGGCAGCAGGCCATGAGCGCCATCGCCGCCATGAGGTACCGCCCCAGCCCAGCTTTGGCCAACGTGGTGGCACTGGTCCTGGCCAGGGGCCCTGAGCACAGCATCACGCCTCTGCCCTCTCGCCCCTTGCAGCAGAGCATGGCTGCTCCCAGAGGAGAAGCACGGTCTCCTGCACACCTGCATCAGCAGCGTCCTCCACCTGCCTGGCCATGAGGACGACACGGACTGGGACGCCGCATCCTGCATGGAGGTGCGCACGAGCTGAGCCCTGGCAATGCTTCCTGGACACCACCACCCGGGCTGCCCCTCTGCTGCCAGCAGGACGCAGCAGGACGGCCGCCCTGACCCCTGTCCTCCTTGCAGACCATGGAAGCCCTGCACCGCCTGCTGCAGGAGCTGGTGGGCAGCGCCGGCACCACTGTCCTCATGGAGCTGCAGAACATCTTGGAGGTCTGGCTGTGGCAAGGCTGGGATTTGCGGGCACGGTTCAAGGCCGTGAAGGGGGATCCACGCCAGGTCCCCCCACGGCCTGCGGCGGGCAGGTGCTGCTGGCCCGAGGCCGGCCCTTGTGGGGTCAGAGGGATGGGTGGGGAGCAGGGGGAAGGCGGCGGGGCTGCAGCAGGACAGGGACGCAAACACCCACCCCCACTGCAGCTGGGGAGCGAGCGCAAGGACGAGAGCCCCGTGCTGGGGGCCAACCGGCAGCTTTTCCCCCCACAGCTCCTGCTGCCCTTCACCGTGTGCCAGCTGGCGGCCGTGGAGGAGAGGGCCGTGGCGTGCATTGGCAGGCTGCTCGCCTTCACCAACACCTGCTCCTTGCCAGAGGTAGGGAGCCCTGCGGCGCACAGCTCCGGGGACCACGTCCGGGCTCCCCAGCCGGAGCCCACCTGTCTCACCTGTCTGCAGGCTTGCACAGAGCCTGGGCTGGGTCCTGCTGCCCCGCTCAGCCCTGCATCTCTGCTGCCTCTCTCCCCAGCTGTGCTACTGCTTCACGGGAACCGCCGTCTTCCAGCACAGGTGCCAGGAGAACCAACGCTTCCCTGTGCTGGGGAAGCTGGCCGGGCACCTCATCCTCTCCTGCACCTCCACGCATGAGAGGACCAGAGACGAGGCGATGAAGGCTGTCCATCAGCTTTTCACCTTCATCACCACCTCAAGTGAGAGCAGTTGCTTTGGGCTAGGTCCCTCAGACCTCCAGGTGCCCAGGCCCCTCACTCACATTGTGTGCGCTCCTCTCCAGGACTGTCGCTGGAGCCCAAGGAGCCCAAGGTGCCACAGGTCTGGGAGAGGCAGCTAGCTTTGCTCCACCACGAGGCTTCCCCCGAGAACAGAGCCGTTGCTATCTTTCAGGTACAAAGAGCAAACCCTGAGCCCACAGGAGAACCCAGGCCTGCAGAGAAAGAGTGCAGGCGCTTTCCCCGAGCAGCCCTGCTGCCCTCACACTCCGCATCCTCGGCGTCACCAAGCCCAGCCCCTGCTCCCAGCTCTCCTGAGGCACCAACCTGGCCGAGCGGCCATGCAGGGGATGACTCATCCCTCCTCTCCTTCTTCCCACAGAGCCTTCTGAAATACCTGCTCTACCCAGAAACGGTGAATGTCTTACTCACAGCCATCGAGAGCATGACAGCACCCGGCCTCCACAGCACCGACCTGGCTGCCCACATGGTGCACGTGCTCACAGCAAAGGCTCGCTTCCCTCCACGGCAGGTGGGAACCTGCTGCTGCCACAGCTCCAGCCCTCGGGGCTCTGCCCCATCTCTGGCACCGGCACCGCGCTTGGCCGACAGGCAGCAGCGGGGACGGCAGCAGGGCCCCGCTCCGGTGCCACCCCATTCTCACGTGTGTCCCCCTGCAGGTGCGAAAGATCGTGAAGACCATCCACAACAGCCTGCCTTCCATCACAGACGAGGCAGCTCTCAAGAGCCTGGGCAGGGCCCTGCTCGTGCTCACCAGCAGATTCCCCAAGGAGACGGTTAGCAGCCTGCTGGTCTGCTCCCCCACCTGCTCCAGGTACCACAGCCCTCAGGCTCCTCTCCCCTCCCTTCCCCAGCCCACGGCTCTCAGCCAGGCGAGGGCAGCCACGCTGACAGCCCTGGGGACCTGCAGGGTTGCTCTCACCATGTGGAGGGAAATGCTCTCGGAGCCCCCGGCCGTGGAGAAGGTGCTGCAGGAGCTGCTCCGAGTGCTGATAAGCCATTCTCAGCCGCACCCGTCACCGTTCATCAAGGACTGGCCACGTGCCCTTGCCCTGGCCGTGAGTTCCTCACTCGCCCAGCTGAGCCCGAGTCCCCGCTCCCCTCCCCTGTCCGCCCCCAAGACGTCTTCCTGCCCTGGCATCCATCCATACACCTGCCTCCCCCTCCCTTTCTCCATCCCTACACCTGTATGGATGGGATGCAAACCTGGGGGACTGGGCAACAATCGTATCCGGGTGCTTTCTGCAGGCAGCAAGGCTCCTTCCGGAGATACTGCAGCTGCCTCTGGTCCTGAAGGAAGCCCAGGCCATCTTCCCCCAGCTCTTCCTGGCCCTCCTCCTGCAAGTGTCCTTCACCACCAAGCTGACACAGCAGGAGGTGGAGATCTTCTGGGAGCAGCCCCAGCTCACTCCCATCAGGTGCCACATCCCCGTCCCCCCGCTGCACCCAGGGCCCCGGTGCTGGGGCTCCCGATGTGACTCGCACCCTTCTCCACCTGCAGGTGCGCGGTGCAGGCCTTGAAGGTGCTGCTCTGCAGCGTGGGCCTCCAGAGGCAGGTGGAGGCCATCCAGGAGCAGGGTGGCTGGGACGCGCTCCTCAGCACCCTCACCCACCTCCAGGGCGTGCAGGTGGTGGCCAGGTGAGAACTCCTTCCTCGCGCTGCCAGGGGGGCCCCAGCTCTCCGACAAAGTGCTGCCACAGCACCACAGCCTGTGGCCCTTGCAGCACTGGCAAGAGGGCTGCACAGCCACAGCTGCGTCCCCCCGGCTCGGGGCTCACGGTGCCTTCTTATCCCTGCCAGGGCCGTGAGGGAGCTGCCCGCTGCTCTGCGTGACCCCATCTTCCACCAGCTGGTTGAGCTGCTCAGCACCAGCTTCTACTCCTGGGAGATGGTGGCCATGGTCTTCCTCATTGAGGTGAGCAACAGCTGCAGAAGCAGCCAACTTGAGGCTGCAAGGCCACTGCTGGCACGAGCCCTGCTGCCTCCCTCGGGGCCAGGCGCGGCTGTGCCCTGCTGCCCTTCCCCAAGCGGATTCTTGGATCCAGCACTCAGAGCCACCTGTGTTGCAGATGCTGGAGAGGATGGACCTCACCACAGAGCTGCACCGCATCCTGAAGCTCTTCCCCACCTATCTGCAGAGCCAGAGCGTGGGCATGCAGCAGCTGGTGCTCAGGGGCATCCTGCAGCTCAGCAACAGGCAGGACACGGTGAGCAGGGGCCACCAGGAAAGCTGCAGGTTGGGCTGGGCCTGCCACGGGGCTGAAGCAGGGCCACCTGCAGCCCAGCACCTCTGCAGGCAGCCAGGAGCTGGTGCTCTCTGCCTGCATCCCATCGCTGCCTGCTATCCTCGGGGCTGGCACCGGAGCGGTTTTGACCTCACTGTGCTTGCAGCTGTACCTAAAGGGAGGGGTGTTCTTCCCGCAGGCAGGGTCAATGATCATCTTCCTGCCGTGCATCATGGAGCAGCTGCAGGACGCGGACAGCGACATCCGTGCCATAGCCCTACCGATACTCAGCACCCTGCTGCGACTCCTGGATGGGGCGAAGATCAGCCTCAGGGCTCTGGAGCTGGCCAGCAAGCTCCCACCGCTCTTTCATGATGTAAGGATGGTAGGGAGCCCAGCACACTAGCGATGTGTGCCCATGCCTGCTGCCCCCTGTGTCACAGCACACCAGGGGGCTTCCTGGCCGGTCTGCGCTTCCAGGCGCTGCGTGGCCCTGGGCAGACTTTCTGCAGGGCAGAGCTTGCACGCTTTGGAGCAGATCTGGGGCCACCCGCAAGATCTGCCTGCAGCCTCCCAGCTCAGAGATTCTGCCCCAATTCATTGGCGCTGATGGCCCTGCTTGCCATGGACGTGGAGCTGCTGACACTGATGTCCTTCCTTCCTTCCTTCCTTCCTTCCTCCTTTGCAGAAGTCCAGCACTGTGCGGCAGCTCTCCATCGACCTCTTCCTGGAAACACTGAACTCTGTGGAGGGCCATGAGAAGAGGATGATGAAGAAGGAGGTGTGCAGGAACCTGGTCCTGCTGTACCTGCACCTGCACGACGAGGAAGACAGCGTGGCCAAGGTGGGGATTGCGTTCACTTGGGGGAGGGCCATGCTGCTCCCGCCGTGTCCCCAAACACCAAGAGCATGGCAGCCCATGGCAGCATCAGCCCCCGCTGCTGCATGCTCCCTGTGGAGGAGCTCCAGGGGACGCGGGCTCTGCTGCTGCTTGGGCTGCGGTGCCATCTCAGCTGTTTGGCAGGCCTCCCAGAAAGCCCTCCTCGGTGCCGCACGGTTCCTGCGCTGGAGGCAGCTGGAGCACCTGGTGCAGACGGCGCAGTTCTGGCAGATCGGCGAGTGCCTGGTACGCACATCCCCACAGCCCAGCACAGGGTCGGCACCACCCTGCGCTGACCCCGCGCTCTTCCCTCTCCAGCTGGCCAAGAGGAGGAGGAGGAGCGCAGCACAGGACTACCTGGGCCACAGCCTGCTCTACCTACGGAGCCCGCAGGAGCCCCTGCGCCGGGAGGCCGTGAGGTTCATCGGTGAGCCACCAGACTGAGCTTCCCCTGTCCCCGGCCCTCCGCGTGGCACCCAGGGAGCAGCTGGGGTCGCTGACGGGGCCGTGTGTTCCTAGGGCTCTTAGGGCGGCACGTGAGGGAGCAGCAGCAGGCCGAGAGAGAGTGCATCTACCAAGGTGAGCCGGGCAGTGGGATGTCGGGGCCGCCGGCGGGCGCCGTGCCTGCCCCCTGCTCCCTCCTGCCGGAGGGGAGAGCTGGGCGCCCTGCGCCTACGCGCCTGTCAGCGAGCCTCTGTTCCTCTGCTCTCTCAGGCCTTCAGGGAGCGCAGCAAGACCCCAGCCCATCTGTCTCCTCGCTGGCCCTTCAGATGCTCAAGATCCTGCAGGAAACCAGGCCACGTCCACCACGAGGAAACTTGGGGCAGCTCCTCTCCAGGCTCCGCAGCGCGTGGAGGAGGTGGCGCTCCTCCCGGGCAGACAGCTGAGCGCCCTGCAAAGCTCCCGGCATCTCCTCCTGCCCGCTGCTCAGCTCTGCTCCTCGGGCACATCCCTTCCCCGCTGCCGTGCCGCTCCTCACCCAGCGCCGCCACCTCCTTCAGCACCAGGGCCTGTCTTCTCTCTGTGGGAAATGGGAAAACACCCAGGAGGTCAGCATTGCCCTGACAGGAACGGGACGTGCAGCGCTGCCACACGCTTTCGGCCACTGCCAGCAAGCACCAGCTGCTTTTCTTTCCAGCGTGTGTCAAAGGGACCAACCCATATGTGCTCATCAGTTCACCTTCCATCTGAAGCACTGGATTCCACAACCCTAACAATTGCTTGTTGTTTCTTAAATCCTACCTGTTTTTGGCAAAATCCAACTGAGCATCACAAGGAGCCTCTGCAAGGCAGAAAGGAACTGATGAGCTGCAGAAGCAGGCATGAAGGATGGGAAAACATCTGGTAATGAGAAATGTTGTGGAACGTATGGACCACAGATACATGCCTGATACACTACTGCCACATTTCCACATGGCTTCTAATAACATTCATCACCACTGAAACTTCTTCAAAAGGTCATCTGTCACAAAGACACAAATCCAACTGGTGAAATGCTCAAATAAGAACAAGACCAAAATAAAACCATCATCTACTCCACAAAGCTTCCAGTGTGGTCCTTGCTGCTCTAGCAGCAATCGCAGAGCGATCACAGCTCACATTTCTGCTGCAGGCTCAACTGCTCAAAATGCTCATAAATCACCCAGGAAAGCAGACAAACATCCAGACAACAAAGTCTGTTCACATTACTAAAGCAACTGTTGTCATAAAAGCATCATTTTATTGCAGGGAACTGCAGAGGGTTCTCACAGAGGTTCTGATGAAACCGGAGAGAAAACCCCAGACTGATCAAGTAATGCACACAGACAAAGATGATCCTCACTTCTGACACACTGTGATAGACTTGGGAATTGCCATGACTGCTCAGGAATGAGATGCTGATGTTACAGAAGCTCTGATGCTCCCCTGCTGCAGCTTGATGTTGTGGCACACCCGAGGCCGTCCTGCTCTGACAGCCCTGCAGCCGGAGCTGCAGCTGGACTCACCAAGAGGAGGATGTCTGTTAGCGGTGATCGCTGAGAAGAGCAGAAGCTCTGAGCTGAGCTCCAGCGACTTCCGAGCACGCAGATTGCAAACTAACCCCGTCATCTCTATTCCCTTCTCTTAAGGGCATTCAGTGCTTCGAAAGAAAGGCAGTTACACAAACACACACGCTCCCCCTGTCACACGATGGCACAGAGCCTCGTGTGAGCACGTCTGAAGAAATGCACCTTTCACGCTGCGCAAGAAATGGCACCACTGCAACGAGAACACCCCTACTCTGTCCAACCCAGCACAGGCACACACAGCTCTCTTGTACCATCGCCCCTCGTGGCCACACCAGCAGCTGCCCCAGGCAACACTTGCAGTGCAGCCCATTCCCACCCCACGTATGACAGCAGCACGACCGCATCCTCGACTCCTCTCTGGATTACATCCTGCACAGAGCTCCTGGCACAGCTGAGACTAGCAGAGCTCAGAGCAGGAAAAACACCGTGATTTTACAGAGCACTTCTCAAACTCTGGCCTACCTCTGTGTGCCAAACCTACTTCTTGTTCTTGACATGGACAGCAGCACACCATCCCCCACGGCCCACAGGAGCCAGGGGTCAGTCAGCACGTCAGGGAAAGGGCACGCTTTCAACATTCACACTCACTGGGACCTTGAAGCTCCCTGTACTCCATCAGTCACCTCCACGCTGGCAGAGCTTTCCCGTGCAGACCGACACCCAAAATGCAGAGAAATGGCAATCAGAGCTAACAGCAGGCCAGCCTCACAGCGTCACAAGCTTTGCCACCGCTCCTCCAACAACGGGATCCAGCTCACCAGAGCTGCATTTTGTTTCCTCTGAATCTAAACATACACCTCCCCAGACAATATCAGCGTGGCTTCACATTAGCTTCCAGACACCTCTGTTCCTTTTAAGCGAAGGAGAAGTGAATAAGCTGCGTACTTTGAAGCAGTACTTCAAAGGCCATCAGTGCAACTCCTGAAGATAAAGATCTGCTTCTAGAAGCATCTCCGTTTTACACAAAGCATCCCTTCTCCTCTTTCCCCTCATCTTTCCCAGCCCTCTTGAAATGAACACACAGCAAGTGGATAAAGCAGTTGAATTCATTAACATTTAAGGGTCTTCTTGCAGGCAGCTACCTGTGGTAGTGAGGGTCTGGCGCCCGGAAGATACCGCGTTGTACGGGAAGACAGGGTCCCCCTCCCGATAGCCAATAGCGTTCAGTGCCCAGGTTATATAAGGCTGTTTTTCCCGCCAATAAACGCCATTTGCCGTCCACCACATTGGTGTCAGCGAGCCGATGGACCGAGCGACCTGGGATTGGTCGCCGTGCCGTTCCCGAACCAGGTCGCCACACCTACGATAGGCAACAAGTTCTACTGATGGAGGCAAAGGCACCTCCATTAGCTTACACCAATAGGCACTGCAGCCAAGCAAAGAGGCTGAGCTGCAGTTCCTTACTGTGGATGCAACTTCAGAACAGGCACATAAGTAAAGACTGCAAACGGTTACATGCATAATCCATAGGTTGTATTTCAATCAGAATCTTCAGATTTATAATTGTCCCTATGTATGTAGAAATCAAGTGCAGACCTCAGGTACATGAATGTTTTCACAGCAGCCACAAGGTTTATCCACTGAAGTTAAGCCGCACTTGGGCTCTAAATTGCATAATGTAATTTGCTTGCAAGGGAGGTGACAGAACTGCTCTTGTACAGAGACTAACTGATTGTACACATTACTACAGGAAACCTGCTTTAAAAGCCTGGCTTTGATCAACAGACTTCTCACCTACAATTTTGTGCAGGAGAGACTGAAGCTAAATTAACACAGGCTGTTCCATACTGAGTCAGGTATACAGAGCTGGACTGAGAACCTTTCCAAGGCTCAGCAACTTGTATGTGTACCCTTGTGCTTCCTTAACTATCACAGCATTGCCTATTCCTTTTCTATTCTCCTTGCCTTACATTCCCACACAGCAACAACCCAACACCAGTTTTTAGAAAAAAGAAATGTAAAAAGTGATTACATTTCACTGATACAATCCTTAGTACACAAATCCCCCTTCCTTGGAAGGACACTGCTACAGTGACTTTGGTGCGTTTGAACTGCTGCGTCCTTACAGGGGAAATGAAATAGCCAATAAATCAAATAAGCCAAAAAAAGTAAAATTGAAAGCAATCGAATGACACCAAGGAAAACAAAGAAAAAAACCCAAACCCTTATATCCTAGCAGCAAACTAGGGAAGTTGAAATATTACCCTACACTACACTTACAATGACTCAGAAATCTTAGTGGAGGTTATGAGTGCATCCTTGAGATCCATGAAGTTAATGAATGTTGATGAACACATTCCATGTTCTTACAAGTGAAAACGGGGCCAACATCATCACCCAGGGGGAAATTCAGCTTCAACACTCTTGGTGCTGGAGAAGAGATCCCCCAGCACTGAAACTCCTCTATATCTTCAGCACTGGCTGCTAATGCAGCTCTTCTACCCACGAGCAACACTCAAGGCTGCTGTCAGCACTTTGCACAGACTGCCCAGCACAGCCCCTGTCCCTCATTCACTCCTTCTACAAACCTTCAAAGGAACAGGTTCCATAGCCCAGCCTCAGTCTGCAGCCCAAGAAACAACGTGGTGGAACAAGTCTAAAAAACCCCTAAAGCTGATTTAATAGCATGAGCAGATCTTCGTTCTGTATGGCAGGAGGAGTTATGTGACACAGCATCCTGAAGAAAACCATATTATTTAAAAATTAGCAATTATGAAGCCAGTCAGGAATAAAAAGCACTGCAATGACGAGGTGATGCCACACCAAGTGTCAGCCCCAAGTGCTTAGAATGCTTCTACAGTTTGTTATTCAGAGAGTCACACGGCATGTCTGCAAAGTGCAAGTAACAACGAGATAATCCAAACTAAAAGCACATGTGTGTAATAAATACCAGAAGGGCACACATTGTTCTATATATTAATCAGATTCATAACAACAGAGCAATTTTTCTCTCCCTGGGGTGTGAAGAACAAGATTATAAATCACAATGTGAATACTTAAAGATCAAACTCGAATAACCTAATTGTGTACAGTGATGATGGGACGGAAGGAAACTCAATCAAATGGGAAACTGTTGTTAGATTTCATCATCTTAAATACATTTCTTTGACACCGTTCTGATAAATTATCTAGATTAAAAAAAAATGTTGGCTTACCTTATTAATACCTTAAGCTTCCCATGCCTATTTTCTCCTCGCTTTACCTCTCCGTTTGAATGGAGCATTATCACATAGAAAGACATCTGGTATTAACCAAGTTTTGGTTCTCTTCTGTTACAAATCACACCTACTTTTGTTTCAAGACATTTACTGCCTTACAGAGGAACCAGAGGAACTAGAGTTCTGCTACATTCAAAAACTGTCAGACAATCTTTAAATATTTATCTCTGAATTCCCGTGGTTGCATGTACTGGGGAATGTTTTCATAAATACATCAATAGCTGTCTTGTACAGCTCGTTAAGGAAGCTTTTATCCTTTAGTGTAATAGTTCCGTTTGCAGTTGCCTGTAAATCATTTTTATGGACCTCCATTAAGCACGCCCTTCAAAATGCAATTATTTGTCAGATTTTGTATTCACGGAAGCAATCGCCAGAGAAAGCATGAAAGAAGCTGAGAAGATGCATAAACATTTGGAAGCAGAAACTGGCACATGTCCAGTGCATTCCCTCCTGTAACAAGTGGTCACAGCGTATGAGATGGAGCTGAAGGACTGACCTCTGCAGGACGGGTAGGGCAGATTGCCCAAAGGGCAGGGTGAGCAGAATGGCTTACATCAACCATGACTGCACACCTTGAATTTCCTCCTCAGGCATGACATCAGCCTTCCTCTGAGGCCCCAGGACCTCCATCCCCACGTGGTGTTTTACCACGTAGCAGAAAGATACAGACACTCACAATCCTTGTCCAACCTAAAGCAACACGTGCCAGCAAACTTCTGTTACAGATACAACTTGTTCACAATAAATTACAGTTGCTCTTCAAGTTCATTTCATTTCCCAGGTCTTAGCAAAGCATAAGCTTGGATAAGCAGGTTTCTAAATACGAAGTTTAGAAACACGCTTTTAAAAATGCCTTAAATATGTATATGTGCTGAAAATCATGGAATCACCAAGGCTGGAAGAGACCTCCACGATCTTCCAGCCCAACTGTCCACCTATCACCAGTATTTCTCCACCAAACCACAGCCCTCTGTACAACATCTAAATGTTTCTTGGACACCTCCAGGGACGGTGACTCCTCCACCTCCCTGGGCAGCCCGTTCCAGCAGCTGACCTCTCTTGGAGAAGAAATGTTTCCTAAATCCTACTGTACTTCCTTCAAGAATTATCTTCCAGGCAGAGAGCAAAGAAGCAGCAGTTTAATCCCTGTGTCAGCTGCTGCCATGCCTGGTGGCACGATGGCACTGTTCACCCTTGGAAAGGAAGAAAAATCCCAAATGTGGGGAGACCAATGAAGGTACACAGTTATGCCCAGATGGAAAAGCTGTCTTGCATTTTAACAGGGATGGCAGAAAGCTCCTTCTTATCTGCATTGCATTGAGGTACCAGCTACAAAGGCTGCAGATTTCACAGCAGATCCTCACACAGGTGCAAATACATGGATTGGTTTGGTTTTACCATAGTTACATAGGAGTGCCAAAGAACTACAGAACTGATACAGCCATGAAATCTCCATACACCAATGGCAAAATCTCACCTCCATCAAAACAGCCATCAACACAATGTGAACACAAAAGCCCAGCATTAGAGTTGATTGAGCAAAAATAAATAAGATACAAAGAGAAAAGTAATTCTACCTCTCAGACTGGGAATCCAGCTTTCAGGCACATTCTGCATTCTGCATATGCACTGCCACCCTTTGCTGAAGTTACTGTCGGGCTATTAAACACAGAATCACAGAATGGCCAGGGTTGGAAGGATCATGAATCTCCAACCCCCCTGCCACATGCAAGGCCACCAACCTCCCCATTTAATATCAGCCCAGGCTGCCCAGGGCCCCATCCAACCTGGCCTTGAACACCTCCAGGGATGGACGGGGCATCCACAGCCTCTCTGGGCAGCTGTTCCAGCACCTCACCACTCTCATAGGAAAGAACTTCCCCCTGACATCCAACCCAAATCTTCCCTCCCTCAACTTCAAACCATTTCCCCTTGTCCTGCAGTTATCTACCCTTTCCAAGAGTTGATTCCCCTCCTGTTTGTAGGCTCCCTTTAGGTACTGACAGGCTGCAATGAGGTCACCCCACAGCCTTCTTTTCTCCCAGCTCCCTCAGCCTGTCCTCATAGTGGAGGTGCTCCAGTCCCCTGATCATCTTTGTGGCCCTCCTCTGGACCCTCTCCAACAGCTCCCTGTCTTTCTTGTACTGGGGGCTCCAGACCTGGACACAGTGCTGCAGACGGGGCCTCACAAGAGCAGAGCAGAGGGGGACAATCACCTCCCTGTCCCTGCTGGTCACCCCTCTGCTGATGGAGCCCAGGATACCGTTTGTTTTCCGAGCTGCAAGAGCACACTGCTGATTCATGTTAAGCTTTTCATCCACCAGGACCCCCAGGTCCTTCTCCGCAGGGCTGCTCTCAAGGACCGCTCCTTCCAGTCTGTATGGATGCCTGGGATTCCTCCAGCCCACGTGCAAAACCTTGCACTTTGCTGTGTTGAGACAGTTGCACACTTACTTCAAACATTCTCAGTTATGAGGGCTGCTCTGAAAGTAATGCCTCCTATTTTATTATGTTGGCCCACAATATCAGATGGTGGATCATAATGGTGGGATGGCAGTAGAGGCTGAACCTTCAGATCAATATTTCATTATAATTGTTGGTTTTATGACAGATGGCAGTAGAGGGGCAGTCTGACAGAATGGCATTTGACATGGATGGAGCAGAATTCCTCCATGCAGAAAAAAATGGCACCCATTGACATTTGTCAATGGAGACCAACAGAGGATGTGAACACAGTAAGGTGGTGCACGGTGTGTTTCAGCAGTGGAGACAGCGACGTGAAAGACAAGCCAGGCAGATTCCTAATGGTCAGGCAGATTTTTATGAGCACAGCTTGCAGGCTCTTGTTAATGGTGGCATCTGTGTTGAAAAACAGTGTTTTGAAGCTGAGAATGTGATGTATCAAACAATGATACTGTGCTCTTTGTATCTGTTGTAGTTTCCATGGAAATAAATGGGAGGCATTACTTTTGGAGCGACCTCTGTACATTTGTCCATGCATGCCAATCAGACGTCACACAGACTGCCTAGCAGAGTCAGCCTGTATGGACAGCACAGGTATCATAAGGGGAGAAGAAAGGTTGGTGACCAGGTGACAGCAGGTGACATGTCACCGGGCCAGGCAGAGGGAGCTTCTGCTTTGGAATGCCGAGAGAACAGGTTGTGTTACCATGAGATGAAGAGGACAGGTTTAAAACTCCACTCCAGTAACAGCAGTGAGCATCCACACAAACACTGTGTGAGGGAAACAAAAGACAATGACAGTACACAGCACTACACTCAAATGATCATCTACCTGGTGAAGACAGATGGCAATAAAGTCGAAGATGAAGTGAGAAGATGAAGAAAATTAGATTACTTTCTTACAAATGGGCAGTGCTCTTGCTGCCAAAGGCAGGAACAACAGGCACCAGTACCTTCCCAGCATCCATAGACAGCTAAAGCTCTAAGGACAAATTAGAGCAATCGCCTGATTTGTGGATCTGACCCACTGCTGCTGAAATCAATTGAATATTTCACTGTCAAAACTCTCCTTCACCAAGGGCTGTGAGTTTAAAAAAACATAAAATGGTAACAGATGTTGTCTATTATTGTGATAGTATATGAATTTCTGAATGTTCTTCTGAATGTCAGCTTCATAAAAACACTTCTGTAGCACTACACAATGCATTTCAATATATGTAGATGTGGCTGCTGTATTTTCCATCACCGTTCAGCAACACACACTGCATTCTCCCAAGAACCAACAGCTGTGACAAACATTACAAATACCAAAGGGAGTGGATGGAGTGGGAGTACAGGTGATGTTCTCTTTCCCTTCAGTGGCAGGGAGGGATACTGAGAGGACCAGGAAAGTCTATCTGATAAATACAGGCTGACAGCCTGATGCCACCACAGGAATTTTGGCTTTTCTGACTGTGGGGTGGTTTACTTGGAGCCTGGCTTGGATGGAGTCCACCTGAATCAAAAGGGGAAAAGAATTCTGGCCCAGGAGATGTCTGAGTTCACCAGGGGGGCTTTGAACCAGGTTTGAAGGGGGAAAGGTGGACAGTGAGCCTGCCCATGACAAGGTGTGGGAGGGCACAGCAAAGTTAGAGCAACAAGGTGCTAGCGAGGGCCCTCACATGTGCATCTTATGATGGTGACAGGGAGACTAAAGGTAAATGCTCCAAAGGAAATAATAAGTTATCCTTCAAGAAGACAGCAAGGCCAGCTGCCCAGCTGAAGTGCCTCTACACCAACACACACAGCTTGGGAAACAAACTGGAGGAGCTGGAAGCCACCAATGTGGTTGCTGGTGCTGATTACATCTGCACACTGCTGAGTACTTCCTTTATCCTGATGCTACCGATAGATTTCAACGTCTCTCACACTGTCATGAAGGCAGTGTTGATGGGTAATAAAAGGTAAAACCAGAGATTAAAGGAAAAACTTGCTCAGAAGTGATAGAAACCCTACCTTGTTGTCTTAAAGGAAGAGTTGGCTTTTTAGCTATTTTTTTTTTTTTTCATAGAATCGGGGAATCATTGAGGTTGGAAGAGATCATCTAGTCCAACCACAAACCCATCCCAAGCACCAGTCAACACATCTGGGTTGATCTGGTCATGTTAGGCTTTGTCTAAGAATTGTTTACTCCAATTATTATTACTGCTAAATAGGCCACATCTGAAACAGCCATAGCGTGTTTCAAAAAACTCCCTGTGACATCCAGTGCTGCCACAGATTGTGGTGTTGTGATTTGCTTGTCACACTTGAGCAGGTGGAGGAAGAGATTTCATCCTGCAACACGTCTCCCACTCTCCCTGATTGTGTCGGTAGCTGCAGTTTATTTCACTGAGTGTCTCTAATTGCCATGTGCTTCAAGGAACTGAATGTTTTCAGAAGTAAATTTCCTCTTGTAACTTGGGGCTTTGCTCCACATCGTTTGCACTTTGTCCAGCCCTGCTTGGTATGCTGTCTCTAGGACAGAGATTAGCCTTTACGTGCGTCTGAGTGGAGAAAAAATTAAAGTAAATACATGGCATGATTTGATCTGCCACAAGCTTCTTTGTAAGCCATAAAATTCCCATGCAGAGCTGTCTGCAAACTTGACGTGTGTATTAATTAGTCTTACAGCATTGAATAATTACCTTTTTGCTACAAAATAGTGTTTACAGGAGGTTTGCAGTATAAAGGAGGAAAAAGCACACCTGAAGAAAGAAAGTTGCATTTTCCCACTATTAATCTCATTACAAGACCCTGGCCACAGCAACACTGCTCTGCAAGGCAAAGCCTGTTACCGATACATGCACACACTGGGTGAGCAGTATCCTGGTGTTTGTAAGCTTGGAGAAAGGCTCAGACTCAACCTGCTGCCTTAGTGCCAAGGTATACATATCTTGCAAGCCATAGCACTGGTTGGAGTTGGATAAGCAGACAGGATCTCCCAGGCCTGCAGCAACTTGCCTAAGAGGTCTGAGCAACACCATTCCAAGCAGGCTGCCATAGCTAATGGAAACACAGAGCAGGAGACAGCAGCAAAATCTGGTCCAAAGCTGTTTGGATGGAGTGAGCTCCAGGTCCCACTGTGCTGACCTGGAAAGGGTGCGTCTGGTCAGTGCTGGAGCACCTCCACGAGGATGGAGTCACACAGCCTTGCTGTTTAGCAAACCCATGCCACCTCTCTCAGGACAAATTTCCTTTCCTGGATGATTCTGCTTTTGAACAGAGCTCTGCACTTTTCAAATTACTTCATTTGAGGGGAAGGAGTGAGGAAGGTGAGAATTTTCTTGTTTTATTTTCTGTAGCTACATATCAAGCTGCTGGCAAGATGGCTCCACAGAACATGTGCTGTGGCAATCATGATAGTGGCAAACTATGTAACACCTCAGAAACCTCCAAAGTAAAAAGGCAGCCTCCATAAAGCGGTGCTGCTTCCCCCAGCTGACGCTGTGTGATTTGATCAGAGCTGTCCTGCATGCAGCTGTTGAGTCCTGGTCACAGAAATCTCTCAGCAGTGACAAACAAGCCCCCCTCACTCACCCAGGTGCTGCCCTAACAGTGACACTGCACTCCTCCAGCCCTGCACCAATTTCCCACGTCTGGCCAGGCATCGTGGTGAAGCCTGCAGCGTTGCTGATGCCAACAACTCACAGCCAATCATTTATCTATAAAATACGACTAGCATTTTTAGCAATTCTAGGGAGTGACAGAAGGATTTTTGTTCAGATACAATGCTGAAGAATACATTTGGCACATCAGGCACCTTGCAGGGTTGCAGCCACAGCCCCAAGGCTGGGAATCTCTTCATTTCAAGTGTGTTTGCTCCACACGTTCCAGTACTACTGAAGTTCAATGACCTGCACACGTTATCCAACACAGCAGAGCATTTAACCAACCTGGCAATCTGTGTGTGTCAGTGCAAGGGATATGAATTCCTCCTGTCTAGCTGGGAAAGAACCGCTTGGTCTGTGCACGACACAGATGTTCCAAGTTTTTCATAGCATAGGTATGAAATTAGTTGCTGCACAGGCAAGCAGACAGACTTGATGCACTTGTGTACAGCTCCCACGTTACTCTCCAGGGCTATCCAAAAATGGGATGTCGTGCACAGTCTTGCACTTTACAGCTTAATTCATCGCTTCTGCAGCACATGGCTCGCACAGCCGTGCACTGCATAAAGCAGCTGCTCAGGTTCACCCCTACAACCAGCAGCAGGGTTGTCCTGCTTTCTCTCCTGAATCTGAATGTTAAATGGGCCTTTTTACATCCTTCTCCAGCAGCTGTGCTGCATCTGAGCAACCTTTTGTTCCTCGCACTACGTGAAACGATTTACGCACTTGCCAGGCTGCGGAGAATCACACTGAAAACTACAGGTTGCAGCGGTACAAACATTTAGCCACAGTGCAACTCCCTGCAACAAATCCAGTGAGATTTAATCTGACTGCATGGAAACCAGCCGAGTGTCACTGCTGCTAACTGGCAGCTTCACGGAATGCCAACCAAAAACATTTACCACTAGGATCCACAGATGCTGTGTGAAATCATTGCTGAGGAGCTTCAAACCTCCTCTGAAGACTGAAGAACTGCCAGGAGGCCATGAGGGTGGCCACCTCCAAACGCTGGAGGTTAACCTGAATCTTTGCAGTGGGGATACATAGCAGAACATGGGAGCACACCCAGGGCCATGCATACAACCAGGTCGCTCTGTTTCACGCTAACCTGGACAGAAACCAACTCAAACCAAATGAGGTGGGTATTCGTTATGGCTTCATATTTCTCTGAGATTAATTAGACTCCGGGTTCTCTTGACACAGCATTCTGCTGAAACCTTAAGGCTTTTTTATTCTCCCTGGGAAGTATACAAGCAGCACCATACAAATGTAAGGTTTCTCCAAAATAAGGCCCGGGAGAAATTGCATTTCTCATCACCTTACCTCTACAACTGCTCCACTTTGTAATTTCAGTGATGAACTGATGCTCAATTGAAGTGTGACTTTTTTTACAGCATCCAAGTATCCCCTCTTCCACAGAAGCAAAGCAGCGTGGTTTTAATTCAGTGTAGATTTGGCTTCTTGACAATCCCTGTTCCTTTCGAGGAAGCAGAAAAACAAATTAGTCACATGCTGCTTTGGAAGCATAAACGCTCATTCTAAAGCCAGGAGCCATTAATAAGCATTCACAGCCTTACAAATGAATAATCATAGGAACCCAAATGCTGTATAAATTTAAACACACAACTCAGTCAACAAAATTACTAGAATGTAGGACACAAAGAATTCAACAAAAATTAGATATTAAAAGATGCCTTTTGAATTGGTGTCAAACTCATCGTGTTTAGTATTGGCTATTTTCTCCATAGCATGGATGACGTTAATCCTTTGTGCTGTTTTCAAGCCAAGTTATACTCTTTATTTGAGGCATCTCAGGTTTAACAGTGGTGTGACAAAAATTTTGTTGATTTGAACAAATGGAGCCTAGGAATGAATCCGTTGTGTTGCATTTTAGCAGTAGAAATATAGCCATTGAAGAAAATATCCACTGACAATGAGATTTGATGTCAGTATTCTAAACCTGACAATCTTTAAGGAATATGAATTGTTTCAGTCAAAACTGTTCCCTTTCAACTGAAGCTGTTTTTCTTCATTTGCTGATCTCCAAAGCAATGTTGCTGCCTACTGACTGGTTTGTTCAAAATCCACACGATCTAAGAAACCTCCCATATATTCACCTACTTCATGATGCTGTTGGAGGTAACTTAATTAAATGAACTGTGATCATCTTATCCATCCTCCTGTCAATACAACATTTTTTCCTGGAAAACTATTTGCTGCTGCTTTCTCCAATCAATTTTTCATGTGTCAAGTGATGGGTCTTTTGAGACCAGCTTTCTATCTAAAGAATCACATTGTTAAAACTTTTTCCCTACTATTGATCTAATCTTTCCTTTCCCTCCAAGATATCAGTTTCTTCTCATCACGCTTCTTTGTTTATGTCTTCCTAGACAGAATGACAGAAGGCTGTTCTGAGCTGAGCTGCACTCACCCTTAAGCTCTTCCTACCCAAGTTGTGCTGCCAGCTGCCTACTGAGCTTCCCAATAGTCTAAAACCGCTGTGGACAGGATTGTTCATCTCGTTCAAGAAGCATTTCATCCCCTGCTCTGCGACTGTTTCCTTTTAAGTAAAGCAGTCCTCTCTCATGTTAACAGCATGAGGCTACTACTAATGGCTGAAAGTTGAGTTTCTGGATTTAAAGGTAAAAAGTAACGTCTTGGAACTGCTACTGCATGTTTTGGCAAGGAGTTTCATTGTAATTTATGGTAATGCTTCAGTGTATAGGTAAATCATTTGCATCACAGCGAGCAAAATGATCAAATGGCACCTTGGCAATGTGACTTCACTTTCTATTCTGGCATTTAAAAAGTAAACAAAAACTGAAGAGACACAGAAATGTATCATTTTTGTGAAAATTGTTGATAGCAGGATCTACAAAGCTTTACAGCAAGGGAGATTGGTACACCTAACCCATTTATGAGAAAAAAACAGCACATGTTTCTGCTTCATTCTGCTTTCACTCCGCTTACAGATTCAAAGAACAGTTTCCTGTGGAAATGACTGTATGGGAACTGCTGAGTCACGGCCTGAACCTCTGATCCATCACCTGAGGCGAGCAATGACTCAGCCAGGGGAGCACAGGTGAAGGCAATTCACCTGTGCTGCAGGAAGGGCTGGAGCCTGGCTGCACCTCTCCTAGACCCATTTAAGAGCTGACTACCAGTGGGGAAGGTTCTCTTCTGGAGATCCACTCTGCTGGAGTTTCCCATGTGAGCCCAGGATACAGGTGAGTGTGACTGTCATTGTGGCCAGCAGGAGCAGGGAGGTGATCATCCCCTGTACTCAGCACTGGTGAGGCCGCACCTCGAGTGCTGTGTTCAGTTTTGGGCCCCTCACTACAGGAAAGACATTGAGGCCCTGGAGCGTGTCCAGAGAAGGGCAACGAAACTGGTGAGGGGTCTGGAGCACAAGTCCTATGAGGAGTGGCTGAGGGAGCTGGGATTGTTCAGTCTGGAGAAGAGGAGGCTCAGGGGAGACCTCACTGCTCTCTACAACTTCCTGAAGGGAGGCTGTGGTGAGGAGGGGTTTGGCCTCTTCTCCCAGGCAACGAACAGGACCCGGGGAAATGGCCCAAGTTGTACCAGAAGAGGTTTAGGTTAGACTTAAGGAAGAACTTCTTCTCTCAGAGAGTGGTCAGGCACTGGAATGGCTGCACAGGGAGGTGGTGGAGTCGCCGTGCCTGGCAGTGTTCAAGAGGTGTCTGGACGAGGAGCTGCGAGATCTGGTTTAGTGCTTGTGGTAGCAGTGGGAGTGTGAAGATGGTTGGACTAGATGATCTTATAGGTCGTTTCCAACCTTGTGATTCTATGATTCTATGATTCTGTTTCCCACTTTGGTGTAATAACATCATAGCCAAGCTCTCTGTTATACCGTGCCATCTTTATATTCATTAATTGTACAACTGCTATACCATAACATCAGTATATTCATTAATTGCACAATGACTTTGCTGACTTTTCGCCAGCTCACAAAGTGCAGACTCCTTTACTGGCTCCAGGTGCCAAATTTCATTAAGACAAGTGACACATCACCAACTGGATAGCACAACTGGTAAGGCTGTGACAAGGATGCCACGAGATCCGGTGGGAGAGGGGATGCTGCAAAGAACAATCCTGATGGCCAGTGGTTGGCAGTTGGTGCAACACTGAATTCTGTCATCTCATTACTTCTGGACTGTAGGTGGTAGCAGATGAGACCAGTAAACTTTTTCCATTTGCTATTCAGCCTGTGGTAAGCAAAGCCAAATATAGAATAGCAGTCACCATTAAAAAGCTTGACACTGACTGTCTTAGCAACTTCAGTTACCATGGCATCTCTTCATATAATGCCACTCTATTAGATCTACTGCAGAGTGGTGAATACTGCGTTTTAAAGCTTTTACATTCATTCTGTAACACAAAGAAAAAGGAGAAAACAAAATAGAAAATACATTATTCAACAGAGCATGTTTCCATGAGTTTCCCACCATAAGCATCTGAAATGTTTCTGTAGTGATGAACTCTGTGAATTTAAATAAAGAAGAGCAAATATCATCTGAAGACATTTCAGCCTAAATTAGTTAGTGATTTGCTCGGCGTCCAAATGAAGACATTAAAAGTGAAACTCCTCTTCAAATTCCTGTGTCCACGTTTTGTTTTGTGTTTTTAAAACAAATCCTCTGTTCAATATGCCTTATAGGAATGGATGGTAACTCTGATCGATTCAGGAACACTCTGGTAGTTAAAGCGTTGGGAAGTTCTAAACTGTCACAGACATTGGAAGGATGGATAAATCACTAAACAGAGCTTACCAGTGCTAGAAGTGGCTCTGGAGAAAGGCAGTTCCCTCAAATCCTGTCTTGTGCTTACAGACAATCTCAGAACCGACAGCTGCTTCTCCTGGTGGCACAGGCTTGGGGCAGGTAACTGAAGTGGCTGTCAGAGCAGAGCACATTCACCCAGGCTGGTCGGCAGCTCTCCTTGCCTTCCTGCAGGCAGCAGGAGGAGAGACTTGGGCAACAGCAATGGCTGTGGAGGAGCTGCTGAGAAACATTTTGCTTTCTTTTTGAGAAAAGGTTCCCACTTTGGGCTACTTTAGTCTATCACAGCAGAGTTTAAGTGTCAGCAGAATGCAGTGGAAATTAGATCCAGCAGCAATCAGGGCTGTGCACATCCCTTTGTGAATGCTCAGCACAAGAAGGCCAGAGGCAATGGTAGCCTCTTGCAATCACAGCTTTGCCTGCTAGAGGCAATCTGGAGCTGACAGCTGTCACCAAAGGCTTGGTTACAAGTCCTCAGCTGACTGTAAAAATGCCCACAAAGAACTGTCAAGTGACTGAAACAAAGTCATTCAAAGTTAAGTGTGCTTGCCACCATTCAAACAACTGTTTTTTTTGCCAGCAGTAATTACTGAGACGCCAAAAATCAGATGGTGAATTACCTGCCAAGGAGAAGGCTGCACCTCCTCCCCAGCGCTTCTTCCACATCTCTGATCAAAATGCACTCACCAAGTGGCTCAGAAATGAAAGCAGCATCTCAGTGCTGCACTCAGTGCTTCGGTGAGCCAGGAGTCACCTTGCAGACTGGTGGCTGCTGGACCAGTTTGCCCACCAGGAGGAATTAAACAGGGCCACCACTGCATGTCTTAGCAAATGTCTGAGGCTGAGGTGCCACATAATGTTTCTTTTCTGCAGCACGTGTATTTGAAGAGAAAATATTTTTCTTCTGCTGTAGATATGCTTGGACTTTTAGAAGTAATCCCACTGGGATTTCTTTCGGATGGCAGTTGGAAGACAACAGAAAAGGAAAAATTGGAGCTTGAAAATAGAAATCCCATTATGTTTACGCATACCTCATGACTGAGAATCCTTTAAGTTAATGTGAACACAAACAGAATATGTCTGCTTAAGGTCTGGTCAGTCAGGCTGTGCTCTAACTGACTGCACTCTGACTGTGCTCTCTGTCTCCCCACTACCAAATTCTGAGTTGCAAATCACCACGGTAAGATAAAGAGCTCAGCTACAACTGCAGAAGTCAGTTCATTCTCCCAGCATCTTCTGGTCCCCACTTTTTATACCCCTGCAGAATATCACCCACTACATTATTACAAATGTTTACGTATCACTTTGCATTTGTGGATTTCAATGCTCTTTATGAAAGACAGCAAATATATTATTCTGTTTTCAAGATATGGAAATGAAGTGGCTTGAGAATCAGTGGTTATTTCAGGAAAAGAATCCAGGTCTCTCGAGTTACAGTCCAGATGCTTTTCCAATCATAATATTTGTTAAAGTGCTTCAGACAAGAGTATCTGAATTTGAGCACAAAAATCTACTTAACAGATGGATAGGCCTATATTTTTCAGCTCAAGACAAAGACAATGAAATTTTTCCCTTGGAGTCATTATTAGAAAACTATGACCTAATTGCTATCATAGAAACACGGTGGGACAAAGCAAAGCAACTGGAATGCTATGATTGAGAGCTAACAGGTGTTTAGAATCATAGAATCATCATAGAATCACAGAATGGCCTGGGTTGAAAAGGACCACAATGCTCATCTGGTTCCAACCCCCTGCTATGTGCAGGTCACCAACCAGCAGACCAGGCTGCCCAGAGCCACATCCAGCCTGGCCTTGGATGCCTTCAGGGATGGGGCATCCATAACCTCTCTGGGTAACCTGTTCCAGTGCTGGAGTTGCCCTCTTTGTTAAGAAATCGACAGATTGTAAAGAGCTGCCTCTGAGAAACAGTCACAGTCAGATTGAGAACCTGTGGGTGAAAATTAGGGTCTGGACCAACAGAGGACATCTGGTGGTCGGGGTCCGCTACAGGCTGCCTGACCAAAGGAAGCTGTGGGTGAGGCCTTCTTGCTTCAGCTGCAAGAAGTGTTGCAGCCTCCAATCCTGATGGGGGCTTTCAATCATCCAGATGTCTTCTGGGAGAGCAAGACGGTGAGCTGCAAGCAGTCCAGGAGACTCCCAGAGCCCACTGATGATAACTTCCTAGGTATTAGACAAACTGACCAGAGGAGAAGGGTTACTGGACCGGGGAGCTCAAGGATTCAGAAGAGATCAAAAAAGAGATTAAGATTAGAGGCAGGTTGGGCTGCAGCTGCCACACCATGGTCACATTTGTGATCTCAAGGAATACGTGCCTGGCAAAGAGCAGTCAGGACCCTGAACTTCAGGAGAGCAAACTTCAGGCTGCTCAGGGAGTTGCTGGATGAGATCCCCTGGAAGTTGTTCTTAGGGACAAAGGAACAGAGCAGAGCTGGCAGCTCGTTAAGGATACCTTTCTGAGAGCGCAGAAGCTCTCCAACCTCCAGAATAAGGAATCAAGTAGAGGAGGCAGGAAACTGGCATGGCTAGGCAAGTACGTGCTGGTCAGACTGAGGGAAAGAAGCAAATGTACAGGCAGTGGAAGCAGGGCTGGGTGGCCTGGGAAGAACACTGAGACGCTGTCTGCATGTGCATGGATGGGAAGGGAAGGGAAGGGAAGGGAAGGGAAGGGAAGGGAAGGGAAGGGAAGGGAAGGGAAGGGAAGGGAAGGGAAGGGAAGGGAAGGGAAGGGAAGGGAAGGGAAGGGAAGGGAAGGGAAGGGAAGGGAAGGGAAGGGAAGGGAGCCTCTATTAGACCATGTCCAACCCTCACATCAGTACTCCATTTAAGGAGAGTCAAAGAGGGGTCACTTCAGGACAAAAACATTTTCAAATAACTCTGTAAAAAAGAAGAGGGAAAATACACAGCCTCAAGTCACAGAATCACACAATCACAATCACAGAATGGTAGGAATTGGAAAGGACCTCAAGAGATCACTGAGTCCAACCCCTGCTAAAGCAGTTCCCAACAATTGGTCACACAGCTCAATGTCCAGATGGGTCTTGAATACTTCCACAGAAGGAGACTCATTTCAGAGGGACCTCAACAGGCTTGAAAGATGATCAGGAGACTGGAGCACCTCCCCTACGAGGACAGGCTGAGGGAGCTGGGCTTGTTCAGCCTGGAGGAAAGAAGGCTGTGGGGTGACCTCATTGCAGCCTTTCAGTACCTAAAGGGAGCCTGCAAACAGGAGAGGAATCAACTCTTGGAAAGGGTGAGTGACAGCAGGACAAGGGGAAATGGTTTTAAGTTGAGGGAGGAAAGATTTGGGTTGGATGTCAGGGGGAAGTTCTTTGCTATGAGAGTGATGAGGAGCTGGAACAGCTGCCCAGAGAGGCTGTGGATGCCCTGTCCATGGAGGTGTTCAAGGCCAGGTTGGATGGGGCCCTGGGCAGCCTGGGCTGGTATGAAATGTGGAGGTTGGTGGCTCTGCGTGTGGCAGGAGGGTTGGATATTCATGATCCTTGAGGTCCCTTCCAATCCTGGCCATTCTGTGATTCTATGATTCTGTGAATTCCAAGACTAGGCTGTAAGTTCAGTCCACAAATATTTAGCAGTCAGAACAGACCAGAATGAAAACACTAAAAAATTACATTCCCTTTCCGTGGTGATAGCAGAGCATCAACCATCATTTATATGGACTTAGTCTTTACTTATGTAAGAGATTAAAAAAACTACAGTACAACAAAAGTCATCGATTTCACAAGATGTGACTGCTAAGAAAAATGGCTTTCATCACACTTCATAATAAATTTATCTAGAAAGTCATTTGTTTAAAGTGTTGCCTCAGAGAGATCCCTGGAGACATGCCATTTTGATGGCACTCTTTTCATTATTCAAATATAACAAAGTGATTCTGCATAGTTGTGCTGGACTATAAATCACCGCTGTAAAAAAGGCACGTTCAGCATGTTAATTGACTGCAGATCAGATTCTGAGGAGTGTTTCATAACTACACGTGCACTTTATCTCTTGCACATACACACTAGATAGCAGTTCGTACACCTTTCCCAAACTCCATCATTATCAAATTCGGGGACTGACAGGGGAGAGATTTTAAGGAGACTTTAAAGAGCATTTTGCACTTCACGTCCCGTGCTACTGTAAATATACTGCCTGCATAAAAGCTCACAGCAGACTCACACAGCACGTAGATATGGGGGGAAGCCAGCAGAAGCAGAAAGGAGAGCTCTCTGGGTTCTTAGAAAGCTGATCTCTAACCTTGTACACGTTTAGTGTGAGACAGGTGCAGCCCTGCACCTTAGAATGCCTGCAAGAGAGAAGCTGCTCAGCACACCAGCAGCAGCATTTGTTGCAACCTCCGTCAGGTGAACAAGGAATTAAGCATGCATTAACATGGAGAGCTAAACAGCATCTTCAGAAGAAATTGCCACTAGGTCATCTGAGAGGAAAACTCACTGTTAGAGATGAGCAAGAAGAGTCTAAATGTCTTCCTCCCAAAGCTGCTCAGATTTTTGTTTTGATTTAATTTATACTCAGCCTTTAAGCTGAGTGAGCGTTAATACTTCCCTACAGCTGCAAACTGCAGCCCAGCAGGGATCTGTTTCACACCATGGGATCTGCAGGTGTGACTCAATCTGGATTTACAGGATAATTCTTTGACAGCCTCACAGAAGCCCGGAGGTACAGTTTTACTTTGGGGCCTATGACTCCGTGTCTGCAAGAGAATTTCTGGGGAGGTCCTGGTAAGGTTTCAAGAACAAGCAGGTGATAGCAGTGCACACAACTGGCAGTGCACACAGTACTCTGGATAAGGCCCCCAAACTGTAAGTCTACATATCTGTGTGCAAAAGTTATAACCAGTAGAAGTAGGTGATGAGAGAGTTTCAAAGGCTGTATTCCAGTCCATAGTGTCTCTCTTCCACTAATTATGAGATTTTGCCCTACCTTTTTATTGCCTCTCATCACTTTATCACATAGCCATTCAGATCTTCGAAAGCTGAGCCAAGAACGCAAAGACAACAGAAAGAGACCTAATCTACAATTAATCTAATGCAAGGTAAAGTAATTGAGAAATTCATAAATCATTTCCACATTTGGGATGCAAATCTGGAACGTATAGCAGTGGGTGGAATATAGTGAGCATGGTGTAATGCTATTTGACCTGGCTGACAGGAAAATCTTGAAGATGAATGACATTTAGAGTGGAAAACACAAAAGCTTGGTGCACTCAGCTTCCTCTGGACTTGCTGAAAAGGTGAGGTGACAAAGAGAAGGCCTCAAGATCAGGAGATGTGTTAAATGCTAGCAGCAATTGCAGCACTGCTTACAGCCAACAGTCCAGATTAATGCTGAAAAGCTAAACAGAGCAGTGTGAAAGCTGAATCTTGCAGTGGTTTTGTGCTCCCCATTGTACAACTAATTGTGGAGACAATAATTTTTGTGAAACTCAGCCCAATACGTGTCCCACCTGATGCCATTGGCTTCAGTAGAGCTGACTGCTTGATTCAGCCAAACAAATTAAATTAGTTGATACAGAAGCACCCAAATTCTGTTAACTATTTTCAGGGGCTGCATAGATGTCAGCATGGAGAAAAAAACCTTATTTCCTGTAATCCCAAGCAGAGGATTAGCATGGCAATACTTTCCCAACAGGACCTTGCAGGTTTGCCATGCAATACTCCAAATGGTAGTTTCTATGTAAATAAGGCTGAACAAAGGAAATACCCAGGTTCCTATCCTTAAATCACTGAACTTAATGCGATACCAGTGTCACTGAGAAGACAAAGAAGGGTGGGACTTCTTAGTAGACTCAGAAGACCCTTAACTCTAAGTCACATCAGCTTGCTAAGCATCTCTCGGCTGTTCCTCAAGATTTTAACCCTCACAAGTCTCAGTCTGGTCAGAACCTCCAGATATGGCTACAGCAGAATGGAAAAGGCACATCTGGGAGTAGGAAAAAAAACAGATAAGCAAAAAACCCAACCCAATTCAAATGCTGCCATATCTCTGTTTTAACCCTCATTCAGAAAGTCCTTCCAATTTCTTGCTGTTTCTTAGAAACGCAGTTTAAGTTGAACTATTGCAAGGAGAGGACCTGTGACATGGAGAAAAAGACTTTCTACAGTTCCATAAATCTTTTTTATCTATTGTCTCTGGAATTATGGAATCAGCTCTTGACAGACAAAAACCAGAAAAAGAATGGCAGAGATGTTCACCTGGAGTGCATCTAATTCGGGTGACTACAATATGCAGAAAAAGACAAAGTGGTTTTCACTCAACAGAGGGCTTTTGTTCAGAAACAAAGGGACAGTAACCTCACCTGTGCTTTCAGATCATGCACTTCTAAGCTGCACTCCTGGTAATGTGCTGCTCCTCGTACCTGAGCTCCTGCAGATCACAGCTTCTCCATTCTGTCATTGAACAGGGCTGCAGTGCCAGCAGGTACTTGTTGTGCATTCAAATACAGGAGTCACTGCTCACTGAAAAACAGCACACGAGTTCACAATCAAACTTCACACGGCTAAGGAATGCTGGTACTCCATTCTGTCACAGAAACAAGGCTGGTCAGTTATAAATTCGGTTAATGCCCTCTATCTGCTCATATGCACTGTTTCCTCGGTCTGTTCAGTTTTATACTTACACTTCACATCCCCAGCTGCACTGTGTACGACAATTTACGCCTTATCTGTTCTTTACAGAGTCTGTCTCACCGTGTGAGGCATCGTAAGAACAATTAGAAAAGAGAAACAAGCGTGAAGGACAACGTGGTGTGCACGTGTCTGCTGCTGCAGATGATTAAAACAGATTAACTTAGGCAAGTTTCTTATTCCTGCAGTGATCAGTCAAAATCACTCACGCTCTAAAATGCTACCAGTCATTAACCATGCCAGCTGTGTGCTAGAACAAGTGGGGACTGCTACCAATGGGAACCACCAGGCAGAGCCTTCAGGAACTGCTCTACAGCAGTGAAATGCCACACATTTCCAAAGAGCTTAGTGCAGCTTTAGAAATGAGCCATGAGACAAACTGGTTCGATTTTGCTTACACAAAAATACGTGCTGGAAAAGCTGAGTACAAGGATTTTCTCTGCACAGCTGAACTCTTACCCACCATGAGCAGAGGGTGAGAAACCTTACTCAAAATTCACAACAACAAACGATGTTTCCACGCTGATTGCATTACATGACACATAATGGGCAAAAACTCCTTCAGCCAAGTATTGGCAGAAAATAAGAGTACACATTTTTAGCATTTCATCATGAATTCAAATTTTAGCCTGATCCAAGCCTCGGTTTACCATTAAAGTTGGAAGGAAAAATATCTGTACATATATTCATTAGTCTCCAAGTTGCCAAGCATCAGTTTTCAATGGAGAAATGCCACATTTGATATTGGAAGCAGCACCAGACAAAATTACAAGGCAGGTTCAAAGGGAACTGTGAGCGAGATGGAAAACACTGATGCATGTCAGGATCAACATGGAAACTGTTGGACAAAGATCTATTGTTCTTTAGACAGATTGTCATAAAATCTATTGAAATAGACCAGAGAGCACAAAAGATGAGAAAGACTCTTTTAAGTGTGATGCAAGTTAAAAAGATAGAAAGTTTATCACAAAGAGCTGAAGTTGTATAATAAAATAATAAAACGGGACACAGATCTTTGCTAGCTCCTTTCCTCAGGTATTCCTTCTCTCACATCATTTCATATCATATCATATCCATTTCATGCAGTAGAATCTGCAGACGTAAAGGAGACTGGGATCCCGATTCGACATTTCAATTCAAACACCGGTTTGAAGACCACTGAAAACCTGCAGCAAGATGCAGCATTAACAGATGAATCTCCTACTGAAATCTTGCCTTCCCCTGTCACCAGAAATTCTCCCTCGTCCTGTCCTTCCGATAGGGATGGAAATCAGGGCAACAACCAAGGAAGGTTTCATCCTACTCCACCCTGCTGGACTGTAGAGCTGTGATTTACCCCCAGTTTCCAGTGGGACTGAAGGCACAACTTCAGTGTGGTACACGAGTTGAATTTTAGAAGTAATTTGTACAGCATGACTTTTGACATGCAGAAACACACAGTTCTATCAGGTCTGTTAAATTGGCAAAGCTAACAGAAGTAACCTGTGCAATGCCACGAACAGATCCTGAAAGAATGAGCCAAGGGGGAGGAGAAGAAAATGTCAGTAAGGGCTCCCAGAGTATCTCCCTTCTATCTGTTCTATGGTCATTCTGTATAGTTATATCCTTTGCTACTCTCTGCCAAAAGACAGACTGACCAACCCCAAAACTGTCTCTCAGGTTCAATACACTTTTCCCATTTGCAAGCTTGGAAGTGTGGGAGGAATCCTTTTCAGGATCCTTTATAGTGACATAAAATGGACGTCCTTGTAGAATATAAGGGGTTTGATTGCAAGAATGAATTCTGACTGCCCAAACATCACAGCTTTATGCAGATCCCTGAGCTGTGGTCTTTTGACAAATGAAACAGCTTTCCATGTTCTCCTTGTACCAGACTTACAACCCTTCAGACTCCTCTGTTCTCACCGAAGTTCTTTGCCATCAGCAGAGTGAGCAAAGTTGCTGAGGTACTGAATAGCACCCTGATATTTACAGAAAGTGCTGGGTGCTAATGCTCTCATCTTTCACCTTCAATTCTCCAGCTGACATGCTCTGGAAGGCAGCTACCCCATAAAGCTGTGTGTAATTTAACATAAATCTGAAATTAAAAGGATGAGAGAGCTTGCACGAGTACAGATAGTTATATTATCTATATTATATATAGATCAATAATTGTAGTGCAGATAATGCTGAAGTGTGACATGCTGGTTCTCCCTGTAAGAAGACTCAACTGCAGCATCAGTGATAAAAGAAAGTGCTTTCAGCCCCAAAGGAAACAAGCATAGAGGCACGCCGTGGAGACAGAGCAGGCTTGGGCTGGGGCACAGAGCAGATGGTGCTTTTGACATTAGAAAATATATTCCAGTACAACCTCAGTTTCTTCTAGTAGCTTTGACTCATTCTGACACTTTTTCTGCCCAGCCTTAGACAGTCCTCTCATGTTTGCCTGCACTCCAGCCCACATCTCACTGCACCACTGCTACGTGCAGGAGATTCAAGGTCTAAGGCACGCCTCAGGGCATGCAGAGCATTTTGTCATCTTCTTGCTTAAAGTGCTTGCTGACACCTAAATAAGCATCTTGTAGACTTTGTGTTCATTAGACTATCCTTCTAACAGGGAATAGGAAAAATAGGACCAAGGCAGAAATAAACCCAGCTTGTTTTGTATCTATGCCATATCCGTGAGCAATCCTACATGTTCATTGCTGGGCTCACAGCATCCTTCCTTTAGCAGCGCTGTACCTTTTCGGAAGCTCTGCAGACCCCACAGCTCTGCAGCTCACTCTTGACAATCATTAAAGAGGTGAATGGGATTGTGAGTTTGCAGGTGAGAGACTGAAAAATGGCCTCTCGTACTTTACATACTATTTGCACAAGAGATGAGCAGTTAAACACTAAGAAATGCAAAACGACTGCCAAATAACTAGCTCTTGCTGGATATCTTGTGGCTTCTGTCCACAAACATCACAAAAAATGAAATAGGAATGACTCAGATATTGGTGAATGTTATTGATAGATGCAGTATAGTTAAACAACATTGCTGTGCCAGAGTTTTTCACAGATATCCACAGCGTGTTTCCAAATTTCAGAATTCAAAGGGCCCTCATCACTACATTCTCTCAGTTCTCCATCCCAAGCTCTGTGGTACTCAGATGAACAAGCAGATCTCAGTATTCTTATACATGCTTAAAGGGGACTGCCAAGTAAATTTAAAAAACAGGGTGCTGCTTTTGCCCCTGGGGGAAAAGCTATTCTGATCAGACAGAAGGTCACACAGCTGCCAGCTGGACAACACAAGGCCAACCGGCCACGTCTCCTGCTGATAGTGAAATATTTCCCACGTGTGAGGTCGTTGACTTGGAAGCAAAAAGACACACAAGTCACTCCTATTAAAAATGAACAAGCCGTTTCTTACCTGGATAAAATATCCCCCTGTGAGGTTGCAGCTGGAATGCAGCCTAAGTTTATTAACAAAAGATTTGCCCCTTGAGACACGGGCTCACTGCATTCACTGCTGAGTAGTGTCAAAAATATTACAAGATACAGTCCAGACATTAAACCTCCATTGCTGAGAGGGCTTGCTTAATTATTTTCTTGAATGAAGCATTTCTTGACATGGTGAGCAAGGGAATTCACTGTCAGGAAGGCAACATAATTAATTGTACTGCGAGGAACATGTCCTTTCATTATCCGTTCATCACTGTGCACTTGAGATGCAGGATTGCAGTCTGTTTGCTGCATTTCTCTCTCAGTTTCTCAGCTGCCCTCAGGCTGCTCTCCTCTCTTCTGTTCTTTGGAAGGTGAAAGCAATGGAGAGGATCACCTGCATATGAGTTTGCTTCTGCCCCAGTCTTAGGTGATGAAAAGCCCTATGGCCTTTTAGGCCAGTGGTTATTCATAACAGCAGGCGGCCAGAGGAGTTTGCACCAAGGTCTGGAGCAAAGATCAGAGATAAAGCTGCACAAATGGGAGAACTGCAGCTGAGGCACAAACCTGTCACCAGGACAAACCCTGCCTTGGTGCACACATTACAAGGCAAGCCTTCCCCTTCTGCAGCTCCACCCAGCAAAACTAACAGGCTGCAGAGTCAATCAGCTGAGAAGGGGCCGGAGCACAGGACGCAGCGTAAGGGCTCTGCAACACCTAGGTCACAGCTGTTGAGTTTCATGGCACACAGTGCAAGGCTCACCTCAGCTGAGAACTGTAAGAATCAGTCAGACTTGGTCACAGGAAGCACAACAGAGCACAGTGAATAACTAACAGCTCCTCTCACTTCCTCATGCACCCTTCTGTGGTAGCAGCCATTTCCCAGCATGTTTCTATCCACCCACAAATTACTCAGCTGATAAGAAAGTCTGAGTGAAAAAAGCTCTGTACAAAAATTCTGAGTCTGCCAGACCTGCAGGGATGTTTTAGAACACAGAAATTAAGTTTTGTCTCTAATGCTGTATTTAGCTGCGATTCACGACGGGTGGATCGGGACCACCGAACAAAGCTGTGCACGAAAGCAGGATTAACAAAGCACGTGAGGCAGCTGCCCTTCCTCCTCAGCCACGGTCACAGCAGGTATCATGCAGTCAGAGGGCAAGCACACATTTTGCATAGACTTCTGATGAGAAAAGTGGATTCCTGACAAAAGGACACTTCTGGTCAGTGGGTGATGCCCAGAGGCTACTTCTGACAACAAGCCTCGGCCAAATCCACCCCTCCTGCAGCTCCACTGACCTCAAAGCACAGGGAAAAAGTGGTACTTTGTTTTCAGCTTTGTCCTAACCAGTGCTTTGTACCAGCAGAGGGAGGTACACATGCAGACATAAGAACAAAACACATGAGCCCAGCTTCTCTGCTGAATACAGCCTGTCCGTATTTCTGTTCTGGTCAGTGCAATGCTATTAAGTTTAGCTGTTCTGCCAAATGCTTCCAATCTGTGTCACAGTGTAACACGACCAGCAAGCACAGTTCTCATTATTTTGCTAATGCAGCACGTTCACTGCCTGAGCACAAAACCAAGAGAGAGAAAGCAGAAGCAAAGCTACCCTTAGAAAATTTAACACTTAAATCAGGCTGATGGAGCAACAGCATGACTGAATCACCAAAAGAGAAAGTTCTGCTTGCACTGCCAGCACTCGAGGAAAGCAGTGCAGCCCCATGAGCCCTACCCCAGCTCTGCATCCAGCCCTGCCCTGGCAGCACTCGCCCTTCACCCTGCAGAGCTCTTGCCAGCAGCAGGCTGGCTGTGCCTGCCCAGGGCCTTGAGGCCAACCAGATAAGAGCCATAACCAAAGAGAAGCCCGCACCAGGTAACAGCTGGCAGGGAAGGCAGGGACACTTTACCGGAAAGGAGACGGTCAAATTCTAACTTTCAACATTTCTTATCAGAGGTGGTGTTTCTGAACAATAGAGGGATTTTTTTTCCATCACTGGGTTGGGCTGTTGTGGGATGCGAACAAGTCCATGAGTTGCCATTTGTCACCCTGCTTTCAGACTGAGAAATTACACTAATGCATAAATGAAAAATGATGAATCACTGTAAGAGTAAACAGGAATGCTCTATTTGGCCCAGAAACCTTTTCAGAATGTGTGTTTTAAATACACACAGCCTCGTGGTAAAGAGCCTTACATTTAAGCATGAGACATTTTCAAAGTTTTCCCTAGAAAATAGAGAAAATACCCAATCTGAACGAATTCTGAATGACAAAGGCATTCATTAATCACCTGCTGGCAGCTCACTGTGCCACAGCTGCTTATGGCTTCCTTCTCTACATCAGCCGTAAGCAAAGGCATTTTGGGGAGCCAGCCGATTTATAATGGCCCTTTCACCTTTCACAGAATCATTCTGGTTGGAAAGACCACTGAGACCATCCAGCCCAACCACCAGCCCACCCCCACACCCACATCCCTCAGTGCCACAACCCCTCAGTTCTTGAATACCCCAGGGACAATGGCTCCACCACCTCCCTGGGCAGCCTGCTCCAAACAGCTGCAACAAGTTTGCTCCATATAGCAGGGTCCATAGGTGACCCTGCTATAATGAAGCTATTCATTATTCTTAGCTGTTTAACTTTGGATCAGCATTTCATCTGGATCACCCCTCACATTTACCTTTGATGGGGCTGTTTGGAACAGAAGCGTTGAGAAAGCCACAAGTTTTATTTCCATGCTCAAGTGGCTTAAGAAGGATTAAAGTCAATGAGAAGAAAATAGCTTTATCCCCCCCAGGAGTAATGTCAGTTGATCAGTTTAAACACAGATGTTTTGAACTCCACATCTAATGAAAAGTATATCAAGGCTTCAGACATCTGCATAAACAGGGGCATTCCTTCCCTTCAAAATAAATTCTTCCTATCATGTCCTCTACTATGCAAATATCTGACAAAGAAATTAGAAAAGCTAAAGTAATGGGTGGTCTGCCTGGGTGACAACATCTCCAGTCGATGACAATATGTCATTTGTTACTGATAAAGAGCACTTAGTATTCCCAAAATGCAGCTGCTTATCTGGTGAGAGAATCAACTGATCAGTCCCATGCAGGCTAAAAGATTAACAGCTGCATATCTGACCAGGCTCCTGAATGCCTTGGAGGAAATAAGACTCATTGCCATTCTCAGTTCTCAAGCATCTCCCAAAAGAAGCATTTTTTAATGCCTTTACAAAATGTTTTGAAAGTTGTCTTATTCATTAAGGACATCGTTGTAATAGTTCAAATCGCTGTGATAGCATTATAACTTAGAACAAATGTTTGCACATGAATAAGTCAGGCTTGTAAAGAATTTACAAGCTCAATTTGTTTACACTCATCCTCAGTTTGAGTTTGAGCAGTACTGTGTTAGCAATCCAAAGCATCACAGTGACACAGCATTGGCTCAGGGTAAGCAGTTACAACACACGGTGATTTTGGTGCCCCCCACGCCCTGACTGCCCACTTTCTCCTTTCTGTTCACCTTTACAACTTCATTTTCAGGCAGTTGTCTTGTTTGGTGGGGTGGGTGGTTTTCTACTCTCTTGCCAATATAAGGCAATTTCTGGATGTGAAACTGCACGACCTGTCCCAGAGATTCATCCAGAGAAGAGCGAGCTCATTCTCAAGACAGAACTGACAACTCCGGGACTTCCCAGCACATAACAAAACCATTCCTAAATAAGGCTGATATTTGATGACATTTTATAGCATCTTCCTCAGAGAACTTGACAGACAGTCCCTCGTTCCCCTGTACAGAAGGGTTCTGTATTTACAGGCAAGGATCATAATTTAATAGAAGAAAAGTCGACTGAGATGTGATGTTACACCCTGACTTACCAGGGTTAAGGATGGACACAGACCTACTTAACAAAAATGCTGCTTTAAGGCAAATAGCTAAATCCACCAATGAGCAGGCAATATCCTTTCCTTTTGTCTTGTATTTTACCCCAGCTCCTCAAAGGCTGACAGTAGAGATGCTCAGCACCATGCTACTCAAGCTTCCAAACGGGGCACCAGGAGCTGCAGCCTGGGTGACAGACAGGGCACAGCACTCATAGCAATCTCAGGGACAGGAGCCACGCTGAACACCAGCCTCACCAGCTTTTCCTAATCTTTCCATGTGCATTTCTGGATGCTGAATCTCCAACAGAATTACAAACGACACCGTCAAAGACAAACAAAGCAGCAGTGACAGTACTGAGGATTTAAAAGCCATAGCTAGTTTTATTGCAGGCTTGTATTTGCCCTCTGATTTGAGGGTAGCAGACAGTATCTGTGTCATTTATCCATGGCCTTCAACCACAGGCTGTGCTCTGCCAAGAGATGGGCTGTATCTCACCAGCCCCCGAGGCCAGCAGAGCATCAGCCTGAGCAAACCAAGCCAGGACACTGCACTGAACGTTCAGAAACAGAGTGCTGGTTTTGCTGAGTTGAGTCTAACACTACTTTCCAAGAAAATAATGCTTCGTTATGGGGCCTGTATGGTCAGCATCTTTGGGCACAAATGTTCCCTCATTAGATACATTAGTAGCTCCTGGGCACTTTGGCACAGAGAAGGCTTTTACCAAAATGCTAAGTAGCAGCGTGTGTATTTAGGTTTGCTCTTGACACTACTCTAGGAACAAAACACAGTTTGACAAGGCCAGAAGGGAACGCTGAGCACAGCACTTTCCAAGAGAAGCGCGGACGTGGCAGCTCACCTGCACTGATGCACAAGTGAAGGCATCCCTCCAAGAGCCCCCCAGCACCCTGCTTCTTATCCAGTAAAATGTATTAGTACAATCACTTTGACTTCCAATATGCTCTGCCTTGTACATCATTGGGTCAGGATTCTTTATGAGCAAGCTGTCTCCATTTAATTCAGTAAGTTTGCATTGATGGCAGTGACTAGGAGTCACTAAAGACTAAAAGGAATACAGTCGTAGGCCAGTAGGTAATTAACATAAGGAAAAAGAAGCAAGCAATCCACTGATGTAGTGAGGGGAAGTGAGAAGTGTGAAGAGAATGCTAGCAGCAGAGGGGACTGTTCTTATAGTTGCAAGGGAGGGCAGAGAAGAACAGGCAGGACACTGCCCAACTCCACGTATACTAACCTGCAAACCTTCTGTTGGTAGCACTGTTAATCTTTGGTGGTCACTTCCAGCATTCGAGTCAACACAAGCAAACTTGGAGGGAGATGTCGACTAATTCCTCACTAAGTTAGGGCTGTCAAAATGAAATGCTTATCTACACAAGTGTCTTGTGCTGCTTTATCTTCCACAGAACAGCAAAGCTGCACGGCCTGCACCTCCCAAGAAAATTCACTTGCATGGATTAAAAAGCTTTCAGTCCTTCCCTACAGGGTAATGCAGTTGTCAAGAAAGTCATAAGACCCACACTGAGAACTGTGCCCCTTTCTGTGAATTATCCACAACTGCAAACAGTGATGGCCAGATAAACTGTAACTTATTTATGTCAATGACTTCCCATCCGCAGCCCAAGGCAAAACCCCAGACTGTGAATTTACACAACTCCAGTGCTGATCTTCAGTGAAAACCATGTCTCCTGTATGTGGGAGCCATCAGGAAAAGGCTCTGATGAAATTAACCCCAACTGGAAAAGTGAAATACTTTCTGGAATTTCCACCAGCTGTAGCAGTGAATAAAACACAAACCACAGAAGCATCCCCCACTTGCAGGTTTCATGACAGAAAAGTCTCTCATGCAGGTTTTGAGGCAAAAAGAGCCCCTCAAGCTGTTACTAATCCTCACAGCTCAGAATCAGAGCTTTGTAGCCACATCTCTGCCCAGCAGTACATGGTGCCTTCCAGCTTTTGATTCCGAGGCTCTGAGTTCAAAGACATTGGTACCATCATGAGATGTACTATCACATGTATGCATGCTTCTCAGCAACAGACTGCAGCTTGTAATAAACCTAGCTGCTGATCCCAGTTTCCATCTAAAATGGGTTAACTGCTTCTCTCACAAAGCAATAAATTCTCTTACGTAAAAAATGTGTCAGATGTGCTATGCACGAGAAAAAAAAAGAATTCATTCCATTTAAAAATGCATACGGTTAAAATTTCTTCTGCATGACCGTTCTTCAAACAGCAGATCTGAAATCAGCTAAGCAAAAGTGCAACCTTGCAAACCAAAGCAGCTTTGTCTATAGTAAGAGATCGTTGCATCCATTTCACTAAAACAATTTAGAAACCACTTTAGCTACGTATTTACCACAGTTCTCTCATGTGTATAAGACCACATACATCATCCTGCATCTTCCTTAAATAATGGCCAAGGCCCTTACTTTTAACATTAGGAACATAAAACATCTGTTGCCTTACATATGCAGTTGAGTGGGGCACTAAGAAACGTTCGCTCACAGTGACAGCTGAACACATGTGGGTTCCTGTTACACACATTGTTAGGTTAGCTTCATACTTTACCACTCTGATACACAAACTCGATTTTGCTGCGTAAACAGAAGGGCTATCTCAGAACTGCAGGAATGGTCTTGTGGGAAGCTGGAGAACAACAGTTTGGACGGGCAATTTCTTCTTGTAATGCATGGCACAGTAAGATGAAAGTTAGATGGGCTAAAAGGTGGACAACACTTTTCCGGTTTAGGAATTCTTCCCATGCCACATTCTTCTTCATTATACCTACAGTTTACTTAAAGCCATTCAGGACTGTGGTAGTGAGGGTCTGGCGCCCGGAAGATATCGCGTTGTACGGGAAGACAGGGTCCCCCTCCCGATAGCCGATAGCGTTCAGTGCCCAGGTTATATAAGGCTGTTTTTCCCGCCAATAAACGCCATTTGCCGTCCACCACATTGGTGTCAGCGAGCTGATGGACCGAGCGACCTGGGATTGGTCGCCGTGCCGTTCCCGAACCAGGTCGCCATGCCTACGATAGGCAACAAGTGGTGCCGAAACCCGGGATTGTCGCCTGGACAGGTGAACGGCGGCCGGAGCGGCAGGAGCAGCCCAGCGGGGAGGACGCTCCCGGACCAACAAGGAGGATGGAAGTCCTTGTGAAGGTCGTATCGCAGTTAGATAAGCAGTGGGGTATCGATTGTAAGCCCAGAGATTTTACTCTCGCTATTGCGAGGCTTTTGCGAATTGGGGTCATTGACCAGCCGGTGGATATTCTCCACCCCGAAGTGTGGGGTAAGCGCACTAAAGCGCTAACTGAGGAGACGATGTCCTCGGGCTGTGGGAGAAGCCTAGAGTCGTGGGGGAGAGTCGTGCGGGCCCTGCGCAGGGCCATGCGGGAGCGGGAGAGCTGGAGGGCGGCAGAGAGCCGTTTGTTGGCCACCCCGGGACTGGGAGTCGGGGCGGCCACGCGGACTTTGCACCCCTCTGACGATGACGATTACATGTCCTCTCAATCGAACCCCGACCCGCCCACGGAGGGACAGAAACGTGCTAAATCCTTCTGGGGTGGGTTAATCGAGGAGGCCAGGGCTGCCGCGGAGAAATCGGAGCCCGAGGAAATTTGGGCTCGACCGCCCCCCTATGCGCCCCAAGATGGCGCCGAGCCAGGAGAGGGAGGGCGGGGGGAAGATGCCCTTGGCGGGAACATCGAGGAGGTGTTAGATAAAGGCGGTGGGAGCGACCGGGAAGGTGAGGGGAGCGTGAGTGAAGGGTGGAAAGCCAATCAGAGCGGCCGTCTGAAGAAAAGCCGCTGTGGGGCGAACATCCCGCTGGGCAGAGGGCGGGACGAACCAAGAGGGAGGGAGCGGCCTGCCCGCAAGGGAGGCGGGCGGGGCCGGAGCCTAACAAAGAGGTACGAGAAACCGGAAGTGGCCGCTCAGTCGGGCTCTGACTCCGGATCAGACACTGGCTGCGGCGAGTGGTTCGCAATTGACTTAGAGGAGGAGGGAATGAATACGAACAGAGTTAAGAGCTGAAATATTCCCATCCAAATTAAAGAGAAACCGCGAGGGGGAGAAATCCCTCTTACAGACTGGATTAAAAAAAAAGATTGCATGTGCTGACTGGGCCCCATCAGCCACACTAGTGTTCCCAGTCCGGGTGATGGATGGGGGACAGAGGGTCCACTCGCTGATAAACCCTAGGGATATACAAGCAATTGTTAAGGCAGTTGCAGATAAAGGGCTTAACTCAGCTATGGTTTCCACCCTTATAGATGGTGTTTTTGGGGGAGACGATATGCTCCCATTTGACATAAAACAAACCTGTAGACTAATTTTTGATGGAGCAGGGATGATTGTTTTTAAACAAGAATGGGAAGATAACTGTGCAAGACAACTAGCTCAACTAACTGGGGCGGATACAACTACTTGTGCGGCCAGGGATGCTATTTGCACAGCCTCTAAAGTTATTGTTAAGCCATTGCCATGGTCCACCATAAGACAAAATGGAAGTGAGAGCTTTACACAATTTGTAAATTGCCTCCAGGCAGCAGTCGACTCCTCGACCCTGCCTGCGGAAGCGAAAGGCCCGGTTGCCACCAAGGCAGCCCACAAGAGTGCGCCGGCCACAGGCGGCGTGACCAGCCCGGCACGGTGGTGCTGCACAAGATCCGCCGCTGCCGGAAATCCATGGAGCTGCTGATCTGCAAGCTGCCCTTCCAGCGCCTGGTGTGCGAGATCACACAGGACTTCAAGACCGACCTGCGCTTCCAGAGCCCAGCCGTAGGTGAGCGAGGCCTACCTGGTGGGGCTCTTCGAGGCACCATCATGCCCGAGGACATCCAGCTCACCTGGCACATCCATGGGGAGTGCACCTGAGGCCACAGCCCATCCCCCTTTTTCTTCCGATTAACATCATGTTGGTAGAGCACCAACAACTGTTATAAGAATGTTCTTGTTCAGAGCACCTTATGTTTTCTATTCGAGTTTTCTATTGAAGATTGTTCTATTTGAGTTTTCTATTGAAGATTGTTCTATTTGAGTTTTCTATTGAAGATTGTTATATATTGTTATATTTTACCTAATTTAATTGTGCATAGGGAGGGGGGATATGTGGTAGTGAGGGTCTGCCGCCCGGAAGATATCGCGTTGTACGGGAAGACAGGGTCCCCCTCCCGATAGCCGATAGCGTTCAGTGCCCAGGTTATATAAGGCTGTTTTTCCCGCCAATAAACGCCATTTGCCGTCCACCACATTGGTGTCAGCGAGCCGATGGACCGAGCGACCTGGGATTGGTCGCCGTGCCGTTCCCGAACCAGGTCGCCACGCCTACGATAGGCAACACAGGACGGTCCTGTGGCCTCTGAAGCATGTAATTACTAAGATAAAATACAAGAACATCTGTTTGCTGGCTCTACAGGCTGCCCACAGGACTGTGCCCCATGCTACGCTCTCCCAGGCCTTGCCCAAAAGATTTTAATCATCCAGATGAGCTAGAGGAAATGCATTAGAATAAGGACTTTTACACTACATAAAAGCTTTTCAATATTACAACAAGAGCACCCAAAGAAAAGGATAAAATTCACCCCCTGTTCCAAAAGCAGCAAGTGGGTGCACTCAGTACTGCTGCAGCTTTCTGAAATCCCTTTTACCTTCAGTGATACGGGAGCCACAAAAACAACAACAAGAAACTCCATCACCCAACTGCAGCACCCACTGGACGCTGCTATTCTGAACTTTTCAGGACCTGCTCAGCAACCTCCTCTGCGACTTTTCCAGGATCCAGGAGGTCCACAGCTGGACTCCAAGTAACAAAGAGCAACGTATAAAGGGATTCAATTAAAGACATGGATCCTGCCACTCAGCAGCTTTCACAGAGAAAATAAAAGCAGAAGGGCGTCAATAAATCATGACATTTTACATTGAGGTTAACTATTAGATCTGTTGTTGCTCTAAGTAAGAAACCATCCATCACAGCATGTCACACCCAGCTCCCCAGCTGTCGTGCAGAATGCAGTGGATCACTTCTACAGCCGCTGCTGCCTTCAGCATCACTGAAACACCAAGGATCCTTCAGCAGACCTTATGAAAAATAGTGTTTTCTGCCCGCAGTTCACCATCCACTCATTTTGAAGCACTACCTGGAGCTAAAGTCCTCTCAGAACTCTTCCTGTTGGTTTCCTCTTCAAGAATAGCACTCATACAAAGCTGGGAGTGGAGAAACTAACAGCAGAAAGTGTCCTGAACAGGTCCCCTTAAGGGCACTTATTTTCCCTTCTTTTTCTGGGTGGCTGCTAACGGTATTTTCTCTGATGGAACTAACTCCAGGTGGCACTGAGCTACGGGGAACTCACAGCTGCCCCTGAGCCAATGAGCCCTTGGATGCAAAACACTTCCTAAACTCTTTGGCAAGGTATCAAACCTAGAAGACCTCAGCATCGCAAATGTCTGCGATGAAGTAGGCAGACACAGGATTTATGATCACTCATAAGCCAGCTTGTATAACTTCAAATAATTGCAGGGCTGAAGTAGAGGTGATGGCCTTGGATTGGGCTATGACTAAAATACATTTCAGCCCAGAAACCCAAGCTTTCCGCACTACTGAATTCCATACAGATGCACAGAAGAGATGACGGGAGCTCAGTGTGGCCCTCTGATTCTCATGTGGCACTTGTTCCAGGAATGAGAGCAGCACAAGGGCTGTCCAAGCACACTTCAGAACTACCACGGACCTGCTTCCAGTGTAGGGCCACAGAATTCCCATAGATTCGTAAAGAATCATAGAATAGAATAGGAATATTCTATTCTATATATAGGATATTCTATATGTAGGAAAGGATGAGCATTTAAAAAAACAATAGATCATTAAAAGAAAATAGATCATAAAAAGAAAGAAAATCCGTTTAAAAACATCCAAATTCTTCACCTCAGTTGGCTTAAGGATAAATGATTGGTTATAACCCACTTCTGCAGATGGGAAATAAGCCTTGACACAAACCTTTCACTGCGGGGGCCTGCAAGGGCCCATCTCAGCACGGAAGGGCAGCTGGTGCCTGCGCTGCTGCTCCTGATCTCTGCTCTCCCTTGTCTTTCCTCCTCTCACCACCAACATGCTATAAAACGAGCACACCACTCCTGCACTGACAGTTTTCAAACACGCTTTCAGCATCTTCCTTTGCGCTGCTTTGTGCTCTGCCACCTGCTCAGCTGCTGCTTATCCCCAGCAGTATGCAGGTCACACACCGAGCGTGCCAGGCGAGCCTGGGTCAGAGCAGCAGTTGGAAAAACCTGCTGCCAAAGATAAGGAGAAAAGAAAGCATTTGCTCTACCCTGCAGTTCAGTTTGCGATCTGGAAGAAACGCATCAAAATGCTTTTCTAAATTCCAGTGGCTTTGAGAAGTCTCTCACTAGGAGGCAAATCCCACGCTCACGGCTGAGGAACAGACCCTTCAGTTGTAAAGTCTGTGCCTGTGTTTTCGTGGAAAGCAGGGATCTCAGCACGTGCGTTAATTCCAGGCGCCAGAAGCTGCTGTGCACTGTATTTCAGCTCTGCTTCCTGATGGCACCTCGCTAAGACAAAGAGCTGTTTTGCTGCTGCTGGATCTGTTACCAACACGTGCTTCCCAGCTGAGGACTCTGGCTTTGACTGAAGGAAGCTGTGTGCCCGGGTCCTTTTGGGGGAAAGGTTGTCTTCTCTTAGAAAACCAACAGCAGGATCAAATGTGGGGTAACACTACTTGAAAAACAAAGGGCTCGTCAGAGCCTTGGCTGACATGGCAAGACTACAGAGGGCTTTTTCCCTGGGAAGAATTTTGCTCTACAAAGATGCTGTGTCACAACCTAACCTTCCTTAGCTGGACAAACATGGGACTGAAAACCGCAGAGCGCTCAGAAAGCCCAAGCTATGACGAGCAAACTCCGCTTCCAGGTTTCCCTATTACAGGTTTCTGCAAGCAGCAATCAGATCTCTACAGCACCCTGCTGAGCACGTGAACATGAAGCCCATTTCAGAGATACGGAAACAAACCCCAGGCTGGCACTGCGCCTGGACAGAAGGCAGGACAGCGCCTGGGAGCACTGCGTGAGCAGACATCCCGGACCAGGCTGTGGGACAGCAGCACAGGGACTGCCCGTACCTTGCAGATAAGGCAGCACAAACCTGAAGACAGAATGATAGCATTTGCACTGCAGTTTTGATAGCACAATGAAACTAATTAACGCTGATCATTAACAATCTTTGCGAGTGCGCAAAACAACTTCTTAAGCAGAGACAATAACCTTTTTAAGGGCCTACACAATCTGTCATCCAACATTCCACACTTTCCTTTGCTAAGCTGCTCTTTCTGCAATTAGTGTCAGCATCGTTAGAAGTCAAAATGAAAACGCTCCTCCGCAGGAAGTGCTCAGAGTAGACCCATTAAATACTTTTGTAGTGCTTGAAAGGGAAAAACATGGAGAATGAAACAGAGGAAAGAGAGTCTCAAATAGAACCTCATTTGTAAACCCCACTGCTCAGTGGATGTTTGCTGGCCTCATTTCAAAGCGCTTTGTACATCAGTTTCCCGCAGAGGTAAGGTGGGGTAGGAAGTTCACATCCCCACCCTTTAATTCGCCCAGGCAGAGTGGGATTTCCCCATTTTCCATGCCACATCCACACTACACATCTATTCTTTCTCCAATATTTTTGGCTATTAAGAAGTAAATTTAGCGGCTGATCTAATTTGTTTCAACTTCTAAGTACTAATGCCCAAGCAAACATATGTTGAACAGGATGGTTAAGAATAGTTAATGAGAGCTTAGTTACAGATTAGTAAATGAAAAGTGCAAGTGTGGCAGTTGCCATAGATCCTTGCAGCTCCTTGCTGGCACTGCGCCCAGCAGGGCTTAAAAAACAGGGCAGGGATTGACAGGAGAAAGGGAGAAAGGATTTGGATATTAGGTGTAAAACTTGCTGTAAAAATACAGTTCTGCATGTGGATCTTAATGCAGATTGCATGAGCAAGACAAAAGAATTCTGAATGCATTTACGTATGCTTTGTGCTGATAGGATTAATGCAAATATTACAGTAACACTATAAATTCACAACGAAGTGAATGCCTACAGGCAGCCCCACTTGGTAGCTGTGAACAGAACTGCGTTCTGCTCTAAATTTGTCAGCAAAGGAAACGGTGGGGAATCATTTCTTCACTTGTATCTACCACTGCCATTTCCATGTGGAAATAGGAACACCCATTATTTAAGGAACAGCCACAGTGCACATCATGCTCTCATCAAGGAAGATAGAAAGAACACAAAAGAGAGCTAATGGCCGTTATTAAGCCCTAATGTTAACAGAAACTAACTGTAATACTTCTTCCCCACGCCCCATGATTACAATATCCACCCCTGTAAACTCTTGCCTCATTTTCCTTCCCAGCCCTCATCTAGGAAGGAAAAGAAGCCCCAAGAACAGCACAGCTGAAGAGCTGCTATTGATTTCAGTCCATTAGTGGGCGGAAAGAACTAACTTTATAAAAGATTTTTGAGTCTGAAGACTCTTTTCTGGGTGATCTGACCCATACAGCACTTAGTGAAGAGGTTTTCCTTCTGTGCAATCTGAACCTCCCCAGAGCTGAATGTGGCTGCTTGGATCAGTACTGAGAAGGTGAGATTTTCCTCACATTCGCAAAATTTTTAAAAGAAGAAAAACAACTCTGCTGTTGGATATCAGGAAACGCTTCTTTACGGAAGGGCTGTTAAGCACTGCAATAGGCTCCCCAGGGAGCTGGTTGAGTCACCATCCCTGGATGTGTTTCAGAACCGTTTGGATGTGGTGCTCAGGGACATGATTTAGCGGAGGGCTGTTAGTTGAGGTAGGATGGTCAGGTTGTGGTTGGACTTGATGACCTTGAAGGTCTCTTCCAAGCTGAGCAGTTGTATGATTCTTGCTAACATGATTCTATGTTAGCAAGGGCCATCCTCTATGGATGTCATGGCCAACTTCAGATTAGCATCTCCAAAGAAAGCCTTGGGAAGATACTTCAAAGAAGAAAAAGAACAATGTAATCCCTCCTTTTGTCATTCCCACAAACTCCAACTATTTCAGCTGAAATCCCTCCCTCACCCTGCCACCCAAATCCATCTAAAAAAATCTGCACTTGGTGTATCAAGAAACAAGCACTCTTCACTAGCTCGAGTTGTGCGGCTCAGCAGCACCACACGCTGCAGGATCTCTCATGCAGAAATCCTCCACGTTGAATAATGAATCTTTCTTTTACTTCCGTGACTGTGATTGAGAACAGCTATAAAGCAGCTCAGATTTTTATGTGTTTATAAGTATTTGGGATAACATTTATACATCCTAATTCAAACCCTATAGTCCCTTCTAGTTTCAATCATCGTATTTCTTGCCATCCATGAACAGTTACACACCTGTTATTAAAGCTGATGACACACCAAACAAAGCAAAGCTACACCAAAGTGTAGCTATAAAACTTTTATGAGAAGCCATGATACAATACAGGATCTGCGCGGCTCATTAACAACCTGAGAATTAGCCTGACGATAGATGTCTGTTTTATCTAACAGTATTTGTGTGTAAAGCACTTGTACTGAGTTTTTAAAATTACACCGGTGTATAATGAGAACAACCTCTAAAGAAGGAGTGAATGAAATGCTGCTAAACAGGCACAAATGACAAAGACAAGGACTGAGAGGTCAGATGAGTTACAGCCACACGTCTGAGTCAAGAGGTTCCTTTTCTACAGCCAGTAGCACTGATCACATCTACCAGCTCATGTTCATTACTGACCATCACTGACTTCATGCAAAGTTAAAAGAACTTCAGAGGCTGCTTTCACATGGATAATTTCGCCTGAGTGAAAGAGATGAATTTCACTGTTATTTGTCACTGGCTCTCAGGGGGTCACGCACACCAGTTTTGCTTGCTTGCTTCAGGCAGCAGGCCAGCACTGGGTGTCTGAGGTTCATCTCACTAACTTCAAAATGAACAACGTGCACACAGCTTGTTTAAGTAAAAGTCACAGAATCACAGAATTGCCAGGGCTGGAAGGGACCTCAAGGATCATGAATCTCCAACCCCCTGCCACATGCAGGGCCACCAACCATCCCACCTCATGCTAGACCAGGCTGCCCAGGGCCCCATCCAATCTGGCCTTGAACACCTCCAGGGATGGGGCATCCACAGCCTCTCTGGGCAGCTGTTCCAGCACCTCACCACTCTCTCTGTAAAGAATTTCCCCCTGATGTCCAACCTAAATCTCCCTTCCCTCAACTTCAAACCATTTCCCCTTGTCCTGCAGTTATCCACCCTTTCAAAGAGTTGATTCCCCTCCTGTTTGTAGGCTCCCTTTAGGTACTGAAAGGCTGCAATGAGGTCACCCCGCAGCCTTCTTTTCTCCAGGCTGAACAAGCCCTGCTCCCTCAGCCTGTCCTCATAGGGGAGGTGCTCCAGTCCCCTGATCATCTTCGTGGCCCTCCTCTGGACCCTCTCCAGCAGCTCCCTGTCTTTCTTGTACTGGGGGCTCCAGACTTGGACGCAGTGCTGCAGATGGGGCCTCACAAGAGCAGAGTAGAGGGGAACAATCACCTCTCTGTCCCTGCTGGCCACCCCTCTTTTGATGGAGCCCAGGATCCCATTTGCCTTCCGAGCCGCAAGGGCACACTGCTGGCTCATGTTAAGTTTTTCATCTATCAAGACCCCCAGGTCCTTCTCCACAGGGCTGCTCTCAAGGACCTCTCCTTCCAGTCTGTAGGGATGCTTGGGATTCCTCCAGCCCAAGTGCAAAACTCTGCACTTTGCCGTGTTGAACCTCATCAGGTTCACCTGGGCCCACCTTTCTAGCCTCTCAAGGTCCCTCTGAATGGCATCCCGTCCTTCAACCGTGTCAACCACACCACTCAGCTTGGTGTCGTCAGCAAACTTGCTGAGGGTGCACTCAATTCGTCATCGATGTCATTGATAAAGATGTTAAAGAGCACCGGTCCCAAGACAGACCCCTGGGGGAAGCCACTCATTACCAGCCTCCACCTGGTCATAGAGCCATTGATGACCAAAAGTCAGAACCCACCTTCCTTATAATGATGGGGGAAATGGTTATTCGGGATAGGCAGAGCTATTCCAAGTAGCCTGTAGCTTCTCATTTTACCAAGCAAAAATAACTGTCAAAAAGGTAAAACTGTGCATTCATTGTTCTCTTCTTTCTCTATAATCTTCCCCAAGCAGCTTAGCACCACTGTTATACACGGGACCTGAAACACACTCTTACACAATTCCCAGCAGGAGGCTCTTCCTCCCCTCAGCAGGACAGCACACCTACAGCAAACAAAATCATTCTGGCCCAACACCTCTCATTCCCCCAACCCACACTTGCTGATAGAGCTCATCTGCCAGGCACTATGGCACAGGACACTGTCCTCTTTAGCAAAATAAAAATTATCTGTGCAGTTTGTCAGCCTGCAGGCTTCGACACTGCCTTTCTGGATTAAAGATCTGTGCTTCTCTTAATATACACATCATTCTCTCATTTCCTTATCCACCTGTTACATGTGCAGTAGTTCAGAGTTTGGTCACCCTCAGCAACAGCTAGAGACACTGCCGTGTTATCAACACTCTCTGTTTTTCTCCTAAAGCCAGAAGAGAGCACCAGGTGCCAAGAAGGAAAACTCAACTCGGTCCCAGTGGAAACGGTGACACGCTTTAATTTTACTGGGGGGGATGCGGGGCTGAAGGGCCCTGGGAAGGACTCCCAGATCCCAGCGCCGCAGCGGGAGCAAGCGCACACAGTGCAGTCGAGGCCTCCTTCCAGACCTAAAGTGCCCAGGGACAGCGATGGCTGCGGGGCTGTGGGCAAGCCCAGGGCAAGGAGAGGGGTTCTGGGAGGAGCCGGGCAGAACGGGGTGACATCACCGCCACCTCACAATGGGCCTCGTCCCCCTGAAGGCAGAGCTGGAACAGCAGGCGCATTTGCCGCTGTTCCCTCTTGTGCTTCAAGATGGAGCAGAGACCCCCGAGCCAACCCCGAGAGGCATGGCCAGAGATACCGAGGGCACCCCGCACCGCCGTGGCCCAGCAGGGGCCCTACGAGGTGTGCGAGGTGCAGCCCCTGCGGGGGCCGTCGGGCTCAGCTGAGGATCTCACTCCCTCCGTCGTGCCACCGCAGGAGGAGGATCCCCTGAGCTGCATCCGCGCCTGCTGCACGCGCAGACCCCAGGTAGCGGGCACTCTGTGCTTCCCCGGCTGCCCCTGCCCGGCCGTGCCCCGAGGCTGCCGGGCTCCCCTGATGCCGGCACCTGTAACTCCCCTCCCTGTCTCAGGCACAGGCACAGAAGCTCAGCTTCCTGGCCTGCGTCCGCACCGCCTGCACTGCCGCCCTCAAGGACAGCGAGGCTCACGAGCACCTGAGTGCCTGCGCCTCGGAGGTGGCGCAGTGCATTGAGGTAAGGGCAGCACCGCAGGGCCGGGCGCTGGGCACAGCCGCCGCTTCCCACTGCGGGGTCGCTGGGGAGCCCCGGGAGCCGGGATGGGCTGCCCGGGCTGCGCACACCAAGCAGGGCAGCTGCACCGCCCCATCCCATCCCATCCCATCCCATCCCATCCCATCCCGCTCCGCCCTCAGGCGCTGCTGCAGGAGGAGCCCGCCGAGTGCCTGGACGTGGAGCTGCGGCAGCAGGCCATGAGCGCCATCGCCGCCATGAGGTACCGCCCCAGCCCAGCTTTGGCCAACGTGGTGGCACTGGTCCTGGCCAGGGGCCCTGAGCACAGCATCACGCCTCTGCCCTCTCGCCCCTTGCAGCAGAGCATGGCTGCTCCCAGAGGAGAAGCACGGTCTCCTGCACACCTGCATCAGCAGCGTCCTCCACCTGCCTGGCCATGAGGACGACACGGACTGGGACGCCGCATCCTGCATGGAGGTGCGCACGAGCTGAGCCCTGGCAATGCTTCCTGGACACCACCACCCGGGCTGCCCCTCTGCTGCCAGCAGGACGCAGCAGGACGGCCGCCCTGACCCCTGTCCTCCTTGCAGACCATGGAAGCCCTGCACCGCCTGCTGCAGGAGCTGGTGGGCAGCGCCGGCACCACTGTCCTCATGGAGCTGCAGAACATCTTGGAGGTCTGGCTGTGGCAAGGCTGGGATTTGCGGGGACGGTTCAAGGCCGTGAAGGGGGATCCACGCCAGGTCCCCCCACGGCCTGCGGCGGGCAGGTGCTGCTGGCCCGAGGCCGGCCCTTGTGGGGTCAGAGGGATGGGTGGGGAGCAGGGGGAAGGCGGCGGGGCTGCAGCAGGACAGGGACGCAAACACCCACCCCCACTGCAGCTGGGGAGCGAGCGCAAGGACGAGAGCCCCGTGCTGGGGGCCAACCGGCAGCTTTTCCCCCCACAGCTCCTGCTGCCCTTCACCGTGTGCCAGCTGGCGGCCGTGGAGGAGAGGGCCGTGGCGTGCATTGGCAGGCTGCTCGCCTTCACCAACACCTGCTCCTTGCCAGAGGTAGGGAGCCCTGCGGCGCACAGCTCCGGGGACCACGTCCGGGCTCCCCAGCCGGAGCCCACCTGTCTCACCTGTCTGCAGGCTTGCACAGAGCCTGGGCTGGGTCCTGCTGCCCCGCTCAGCCCTGCATCTCTGCTGCCTCTCTCCCCAGCTGTGCTACTGCTTCACGGGAACCGCCGTCTTCCAGCACAGGTGCCAGGAGAACCAACGCTTCCCTGTGCTGGGGAAGCTGGCCGGGCACCTCATCCTCTCCTGCACCTCCACGCATGAGAGGACCAGAGACGAGGCGATGAAGGCTGTCCATCAGCTTTTCACCTTCATCACCACCTCAAGTGAGAGCAGTTGCTTTGGGCTAGGTCCCTCAGACCTCCAGGTGCCCAGGCCCCTCACTCACATTGTGTGCGCTCCTCTCCAGGACTGTCGCTGGAGCCCAAGGAGCCCAAGGTGCCACAGGTCTGGGAGAGGCAGCTAGCTTTGCTCCACCACGAGGCTTCCCCCGAGAACAGAGCCGTTGCTATCTTTCAGGTACAAAGAGCAAACCCTGAGCCCACAGGAGAACCCAGGCCTGCAGAGAAATAGTGCAGGCTCTTTCCCCGAGCAGCCCTGCTGCCCGTATGGCCCTCACACTCCGCATCCTCGGCGTCACTAAGCCCAGCCCCTGCTCCCAGCTCTCCTGAGGCACCGACCCGGCCGAGCGGCCATGCAGGGGATGACTCATCCCTCCTCTCCTTCTTCCCACAGAGCCTTCTGAAATACCTGCTCTACCCAGAAACGGTGAATGTCTTACTCACAGCCATCGAGAGCATGACAGCACCCGGCCTCCACAGCACCGACCTGGCTGCCCACATGGTGCACGTGCTCACAGCAAAGGCTCGCTTCCCTCCACGGCAGGTGGGAACCTGCTGCTGCCACAGCTCCAGCCCTCGGGGCTCTGCCCCATCCCTGGCACCGTCACGGCGCTTGGCCGACAGGCAGCAGCGGGGACGGCAGCAGGGCCCCGCTCCGGTGCCACCCCATTCTCACGTGTGTCCCCCTGCAGGTGCGAAAGATCGTGAAGACCATCCACAACAGCCTGCCTTCCATCACAGACGAGGCAGCTCTCAAGAGCCTGGGCAGGGCCCTGCTCGTGCTCACCAGCAGATTCCCCAAGGAGACGGTTAGCAGCCTGCTGGTCTGCTCCCCCACCTGCTCCAGGTACCACAGCCCTCAGGCGCCTCTCCCTTCCCTTCCCCAGCCCACGGCTCTCAGCCGGGCGAGGGCAGCCACGCTGACAGCCCTGGGGACCTGCAGGGTTGCTCTCACCATGTGGAGGGAAATGCTCTCGGAGCCCCCGGCCGTGGAGAAGGTGCTGCAGGAGCTGCTCCGAGTGCTGATAAGCCATTCTCAGCCGCACCCGTCACCGTTCATCAAGGACTGGCCACGTGCCCTTGCCCTGGCCGTGAGTTCCTCACTCGCCCAGCTGAGCCCGAGTCCCCGCTCCCCTCCCCTGTCCACCCCCAAGACGTCTTCCTGCCCTGGCATCCATCCATACACCTGCCTCCCCCTCCCTTTCTCCATCCCTACACCTGTATGGATGGGATGCAAAGCTGGGGGACTGGGCAACAATCGTATCCGGGTGCTTTCTGCAGGCAGCAAGGCTCCTTCCGGAGATACTGCAGCTGCCTCTGGTCCTGAAGGAAGCCCAGGCCATCTTCCCCCAGCTCTTCCTGGCCCTCCTCCTGCAAGTGTCCTTCACCACCAAGCTGACACAGCAGGAGGTGGAGATCTTCTGGGAGCAGCCCCAGCTCACTCCCATCAGGTGCCACATCCCCGTCCCCCCGCTGCACCCAGGGCCCCGGTGCTGGGGCTCCCGATGTGACTCGCACCCTTCTCCACCTGCAGGTGCGCGGTGCAGGCCTTGAAGGTGCTGCTCTGCAGCGTGGGCCTCCAGAGGCAGGTGGAGGCCATCCAGGAGCAGGGTGGCTGGGACGCGCTCCTCAGCACCCTCACCCACCTCCAGGGCGTGCAGGTGGTGGCCAGGTGGGAACTCCTTCCTCGCGCTGCCAGGGGGGCCCCAGCTCTCCGACAAAGTGCTGCCACAGCACCACAGCCTGTGGCCCCTGCAGCACTGGCAAGAGGGCTGCACAGCCACAGCTGCGTCCCCCCGGCTCGGGGCTCACGGTGCCTTCTTATCCCTGCCAGGGTCATGAGGGAGCTGCCCGCTGCTCTGCGTGACCCCATCTTCCACCAGCTGGTTGAGCTGCTCAGCACCAGCTTCTACTCCTGGGAGATGGTGGCCATGGTCTTCCTCATTGAGGTGAGCAACAGCTGCAGAAGCAGCCAACTTGAGGCTGCAAGGCCACTGCTGGCACGAGCCCTGCTGCCTCCCTCGGGGCCAGGCGTGGCTGTGCCCTGCTGCCCTTCCCCAAGCGGATTCTTGGATCCAGCACTCAGAGCCACCTGTGTTGCAGATGCTGGAGAGGATGGACCTCACCACAGAGCTGCACCGCATCCTGAAGCTCTTCCCCACCTATCTGCAGAGCCAGAGCGTGGGCATGCAGCAGCTGGTGCTCAGGGGCATCCTGCAGCTCAGCAACAGGCAGGACACGGTGAGCAGGGGCCACCAGGAAAGCTGCAGGTTGGGCTGGGCCTGCCACGGGGCTGAAGCAGGGCCACCTGCAGCCCAGCACCTCTGCAGGCAGCCAGGAGCTGGTGCTCTCTGCCTGCATCCCATCGCTGCCTGCTATCCTCGGGGCTGGCACCGGAGCGGTTTTGACCTCACTGTGCTTGCAGCTGTACCTAAAGGGAGGGGTGTTCTTCCCGCAGGCAGGGTCAATGATCATCTTCCTGCCGTGCATCATGGAGCAGCTGCAGGACGCGGACAGCGACATCCGTGCCATAGCCCTACCGATACTCAGCACCCTGCTGCGACTCCTGGATGGGGCAAAGATCAGCCTCAGGGCTCTGGAGCTGGCCAGCAAGCTCCCACCGCTCTTTCATGATGTAAGGATGGTAGGGAGCCCAGCACACTAGCGATGTGTGCCCATGCCTGCTGCCCCCTGTGTCACAGCACACCAGGGGGCTTCCTGGCCGGTCTGCGCTTCCAGGCGCTGCGTGGCCCTGGGCAGACGTTCTGCAGGGCAGAGCTTGCACGCTTTGGAGCAGATCTGGGGCCACCCACAAGATCTGCCTGCAGCCTCCCAGCTCAGAGATTCTGCCCCAATTCATTGGCGCTGATGGCCCTGCTTGCCATGGACGTGGAGCTGCTGACACTGATGTCCTTCCTTCCTTCCTTCCTTCCTTCCTCCTTTGCAGAAGTCCAGCACTGTGCGGCAGCTCTCCATCGACCTCTTCCTGGAAACACTGAACTCTGTGGAGGGCCATGAGAAGAGGATGATGAAGAAGGAGGTGTGCAGGAACCTGGTCCTGCTGTACCTGCACCTGCACGACGAGGAAGACAGCGTGGCCAAGGTGGGGATTGCGTTCACTTGGGGGAGGGCCATGCTGCTCCCGCCGTGCCCCCAAACACCAAGAGCATGGCAGCCCATGGCAGCATCAGCCCCCGCTGCTGCATGCTCCCTGTGGAGGAGCTCCAGGGGACGCGGGCTCTGCTGCTGCTTGGGCTGCGGTGCCATCTCAGCTGTTTGGCAGGCCTCCCAGAAAGCCCTCCTCGGTGCCGCACGGTTCCTGCGCTGGAGGCAGCTGGAGCACCTGGTGCAGACGGCGCAGTTCTGGCAGATCGGCGAGTGCCTGGTACGCACATCCCCACAGCCCAGCACAGGGTCGGCACCACCCTGCGCTGACCCCGCGCTCTTCCCTCTCCAGCTGGCCAAGAGGAGGAGGAGGAGCGCAGCACAGGACTACCTGGGCCACAGCCTGCTCTACCTACGGAGCCCGCAGGAGCCCCTGCGCCGGGAGGCCGTGAGGTTCATCGGTGAGCCACCAGACTGAGCTTCCCCTGTCCCCGGCCCTCCGCGTGGCACCCAGGGAGCAGCTGGGGTCGCTGACGGGGCCGTGTGTTCCTAGGGCTCTTAGGGCGGCACGTGAGGGAGCAGCAGCAGGCCGAGAGAGAGTGCATCTACCAAGGTGAGCCGGGCAGTGGGATGTCGGGGCCGCCGGCGGGCGCCGTGCCTGCCCCCTGCTCCCTCCTGCCGGAGGGGAGAGCTGGGCGCCCTGCGCCTACGCGCCTGTCAGCGAGCCTCTGTTCCTCTGCTCTCTCAGGCCTTCAGGGAGCGCAGCAAGACCCCAGCCCATCTGTCTCCTCGCTGGCCCTTCAGATGCTCAAGATCCTGCAGGAAACCAGGCCACGTCCACCACGAGGAAACTTGGGGCAGCTCCTCTCCAGGCTCCGCAGCGCGTGGAGGAGGTGGCGCTCCTCCCGGGCAGACAGCTGAGCGCCCTGCAAAGCTCCCGGCATCTCCTCCTGCCCGCTGCTCAGCTCTGCTCCTCGGGCACATCCCTTCCCCGCTGCCGTGCCGCTCCTCACCCAGCGCCGCCACCTCCTTCAGCACCAGGGCCTGTCTTCTCTCTGTGGGAAATGGGAAAACACCCAGGAGGTCAGCATTGCCCTGACAGGAACGGGACGTGCAGCGCTCCCTGCGCTGCCACACGCTTTCGGCCACTGCCAGCAAGCACCAGCTGCTTTTCTTTCCAGCGTGTGTCAAAGGGACCAACCCATATGTGCTCATCAGTTCACCTTCCATCTGAAGCACTGGATTCCACAACCCTAACAATTGCTTGTTGTTTCTTAAATCCTACCTGTTTTTGGCAAAATCCAACTGAGCATCACAAGGAGCCTCTGCAAGGCAGAAAGGAACTGATGAGCTGCAGAAGCAGGCATGAAGGATGGGAAAACATCTGGTAATGAGAAATGTTGTGGAGCGTATGGACCACAGATACATGCCTGATACACTACTGCCACATTTCCACATGGCTTCTAATAACATTCATCACCACTGAAACTTCTTCAAAAGGTCATCTGTCACAAAGACACAAATCCAACTGGTGAAATGCTCAAATAAGAACAAGACCAAAATAAAACCATCATCTACTCCACAAAGCTTCCAGTGTGGTCCTTGCTGCTCTAGCAGCAATCGCAGAGCGATCACAGCTCACATTTCTGCTGCAGGCTCAACTGCTCAAAATGCTCATAAATCACCCAGGAAAGCAGACAAACATCCAGACAACAAAGTCTGTTCACATTACTAAAGCAACTGTTGTCATAAAAGCATCATTTTATTGCAGGGAACTGCAGAGGGTTCTCACAGAGGTTCTGATGAAACCGGAGAGAAAACCCCAGACTGATCAAGTAATGCACACAGACAAAGATGATCCTAACTTCTGACACACTGTGATAGACTTGGGAATTGCCATGACTGCTCAGGAATGAGATGCTGATGTTACAGAAGCTCTGATGCTCCCCTGCTGCAGCTTGATGTTGTGGCACACCTGAGGCCATCCTGCTCTGATAGCCCTGCAGCCGAAGCTGCAGCTGGACTCACCAAGAGGAGGATGTCTGTTAGCGGTGATCGCTGAGAAGAGCAGAAGCTCTGAGCTGAGCTGCAGCGACTTCCGAGCACGCAGATTGCAAACTAACCCCGTCATCTCTATTCCCTTCTCTTAAGGGCATTCAGTGCTTCGAAAGAAAGGCAGTTACACAAACACACACGCTCCCCCTGTCACACGATGGCACAGAGCCTCGTGTGAGCACGTCTGAAGAAATGCACCTTTCACGCTGCGCAAGAAATGGCACCACTGCAACGAGAACACCCCTACTCTGTCCAACCCAGCACAGGCACACACAGCTCTCTTGTACCATCGCTCCTCGTGGCCACACCAGCAGCTGCCCCAGGCAACACTTGCAGTGCAGCCCATTCCCACCCCACGTATGACAGCAGCACGACCGCATCCTCGACTCCTCTCTGGATTACATCCTGCACAGAGCTCCTGGCACAGCTGAGACTAGCAGAGCTCAGAGCAGAAAAAACACCGTGATTTTACAGAGCACTTCTCAAACTCTGGCCTACCTCTGTGTGCCAAACCTACTTCTTGTTCTTGACATGGACAGCAGCACACCATCCCCCACGGCCCACAGGAGCCAGGGGTCAGTCAGCACGTCAGGGAAAGGGCACGCTTTCAACATTCACACTCACTGGGACCTTGAAGCTCCCTGTACTCCATCAGTCACCTCCACGCTGGCAGAGCTTTCCCGTGCAGATCGACACCCAAAATGCAGAGAAATGGCAATCAGAGCTAACAGCAGGCCAGCCTCACAGCGTCACAAGCTTTGCCACCGCTCCTCCAACAACGGGATCCAGCTCACCAGAGCTGCATTTTGTTTCCTCTGAATCTAAACATACACCTCCCCAGACAATATCAGCGTGGCTTCACATTAGCTTCCAGACACCTCTGTTCCTTTTAAGCGAAGGAGAAGTGAATAAAGCTGAGTACTTTGAAGCAGTACTTCAAAGGCCATCATTGCAACTCCTGAAGATAAAGATCTGCTTCTAGAAGCATCTCCGTTTTACACAAAGCATCCCCTCTCCTCTTTCCCCTCATCTTTCCCAGCCCTCTTGAAATGAACACACAGCACGTGGATAAAGCAGTTGAATTCATTAACATTTAAGGGTGTTCTTGCAGGCAGCTACCCGTTATCTAGAATGAGCAATTAAGCACATGTATTCCAGCTACAAACAGCTGGAAGCCTGAAAGGGTCCTTTTTCATTGGGAGAACAGTGCAAGCAGTACTCAAATGCAGCAAAGTTCTCCATTTCAGTAAAAACTCCTCACCCCCTCTGTCCAATCACAGCTGGCTTTCCTTCTCGTTCTCTCAATAGCAGCATTCTGCACGCAGGTCAATTCTGGTTTTCAATATAAGAATGGGTTACAAAGTTATAGGAATGCACGTGAAAGCTGAACAGATCGTCTCGTAGCACACAATTAGTGCTGTCAGTGTTTGCAGGGACCAGAAAAGGACGAAATGCATGGAATCATTAGAACCTTCCACCTTGCTAGCACCACTCCTTCTCCTTGCCCTTTCCATCTCAGTGCTTAGACTGGTTTGGACTTTTCTGTCGGACGAGGAATCAGGGGTTACGTTTAAAACTGAATGCACAGGGGCTGATAGCATCACCATCCGTGCTCTGAAACAGGTTCCACAATCCAATTTCTGATCAGCTCTTCCATTCTCCAAAGACTACAAAGTCAGGATTGAGAAAACAGGCATTCTGGAAGCAGGCAAACGAGATTGCCCCTGCAGGTGAGATTTCTCCAAAGAAATGGGAGGGCCTGGGAAGAGAACGCAGGCAATGGAAGGTGCCAGGCATCAGATGCAGAACATATCCTAAAGACCACTGTAAGAACAGCAGCTTACCAAACCCTCTGAACAATCAGCACAGCGTTACTGAGCCAAAAAGGCCGCGCTGGGACCACTTGTGCCCACAACACCTGTCTGCAGTTCGTTCACCTGACGGATTTCAGCCACGCGGCCCCTCCCCTGTGGCTCCAGCCTCCAACTAACTCCAATTTCTCTTTCCAGTTCTTCTTACTTGGTGATTCCGATTGGCACCATTAACTCACCTCTTGAGTTACAGCATCAAGGCACCTAACGCAGACCTGAGAGAAATAAGGAGAGTCCCTGGGCACAAAGGCAGACACGCAGTGCAGCAAACACAGTGGCAAAGAGGGAAGAACGAAGTCCAGGAAAGCTACAGCTTCCGTGCTCGCGCAGTTGATGGGAGAAGCTCGCTGGCCAGCACCTCACAGGGAACTCAGGCCTGAACCATGGAAATGAAAAGCCTGCAGAAAACGACAATTATGTACCCAGCTATGCTTACAGAACAGAAGTGGTCTCATTTGCCAAAGAAATTCAGCCTTCCGTAGCAACTACAATCATTTCCTTCCACTGCTGGAATGGTTAGCATCTCCATGTGTAAGCAGGCATGCCAATACTAACATTAGTCTGACTTGATGACTTTGGTGTCCAGGGGATCAGGCCCAGCCAGCACAGGTTCACGAAAGCCAGGTCGTGCTTGACCAACCTCATCTCCTTCTACGACTGGGTGACCAGACTGGTAGATGAGGGAGAGGCTGTTGATGTAGTCTACCTAGACTTCAGCAAAGCCTTTGACATGGTCTCTCACAGGCTTCTTCTGGGGAAACTGGCTGCCCATGGCTGGACAGGTACACACTCCTTTGGGTAAGAAACTGGCTAGACGGGCCGTGCTGAACGGGTGGTGGTTAATGGAGTGAAGTCCAGTTGGCAACCTGTTTCAAGTGGTGTCCCCCAGGGGTCGGTGCTGAGGCCCATCTTGTTTAATATCTTTATTGATGACCTAGACGAGGGGATTGAGTGTACCCTTAGTAAGTTTGCAGATGACACCAAGTTGGGAGGTGGTGTGGATCTGCCTGAGGGTAGGGAGGCCCTTCAGAGGGACTTACATAAGCTGGATCGCTGGGCTGAGGTGAATGGAACGAGGTTCAACAAGGCCAGGTGCTGGGTCCTGCATTTTGGCCACAACAACCCCAGGCGACGCTGCAGGCTTGGGGCAGAGTGGCTGGATGATTGTGAAGAGGAAAGGGACCTGGGGGTGTTGGTTGATGCTCGGCTGAACAGTGTGCCCAGGTGGCCAAAAGGGCCAATGGAATCCTGGCCTGCATTAGAAATAGTGTGGCCAGCAGGAGCAGGGAGGTGATCATCCCCTGTACTCAGCACTGGTGAGGCCGCACCTCGAGTACTGTGCTCAGTTTTGGGCCCCTCACTACAGGAAAGACATTGAGGCTCTGGAGCGTGTCCAGAGAAGGGCAACGAAAATGGTGAGGGGTCTGGAGCACAAGTCCTATGAGGAGTGGCTGAGGGAGCTGGGATTGTTCAGTCTGGAGAAGAGGAGGCTCAGGGGAGACCTCACTGCTCTCTACAACTTCCTGAAGGGAGGCTGTGGTGAGGAGGGGTTTGGCCTCTTCTCCCAGGCAACAAACAGGACCCGGGGAAATGGCCCAAGTTGTACCAGAAGAGGTTTCGGTTAGACTTAAGGAAGAACTTCTTCTCTCAGAGGGTGGTCAGGCACTGGAATGGCTGCACAGGGAGGTGGTGGAGTCGCCGTGCCTGGCAGTGTTCAAGAGGCGCCTGGATGAGGAGCTGCAAGATCTGCTTTAGTGCTTGTGGTAGCAGTGGGAGTGTGAAAACAGACGGACTAGATGATCTTATAGGTCGTTTCCAACCTTGTGATTCTTTGATTCTATGATTGATGTGAATCTCTGTATCTGCAGAAGCTCAGATCATCAGCAGCACAGGCATTCTTGTTCCTGCAAGAGCTGACAGCATTATTCTAAAATATCCCTTTCACAGGTAAGTGAATGAAATAATTGAAAGAAGAACTGATCGCACAAGACTCCTCATTAACCCATTTTTCACCAACCCATCTGTTACCAGCCAGCCTGGTCAATTCACTGTAACAAACCGCCTCGTTCCTCTTAGCACAAATTATGAGAAGTGTGAACATTTGACAGAAGACAACAGAAAACCAACCTTCCTTGCACAACAGCTCCTGCTTGCTTAGCAAACCTGTTGGCCGCACAGGCCGTTCAGCAGCTCGTTCGCTCCATCTTTTGGTAGAAGGAAGGACTGCAACGCTCTCGGGTCCCACCGAGAAGCGCGGAAGCCACACCTCCGTGCTCCGACTTACTTGAGCTTCACCCATCAAAGAGCAGCTTCCACGCCTAAGCACAACAGCTTTTCAGGTCGGAGTCTGCTCCTCATTTTAAGAGCTCAGCAATAAGGCAAAACAAAGACAGAGGACTGCCCAGAGAAAACACAGAAGGGAACGGCATAAAATAGCATCTGCAGACGAGGCAAACGACCAGGGGAGAAGTCCTGTTTCAGCCCTGGAACTTCGAGGTCAAGACTCGGAATCCTGCACTCAATTCTCATTCTCCAGCCCCTGCCTCAGGTGGGCTGAACAGAATTCCTCTAGTTCTGCCACAGCCTCCACCACCCCATCTGCCACTTTGAGCCATGGAAGTGTTTCCAGCCCTCTCGTATTGCTGCCTTACACTCATCAACCCTCACAGCTCAGAACATTTCTTTCCCCAGGCCTGGGAACGTGTTCAGCTATTGCCATCAGGCTGCAGACCCCTCTGCCTTAAAACAAGGCAAAACAGCCCGAGGCAGCAGGGTGCTTTTTCCTCCTTTACTTTTGCAGCTCGGCATCCCTTCTTGCCTTCCCACCCACCTTTAGGAGACGGCTGCAGAAAAGCTGCACTTCTCAACGTCAGAGGAAGCAGAAAATACGCTCTCTATAGAGCACAGCATCACCCACTCAGACAAGCACCTGCAGCTGTCCAAACCACGCTGCGTGCAGGCAGCAGGGTGTCATGCACAAGAAGGTGTGCACAACAGGATGAGCGAGAGCATCCACTCCTGGAAGGAGCAGAGGGGTGGCAAGAGCACAGCTGGAATGAGCACAGAGCCCAGCGAGCAAACGCTGGCTGAGAAGTTACTTCTTCATGGCTTCCTAACCACTCTCCTTCCTGCCTTATTCCCTCTGTGCTCCTTTTAAGAAAAGGTGACTTGCCTTTCTGACACTACAGAACAACATCCTGACAGCTGCTCACAGCAGTGTCAGCAACTCCTCCCTTTTCACGTCAGCACAGCAGTGACTGTCATCAGAGATCCTGGATGTGGTCCGGTTCAACCCAGACACACTTCTTCATCCAAGGACCAACTGACTGCATGCCGGCCAGAAACACGTCAGCTACCTAACAGGCAGTGGAGCAAAAAGCACTTCACAGGCTCTTGTTACTAGGAAGGAAGACAGATTCCAGGTCCAGAACTCTGCCTTTACAAAGACAGACCTGCACTGAGGTAAGACATCTGCTGGATGGGAGAGGGCAGGCATGTAGCCAAAGAAGCAGCGGATGCACTGATGAAAAGACTTCCAGAATCCTGGAAACGAGACCAGGAAACAAGGCAAACTTCACAAAGATTGAAGCAACAACGGCTTACAAAGGGTATTAAAGCAGAAGGAGAAAGAAAACAACCACCACCTTTTGCTACCAACAGTCTTTTCACCTCTGATGACTATCAACCTGCCTCTTCAATCAACAAATACCATAAGAGAACAACACTTGCCTACTTCATGCAATCTACAGAGATGAATTCAGCCCCTGAAGCCACACTCAGTGCTAAGTAATTCCTCTTTGCTCACTACCATACAGCAAGCACAAGTACAAAGGCAGTTCAGCCCTTCTCCAAGCAGCCGTAATACAGCACTCGTCCTCCCTTGGTTAATTAAATATATCTCTATTAGAAAGCTAGGAGGAAGCTGCTAGGGAAGAGAGGCAATGCTGGTATCCATACCCAGCTTCTCCAAGATATATGGACCAAGAGTCACTGCTTTGGAAAGAAAGAAGCCTGGGAGAAACCAAGTGCTTACCTGGGAGCGATACTTTTCACACTGAACGGCCAAGCCATCAAACCAAAGCTCACATGAAACATTTCAGGCTGACAAATTGAGGACTGAATCTCATATTCTTTCCCACTCTGCCTTTGTCAAGCACAGGGAAAGGGAAATTGTGCAAAACAAGGGCAGGCTATCCAAAGCATACAGAAAGCATCAGGATGATAAAGCACTCGTGCACAGAATCAAACCAAAGCTAATGGCCACGAGCTGGTATTCAACTGACTTTCGTTTCTCTTTCCCTTCAGTTTCTCCACCTTGCCTGCTCGGCTAATAAAACTGCAGTCGTAAGTGCAAAGCAAAGGCACAACTTAATGCTACATCAGTTATTATGACTGCATTGTGACACAGCGGTGTTCAACAGATCCCAGAAAGCTGTCCGGATGCCTCAGAAGCAATTAAGGTTTGATTGATATAACTCACTGCAGCACGGCATGAGAAATGTTCAGAGACATTTGGATGATCCTATTAGACAGAAGAGATGACTGCACAGAGATCACTTAAAATAAAGTGTCACGTCATTTCTGCAACTGTTATACACTGTTCCAGTCCTACTGTGCTAACAGTTATGTCACTGCTTTACAAAGTAAACTAATGACATAAATGAACTCTGACTAACAGGTGGCACTGCAGCGCCGAAAAAGTGAACTGAGGCCGTACATTTCTTTTCTACCACGACTTGTGTGGGTCTGGTGAGTTCGTGTCACAGCTGCAAAACTGAACAAGACCTGGTAGTCTCGGCTGGGGAGCACCCCGTGATTCTGGAAGAAACAGTCAGAGACCTGCTACTCCAACTGGACTGCCACAAGTCCATGGGGCCAGATGAGATCCACCCGAGAGTGCTGAGGGAACTGGCGGAGCTGACAGCCGAGCCGTTTTCCATCATCTATCAGCGCTCCTTGTTGACGGGTGAGGCCCCAGAAGACTGGAGGCTTGCCAGTGTGACTCCCATTTACAAGAAAGGTGGTAAGGAAGATCCGGGGAACTACAGGCCTGTTAGCCTGACCTCGGTGCAGTGAAGGTTACGGAGCAGACTGTCTTGAGGGAGATCATGCAGCATGTGCGGGACGACCGGGGGATCAGGCCTAGCCAGCATGGGTTCATGAAGGGCAGGTCCTGTTTGACCAACCTGATCTCCTTCTATGACCTGGTGACCCGCCTGGTGGATGAGGGAAAGGCTGTTGATGTGGTCTACCTCGACTTCAGCAAGGCCTTTGACACTGTCTCCCACAGCATTCTCCTGCAGAAGCTGGCAGCCCGAGGCCTGGATGGGTACACTCTGGGCTGGGTAAGGAGCTGGCTGGAGGGCCGGGCCCAGAGAGTGGTGGTGATTGGAGCTAAATGCAGCTGGCGACCGGTCACGAGTGGTGATCCCCAGGGGTCGGTGCTGGGGCCTGTTCTTTTCAATATCTTTATTGATGACCTGGATGAGGGCATCGAGTGCACCCTCCGTAAATTCACAGATGACACCAAGCTGGCTGGAAGTGTGGATCTGCCTGGGGGTAGCGAGGCCCTACAGAGGGATCTGGACAGACTGGAGAGCTGGGCTGAGGTTCAACAAGACCAAATGCTGGGTCCTGCGCTTTGGCCCCAACAACCCCAGGCAACACTACAGGCTTGGGGCAGAGTGGCTGGGGAACTGCGTAGAGGAAATGGACCTGGGGGCGTTGATTGATGCTGGGCTGAACATGAGCTGGCAGTGTGCCCAGGTGGCCAAGAAGGCCAATGGTATCCTGGCCTGCATCAGAACGGTGTTGCCAGCAGGAGCAGAGAGGTGATTGCTCCCCTGCACTCAGCTCTGGTGAGGCCGCACCTCGAGTGCTGTGTCCAGTTCTGGGCCCCTCACTGTCACTGCAAGAAAGGCATTGAGGCCCTGGAGCAGGTTCAGAGGAGGGCAACAAAGCTGGTGAGGGGTGTGGAGCACAGGCCATAAGAGGAAAGGCTGAAGGAGCTGGGAATGTTCAGCCTGGAGAAGAGGAGGCTCAGGGGAGACCTCATTGCTCTCTATAACTTCCTGAAGGGAGGTTGTAGCGAGCTGGGGGTCGGCCTCTTCTCTCATGGCACTGGTGACAGGAGCAGAGGGAATGGTCTCAAGCTACGGCAGGGGAGATTCAAGCTGGACAGTAGGAAGTATTACTTTCCAGAAAGGGTGGTCAGGCACTGGAACGGACTGCCCAGGGAGGTGGTGGAGTCACCGACCCTGGGGGTGTCCAAGGAAAGGCTGGATGTGGTGTTGAGGGACATGGTTTAGTGGGAGCTATTGGTAATAAGTGAACGGTTGGACTGGATGATCTTTTAGGTCTTTTCCAACCTTGGTGATTCTATGATTCTAAAACATAAGGACAAAGGCACCACCAACAGCACCAGGGGTTGCTGGCAGTTGTTTTGGTGCTGTTTGTCTGGTGGTGTGTACCTGTTTCTCAGTGCTTACTGAGTGATACTTAGCCCCGTATGCCACACACAGCAAGAGAATGTATTCCTTTTTCAAAGGAAGGTATTCCTCACAGGTTTCTTCTGCTAAATATTTTTCACCTGCTTTAATTTTGGTCCCAGTCTGAAGTTTCTGATCTCCACCCCAGACCACGTCATCCGTAGGGAATCGGCACTCTCGCAGACTGCCTGAAATTGACAGTGCTGCTTAACAAACTTGCCAATGGAATAATACAATCACTCACTAGCTGTGGACCCAGTGACAAGCATGTCTCTAACTACCACACCTGGCATCTCATTGGCAGCTGCTTGATTTGTTGCTCACCTGCTTAGGGCTGCAAGCAAAGCTCCAGGGCATCTCAGTGCTGGTGCAAAAAGCACTTCTTGTTTTGCAGGGTCACAGCTTTATCTGAGCATGGAATTGTTTTCCTCCCGCTTTACATGAGGACAAGAAAAGTTGGTCATGTTCCAAGCACAAAGGCAGTGTCCAATGGCATCAATGCTTTCAATAGACAAGTTCCAAGAAATATTTGTCCTCATTATTTGAATGCTTTGTAAAAGGCAGCTGCTAACAACAGCACAGAAAAGCAGAAGTTCTATTGCTAGAGCCACAGATCTCAAAAATCCCAGGCTCCTTGTCTCTGGCACACAAAGGCAATCGCCCAAGGACAAAGCTAAGTTGCTGTTATCACAATTATTGCTGGAAAAAACAAAACACAATTACTAACCAGCTCCAGGAAGCACAGTAAAGGAATCAAATCACTTCTGATAATCAGTACAAGGGAGGGAATTAAAGTACAGCACAGCATCCCTTCTTGTCTCAGGTAGCCTGCAGTAACTCAGTTTAAGGGCAATGTCAATAATTATAGGAGTTGAAGAAACCTTAGTCACAGTAGTACAGGAATTCTGCCTGTAAAATCACTGGCAAAGGTGAGAACGCCACCAGGAAATGGAGCTGAAGCAGAAACTATCACAAACAAACTAACAGAACCAGCTCCACCTGATGTCTGAGCAGCATAAGCATTTTGCTCACATTTACCTTCCAAGCAGCATTCCAGGGGAAATCCAGCTCCTGTAATCCACTGAACGATGCTCAGAAAGGCACCATTACAGCAGCTCTGCTCTAGACTTATTTCTCCATTCCAGCAGTTGCAGTGTTACCGGTGGCAATAGCAGTGCTCTCCATACATCAGATCTTGTGTCACGACCTCTTTACTTTTGCAGGCTGAATTCCGTGCCAGCAGTGAACTCTCAAGAGACAAAACCACGTACATCTCAGCTGCAGCATTTCTCCACCCAATTCACAGCTGCACGAGGGCAAAAGAAGCCCACACAACCACTCAGAACCCTTCACAACTTCTTCACGTTCCCAGGAAACTGGTTGTAGACGGCATCATTCAACTCAGTGACAGAATCCAGTGGCTTTTGGAAGAGTGCATTTGCTCAACGCATCCTGGCTTTGATCAGGTCTTTTTCAGAATCCACTTCAGCAACAAATGTGTAAAACTCACAAACTCACATTGATGTCAATATTAGGAAACATTTTTACATCAACTACTCCTTGTTTTTGATTTGCTGTGTGCACTCTTGCCTCAAGATCTTCCCCATCTTGAACACACACACACACACACACACACACACTTAAGCCCAGAATCACTGCAGCAGAGTGCAATGAAACAGATCTGTACCGTGTTCCTAATTGCTATAGACACAGACTTTGCTCAAATAATCATAGAAGGCTTTGGCTGGAAGGGACCTGGGAGGACCAGAGGAAGACAGTGAAAGGTCTGGAGCACAGGCCTTAAGAGGAGCAGCTGAGGGAACTGGGATGGCCAGTCTGGAGAAGACAAGGCTCAGCACAGACCTCATCACTCTCTACAACTCCCCGAAAGGAGGTTGTGGTGAGCTGGGGGTCAGCCTCTTCTCCCATGTAACGAGAGACAGGATGAGAGGGAATGGCCTCACGCTGCATGGGGGGAGATTCAGGCTGGAGATCAGGAAAAATTTCTTGTCAGGAAGAGTGGTCAGGCACTGGAACAGGCTGCCCAGGGAGGTGGTGGAGTCACCATCCCCACAGGTGTTCCAGAAACACCTGGATGCTGTACTAAGGCACGTGGCTTAGTGGGAATTTTGGTGGCAGGAGGACAGTTGGAATGGATAATCTTGGAGGTCTTTTCCAGCTCTGGTGATTCTATGGAGTGATTCCAAGGACAAATGAGCAATCTACTCCCAGAAGGCATTTAGCAGAACCCCTGCTTACAGAGGTCCATTAGCAAATAGTTATGTACGCAGCAGCAAAACCTGGGTTGCACCAGCACTTACAGCTTGCTCTGTACCAACATAAACATTTGCTCAGCTTGTGATGTTCTCACACATCCGTACTCGTTTGGCATCCATGCTTACGTTCATCTGGGTGATGCTTCTCTGGCAGTCATCGCACACTGCCATAACCTGCACAAACACAAGAACTCGGAATGACAGCACGTGGCACAGAAACTGATTGAAGTTTTGATATTTGGAAACATCTTTTCCTGTTGAAGGTCACGTGATTTACCGATAACTGGAATCTGGCATCAAAACATGCCTTATTAATTGCAGGGTCAAACATTAACAACAGTTGGATGTCCTGACCTGCTCAAAGTGGACGTGAATCGCTCCAACTTACATTTCTATTTGTTTTCTCTTTAGGGCTCTAAAGCTCATTTAACTTCCTTCACGAAGCTTGTTGGCCATACAGGGATGGCTCCAGCTGATATTTCATGATCGACATGCAATCGCTCTTGCCTCTCGTTTCTAGTAATAAAGAAACTTTATGCTACCACTGAAGAAAAACAGAGCACTGCTATCTGTGTTATTCTAACTGATGAAGCTGAGCATTGAGCAAACCTCTCACCTTTGTAAGGCAATAACTGCACTCAGACTGCAAACTTCTCACTCACTTTTAGGCTAACGTTCTAGTTCTCTTGGATGACACAGTTGTGAACTGGTTATGCCTGTACTCTGGCTGCTTGATACCCACTCGTTCCACAGTACAACCCTCTAACAAAAAATTAAGCTTGATATTCGGTACAAATGAAGAACTGTTAAATCGATGGCAGGATTTTAAGACAGCAGACAAAGAACAAAATTTATCTCTGCTGAATTTCATGCCGTTGACTATTGCCCAGTGCATTAAGATACACTCCCAGTTTAGTATCATCAATAACTGCCTCCTAAAAACACTGAACAGAATTGGTCTTCAAACAACAAGACTTCACCAAAACCCCAGCACTGCCCCGATCTTAGTCCTCAATCTCCACCAGAGCCACCAGATCAAAACATGCTGAAATGCCCTGTAACAGAGACATCTGACAGCAGGGGCTGAGGGGGAGAACACATCAGATCCACAGGAACACCCACACTTTCCACAGTGAATACACAGTCAGCCTCAAATGGGAAGGCTTACAGCAGGAGTGAGCTGGATGTGTCAAACAGGACTGCAACACACCGCTGTCTGTATCTCCAGGGCAGAAATCAAGAAAAACAGCCTTGGCCAGCAAAGGAGAAAGACAGGCAGTCCGTAGCAAAGTACACTTTGTGAGTGCCTGACCTTCTGGCTTGCCTGGGCCATACTGAGCAGACAGCAAGTGCCATGGGCCGCATACAAAATATGCACTAACCTTACATACATTAAGTAACAGAACTCATTTTCATGTGCTTTTCATTAGAACACAATAAACAGGGAGCAACAGAGACAAAACTACTGGGATGTTCCACCTTGTTCTTGTGAAACTAAAGCACCAGGCTGGCTCACCGGCAGGGGCTGCCATTCCTCGGGGAGTTTATGAAATGCACAGCTTTGATGACAACCTGATTAACATTATCAAAGCTGTTGCACACAGACTGTCTCGATGTCTGATGCCGTGACATCAAACATGAGTTGCCAGGGGTAGCTGCATCACCTCCTATTCATTTCATATATCCATATACATGTATATTTATTTTTTTTCCAGGAGATTTAGTAGTGCCTTTCCATGGCACCAGAGAAGCCACGTCTTCAGCAACATTATATTCGTTATCAGTACCTCTAATGAAAATGACACCTGCAGTGTCAGTACTTTCATCTGTCGCCAAAACCTAAAATTTGAATAGCACCTCTACTTCCCATGTTTTGCTTGAGAGACTGCCCTGTTTCTTCAGTCCACCTGCCCACAGCCTGGTGAGACAAGCTGATTTTAGACACAGCCATTTCTTCCATCAGGACACAGTGCACCTGCTGAGCTGTGCATACACTGCTTAACAAACTCACCGTTGGGAAACGGTTTTAACTTCTCTGCAATCAGATGTGCCACCACATAAGCAGCTTCTACAAGCGAGTCCATTTGAGTTTGAACTTTTTAGAATACTTTGTTGAGGTGACAGACATTCTTTCAGACCCACTACTTCATCCTTCCAAAACATCCCTTGATATGCATCTAACTGGGAAGCGTCTCTGCATACATCTCTCCAAATCGTAACCTCTGAAGACTGACACAATTTCCAAGCAAACAATGTACGTGGACGGGCCTGCTTTACTGCATGGGCAGAGCTGGCTGCTTCCAAGCACATTCAGCTAGCTGCCTAGAGAAGCACCCGTGCAGGACACAGCAGAGCTCTCACGGGCAGTGACAGACATTGATTGATGCAGGGACGGAAGATACCCAAAGACTCAAGAGCTTCCCTTACACAAAGGAGCACCACGCTCCCTGCACACAAACCAGACCCTGCCAGGCTTCCACCCTTTTCCTCTCCCCAGATCACGCCTCCTCCACCCTGCCCCAGACAGCTGGGCTCATTACACTAGCAGGAGAAGTGCTCTTTGAGGCACTCCCTTTATAAAACTGTACTCCCAAAAACCCATCTGCTACCACTGGCAAGACACGACTGACACCGCAAACTCAAGGGTCCAGAAGTGAAGCCACAGGTCAGTTCTCCTGTGGAAACTGCACTTGCTCCCTCCTCGCTCCTCCTTGTCAGGCCTTATCAGCACGCCGTGCCATAACCTTCAGCTGCTGACCAACACATTCCTCCCTGTGCCCCGGTGCAGCGCTCTGCTGACCCACCGCATCTCTACATTGAGTCCGGCCAGGTTGACCTTTTCATCAAAGCAGAGAAATCTGCACACAGCAGATGCTCACGAGTGGCCGCAAGGCGCTCTCTCACTGCTAGGACATGGCTGGGCCTCGGCTGGCTCCCAGCACACCAGCAAATCTCTTTGGAGCAGCATTAATGCACTCTCGCACACTCCTTCCACATCCAACGAGGAGCCAGGAGGGAGTGAGAGTCTGAAATACTCCTGCACTACAAGAAGGTTTTGGTAAAACCCCAAAGTCTCCTCCCAAGCTCTGAGACGTTCTTCCCTTATTGAAGCTCTCTCTCTAAACTGTATCATGAAGAAAACACAGTTCCTGATTACTAGCAAACGACAACAGCTCAAACCTTACCTGCCTTTAAGGACCCCTCTCTCTTCCTTCCTTCTGCACACAGCTTTAAGTATTTCTGTCTCCCTAAGCAGGTTACAGTGTAATACATCTGTCCTCCTGCCTGATTTCCTTTCCACTCTCAGCTCAGCAAGATTGCATAAAACTTCTCTGCAACCAAGTCATGCTGAATACAGCATCTGTGAAGCAAGAACTTACCTAGTAAAGAAACACAGAGCAGAGGTGCGTCAGGTGTTTGCCTGCGACAACAAGAAGTCACAGAACAAAAGAGCTGTTCATGTCTTCCCCACAAGTACAGAGCAAAGCCAACTGTCCCACCTCAGCTGCAGACATCCATCCAGTTCCATGAACGAAGCTCACGAGGGCTGCACAAAGCCATAACACCCCGACAGAAGGGCTCACTCCTCCTCCCAGATCGCAGCCAGCTAGTGCATGAGCCACAGCTCAGCCCACAAAGAACAGAGCACAAGCATCTCCTTATGGAAGTGATCCAAAGCACGACAGGGATAAGCACTTCTCATCGCTGGTTTGTTTAGATCCCCCAGCTGGCAAAGCTTTGGAGGTGTCCTGCACTTAGCTTCCATGGCCCAGCCCTACATCAGGGGAGGAGAGCTTCAAACTCCATTCTAGGCTTACACTGAAAATAAACTGCTCTTCAAAGCACTATCAGAATGCAAACGAGTTGCCTAATTTGTGCCAAACAAAGCCACTGCCCCTCAGCAGATGTGCTGATACAGTGCTCTGCCTCAGAAAGTCTCAGATCCCTTCTCTTGGTCTGATCTTTACAACGACACCAATTAAGTCACACAGAAGCACGAGGTTCCAACACCAACAAATAGGAAACCATACACAGGGTTTCACAGTTCAGACTGAAGTGCTCTCCAGAAGCAGCAAATCAGGGCAGGCTCAAGGTGTCTCCTGATTAACAAAGGCCTGCATACATGTTAGCAAGTCAGCACCCTCTATGAGTGCTAAACCACAAGAAGCTTTCCAGCTTACATCTTATTAGCTTTCATGCCACCGATAAGGCATTAAACTAGGAGTTAAAGCCTTACCTGCTCCTCCTCACAGAAAACTCCTGCACACACCCCTACTTCTTTATGGGCCAAATACTTACAGTACTAGAAAACACACAAAATAAACACGCTCCCTAATACTGCCAATCACAGTTCCACCATCACACCTGATTCAATACCAGGTTTACTTGCAGCTGTTTGAACAGCATCCACCCCAACAACACATTAGGCAGAAGCAAACAAGACAGCTGATTGAGACAAATATCAGAACGACTTCAGAAGAGGCAGCACAATTCTCCCCACCACCTTCCAGCCAGGCAATGGAAATACCTGAAAAGCACACCTTCCTTTTCCTTCTACGGTTACACTTGGGTTTTTCTGAGACAATTCGTCAAGCATCAAATTCTCATTTAAATCTCCCTGGTGAGATCCCAAAGGGATGGGAAACGTGACAATGGCAGGAGTAAAGAAAGCATTTCCAACAGTACCAAACATCTCTAGCAGTACCACACCGAGACCACAAAGCACTTTGCCTGGGAGCTCTGTTTATCGCCATCGACTCCACAGTGCCACGGGAAGTGAAGATTTTCCTAGAGCTGCCTGAGGACCTGTGCAGTTTGCTATGTGATCACACTGAAGCCTTGGTGCTGGACGTGTCTCAGCACACTGGACATTTCCTGCTCCATCCAAACGGTGTGAAGGGGACGCTGGTTGTTACAGCGTGCTGCTCCATGCTCTGAAACTGCCACAGCCAGATCTCAGGCCAGCAGGAGCATCTGGTACCCTTAGCAAACAAAATTCTGCAACCTACGCTCTCACTTCATGGCATCTGAACATTGCCATCTTCAATAACTGAAAATAAAAATCAACACACAGGTTCACACCAAACACAAAAAGGAGCCAGCCAGATGAAAGATCTGTGTAAGAAAAGGCAGCATTGTTTTTATCCAAAAGCAAGAGATCCAACACACACAAACCCAGAAGGAAACGTTATTCAGCGTACAGAACATTCCACTTGGCAGAAAAGCAAGACATTGCATGGAGACAAATTTCCTCATGATCGCACTGATCATCTCAGACAGGAACAGAAAAGGAGTGAAGTCAATGATGTTTAACTCTGCCTTCTGCAACTTCAGCTTCCATGTGACTGCAGTTCACAGCTGTTGTTAGGCATTGCTCAAAAAACCCACTGCATTTCTGTTCAGATAAAAGCTCCAGAGTATTTCGGACAAGCAAATCAACGCTCTCATTACATGAGTGATGCTGAAGAAAGTAAACTTACACAGCCAGCTGGGACTTGGACACGTGCTACGTATTCCAGTAGCTTCCCTGCAAGTGTCACAACTGTCTGCTTAACGCTTTACACTTCAGGCCACTGATCACTCAGTGTTTCCTGCACTGCATCATGTCCTATTTTGGTAGCAATTACGTTGTGATTGGTCCTTGCTTCCATCTTAATTAAAACGTCAGCCACACAATGCCTTCATACGTGCACTCCCTATTGGGAAGAATGGGAGCTCCCCACATTAACTCTGGCCATCAGTTTATGTCAGGCAGCTGCACTGCAGACCTTCATCACCAAAGAGGCTGTTGGAAGAAAAGCTAAAATTTCTCAGAAAAGTACTCAGCTCTCTTTCTCTGCACAGACTAGCTTAGTCAGCAACCACTCATACTGTCACTACCAACGCCTCCAACAAACTCATGTGGAAACCTTTTTCCATGCAGACCTGTGCAAAAAAAATACGACCCTTAGCACCTGCAACCACACACAAGAATTATTCTGCCCTCGAGCATTTCACGTTCCTTTCTTCATGTACTGGGAGAGGAACTGGCTTCTGACAAAGTGGACCAGCTTGCTCTCCGTGCAGAACATGGTGATGGTGGTAGCTGCAAAGCACAGCGCCCCGATGCTGACGTGAATCAGCCTTGCCGTCCAACCCTTGTCGCAGCAGAAGAATGCCTGAAACAGAGGAAACAGGCCATTGAAGGAAAACCAGGCAGCACAAGGTAGGTCAGCTGCTGCACTACAACACGAGGTCCAGTGCCTCTGGAGACCATCCCAATAGATGTGCAAGTTACTTGTTAATCAATATATCAGGAAAACTCTGCTGATGCTGTCCACACAGGACTGCCATTTTGCCCCAACCTCCTCAGCTGCCTTTCAGAAAAAAGGCCGTTGCAAACCTCCCATGCCAAAAATAAAGCTCTCCTTTCTTGTTAAAGGCATCGTGGATTTTCCACCTGTCACATTTCTGCACTCCCCAACACCACCACCTCACGATAACTGGTCTGTGCCATTACCAGTCTGCAACCTCAATGCAAGCAAGAAGGGCACTTTCAGCCATTTCTGTTTCGGTGCTTTTTTTGCATGTTGATGTTTTTTCCTCTCCACTGCCTTTTTTTTTTCTTTTTTGCTACAGAATTTTTAATGACCATTTCTTTGTACTGTCACAACCAGTTATCAAGAACTAAGAACGTGGATTTATGGCAGACAGCAGAACTGATTCACTCAGTAGGTACGTGGTTCCCTGCCACCTGGAGAAGGCGTAGCAAGCAGGCACACGTCTGAAGATCAATGTAATTACATGTCCCTGTTCAATTTTCAGTAGATCTATACACAGCCTCGCAAGCCTGAAGGGAAATCTCCTGGGCTATGGCTATAAGCCTGTTCTGTTAACAGCATTTCTTTCCTTCTGGTAACAAAGCCATCTGACAAAGCCTCGCAGTGACAGGAAAATCTTGAGGCAGACTCTTACCTCTGAGTAAACAGTAATTCCTCCACTCAGGCCATAAGCCAGCAGTAACAACGGTGAGGGAAGCAAGCCTGTCAAAGGCCTGTAGGAGCTTTCCTTGAAGTAACCGTAGATGTAATGGATGCTGTGAGCAATGCGAATACCCATATTAAAGCAGTTGGCAAGGATAAAGCCAACGCTTCCGTGCCAGCGGGTCAAGAAATAAGAGCTGCACAGGAACAGGAAGGACAAGGCCAGCATAACAAAGTTGTACCTGGGAAGAAGAAACAACAGAAACCACGTATACAACACATACCGTTGCACTACTTAATTACTAAGCACATTTTTCAAAAGAAAAAAATCCATTAGCTTGCTGAAATGCAGGAGCGACAACTACTCTCATCTCATGACAGATGGCAAGGTTGAGAACAAAGCCAGAAAGAAAAGAAATCACTACAAGAATGAAAAATACATTGACCAGTTGGTCAACCAAGAACTACATTAAGCAAAGGAAATTCTGTCCTACAGCTCATCTGTGTACTCAGCTCAGAAAACCCAGTAGCAATAATGAGCAATATCAGAGACTGAGGATTTTCTCCTGCTCTGCCAGGTGTTCAAGAAAAATGACGCGCCATAAGATGACACTCAGTTCCTGCTCCAAGCAGTGGCTTGGAAGAGCAGCTCATACTTGAAAAGGGGGATGAAAGCAGCCACTGCACGTCTAAAAAGATTTTCTTTCTTTCTGTCAAAAGCAGATCTCATTTAATTGAGGACCTAAAAAAAAAAGCCTCCATAATTTGGAATGGCCTCATAGTAGACAAGTGCTGCAGAAGTGAAACAAGTCCGATGGCAGCCATCAGGCTGCAGTGCCAATACTCCAGAACAAACAGAGAACCAAGAGAACATCCAGGCTGGGAGAGATCTCAGCAAGTCATGCAGACCAACGCTCTCCTCAAGGCAGACAAAGCACTGAACTCACGTGCCTGACTCAGATCATTCCCAACGTCATCTACAGAAACTGCATCTGAGAAGTCCATTAATATCTGCAGCTGGTAATGACTTTTAAGTAACAGTCCACCTTGAAAACTGAAGTTCAATTCAAGCACACGTACACTAAATAAGACTCCACATCTAAATTCCTTTCCCAGTGTGCTGTCCACCAAAAGCTAAGCACCTTTTCAACTCACTTCTCTTTCCCCAAAGGTTTAAGCAGTTACTAAAGCTTCTACACTGAGGTCTGCACTCCAGCACCTAAATCAGCAGCTTGGGCTTCAGGGGGCAGGAACGCAGCCCTTCAAGTGACTGCACACAGAAACTGGCTGCTCAGGATCAAAAAGCATTTCCCAGCAAACAGCCAAGCAGAACAATTGCTCCCCATTCACATGCTGACCTCCATGCACATCACATACAGGTGGTTACAGAAACGCACAGGGGATACTCCTCACCTGTCTACCTCTTCTTTGCACATCGAAGCAAAGGTGAAACATTCTGTTACTCCATTGACAGCAAGAAGTAGGACATACAAGGAGTAGCACCGCAGAAGATCTGGACCTGAAACAAAACAGAGATCACAACATTACAAGGATAAGGAGATCACTGCTTCTTTGACAAAACCGCACTGCTTTTATACCCGGCGATAAAAGCTGTAACATCACTGCTGATAATGGCAACTTTTACCTGCCTCTGAGAAGCTTCTGCTCTGGACAGCTTGACAAGAACACAGACAGAAAAAACAAGGCCAAGCAAAACCAAAACCAGAAGACAAGAGAGGAGCAGCTGTTAACGTTACAGAGAAGATCTCCAGCACCAAAGTGATGATTGCATTCAATGGGATTCTCCACCGTACTGCAAACCAATTCTTTCACTGTACAGATCTTGTGAGAAAAGATCCAGCAGACATTGTCACGTGCTCACAGCAATCAAATACACGAGTGGAATACAAAAGGAAGAAGAAAAAACAACAGAGCTGCTCAACACATTCAACACCAGATTAAGGATTAGATGCACTAGATTACACAGCTAGATTAGATAGCTGGATTAAAACCAGACATTTAGATTTTGCAGCTCAAAGATACGTGTAGCTTTAAAGCTCATGAAAAGCCAGTTTCTTCATCCTTCCTTCCTTGTAAACCTCCTAATCTCGCTAACACTACTGCTCAGCAACATCCCAGCCTCTGCTATCATCCCGGCGGGCAACTTTGGGAGCTACAGTGCTGCCACAGCTGGAATATTCGAGGTGTAAGCATCGACAGGAGGACAAAGGAATTAAATCCTTTTCCCAGAACAAGGCCAGGGGACAACAGAGCAGAACGCAGCTCAGAACGCACACCAGGACTCGGGGCTTAAAGCTTCTTTTAACCTGAGCTGATTTTTCTCAGGCAGAAAGCTGACTGAGCCAAGATCTCAGCACAGAGCTGAGGAACAAAAACGGCAGCTCAAACTTCTTACCTGTCCCAGAACTGAGCATCGAACCTCCATAAATATCCAGGGCCAGCTGAGAAAAGGCATATCCAAAAACAGCAATGGTAAGGCCGATCAGAAGCACCAGCTTCAACAGCAGCTCTAACACATCTGCAGCCATAGCAACATCATCCTGGGGAGAAAACAAAAATAAAGCAACAACACCCAGCAGTCCATTACGCCAACCAGAATCAGCACAACTGCTGTTCTCACCAAGAAAAACGATTCCATGGGGAAAACGTCCACTGGCACTATGCAAGGCAGCATCAGAATTACGCTCTGCTATTGAAACACCCACACACATGGTCCTAGCTTCCAACTGTGCTCATGTATTCTTATTTTCTTCTGCGTGATAAGCAGAAATCTACACAAACATCAGCCATTCACAGCTCGGGTGCAGGCTTTAAGGAAAAGGGCAAACAGCAGCTGCACCTCTTAACAGCCAGCAAATAGCAAAGGAAAGCACAGCATTTGCCCAAGGCCACAGCCTGAAGCACCCAAAGGCTCACATCTTCACTGCTACACCCTGGACTACAAGTTCTGCCACAGCAGAAGGAGCAACTTGGGAGCTACCAGACGATGCAGCGTTACGCCATTGCACCCCTAACTCCTACTTTGCTGGCTTTTCACCTGCCTGCTTTTTGCTCCAGACCTGTTGGGCACGCTCTCCACTTCAAACTGCTTTCCATTTCAACAGTCCTGATGCTCCACAATTTAAACACACACACCACTCACATTCCTGAGACAATTCATCTCCAACACAAGGCAAGCATTTCACTGGAACTAAGACTGACAAACATACCTGCTTCTGATCCTTTACATTCTTCCCTCTTTCCAATACTTGCGCAAAAAAGACATAAAAGCTCTCTTCAATGGGCAAAAAGATGAACCTGGCCACCAGCGAACCCAGATTGGTCACGGTATCATACACACCTTTACAAACAAAAGACATCAAGAAAACGGGACCAAACAAAGGAAGAGAAGGAACTGTAGTGCATCAGGCACCGTACCTTCCTCTTCCAGTTTCTTAAAACAGAAACAAGGTGCACAGCAAAACACACACAACTGCAAAGTTCTGATCCAGTGCAAAATATTATTTAAATGCACGACCCTCAAATAAGTTGCTTTGGTTGTTGGTGCTTAGGTGTGGGCTGTTGTTTATTTTAATATCTGTTTATCCATCATTCTCTGAAATGCAGCTCATACCCCAGTGCCACTGAAATCCCCCCACATTGTCACGTTATTCTCAAACGGTTTCCAATATTTTCAGAAACAGACCACAAGGAGCAGCTAGAAAATCCTGTCGCTGCCCCACAGCATCACCACACTCACCCTGGTCGCCAAAATTGATCACATTCAGAAAAGTCATCACGTATCGCTCACCTGCAAGTTCAGAACACAGAAGTCAGGACAAACCCATCTGGTGACCAGCATTCACTTGCCCTTCCCCAACACGCCCGCACATCCAGCCTCACCCTCTGTCAAAATCTGCTTCAGGAAGGATTGCTTGAAGAAGCTCCAAGTCAGCCGCGCTTCCTTCCAGTTCAGGAATGTCTGCAAAATCCAGCAAACAACGTCACTCTCCCCTGGCTGACTTCTCCCTGGCGCACGATCACTATCGCTGCAGACGCACAACAGAACTGCATCAGCTTTCTGCAGCACACAGCACTCAGCAGGAACGAGAGAGGGGGAAAAGTCCTTTAGTGCACCCATAGACCTCTCAGAACCCTCACAGTCAAACTCATCTCTCAGTGCTCTTCAAAGCCTTCCTGCAAGTCTCACAAGCCAGAACTGCCTTTCTACTCTCAGTCTCTCCATCCCTCCCTCAGAACTTCTGCCTTTTTCCTCACCGTGCCTTTTCATTTCCTTCTTTGCCCCATTTCCTTTTCAGAGGACATCAGAGATCTGAGTATCTGTAGGATGCTGTGCACCACCACGTTCTGCTCGAGGAAAAGGTGAAGTACCAGCACTACAGGATGGCCCTGGATTCTCTCCTACCTTCTGCCTGGTACCTGCTCACTCCCTTTAACACTGCAAACCTTCCACCTCCAATTAACGGGTTGTGCAAAGCTACTGGAAGACAAGACAGCCAACAAGGCCCGAAACAGAGAGCTCCAGGTTTTCTGACAAGGATCTGAACACTCCAACTGTCAATGCAATTTTAGGCAACCATGTTTCCTAACAGCCGTACCTCATAACCTCAGAATCACTCCTTTCACTCCATCACCTGCAAGCAGCTGCCAAAAGTTCTCTCACCAAAGACTCGAGAAGGAACTGTGCGCCCCACCTTATCTTCCATCACGTTCGGTAACAGAGCTTTCATGCTTGGAATTGGAAAGGACTTCTTTGTTGCTTCAGGAGATCCCAAGAACTTTGCAAAGTAAACCACGTAGCACAGCACCAGAACACTGGTGTACAAAAGCTGAAAAGACGGGGAAGGAAGGAATTACAACAACGAACAGTAAAACAAAACCAACTTAGAATTGCAGAACCATGTGCGAGCTTTGCCGATTCAGTGGGAACTGAAGGCAGGAAGAAGTTCTTACTCCTGTCAAATTGTAATCAGGCTGAAGGCATTACTGCAACTCCCCTCCCCCCGCACAGAATGCTGTTGAGTGAAATTTCTTCAATCAGCAGATCAGCATCACAGTCCTGTGCCAACTCACCTCCTGTTCAGTATTTTTAGAAAGATCCCGCTGAGTCCAATTGAAACACAACTATTGGGTCAAAAAACAGCTGACACTTCCAAAACAGTTACAGCACATTCAGCATAGCAACCTTATGTGCAAAACCTGCCTTTCTGCATGCAACAAAGGTGCTTCTTGTACCTCCATTAAACTGACCGGGCTCAAAACACCAAGTCAGTAGCAGCTACCACCACAATTCCCAACGCTTAAATCCTACCCGCAAAGGAACCTTCTCTCACCTCCCCGCTGCTCTTCAGCAGGCTGCACGTCAAAGGCAGCAGCACGTAACTCTGCAGAGCGAGAATTTATGCGGAGAAAGAATACAGGAGGCTTACCTGAGCCAAGGAAAAAATGTAAAGGCCCCACTGCGGATAAAGGATGACCAGAATGGCCGTCAGGACGCATTTGGACACCACGGAAAGGCTTTCAGCAATTACCTTCAAGAAAGAGAAGACACAGAACGTTCCTTTGTGCCAGCTTAACCACCGACAAGAACACAAAGCACTTCAGTTCCACACACACAGCCCACACAGGAATACGAGGCATCCAAAGTCAGCGTGACCACCGCGGCTCTCCTGCTGCGTTGGCCACCTGAGACTGCAGCCTCTCTGCACATCCTCACGTCTCACGGTGCACAATTCCCCCATCGCACTGCCCCAGCCCTCGTGTGGGACACACACGGAACACATCAGGCTGACACAGCCCTGAGCCCAGCTGTTGCCCTTCACCATCTCATCCCGACATGGACAGCAGAACTGGGGAAGCCGTCTGTGCCTCCCTCCCATTAACACTCGTGATTACATATTTAATGATCATTAAGGACATAACCCGGGCAGGAATCCGTTCTTTACAGCATTTCTGTTCCACTAGGAAAAGATTTCTCTCGCTCGCTCTCTCTCACACACACACAGCCCTGTGCACGTAGCTTCCTTACCAACCTTAAGTCTTACAAACAAGTGAGCCTGGGCTAAAACCCAGAACGGTTCTCCTAGAAGCTCAACGACTGCAGAAAGGCCAAACGCCACAACAGCGGCCCCATAATGAGGAACCACAGACGGGTCAGGAACTTCAAGGAAGTGCAGCCAGACGAAGCCCAAGGAAACAGACCAAAAAGCACCAAGAGGGACTCTGAAACGCAACGTAACAACAGTCAGGGTTTCTCAGGCAGAAAAAAGAACAGGGGAAAACCCGATTACAATTTCACGAGCTGGTATACTTTCCTTATTGGGCAAGAGATCTGACGAATTCATTTCTATTGCTCCTGCAAGCTTTGCTTAAAACTGTACCTACAGATTGATATGTGCAGCTCCAGGCTTTGCTGTAAAGCTGTACCTACAGGCGAATAGGTGCAGCTCCAGGCTTTGCTGTAAAGCTGTACCTACAGGCGAATAGGTGCAGCTCCAGGCTTTGCTGTAAAGCTGTACCTACAGGTTGCCACGCGCAGCTCCAGGCTTTGCGTGAAGCCTGGATCCACAAGCGCGGATGCCACCGCTCCCAGCGCCGCGCCGAGCCTTCCAGCAACCACAGCGCAGGCAGCAGCAGAACACGCGCCCGCAGCCCAGCCGAGCGAGGCACGCGGTGCAGACCCGCGCCGCTTCTGCCGACGCCGCTTCGGGAGCCGCGGCCTCGGCCGGAGCGCGGCAGGTTTCGCGGCACCGCAGCGGGGCGAATCCGAGCCCCCGCTCTCGGACCCCGCGGCCGCCCGACGGCCGACTCGCGTTCGGCACGGCGCCGCTCTCGGGCGAAAACCGGCGACGCGAACGCCTTCCTCCCGCGAGCTCCCGGAGCGCAGCGAGAAGTGCCGAGCAGCCGAGGAGCTCTCACGTCAGCCACAGCAGGTTGACGGTCGCGGCCCAGCTCCGCTCCGCGCCGCCGCTCAAGCAGGCCCTGCGGAACGCCTCCCTGGCCAGGAAGACGGCCGTGGAATGGAGCAGAGTCAGCCTGCAGGGGACGGGAGGGGAAGCGCGCGGTCGGTCCCTCGCTCGCCGCCTCCGCGGGCGCCCGTCGGTAACCCGTCCCGCCGCGCGGAACCGAGCGCGGCCACGCGGGGCGGCTCATCGCCGGCGCCCGCGGCCGGAAGGCGGAACGGCGGTCACCTCACGCCGACGACGCCGAGCAGCTCCCCGGAGAGGCGGCGCAGCGTCAGGGCGTTCAGCCCGAAGGCGGCCGCCCGGAACAGCACCTGCGGAGGAAGCGGGGCGGGAAGCGCCGCCGGGGGGCCGGGCCGGCTGCCACGGGCGCCGCCGAGGAGGGCGAGCAGCGGGAGGGGACGGGGCTGCCGGGGCGGCCCGCACCTGCAGCAGGGCGCCGGAGGAGGCCAGACGGGCGGTCTGGCGCAGCGCGGCACGCGCGGCCATCGGCACCGAGCGGCACCTGCCGGAACGGCGCCGGCGCGCCACGATGCCGTCAGGCGGGGCGGGGATGCTCACTGCGCCCGCCCCGCCCCGCCCCGCCCCGCCTGCTGCGGAGGCCGCGGCTGCGCTTCGCTCGGCGCTCCTACGGCCGCTCCGCCCTTCTGTCTGACGGCGCCCGCTGGAAGCGCGGTCGGACGAAAAGCAAACGGTGCGGCCGGCAGGCGTGAATTCGGCTCCCTCGTGACGGAACGCCAGCGGCGGTGCCGCTCGGTCAGCGGCTACAGAACGCCGAGGATAACGGGTCTCCCGTCCCAGCAGGAGGCCTCACAACACGCTTGTAGCCCACAGTACTATAGCCGTACTGGTCACTACGCTCAAAAACTAATTCTTGCTTGCAAAACTGCAAGCATCGCATAATCCAGCGACTGTCCTTCCGCCTGGTATTTCTACTTTTCACGCCAGCTATTTCGAAGGACAAGTTACAAAATACAAACACGCTGTGCTCTACTTTTCCGATCACTTCCCCCTTTTTGAGATCTAACGCAGAAACAACATCCCATTCCCACAGTTCCTCCCTTCTTTCCCCCTTTTCTTCTTTATGCATGCTTGATTATTGCAGTTTGTTTCTATGGTGCCATTTCATAGACATCTTCCTCTTCTTCCCTTTCCTCATTCCCCATCTCCTCTAACACCACCATTTTATCTGAATATGGTGGTGGCTCCGCTGGTGTTTGCTTCAACTGTGCTGCCTCAATCGATTGCTGTCCCAGTCCCCTCATACAGGGGATAACACAGCATGCGATGGCCATCAGGGCTCCTGCTACACAGTCAAAGAGGTAAATGTGGACACAGTCATCCGTTTCCATTTGCCAAACCATGACTGCAACCATCCTGGGTTAGAAGTATTCATTCCTGAATTCTCTGTGGAGAAATCAGTCAGCCACCTCGCCCTAGGAAACCTCACGGCTGGGCCTCCCACCGCATCCTCACGCACCTCTCCCTCAAGTCCCAGAGCCTCAAACCCATTACATAGGGCACCGGTGGAGCCGAGGTAGGTCGGGATGGGGGCTGCCGCGATGCCCAGCTGGGACCAGCTTCCACTCCTCCCCTTCCCTTAGCACGTACCAAACCCGTGTGTCATTTCTGCGTTCCACAAGACACCGCTCAGGGAAGGCACAGGGGTTGCCAGAGCAGCAGTGCATCAGCAAGTCAAGGGGATGCAGGGAGCGGCACCTGGCGAAGCGGGGGATGCCAAAGCGGCACCTCGGAAGCCTCGGGAACCCAGAGCGACCAGGGCCTGCAGCCCCCCGACCCCAGGCTAGGACTTGCCTTCTCACAGCGCAGCAGGGCAGGCTGTGGGCACTGCCGGGCACGGATCCCAAGGAGAACGCAGCCACGTCAGGAAGCGGGGCCGGACGTTCTGAGGGCTGCAGCGGGCGCAGCAGAGCGGAGCGGGACAGTCCTTTCCTGGGCAGCGCTGGGCCCGATGCGCCCCAGGGTGCGGTCGGCCCTTTGGGCTGTCGGGGCACGCTGCTGGCTCACGTGCCACTTGCCCTTAAGCAGCACCCCGGAGCCCTTTCCGTGGGGCTGCTCTCCAGCCTCTCCTCCCGCAGTGTGAGCACAGAGCCAGGGCTGTCCCGTCCCGGCGGCAGAATCCACCACTTGCTCTTGGTAACTTCATGGCCTCGGCGACTGCCCAGCCCTCCTATTTGTCAACATCTCCCTGCAGCTCCTCCCAGAGTAGTGTTGTTTGCAGAGGTTTGTGCAATGAGATTTAATCAAACCACCCGGCAATCACACTTTCTAGTGTGCATAAATCCCAAGAAACACTGACAGGCATACCAGCATCACAATACTAAAACAAATCCAAGGATCTTTGCTCCCCTGAATTCTTACTTCCGTCTCTCGCTCCTGCAATGCAGACGCTGCTGCCAGATGGAAATACACACGAAGCCTAGGGGCTGTTACAGGGCTATTAAAGGCTGTGAGCAAGTACGAAAAAGCTCTCTGTCCTGCACAAGCAACAGAGCCCGTGCCTAAGTTGCCACAAGCTGTGCCGGTTCTGTGCCCTCCCAGCTCCTGGTGCCCCCTCAGCCCCTCCCCAGCAGGACACCACGATGAGCCGAGAAGCTGCATCGCCCACAGCTCAGTGCAGCACTGCTCAGCAACAGCTAGAGACACTGCCGTGTTATCAACACTCTCTGTTTTTCTCCTAAAGCCAGAAGAGAGCACCAGGTGCCAAGAAGGAAAACTCAACTCGGTCCCAGTGGAAACGGTGACACGCTTTAATTTTACTGGGGGGGATGCGGGGCTGAAGGGCCCTGGGAAGGACTCCCAGATCCCAGCGCCGCAGCGGGAGCAAACGCACACAGTGCAGTCGAGGCCTCCTTCCAGACCTAAAGTGCCCAGGGACAGCGATGGCTGCGGGGCTGTGGGCAAGCCCAGGGCAAGGAGAGGGGTTCTGGGAGGAGCCGGGCAGAACGGGGTGACATCACCGCCACCTCACAATGGGCCTCGTCCCCCTGAAGGCAGAGCTGGAACAGCAGGCGCATTTGCCGCTGTTCCCTCTTGTGCTTCAAGATGGAGCAGAGACCCCCGAGCCAACCCCGAGAGGCATGGCCAGAGATACCGAGGGCACCCCGCACCGCCGTGGCCCAGCAGGGGCCCTACGAGGTGTGCGAGGTGCAGCCCCTGCGGGGGCCGTCGGGCTCAGCTGAGGATCTCACTCCCTCCGTCGTGCCACCGCAGGAGGAGGATCCCCTGAGCTGCATCCGCGCCTGCTGCACGCGCAGACCCCAGGTAGCGGGCACTCTGTGCTTCCCCGGCTGCCCCTGCCCGGCCGTGCCCCGAGGCTGCCGGGCTCCCCTGATGCCGGCACCTGTAACTCCCCTCCCTGTCTCAGGCACAGGCACAGAAGCTCAGCTTCCTGGCCTGCGTCCGCACCGCCTGCACTGCCGCCCTCAAGGACAGCGAGGCTCACGAGCACCTGAGTGCCTGCGCCTCGGAGGTGGCGCAGTGCATTGAGGTAAGGGCAGCACCGCAGGGCCGGGCGCTGGGCACAGCCGCCGCTTCCCACTGCGGGGTCGCTGGGGAGCCCCGGGAGCCGGGATGGGCTGCCCGGGCTGCGCACACCAAGCAGGGCAGCTGCACCGCCCCATCCCATCCCATCCCATCCCATCCCATCCCATCCCATCCCATCCCATCCCATCCCATCCCATCCCATCCCGCTCTGCCCTCAGGCGCTGCTGCAGGAGGAGCCCGCCGAGTGCCTGGACGTGGAGCTGCGGCAGCAGGCCATGAGCGCCATCGCCGCCATGAGGTACCGCCCCAGCCCAGCTTTGGCCAACGTGGTGGCACTGGTCCTGGCCAGGGGCCCTGAGCACAGCATCACGCCTCTGCCCTCTCGCCCCTTGCAGCAGAGCATGGCTGCTCCCAGAGGAGAAGCACGGTCTCCTGCACACCTGCATCAGCAGCGTCCTCCACCTGCCTGGCCATGAGGACGACACGGACTGGGACGCCGCATCCTGCATGGAGGTGCGCACGAGCTGAGCCCTGGCAATGCTTCCTGGGCACCACCACCCGGGCTGCCCCTCTGCTGCCAGCAGGACGCAGCAGGACGGCCACCCTGACCCCTGTCCTCCTTGCAGACCATGGAAGCCCTGCACCGCCTGCTGCAGGAGCTGGTGGGCAGCGCCGGCACCACTGTCCTCATGGAGCTGCAGAACATCTTGGAGGTCTGGCTGTGGCAAGGCTGGGATTTGCGGGGACGGTTCAAGGCCGTGAAGGGGGATCCACGCCAGGTCCCCCCACGGCCTGCGGCGGGCAGGTGCTGCTGGCCCGAGGCCGGCCCTTGTGGGGTCAGAGGGATGGGTGGGGAGCAGGGGGAAGGCAGCGGGGCTGCAGCAGGACAGGGACGCAAACACCCACCCCCACTGCAGCTGGGGAGCGAGCGCAAGGACGAGAGCCCCGTGCTGGGGGCCAACCGGCAGCTTTTCCCCCCACAGCTCCTGCTGCCCTTCACCGTGTGCCAGCTGGCGGCCGTGGAGGAGAGGGCCGTGGCGTGCATTGGCAGGCTGCTCGCCTTCACCAACACCTGCTCCTTGCCAGAGGTAGGGAGCCCTGCGGCGCACAGCTCCGGGGACCACGTCCGGGCTCCCCAGCCGGAGCCCACCTGTCTCACCTGTCTGCAGGCTTGCACAGAGCCTGGGCTGGGTCCTGCTGCCCCGCTCAGCCCTGCATCTCTGCTGCCTCTCTCCCCAGCTGTGCTACTGCTTCACGGGAACCGCCGTCTTCCAGCACAGGTGCCAGGAGAACCAACGCTTCCCTGTGCTGGGGAAGCTGGCCGGGCACCTCATCCTCTCCTGCACCTCCACGCATGAGAGGACCAGAGACGAGGCGATGAAGGCTGTCCATCAGCTTTTCACCTTCATCACCACCTCAAGTGAGAGCAGTTGCTTTGGGCTAGGTCCCTCAGATCTCCAGGTGCCCAGGCCCCTCACTCACATTGTGTGCGCTCCTCTCCAGGACTGTCGCTGGAGCCCAAGGAGCCCAAGGTGCCACAGGTCTGGGAGAGGCAGCTAGCTTTGCTCCACCACGAGGCTTCCCCCGAGAACAGAGCCGTTGCTATCTTTCAGGTACAAAGAGCAAACCCTGAGCCCACAGGAGAACCCAGGCCTGCAGAGAAAGAGTGCAGGCGCTTTCCCCGAGCAGCCCTGCTGCCCGTACGGCCCTCACACTCCGCATCCTCGGCGTCACCAAGCCCAGCCCCTGCTCCCAGCTCTCCTGAGGCACCGACCCGGCCGAGCGGCCATGCAGGGGATGACTCATCCCTCCTCTCCTTCTTCCCACAGAGCCTTCTGAAATACCTGCTCTACCCAGAAACGGTGAATGTCTTACTCACAGCCATCGAGAGCATGACAGCACCCGGCCTCCACAGCACCGACCTGGCTGCCCACATGGTGCACGTGCTCACAGCAAAGGCTCGCTTCCCTCCACGGCAGGTGGGAACCTGCTGCTGCCACAGCTCCAGCCCTCGGGGCTCTGCCCCATCCCTGGCACCGGCACCGCGCTTGGCCGACAGGCAGCAGCGGGGACGGCAGCAGGGCCCCGCTCCGGTGCCACCCCATTCTCACGTGTGTCCCCCTGCAGGTGCGAAAGATCGTGAAGACCATCCACAACAGCCTGCCTTCCATCACAGACGAGGCAGCTCTCAAGAGCCTGGGCAGGGCCCTGCTCGTGCTCACCAGCAGATTCCCCAAGGAGACGGTTAGCAGCCTGCTGGTCTGCTCCCCCACCTGCTCCAGGTACCACAGCCCTCAGGCTCCTCTCCCCTCCCTTCCCCAGCCCACGGCTCTCAGCCAGGCGAGGGCAGCCACGCTGACAGCCCTGGGGACCTGCAGGGTTGCTCTCACCATGTGGAGGGAAATGCTCTCGGAGCCCCCGGCCGTGGAGAAGGTGCTGCAGGAGCTGCTCCGAGTGCTGATAAGCCATTCTCAGCCGCACCCGTCACCGTTCATCAAGGACTGGCCACGTGCCCTTGCCCTGGCCGTGAGTTCCTCACTCGCCCAGCTGAGCCCGAGTCCCCGCTCCCCTCCCCTGTCCGCCCCCAAGACGTCTTCCTGCCCTGGCATCCATCCATACACCTGCCTCCCCCTCCCTTTCTCCATCCCTACACCTGTATGGATGGGATGCAAAGCTGGGGGACTGGGCAACAATCGTATCCGGGTGCTTTCTGCAGGCAGCAAGGCTCCTTCCGGAGATACTGCAGCTGCCTCTGGTCCTGAAGGAAGCCCAGGCCATCTTCCCCCAGCTCTTCCTGGCCCTCCTCCTGCAAGTGTCCTTCACCACCAAGCTGACACAGCAGGAGGTGGAGATCTTCTGGGAGCAGCCCCAGCTCACTCCCATCAGGTGCCACATCCCCGTCCCCCCGCTGCACCCAGGGCCCCGGTGCTGGGGCTCCCGATGTGACTCGCACCCTTCTCCACCTGCAGGTGCGCGGTGCAGGCCTTGAAGGTGCTGCTCTGCAGCGTGGGCCTCCAGAGGCAGGTGGAGGCCATCCAGGAGCAGGGTGGCTGGGACGCGCTCCTCAGCACCCTCACCCACCTCCAGGGCGTGCAGGTGGTGGCCAGGTGAGAACTCCTTCCTCGCGCTGCCAGGGGGGCCCCAGCTCTCCGACAAAGTGCTGCCACAGCACCACAGCCTGTGGCCCTTGCAGCACTGGCAAGAGGGCTGCACAGCCACAGCTGCGTCCCCCCGGCTCGGGGCTCACGGTGCCTTCTTATCCCTGCCAGGGCCGTGAGGGAGCTGCCCGCTGCTCTGCGTGACCCCATCTTCCACCAGCTGGTTGAGCTGCTCAGCACCAGCTTCTACTCCTGGGAGATGGTGGCCATGGTCTTCCTCATTGAGGTGAGCAACAGCTGCAGAAGCAGCCAACTTGAGGCTGCAAGGCCACTGCTGGCACGAGCCCTGCTGCCTCCCTCGGGGCCAGGCGCGGCTGTGCCCTGCTGCCCTTCCCCAAGCGGATTCTTGGATCCAGCACTCAGAGCCACCTGTGTTGCAGATGCTGGAGAGGATGGACCTCACCACAGAGCTGCACCGCATCCTGAAGCTCTTCCCCACCTATCTGCAGAGCCAGAGCGTGGGCATGCAGCAGCTGGTGCTCAGGGGCATCCTGCAGCTCAGCAACAGGCAGGACACGGTGAGCAGGGGCCACCAGGAAAGCTGCAGGTTGGGCTGGGCCTGCCACGGGGCTGAAGCAGGGCCACCTGCAGCCCAGCACCTCTGCAGGCAGCCAGGAGCTGGTGCTCTCTGCCTGCATCCCATCGCTGCCTGCTATCCTCGGGGCTGGCACCGAAGCGGTTTTGACCTCACTGTGCTTGCAGCTGTACCTAAAGGGAGGGGTGTTCTTCCCGCAGGCAGGGTCAATGATCATCTTCCTGCCGTGCATCATGGAGCAGCTGCAGGACGCGGACAGCGACATCCGTGCCATAGCCCTACCGATACTCAGCACCCTGCTGCGACTCCTGGATGGGGCGAAGATCAGCCTCAGGGCTCTGGAGCTGGCCAGCAAGCTCCCACCGCTCTTTCATGATGTAAGGATGGTAGGGAGCCCAGCACACTAGCGATGTGTGCCCATGCCTGCTGCCCCCTGTGTCACAGCACACCAGGGGGCTTCCTGGCCGGTCTGCACTTCCAGGCGCTGCGTGGCCCTGGGCAGACTTTCTGCAGGGCAGAGCTTGCACGCTTTGGAGCAGATCTGGGGCCACCCGCAAGATCTGCCTGCAGCCTCCCAGCTCAGAGATTCTGCCCCAGTTCATTGGCGCTGATGGCCCTGCTTGCCATGGACGTGGAGCTGCTGACACTGATGTCCTTCCTTCCTTCCTTCCTCCTTTGCAGAAGTCCAGCACTGTGCGGCAGCTCTCCATCGACCTCTTCCTGGAAACACTGAACTCTGTGGAGGGCCATGAGAAGAGGATGATGAAGAAGGAGGTGTGCAGGAACCTGGTCCTGCTGTACCTGCACCTGCACGACGAGGAAGACAGCGTGGCCAAGGTGGGGATTGCGTTCACTTGGGGGAGGGCCATGCTGCTCCCGCCGTGTCCCCAAACACCAAGAGCATGGCAGCCCATGGCAGCATCAGCCCCCGCTGCTGCATGCTCCCTGTGGAGGAGCTCCAGGGGACGCGGGCTCTGCTGCTGCTTGGGCTGCGGTGCCATCTCAGCTGTTTGGCAGGCCTCCCAGAAAGCCCTCCTCGGTGCCGCACGGTTCCTGCGCTGGAGGCAGCTGGAGCACCTGGTGCAGACGGCGCAGTTCTGGCAGATCGGCGAGTGCCTGGTACGCACATCCCCACAGCCCAGCACAGGGTCGGCACCACCCTGCGCTGACCCCGCGCTCTTCCCTCTCCAGCTGGCCAAGAGGAGGAGGAGGAGCGCAGCACAGGACTACCTGGGCCACAGCCTGCTCTACCTACGGAGCCCGCAGGAGCCCCTGCGCCGGGAGGCCGTGAGGTTCATCGGTGAGCCACCAGACTGAGCTTCCCCTGTCCCCGGCCCTCCGCGTGGCACCCAGGGAGCAGCTGGGGTCACTGACGGGGCCGTGTGTTCCTAGGGCTCTTAGGGCGGCACGTGAGGGAGCAGCAGCAGGCCGAGAGAGAGTGCATCTACCAAGGTGAGCCGGGCAGTGGGATGTCGGGGCCGCCGGCGGGCGCCGTGCCTGCCCCCTGCTCCCTCCTGCCGGAGGGGAGAGCTGGGCGCCCTGCGCCTACGCGCCTGTCAGCGAGCCTCTGTTCCTCTGCTCTCTCAGGCCTTCAGGGAGCGCAGCAAGACCCCAGCCCATCTGTCTCCTCGCTGGCCCTTCAGATGCTCAAGATCCTGCAGGAAACCAGGCCACGTCCACCACGAGGAAACTTGGGGCAGCTCCTCTCCAGGCTCCGCAGCGCGTGGAGGAGGTGGCGCTCCTCCCGGGCAGACAGCTGAGCGCCCTGCAAAGCTCCCGGCATCTCCTCCTGCCCGCTGCTCAGCTCTGCTCCTCGGGCACATCCCTTCCCCGCTGCCGTGCCGCTCCTCACCCAGCGCCGCCACCTCCTTCAGCACCAGGGCCTGTCTTCTCTCTGTGGGAAATGGGAAAACACCCAGGAGGTCAGCATTGCCCTGACAGGAACGGGACGTGCAGCGCTCCCTGCGCTGCCACACGCTTTCGGCCACTGCCAGCAAGCACCAGCTGCTTTTCTTTCCAGCGTGTGTCAAAGGGACCAACCCATATGTGCTCATCAGTTCACCTTCCATCTGAAGCACTGGATTCCACAACCCTAACAATTGCTTGTTGTTTCTTAAATCCTACCTGTTTTTGGCAAAATCCAACTGAGCATCACAAGGAGCCTCTGCAAGGCAGAAAGGAACTGATGAGCTGCAGAAGCAGGCATGAAGGATGGGAAAACATCTGGTAATGAGAAATGTTGTGGAACGTATGGACCACAGATACATGCCTGATACACTACTGCCACATTTCCACATGGCTTCTAATAACATTCATCACCACTGAAACTTCTTCAAAAGGTCATCTGTCACAAAGACACAAATCCAACTGGTGAAATGCTCAAATAAGAACAAGACCAAAATAAAACCATCATCTACTCCACAAAGCTTCCAGTGTGGTCCTTGCTGCTCTAGCAGCAATCGCAGAGCGATCACAGCTCACATTTCTGCTGCAGGCTCAACTGCTCAAAATGTTCATAAATCACCCAGGAAAGCAGACAAACATCCAGACAACAAAGTCTGTTCACATTACTAAAGCAACTGTTGTCATAAAAGCATCATTTTATTGCAGGGAACTGCAGAGGGTTCTCACAGAGGTTCTGATGAAACCGGAGAGAAAACCCCAGACTGATCAAGTAATGCACACAGACAAAGATGATCCTCACTTCTGACACACTGTGATAGACTTGGGAATTGCCATGACTGCTCAGGAATGAGATGCTGATGTTACAGAAGCTCTGATGCTCCCCTGCTGCAGCTTGATGTTGTGGCACACCTGAGGCCGTCCTGCTCTGACAGCCCTGCAGCCGAAGCTGCAGCTGGACTCACCAAGAGGAGGATGTCTGTTAGCGGTGATCGCTGAGAAGAGCAGAAGCTCTGAGCTGAGCTCCAGCGACTTCCGAGCACGCAGATTGCAAACTAACCCCGTCATCTCTATTCCCTTCTCTTAAGGGCATTCAGTGCTTCGAAAGAAAGGCAGTTACACAAACACACACGCTCCCCCTGTCACACGATGGCACAGAGCCTCGTGTGAGCACGTCTGAAGAAATGCACCTTTCACGCTGCGCAAGAAATGGCACCACTGCAACGAGAACACCCCTACTCTGTCCAACCCAGCACAGGCACACACAGCTCTCTTGTACCATCGCCCCTCGTGGCCACACCAGCAGCTGCCCCAGGCAACACTTGCAGTGCAGCCCATTCCCACCCCACGTATGACAGCAGCACGACCGCATCCTCGACTCCTCTCTGGATTACATCCTGCACAGAGCTCCTGGCACAGCTGAGACTAGCAGAGCTCAGAGCAGAAAAAACACCGTGATTTTACAGAGCACTTCTCAAACTCTGGCCTACCTCTGTGTGCCAAACCTACTTCTTGTTCTTGACATGGACAGCAGCACACCATCCCCCACGGCCCACAGGAGCCAGGGGTCAGTCGGCATGTCAGGGAAAGGGCACACTTTCAACATTCACACTCACTGGGACCTTGAAGCTCCCTGTACTCCATCAGTCACCTCCACGCTGGCAGAGCTTTCCCGTGCAGACCGACACCCAAAATGCAGAGAAATGGCAATCAGAGCTAACAGCAGGCCAGCCTCACAGCGTCACAAGCTTTGCCACCGCTCCTCCAACAACGGGATCCAGCTCACCAGAGCTGCATTTTGTTTCCTCTGAATCTAAACATACACCTCCCCAGACAATATCAGCGTGGCTTCACATTAGCTTCCAGACACCTCTGTTCCTTTTAAGCGAAGGAGAAGTGAATAAAGCTGCGTACTTTGAAGCAGTACTTCAAAGGTTGTCAGTGCAACTCCTGAAGATAAAGATCTGCTTCTAGAAGCATCTCCGTTTTACACAAAGCATCCCCTCTCCTCTTTCCCCTCATCTTTCCCAGCCCTCTTGAAATGAACACACAGCAAGTGGATAAAGCAGTTGAATTCATTAACATTTAAGGGTGTTCTTGCAGGCAGCTACCCGTTATCTAGAATGAGCAATTAAGCACATGTATTCCAGCTACAAACAGCTGGAAGCCTGAAAGGGTCCTTTTTCATTGGGAGAACAGTGCAAGCAGTACTCAAATGCAGCAAAGTTCTCCATTTCAGTAAAAACTCCTCACCCCCTCTGTCCAATCACAGCTGGCTTTCCTTCTCGTTCTCTCAATAGCAGCATTCTGCACACAGGTCAATTCTGGTTTTCAATATAAGAACGGGTTACAAAGTTATAGGAACGCACGTGAAAGCTGAACAGATCGTCTCGTAGCACACAATTAGTGCTGTCAGTGTTTGCAGGGACCAGAAAAGATGATTCTAACTTCTGACACAGTGTGATTGACTTTGGAATTGCCATTAGTACTCAGGAATGCGATTTTGATGTTATTGACAGCTCTGCAAATACATCAATTCCATTCTCCGTAGCAGTTGAAAATAAAACCAAAACAACCAAATGGTAGGAGTCATTAAAAAATAATTTCTCCCCTTTTTCTCCCCATTGTAACAAGCTGTGCAACGAGCAGCAAAGCTAACCAAAGAAATGAAACTGCTTCTATTCAGATGGACAACTAAATACATCGGAGCTATGCCTGGAAAAGAGACATCTAGGAGTACAATGAAGATCCTACAAGATACTAGAAGCCTCGGAAGAGGAAACAAGTGCCTGTCTTCTCTCTGTGGGAAATGGGCAAACACCAGGAGGTCAGCATTGCCCTGACAGGAACGGGACGTGCAGCGCTCCCTGCGCGGCCACACGCTTTCGGCCACTGCCAGCAAGAACCAGCTGCTCTGCTGGGCTGCAAAACAGGATTGTTGATACAGCTGGTGAGTTTTTCAACGCAGATGTTCCCACATAGAAAATAGTTCTTAAAAAGGAACTTTTTATTTTTATAAGAAAATTTTAAAAATGAAAAATTAAATGGAAGTAATTGAAAGTTCAGCTCTAGTCTTGTTTTCTCCAGAAGGAGAGTAAAACATCTCCTCCCCTTGTGCATTGTTGCACTTCATCCCAGTGGCCTCAGCCCAGGCAGCCAGCCTGTCTACATCCCTCTGTAGGACCTTCTTACCATCACGCAGATCGACACTCCCTCCCAGCTTGGTGTCCCCTGCAAACTTACTCATAGTGCACTCATAGTTTGCTGCCCAACAGTGGCTTCCAGCTCATCCTGCTTGTTGCCCATGCTTAATGCATTGGTGTAGACGCACTTCAGCTGAGTCATCAGCCACGCTCCCATCCCTGGCACTGTTCCCCCAAGCTCATCTAGCAAACCTCATTTCATTCCCTTCCCCCTTCATACCTAGTTTAAAGCCCTCTCAATGAGCACGGCCAGCTCCTGGGCTAGGATCTGTTTCTGCCTTTGAGACAAATGGGATCCATCTGCAGTCATCAGGCCAGGTGCCAAGTAAGCCACCCATGGTCAAAATAGCCCAAACCCCTGCAGTGGCACCAGCCACTCTCAACCATGTATTTATCAGATGCATTTTCCTGTTCCTCTCAGTATTCCTTCCTGTCACTGAACAGATAGAGAACACCTCCTGTACTCCCACTCCATTCGCCAACATCCCCTAAGCCCCTTTTGACAGCTCTCAGGCTTCTCTCAGCAATTTCATCACTGCCAGCACGAACTGTCAGTAATGGATAATAACCAGAGGGGTGAAGCAGGCCAGGAAGCTTTCTGGCAGTGTCCCTGCCCGGGCCCCAGGGAGGCAGCACACTTCCCTACAGGTAGGGAACATAAGGGACCCTCTGTTCCCCTCAGAAGGGAGCTGCCTACAACAGTCACCCTTCTGTCCCTCTTGGCAGAGGTAGTCTTGGGGCACAGAGTCAACTACCTTGTCCTAGGCAACATCATAGGTGCACCTTCCATCTCTTCCTTACTTAAGTAGCCCTCGAGTTGCAAAGCCCCAAATCCAATATGCGAGGGCAGCTGGGAAGGCGAGGAAGGAGTTTGCCAGCAATGCTGAGCAGGAACCTGTTTCCATCCCTCCCCATCTCTTGGGTCCCCTCCCTCTGCCTGACGGCGGCAGGGCGGGGGCCCAGCACTCCGCGCGGTGCATCGCCGCGCTGCCCCTCTTGGTGCAGCAATCCATCTCTCCACTTCCTCTTCAAGCTCCGTCACCTCACTAAGCTGAAACAGAATCAGCCCTTCAGCTGTTTTCAAGAGGAATCAGCTTTACGGCTTACAGCCTTCTGACATTAACTTACCTGAGCCACTAGATGGCAAACAGCCTTGAAGGCAGCCGGCATGGTTAGACTGCACGGCTTACGGCACGGTTAGTCCCCAAAGCACCTGGTTAGACTGAGTACTTCTAGTCGGTTAGCACCTTTCTGGTTCTAATGGATATTATGGCTGAATGATGGTCAGATTAGACTAATAATAACGATGATGTCAGATAAAAGGTCATATCTGAGTAAGAGCAGCACGTCAAAGTTTCAAACTGACCTATCAGCCAACTTGATTTTACTCAATCTTGCACAAGCAGGCTTAGCAGCAGATCCGTCAGAAAAACTATTTGTTGTTTGGTTTTTCTTTGTTTGCTTTTAAGTAACATTTTGAGAATGGTTAAAGTGTAGGAGCGCCATGTTACTGAAGAAGTACGCAACCTAAAGCGGGCTTCAAGAGAATGTGCACTGAAAACTATCATCCTCCAATTCCCACAGCAGGCAGTGCCTTCATTCCTCCATTCTCTCACCACGATGTATCCCTTTTCTGGTTCTACTGAGACAACTGTTCACAGCAGTGTACTCTAAGATACTACGCTTCCCTGCGGAGGCAGCAAGATAAAATAACCACTGTAAAACTCCTTACTCCAGAGTTAGGCTGCTTTTGGAACGACAGCACAAAACAATTGCACCCCTTGGCCTGGGGCAATGAAGTAAACCCCTGTTATGAAACATACATCAAACCTCTACAGCAAAGAGAGCCTTCAAAAACACCAGGCAGTTGCATCTCAGCACAACAGAGATCTCAGCATGAGTTACAACTCTTCCTTCCGAACTTTGAAAAATAAAAACCTCAGCTCTTACAGTGCTCAGTAGCTGCGTTCCACTGGACGTTACTGCACTACACCATCATAAGGGACTTCATGATGAAAGGCAGACTTTGACTTTGTAACACCGTTTTTAGATTAGTTGTTATTGCTCCAGAAAATTTATAACATAGTAAAAGCAGTTAAAGATGTTCTGTAATATCATCTCCCAGTAGAGGAAATTGTTTTCAGCTAAAACATTAAAGACTATTTCCTGAGGGAGAAAAAATTCCAAATTAATAACAAACTGAGACTGGGAAGCAGAAATCTTAAATCAGCAGTGAGATCCTGAAACGAGACTGATTAGTTGTGACTATTCTAAATCAAAGACCTCACTGCAGAACCAAAATGAAAACCAGCATAAAGGACCAACAGCAAACGTGCAAGTTACTAACCCAACTAAATACTGCATTCTGTATTTAGTTTGAGGACTGCTCCAGAAGTAATGCTATTTTATGATGTTGGGCCATGATGTCAGAGGCAGGTATTGGTGGGATGGCAGTAGAGGCTGAACCTTCCCACCTATAATCCATTACGTGCTGCTACGTTGCCCTTCAACAGATGGCAGCAGAGGGGCAGTCTGACAGAATGGCATCTGACATGGACGTGCACACGAAGCAAAAGAGTGGAATTGACTGCATCCATGTGGAAAAAATGGCACCCACGGACATTCATCTACTTGTGTTAATGTTTATGGAGACCAAACAGTGGATGGCAGCACAGGGATTTGGTGGGTGATGCATTTAATCAGTGGCAACACTGGCATGAAAGAAAAAGCCACATTCTGGGCGCCTGTGCAGATTTTTTACAAGTGCATCACGCAGGCTCTTGTTCTTTGCTGGCAAAATTGCACAGCTAATAGTAGTGACTACACAGATAAACTGTTTTGTAGCTGAAATCTGCTCTATCAGATAGTGTTACTGTGCTCTTTGCACCTGTTGTAGTTTCTATGGAAATAAATGGGAGGCATTACTTTCGGAGCAGCCTATACAATTTCACTGCTTCACTTTATCTGTGTGTTTCTTTTCCCTCAAAGGCACTTTTAGGAATCAGCTCAGACCACCAACCGTACTACAAAATCATAGGCAAAGTTCGGTGCTACAGCCTTCCTGCTAGCTGCAATAGTGCACGAGGTAGCACAGCACGGCTGCCTCTGCAATGAGCCAGATGCTGCAGATCTCTACAGCTGCTGTAGAAGCTTTTAGCTTTCCAGACAGGACTGCTTTTAGAAACGAGTAAAACATATACTCAAAAATCCAGGTGATGACCGAGCACCCCAAATGGCATCCTCTCCAGCTGACAGTGCACAGAGCTAAGCAGCACCCCGACGCCCGCGGCGGGCAGCCCGAGTGCGGCTGCTCTGGTGCCCAGCCCTGCCGTGTGCCTGCCCTTGCCCACACTGCTACAGCTGGAGGAGAAGCTCTGAGGGCAGCTGTCCCTCCCTGCGACACGCAGTTTGGTACGTACCCCCTTCCCATGCCTCCCCTTTGGCCTGCAGAGGGAGACACCGGTACACGAGATGAGAGAGAATCATGGAATGGCCTGGGTTGAAAAGGACCACAATGATCAGCTCGTTCCAACCCCCTGCTGTGTGCAGGTCACCAACCAGCAGCCCAGGCTGCCCAGAGCCACATCCAGCCTGGCCTTGAATGCCTGCAGGGATGGGGCATCCACAGCCTCCTTGGGCAACCTGTTCCTGGAACAGGGAGGACAGAACTGGAGCCACAGGGTGCTGGCTTTGCAGAGCTCATCTACCACAGTCTCTCACGCTTAGCAGGGAGTGTGATACTTAACAGAACTGTTCTGCCCCTGCTCTAAGCCTACACTTCAGCATTTCATTAATGAGGAAAAAAAAAATGCTTTATTTCTGGGGTAGCAAAAGGTTATTTCCCCCACACTGCCGAGAAGCCTTGTGGCAGCACTGACACAAATTATGCAAAGTCCAGTATTGATTGTTTATTTTATTTTAAAGAATGAGTGGTAGAGATGTTGTTGTTAATCTTACAAAGCTTGATACTCCACAGAAATAACCAGGAGTCTGGGGGCAAAGCAAGGAGTCGTGTGCGACTTACCAAGCCAGGTGATAAAACTCATTCAGCTTTCTTCCCTCTGTGATCCCTCTCACATGTATCTGGGCCCGAGGATATGCAGAATCCATTTCAGTTCAGAAGGGTAGGAAGCAAGAGAAGAGATTCACAGCCCTTTCACAATGCAGGGACACTGGGAGGTACTGCTGTGACTGTTCCTCTTCCCTCCCCAGTGTCCCCAGAGGGCTTTCCCAGATCACTGCCCCCCCAGGCCCCACACGCTGAGTTAATCTCTCAGCACAGGCTACAGGGTTAAACAAGTACTGGCTTTTTTTTCTTTTCTGCCTGCATTACTAGTTCAGAGAGGATTTCATTTATGTCTTTTCTTCAGGATGGAAGCATTAAGGGCCCCCTTGAAGAAGGCAGAGAGGTGTGGGGTTTTTTTCTGTGATATGCTACATTTAAAAAAAATGCACAGTTTCTACTTTCCAGAGCAGCACTGGGCAAGCAAAGAGTACTTCTGACTCTCATATTTTCACAGAACATTAGCACCTAATGCACTGCTTACGTGCAATGTCATCAAATGGTTTTGCTGCCTTAGTAATTTCACTTTTAAATTCTATTTGTACTCAGTGAAAGATTTTATGTACTATATATATACTGGACTTATTCTTTTATCTTACATATAAACTATTTTGTAATGTAAACTAAGGTTCAACTCAAAAGAAAAGCAAAAAATGCACAAAACATTTAAATAGCCAAATATTAAAGGTTGAGATAGTGCCAAGTTTTCAATGTGTCAAATGATTACACTGCCTACTTCACAGTGTATTAACCAGATATTAATGAATAGCGTATATTAATTAGAAGAGCAAAAGTGAACGTTCTGTGCAATGCTGTCTGCTTCCAATAAGCCTTATCTTCTTGTTCTCACTGTAATTTAAGAACCCATAGTGTTCACAGACCTCTCCTACACAGGCAGACTGAGGGAGCTGGAGTGCTCAGCCTGGGGATGAGAAGGATCTGGGGAGACCTCACCACAGCCTTCCTTACTTCAGGGGAGTTTATGAACAGGAGAGAGAGCAAGTTTTTATGCAGGCAGAGAGCAATAGGACAAGGGGGGGTGGTTTTCAACTAGAAGAGAGGAGGTTGAGGTAAAATGTTAGGGGGAAATTCTTCACTCAGAGGTCGGTGAGGTGCTGGCAGTGCTGCCCAGAGCTGTGGCTGCCATCCCTGGAGGTGCCCCAGGCCATGGATGGGCCCTGGGCAGCCTGAGCTGGGGGGCAGCCAGCCCATGGCAGGGGTGGGGCTGGGGTTCCCTTCCAACCCAACCATGTTGTGGTTCTGTGATTCTATGACTGCTCGTGCCAGAATCGCAGCTCCGGGCTACATACCCTGAGGAAAAGTGTATTGAAAGGTATGGAAGTCCAAAAAGCCTACAAAATGGATTTCTACTGGTTATACAAACACGTGTTCTGATCCTCCCATAATTTAGAATTCAACAATAACTGTCATTGCACTTGCCTGTACCTCTGTACAACTAGCTTGTGCATGAAGTGGCCTTGAGACTTAAAATGAACAGTCACAATAACTCAATGAACACAAAAATATTCACACTGGAGGACTCATCTAATAAGTGCTTCTTAAATGCACGCTGGAGTTTGCATTTTGAAAACACGTGGAATGAAAAATACTCCTACAGAATATTCTAGTTCCTCTTTTCTTCTTTCATTCACCTGGAGATTTACTTTTAAAGTAGCTAGAGCCATTCAGGAGTTGTGTTTAGGAATGGGGAGATAATTGACAGGAAACAGGATAAGGGTTTTTTGCTACTTCAAGCACTTCAGTATTTGAAAAGAAAAGAATCACTTAAATAGAACACCTTCTAAAAACTGGGAATACAGATTTGTGAGTCACCACACACCGCCTTCGGATTACATTTGAGTGATATTATATAATACTGTGCACAATCACCTGTAGAACAATTAGTTAGGAGTCAAGTATTTCTTCATGTCATACCTTTGCAGCTGCCCCAAGAGTTGACTTCCAACCTTTGCTGAAATAACCCGTCTCAGCAAGCCAGTGATCAGTTTGGCAAACTGATAAGATTGAAATATCTCCACCCCCTTACAGGACCTCCTTTAGCATTCATGAAAGTTACAGCCAAGTGAAACAGATCTTTTGGATTCCTCTTATTCCTTGGTAGAAACTAAGGAATCTCTTAAACAAAACAATCCCAGCATATGTTTATCTCTTCAGCTTCAAGAACTCCCATTTTATCCTTCAGCAGCTAAACTTCACTTCCAGTACAAAAACCCGAAATCCAATTACAAGAACTAATTAGTAATGTGGGAAATAAAGCTTCTCCTTTGGGAGACTTCCCAAAGTCTCCATATTGAGAAGAGCTCCCAAGAGGTCTATTTACCTTTTAGTAAGACATCACCTAAAAACATTTCAATACAGAAGAACATTCTTGAGTCAAAATCATCTCTGCCCCTAACCCAGATGTGCATACAGTTAAATCACAGAGCTACACTGCCTCAAACTGTATCAAGACTATGACCTTACTGCATGCCTTTCTCTTCAGAAAGAAGTACCATTATTCTATCCTAGCTCAAGAAAACCCAAGGTCATAAAACAACTTACTCTGGTAATACCTCACTTTGTTCTCAGTTCACTAGAAACAAGACTCTACTCTTTAGCTTCAGCTTCATTGCCATTCCAGCCATCTCAATCCATAGGTTTACATGGGACAGAGAAACACAGGCTTACTTAAGTATTACTGGCACCCCCTGCCCCAGACATCACAGCTCTGATGATGTACAAATAGAGAAGTCAGATCAGCCATTACGTGAGATATCTTTCTGAATGTCTTCAAACACAAGATCTTGGGTGATGCTGACAAAGTTGGGGTTTTCCTGAACTTTTTCTCTTGTGGAGGACTGCAGTACTGTTACAGTTTGGTTGAAGAAAGAGAAATACTTTTTTCTACTTGACTGTTTACCACAAATGACAGGCAAAGCTAAGAAAAGCACATTTCAAGAGGAAACACACTGGAGCAGCTTACTTAGAAAGGAAGCAAAAGAGGCTTTTTTACTTTACAATTAAACCACATGTCAAAATTTAAACTTGAAAAAGACAAAAACTGGCATGTCCTCTCAATACTAAAGGTTTGTCAGTGAGTGGGTGCGGTTGGTTTTTTGCTTTGTTTTGGGATTTTTTTGTTTTATTTTGTTCTGTTTTTAAAGCAGCAGCCTATAGGACTACATTCACAATTAGAATAAACCCATTTAAGAAAACGACAGTGGCAGCAATTCACTTAGTTTAGCTGCTGCCCCAACTTAGCTATGCGTTTTTTATTTCCTCCTTCCTTCTTCAGACTCATGGTTTGGTTGTAGAGGGTAAAAATCTGCTTATTATAACAGCATTTGTCATCCTCCTCTCATGCATTCCTGACCAGGACTACATCCTGGTGAGGATATTGGTTGTAGTACTGCTGAGACACTCGGACATAAATAATTAGGCAGTTTACTTATAAAGGAGGCTTTAGTAAGACTGGAAAGGCATTCTGTACATTTAATGAATTCTGCTGCCTTTCCCCAGTAATCATAATGGGGCCACATTGATGCTGGTACATGCACTGTATGTATATCAGTAAGTACACAGACGTTGTATAGAATATAGAGAAGTTAGGCTGATAAGATTATCATGTTGGAAAAGATAATCAGAGATAAATGGAAAGTGCTCACCAGTGTCGTAGGCTCACAAGAAACTCCACGAGGAGCATCTCCAGAAAGAGATCCTTCATCACTGGCAGTGAGCACTTAAATGGGGCCTAGGAGAGCTGCAGCCAGGCTCCGTCCCTTCTGGTCACACAGCTGAATTGCCTTCACCTGTGCTCCCACTGCTGACTCAATGCTCGCCTCAGGTGATCAATCAGAGGTTCAGGCCGTGACTCAACAGTTCCCATACAGTGTACATAATTCCTACCTCCCTAAGAACTTACGGTAAGAAAAGATTTATATATTCTACCAGATATTGCACTTTCACTAGGAAGCCTGCATCCCTACCAAAACCCATAGCCTGACTTCTTGCCCAGACCAACGGAGATTCAAGAGGAACACGATCAATCCTACAGCTCCTAAGAGGGCACAGGTAAGCAAATCACACACCTGGGTTTATCTAATCTCAAAATTCTTGAGAAAATTTACTGTCCTTAGTGAAGGGGAGGAGCTCTGTCTAAGCAGTGAACACAACTGTTCATACCAGATCAAAGAGCTGCTGTCTCTCATCAGTACTAGCACGCACACACAGCACAGTGGGTGCCTGGTAAGAAAAGCCATTCCCTGCTCTTGTATTTTGGCACTGCTTCCATTACTATTGCTTGCATCAGAAGAGAAATAGCTCTCAATGAAAGAACTCACTCGCCGTTCTGCAGCTTGTAGGTCACGGATCACACCACAGTTCTTTTGTGGCCAGATTTCTAAACCACACCATTTATTTTCAGCTCTCCATAATCATCTTACCTAAAATGTAGGACTCTTTTCTGAGAAACCAATAGTATCGAAGGCTCATCATAAGAGACATTTCAGGAGTCACCTAAGGCTTTTGTGAGTGGTAGAATACTCCCACTCACATCCTGAAGAATGTGCAGAGGTTCAAAGAAGAGGCTCTGACCACATGTCTGATGCTAAACCAGCACTGCACATCCTCCACACACACCATGCTCCTAAAATTTTGTGTCTGCTGTGAAGCAAGCTCCTGCCCATCTGCACACAAAACTTGATGTAATCAGTCATACTGAAGGTCCAATACAAAAAGCAAAAACCTGTTCTCTGTCTGTCTGTGGCAAACTGTTGAAATCTTTCCAACAAAAACAGAGAACCCCACAGCATTCCTGTAGGAGCACTGAGGCACATATGCCACTTCTGACTATTTCACTGACACCATACCCTGAGCCTTTAACTTTAATCACCTCATCCTCTCACATACATTAAATTGTACAGAATGAAACCCTGTAATGCTGTCAGTAACATTTTCAAAGGGTATATGCAGATTCACTGCAGCCTAGGAGAGAGCTAGCCAGGAAACAATTGTCAGCCTTGCTTTTTTATTGCAATTATGGAAGTTTTCCAGACCTTTATGTGATTATTAAAACAGAAAAGAGCACCATGATACTAAACAATGAGATCAATTCAGTGATACAGATAGAGGAATGTGTAATTTGCAACAGTATGGGCCCAAAATCAGACTTGCCTTGTTAAACCATACAGATAAAAAAAGTAAACAATCCTTTTCATTGCGTAACACTGGGTTTTTCAACAAAATCCATGCAAGTCTGCTATTATCTTTGTGTATCATTTTTTGAAACGTGCTCTTAGGTATGCAGAAGGATACTTACATTAGCAAGATGAAGCCTGGACCATTTTAAAATAACTTTGTATATCTGTATGTATTTATTCTCCAGGAAGAACTGTCTACTTTTTCAAGACCATCATGAAGTGTAACTGCCAATTGCAGACTTGTGCAATTGTTTTCCTTTACAAACAGAACTGTTTGCTTTACAGTGCCATTTACAGTTTTGCTTCCCCAGTGTGCCAAAAGGGGAGCAGTTTGGGGTTGCTGCAGGCCTCTAACCACTCAAATCTACACTGGCAGAATTGTTTTTGAATAATTATGTAATAAATCACTGAAAATTTGACAACGGAATTTGACATCGCCAATGCAATGAGAGCTGTTGAGAGTCTCAGATTTTGTTAGAAGCATATTACTGAAATCATAGGCAGTTTCCTGCTTTTTATACAGCGTATAAGGACCAATAAAAAAGCAGACTCATTCAGTCTGCTGGCTGTTTTGCCAGCTTTCATTTGGTCACTTTTTACCTCTGAGTCAAAGTCTAGCATCGTTAGCGAGAGGCACAGCCAAGACATTCACTTACAGGTGATCCCATTTAACCACGTTAATAAGGCAGCAGTACATAAGGTGGTTGTAGCCGGGTAGTGCAGTGAAGGCACAGCAGCTATTTGCTCAGAATTGAACTGAGAAAACAGTAAGCTTCATCCTTGCTAACACCATCATTACTACCTTTGTTCTATTAAAAGAAGATGTGCCTACATGAAGAACACGCTCTGTGCAAACTGTGGGGCACAGCCACTCTTCAGTGGCTACTCCTCCATTGCTGGGGGAAAGCAATCTTAGTTAGCAGACTTCTTGCTTCAAAGCCAATCCAAATAGTTACTTACACCAAAACACTGTAAAACAAAAAGAATAATGAAGTTACTTGGAAAGTGACTATGCAGAATGGACAAAGATGCTCAATAGTTGCAGAAGTAGAAAGAAAGATCTTGAAAACAAGTAAGACTTACTGCATCAATTATTTTAAAAGAATGGTGAGTCTATATTTAGAAAAGAAGTCAGACACTGGATTTCACAACCACATGTGGAAAACATTAAAGAGAAAACTGGATGGGACTGCCAAAGCAGTGCAGGGCCAAGAACTGCCTCCCCCACCCCCACATACACACTGAGGTGGATTTAAAACAAAAAAAACCTCTCCTCTGGAACTACTTCTGAAGTGTATTTGACTAGCAACATGCAAAAACTGGCAGTGCTGGAGTGCTACAGAGACTGAATTATGCTGACATCATCAGACCTAGTCGGGCAAATCTGAAACAGTCTCTTGCATTACTGCCCATCCTGTGCTGGTTTGTGAATAAATAGGAAATTTCAGTCTGATTATTCCAGTACAATCTGTAAGATGAATAGACAACACGTGGAACAGAAAGACTTCCCAGTCTTCCCTTGCAAGTGAATGAGAGGAATTTTATGGACAAGAAATAGAGCATGATTGTCTAAAGTTTACTGTGACCAATAGAAAACTGGTGACTATATTGTCAGCGTGGATTAAAAGTAAATGGCCTGAACATGCATTGTTATGTGCACCTTCTTCTGGATGTGTACTAAGCAAAATACATACGTATATTTCATTCCAGTGATTAGTTCCTTCTTTTATGAGAACAGATTGAACTTAAGTACAACTTTAAAAGCCAGGCTTTCTTATTTTGAGGTCATTCAAGTTGCTGCCAAAAGGCATACAGTCATGGCATTTACGCTGCTCAATCCTTTGCACATTCAGAGCATCAGATCAATATTGATAATCAGAATGCATGTGCAGCACATGAATGCTATAAACTGCATTGTATTCAATGATACCATCTTACCCTTGTTGCTTTCCCCTGGTGCTTTCAGCCTGGACAACGTTGCTGAAGCTGCGTGTTCTCAGTAAGCACAGCATACAGTACACATCTACATAACTGAATACAAGCCACAAATAAGGGAGAAGTAGAGCAGATCATTCCTTTATAAGATTAAAAAACCATCTTGGAAATTTTATTTGAAACTTATGCCATACAGTTCCTGAACTTCCTTTTCATCCCAATGGTTCCCAGACACTTCATCCTTCACAAGACCGTCTCCCCCCCCTGGGAAAAACACAGTATTTCCACTGTTCAAGCATTACAGCTGGAAGGCGCAGGACAGGAAATAAAGCATACTTCACTAAGTGAGACTGTAAACTGTATTTAAAGACTGAAAAAAATGCAGAAAGCCTTAAAGAATGAATGTCCTCTCCTTATAAAAATGGATGGAGGTTTCAAGAGCCAAAGCTCACCATCCATGTCCCTTTCTGTCACTGAAGGAGCACGTCAGCTCCTTTAAAGCGTGCCTCTGATCCTCTCATTTTCCAAGGCAAAAACCTGAGAAGACTCAAATGACTCTCACAGGACTCATTAACGCTGCTCCCCCCCTCCAAGCAAGGAGTGAGCACAAGTAGAACTCTTCACAGTACTCCCAGGAGATGCATGGGAAGACACATACTGAAAATTGCTACTTTCACCTCTCTGGGAAACAGACTGAAAACGCTGAGGCTGGAAGGACAAACTGTTTTAACTTCTCAGCTGAACAGCAAAGATGAGCTGTCCGCAACTAAAAGTGGTTTTGCTAGTAATTCACACATCCACTAACTGGAATGAGGGATTTGCTGCTTAATGATTTGTGTAAAGAAATATGGAACACACACAGGTCAAACTGAACAGGGATTTCACAACCACTAGCTTTACACTGCTCTTTTTGAAACCAGCAGGACAGTCACATCACAAAGATCACAGCAGTCCTGACCGACTGATCTTTACACTGATTACTCACACAGGGACTCTTGAGCTCTTTTCTGCTGCATTATAAAACAATGAGCATTAGAGCTCATTGTACACCTGCGCAGTGAAAAGTACCCCGCGTTCATTTAAGACATGCAGGATGCACTCAGATCAGCCCCCACACCACGCAGCATGCCATCACTTCTGGAGGCACTGACTTTCAGAGATCACAAAACACGCTCTACACCTGCACAAGCACGGCACTTACCTGCGTCAGTGGGCTGCACTTCGAGCCCTGTGCTTGCAGCTGTTACTCTGACAGACAGATAACTTACTGACAGGCAGCACTTTCTTCCACCTGCTGTAAAATAACTTCTCTGAAGCTATCCCAGAACTATATTTAATACTAATTGTTAAGCACTTCAGAATGATGTGCAGTAGAAGGTGACAACTACTGCTGAGCAAACAGCGAGCAGGAGCTGCTGACTTGTACCTCGCTGGCTTTCTGACACTGTTTTTAGCTATTTCTTCAGAAGTGATGTCAGTGAATTAAGAAACTGCTTTTTGCAGGCAGGCAGTAGTTTTCTAGCTCTCCTTCCCGCACATGTATCACACCTTTGATACAGACATGTTTTTGGTAGTGATGGGACAGCACGAGTGACTGCCACAAGCTGAGTCACTTTCAGGTGGCTGCCCACACTCAGGTGCACACACACCACTGTTCAGAAGCAGATGTTTCTCCCTTGCAGTTAACCACGCAGGCTGGCTGCGCTGCACAGAAGCAGCCGCATCCGGTTTGGCAGACGAAAGACAGTAACAGTCATCAGTGCACTCTCCTCCACTCCCTGTGCATACTCCCACCGTGTATTTTACTGGAAGAACCTGTCAGGCTTTGGTTCTTACACTTAGCTGCCAGCACTAGTGGACACTTCCTCTGAAACCCTCTCAGAAGAGCCCACTGTCACTGCTCATAATGGAACAGGGGCTATTTTAGCTCTTGTAAGACCCGATGCCTTCATGAAGGCTTCTGAGCAGCTACTGATCCCAGCGAGGCTGCTAACACACAAAGTTATCAGTGTCTGGAACACCAACCCTTGCACACATTTAGTCATCTGTGAGATTCCCTGTGAGGATCTGCATCTCATTGCAGCTTGTCCAGGATCTTGGAATTTGAGAATCCAGGTAATAAAGACTCACTGTTTAGGAAAGAAGTCAGCTTGCAATTAAAACTACACTTCTAAAATGGAAGTTTCTGGTGGCAACAGTGGTGCTAACACTGCTGTGTCAGTTGCTGCTGAACAGTGCAGCTTCTCCTTCTGCCCTGCTAGTAAGGAGATAAGGGTGCAGGAGAAGCTGGGACTGCTGGCCCAGGCTGACCAAAGGGCGTTCCGTATGGCACAGTGTCATGTTGAGCAAGAAAAGCTGGTTACAGGAAGAGGAGGGATGCTCAGTGTGTTGGCATTCATCTTCCCAAGAAAACATTTCATTTGACAAGTCCTGCTTTCCTGGAAGTGGCTGCATATCTGCCTGCCAATGGGAAGCAGTGAATGAACTCTTTATTTTGCTTTGCTCACATGCAAAGCCTTTCCTCTACCTATTAAACTATCTTCTATCTCAAATCCACAAGTTTTCTCACTTTTACCTTTGCAGTTCTCTCCCCCATCCCACTGCTGGGTAGGAGTAAGCAAGGGGCAGTCTGGTGCTGAGCTGCTTGTCGGTGTTAGATCACAACATGCTGCCATCATAGAGCTACTGAAAATCATTAAATTTATTTTAAAAGTATTTTTTAAATTATTAAAACGATGGGGGGGTGAGACTTACACCCAGTCCTCAGTGAAAGGCAGCTACTGCTTATAGGCAAGCACTGAAGAACAAAAATCTCTTTCCAGAAGCAAACAGGCCTGCCTTGAGACTGGAAGACTCAGACAATATTTGCACAGGATTAGAACTGAGTATCAGTCCACAGCCTTCAGAATTTGCTATGTCCTCCAAGATGTTCAGATTACTCATCCTGCCTACTTCAAGCAGCTCTCCTGCAGCTGTTAAGTGCCTTTACTACTGCCTTGTAAGATAGCTCATTTTAAACTGTGACTGGATAGAGGCTCAACTTGCTGATAATCCAGATATATATATAGGGAATTATGGGCACTAGTTCATTAGATTAATGGATGAAAACAGGATTAAGTACCAATTGCCACAGCCACACAAATGTAGGCTTGCTGCATGTCACAGGGCTTGCTGCAGCAAATGGTGCAGACAGCATTCTGAAGTAAAGCAATGATAAGGGCAAGAGCATTTCTTCTGCTATTTAGGTTAACCTGTGTGAGCAATGCAGGCATTTGACAGAGGAACATTATCTCTGTGATTAACAAACAGAAACAAACCGGCCTAACAAAAACATGAGCAGATCCCATTTCAAAACTTAGCCCTGCTTCTACCATCACAAGAACAACCACAGAAGTCACACCAGCAGTATCTCTCTTCCTGCTGTAACAATGAACTCGTTGGCTGTTTGTTTATTACTTCTGTCAGCCATCACTGGCCCACCAGTCCTTAGCAGTATATCACAACAAAAAGCAGTAAGGATGTGATGGTACGTGGGGTTCCCCATGCACACTATCATGCTGCCAGATGCTGCTTCTGCATTTTTTACAATTAAACTGTAGGTAAGCCTCTAGATTACTTTCTTACTTCTCACAGTAAAAATTGCAACTGCTTTGAAACTTTACATTGGAAAAGATTGTGTGTACATATTCTCATCTTAAAAAAATAACCACTTTTTGGTGGCAAGGACAGATATTTACAGCCAACTTGTCTCCGAGGTCTCCTGAGTATTTTAAGAGTGACTCAACAGAAACTCCAAAGCATTTCTCAGAAATTCTTTACCATGTATGAACATTGAAACCTTTCCTCTTTCTTTGGGAGTACACCCTGCAACTTAATAACTGTAGCAAAAAGGTTTCTGATGCTGCTTGAAAGCAGACAGCCTTTTAGGTTTGCCATGATGAACTATTTCAGTTTTGAAGTCAGCAGCCTGTTGAGACCACTTGAGACAGAATATTACCATTGGTTAAAGAAAGGACTGTGAGGTTCCAGGCTCCATTCCCAGCAGTGTTCATGACCTATGAATTCAAGCCATCACCCACACTTCATTTTCCATTGATAAGCAAATCATGTCACAAAGTTCCTACAGCACAGCGTGCAACGTACTGTATACAGAAATACAGAAACACAGAAACACAGAAACATAAACTACTTAATAGCATAAACTTCTGAGACAGTGAATTATGAAGAACTATGTTATGCTCCTTTACCATAAATAAGCTTGAGGTGGTTTGGGGACAGGAAGGAGGGAGGTGCTGCCAAAAGCTGTGCTCAGGGCAGGCACGTGGCTCTTAGACCCTCAGTGGCAGATGAAGAGAACTTGTAATTTGTTTTCAGGCAGCTTATAAAATGCTTAATTACCAGGTGATGAATGAGTGACATTGTCATATTCTACCCACCGCTGTCAGATGGCATCCTCTGTGGCAGCACAGCCTCTCCTCGTAGCCCACCACCTCCAGTCCTGGCATGTATCTACCAAGTCAATAAAAATAGGTTAAACGAAGGTACTTATGTGAAAATTCTATATTCATGGAATTAAAAGGAGTAGAATCAGGTAGAACAGAGCTGAGTCTATTGCTTACTTTAAAAAATGAAAGTAGTGGTGGTTATTGTCAGGGGACTGATTCTTTTTTTAATGTGACATTAAATTTTCTGCAAAATTGTGTAAAGGAACATGCCTTCATTCTTCACTACCAAGGAAGTACTGTTTTCTCCTGAGAAGGATTTGGGTTTGTGCCTCGAGCAACACTTTCACAAGCTGCCATAAGTTCCACACAGCACAGACCAAACAAAACAAACAAAAATAATACATTACCTCTAAGTCATCGAACTGCCCAGATCCAGGCAGAGGTAGGAAATTAACAGTTGGCCATAAGGACCACAAGAACCAATAGGAGACACAAAATGCAGATGCTATTAAATGTCGTATTTCGGGACTGGGTGTTGACTTTCATTGTGAAACTCTATTACTGATGCAGGCTCCAGATTCACTACAGGCTTCTTTTGCCCGGATGCTGTTGAACAGCTATCAGGAGCTTGGTGCTGAACGGCACACAGCTCAGGTTTACGTTCCTGTTTACTGCACAGAGGTTTTAATCAATTAAGTCTCCCCATTGCACTACATAATCTCATTCACTCTGTGTAACTGCCGTCCATAACAGCTTAAAAGACTGGTAACATTGTTTTGTTGCCATTAGCACTCCATGCAATTCCCTTTACTCATTAATTTAGCAGCATTCATAGATCTAATGTGCAGGAGGCTTCAGAAGCAGTCTGAAAACAGCCACGGATTTTCTGCTTGGCTTCTCATCCTCACTACCTGGCCTTACACTCCTTTTTTCTTCCACTCGTTCTGTGAACAAAGACACTGTTATTCAGCACCGTTTTCTACCTCTCACTACTGTCTACAGACACTTCCCTGGCCATTCAGGCTTCTACTTCTACAAGAGGACTGTGTTATTCTCAATCCATTGCCTTCTCTAAAACAACAACAAAAACATTATCCACATCACCAGAGATAGGGCAGATAAAGCAGCTCTGTGGAACAAACCATGTCAACAAGCAATAACCAGGCATACTTTAATTTTGGGCTAGGAAAAAAAGTGTCAAAATATTTTAAAACTGATATCCCCAATACAAAGAAAACAAGCTGTATTTTCAGATGCTACCTATGTGCCCATTTAATTGAGCAACATAGAAAAGGGTGCTCCATCATCATAGTATTTACAGTCACTGGAGTGAAATGGTAACTGATACCCACTGTGAAATGAAGGACAAAGTGTTTAATTGCCCACCTGTGCTCATACCTACATCACCCTAAAAATGCCAATGACACGACAGCCTTGTCTGCATTCCCAATGCAGTCAGCAAGGTCCAACTTGCTGAGAAATGAATCTAGCTAAGTCACGTGTCTTCCCAAGCATGCATGTGGCCATGTGGTTTTTCATGTGATACATTTAAGGCATCACATCTTGTATGTTTTACGACAAAAGGGCATAAACACATATTTTCATTTTGCTGTGCCTGAAGGATTCTAATGCTGTCTGTGGCATTTTTGTCTCCAATAAATAACTATGAAAATTTTACGTTCAGCTTTGTAAAGGAATTTCTAAACTACCAAAGAAAAAGCACAATTCAGGGCTCAGGTGTCCAATGAAGTATTCCTTGTAAAGGAAACTCAAAGAAAAATCAGTAGCCTGGCCTGCATATAGCACAACATGAATATGGCTCTTAGGAGACCTCTTGGCTTTCAAGAAGCAATAAGGATTTTGGGGAGGAAAAAAACTGTGGGAAGAAAAGCAATGCTCAGCAGTGAAGAGTCAGTATTGGACATGCACTGTATCTGATACTAAAAGAGTATTTAAACTGTACTTCTCTGTTCTGCAAAATAACATGAAAACCACGTAACAGATGTGGATCTGTTATCTAATTTAAATAGATATCAATACAGATACTGAAATAAATTGCAAAATATGTAAAGTCAATACTAATATAGAACACGTTCAGTGACTCTCGCCCACCTCCTTCCTAAGACTTGTAGCAGGTGCTTTGTGAAGGATCAAGAAACAATACATTGTCTCATCTCTACTAAAGTCCTCAAGCATTTTCCCTGTAATCAAGGTTTGTTGGAGGAGGATGTGGGGGCTGCAACTGTCCCACTGAGTGCTTTTGCTGGATCTGTATTTCAGATACCTCAGCCTGTAAAGTTTTCTTTGACTCGGCTTTACATTACAAATACAGCACTCCAAACTCTGCCAAAAAAAAAATATGAAAATGGCCAATCCTAAAACAATCCACTGGAAAAGGATATGATTGTTTTCACTTTCTCTGATCTCAAATAAAATTTAAGATACCAAATAAAGACAGTGAATTCCACAGAATTCGTAGTTGCGTGAAATCACCCACTACGAAAGTTAAGCTGTAAAGACAGCAGATGGTCTTTGACAGAAAGAATCAACTGCCAAATTCCTTTCTAACGTTACTTTTCTCAGATGGACTTTACTGAACTGATTTAAGAAAGTTCTGTCACAAGATACTTGCACTAACCTTTTGCCTGAGGTTTAATTAAATAGAAGAATGGGACACGTCTGTGCCTCAGCTGTTGTTGTGCAACTCCTATTACACAAAGATGGTTTGAAGTGAAAGCCTTGAATGAGCTGGCCAAGCCATGGTGAAGAGCAGAACTTTGCTATAAAGTTTTGGACAACTACATCTGCTAGAGTTCTTTTCTCTGAGCCTCTGTTGGGTAACGAGCAGTCAGTGCGCAGCACCTCTTCGTGTACAACAACTCTTAGTGCCAGTTATGTCTGTTGTCTTTTTATTGGGTCAGGATCTAGAGCCATTGTGTATGTCCTGTTAACTCCTCAGAAATCTGAAGTTACTCCTTCAAGCAAAACTACTCGAATCTCTCATGATGCACGCAGCTGAGAGCTCTGATAGAAGCTGAGAGACAGTTAATCAACAGGTAACCTGCAAGTGGTGTTCAGGAATAGGAATCTGACTTGCGGAGCCTGTGACCTCCTCCTGCACTAACCTTAGGGAGCACACTACTTGCTGGTTACTTGTAACTTTCTGCATTACCTACTCAACTCACAAGTCCGCCTACTTACACCATATGCCACCAGCATCAAGCCACTTGAGGTGCCACTGTTTTTTCCACAGAAGTGATGATTTTAGGGCATCCCCACAACGACACAAAGAGCACTTCATGAGAACCCAGCGATACTCAGTGGGGGAAAACAACAACAACTGTTTTGCAGTCAGAGAAACGCAATGAGATCGGCAGGAGTATAATGCACTTTGCTGTGAGGCCTACCCAGAGGCATGGGGAAATATGCAGGTTTAGAACAGTATTCAAAATATACAAGAGTGGCCCTGTTGCATAATACAAGCTTTTGACAAAGGCAGTATGATTATTTGTGAAATGCAGCCTCCATTTCAAAGTTGCTCTTCTGGTTACTACTCTTAATATAACCTGCTGATACAAAGTGGAAACCAACCAGCTCTGGACACAAATTCATTCCAGTTCAGTTCAGCTATTTGTACATACATTGAAGACGTTATGTTTTATTTTGGACCCATTGTTTTGATGAGCACCAGGTAGCTATTTGATGATTCACGTACAACACACCTATGTGCTCCACATTAGATCTCTACCAAAAAAAGCAAATATTTTTTAGATTAAACTTCGGAAAAGGAAATGAAACTGCATTCCTGGTCACCTTCATTATAAGACTTTTTGGAAATATTCATAAACCAGTCAGTCTGTTTGAGATAATTCCATACGCCAAAAGTGGAAAAAAAAGCTTTTCTTATATATGTTAAAACTACTGGTACTGGAGAACAAAGAACTACTTGATTAGCCTGTCAGTGATTGGAGACCTGAGAACTGAGCTCAATACCAGAGCAGCTATTTCTACCTAAAAGAAAAAAAAAACAATAAAGAAAAATAAAAGAAAAATAAAAATTGTTTACAGCATCCCAACTTTTCACTGCACATCTTCTTTATGAAATTTTAGCCTTCCCATCTTTCCCAGCCTGGGAACAACTTCCTCCACTACCACCAGAAGTGAGCAATGTTTTAATTAGTGAGATAGTTTTAGTGCACATTTAAAATGCTCATATTGTAGCATTAGCTTGAGTACCTGCATCCAGGAGCGAGCATGCACTTAAATGTAACTAATGAAATAAATTTCTCATGATTCACTTACATTTTAAAGCATTTCAGTGCTTAGCTTCCATAGATTTAGGAATCATGGATGGAAGCCTTTAAACACTTCTGATCTGTCAAACTCATATTGTTATCCACAAAGCTCCTTTTTCAACCCAAATTTCTATTACCTTCAATTGGCATTCTGGCACATTCCAGCAACTAAGGAAGCACTTGCAATTGACTGCTGACTACTGTACCCAGTCAAAGAAGGCAGTCTAAACAACAGCAGTTCAGAAGAATGTATAATTTTCTAAAGGAAAATAATAATAATCACATAGTAGCAAATAGCAATATATTTTTTCAGTTGTGATCCTACCCACTCATTCTGCTATTTGCTGCTAAAAAAACCCCAAAACTGTTGGAAGGCTCCTTTCATTTTCTTCATCTCTTCTTCTCTGTGGTATCTTCAAACTTGGTGGACTGCTGCACTTGTGAAGTCTGCACAGCTCTGAGTCAGCTAGGCATGTGATTTCTTTTATTGTAATGATCTGATATAAACCAATACGTAGATGCACCTATTGTAGCAGAAACCTAAAACTAGTAGCTTATTTGGCTCGCTAGCATGGACTGTCAATATGGTATTTACTCAAGGGCTTAGCTGGTGACCAAAGAGCAGAATGCATTGGATTACCTACAGAGATACAGCAGGCTATGTCATTTTAAAGTTCCTCAAGTGGCAGATGGAAGTTGATCCAGCTCTGGGACACACAGCTGAAATGAGCAGGTGACAGTTTCACTTAGCGAAAGCACATTTTCATAACCAAAGCTCATTCAGAATGGTATCAGTAATGGCACCATTTCTGGAGCACCATTTATTGAATTCTTTTGTGAATATCATACATAGTTCCATCAAGGCTATCATGACTCCTGTTTAGGAATGATTCAAAACGTTGCCCAGCCACATATATATATACACATATATACATATAGCCAGCATACTTATCTTTTCAGCCTTGATTAGCAGGCTATGCACAAGCCACTGAGCTAAAAGGTACAGGGCTGCATCTGATCCACATGGAGAAACAGTAGATGCACAGCACAGCTGATTATATTACATTGTTCTCTAGTTACTAATTCTAACCCATAAAATTTCTGCTTCCTAAAAGCACATTCACTGCTAATTTTTCAAAGGGAGCTCCTGCGAGAAAACAGGAGCTTTCTTTCAATCCTTTTCAAGTTTTCATTTAAAATAAAATTTAAAAATAAAAAAAAATAATGACTTCTGGAGATGCATATTTCACTACGCTTAGATACATACCAAACCTTTCTAATTCAGGAAGAGATATAAATCTTGCCTGAGCACAATTAATTTTTAAATGTCTTCTGACCATCCCTTACTAGATAGCATGCCATCAGAAAGTTCTAGAACTAATGTGAGCACTTCAGAAGCCAAAGACAGTCTATTCCCAATGAAATTATTAGAATTTAGAGATTCTTGGCCCTTTTACATAACCACAAAGCACTGTGTGCTTTGAAGATAAGGAAGTGGTATGCAGACACGTCTCTGATTGCTTGACCCCACTGATGCTGTTAGCATCCAGGTTTGATCAGAAGTTTGAGTACTTAAAAATCCTTTCATAATCTTATCCATCATCCTCTCTTCAGCTCCCCTTTTGGAGTTGTTTTCACATCCATGAAAGTCTATTAAACTCTAACGTTTGTTCTTCTAACAAAGTTCTCCAAGACTCTGCAAACAGCCTTCCTTTTCTCTCCTTTTCACTGTTTGATAATTTGTACAGAAATAGCCATGCTGCAGATCTGACAAAAACAAACCAACCAACCAGAAACCATGAAACAAACATGCACATAAAAACTTGGGGCAGGGGTAGAAACCACCCCAAAAAAACCCATGACCTATTTGAGACTTTATTAAGACTCTTCACAGCCTCACTGTTGGGTATTCAGCCTCAGCCCCCCACACAGAAAATATTATCTTTTTTCCCCTTGTGAGAATGGCGAGGGTCGTTGTGCCTACTGACAAATGTGGGCGCCAGCCTGGGGCTCCTCTCCTAGCTCCCACAACATTGCCCAAATACACAGCCCGCCTCCATGTAAAGTAAAATTCTATTATTAAAATATTTCTGCATACTGCATCTGTTCTCAACACCCACAGTCTTGCTCCTGCCTTGGTGCTCTTGCCTACTGGAGTGAGTATTTCAGCTTTAGACAGAACCATTTTAGGGATGAAGGCCAAGAAGGTTAATGACAGTTAGCTTTTGTTGTTTGGGTTGAATATGGTTTAAATTAAGAGCCTTTCTTTGCATAATGGCAGGATATCTCTCAGTCTGTGCCCACATCCAGTTTTAATAAATAGGCTCAGTCCACGGCAGTAGACAGGTTCATTACTGCAGAACTGTCACGTCAGTGTTGGCAGCTCTTCAAGACTTGCAGCACCTTCTGCAACAAATGTTCTTTACTCTTTCTTACCGATGTTCTTTGATTGAACACGTCTTTGGGAAAGCTGCCCATTTTCTGTGCTAGGATGACTGACATTAAGCAGGTTTGAACTTTTAAATCTGTCCACAATCCAACTAAAACTTGAAAATGAGAAATTTCTGTTTCTATAGCTCTGCTACATAGACATTCCTCTGTTAGTCTAAACATGGCAGTCTTAAATTATCCAGATTCCTGAGCAGTTCTACAATTATTAGAAAGTTAATTCCAGAGCTGTTGCAGTGAGTCATTTGTAACAGCTATTAACCTATGTAAATGTTTGTCAAGTCCGGCTCCATTCTGCTGTTGAGTATCCAGTATCTGCTCCGCAATTTGAAGGTGACTGAATGTTACAGTCAGCTGTGAACAGGAAAAGTAACAGGGGTTGCTAAAGCACACACAATGTCTGCATAACTTTTAAGGTTTTTACAACTTGTCCTGTGTGCATAATTAAATTTGAACTTTATTTTATTCTGGTATTTTTATTCATTATACAGAAATTACAACCAATGCTTTCTCAAACCAGCACACTGGCTGTGACTACAGGAAGTAGAAAATGAAAGTCTTCAGTCTAATAGTCCCTCTCACTACCAGCCTTTATTACTGTTGAAATGAGAATATCAGACAATAGGGAAAGTAATTAAACATCATCTTTGATTGTCTGTCTTAGAAAACATTTGAATGTAAGATGAAGAGGAACAAGGTAAAAGCATGTCACCATTCTAATGAAACATCCAAGTTCACATATGCCTTTCCTCCTCCACAACTCAGGAATGGAAAAAGCAATGTATTCTTTTCCACTCCTCTCAGATACTTGAGGTTGGCCCCACTTCAGGTGGGGAGCTGCACTTGTTCTCTCCCCCAGCCTAGTTATTCCATTTCAAATCCCCTTAGCAATGCACTTAACCAATGGCTAGAAACTGAAGGAAAAGAAAGGATTCACGTGACCTCAGTACTTTTCCTGCAGTAAGGAGTTCATTTGCTTCAACTCTACAATTTAATGTCAGCTTGTTCACATCCAACTGTACTCAGGAAATCAGGTAACAGCAGAAGCCACACTTGGGCATCGCAGCCCAGCACCTGGGACCCTGCTTCAGGGGTCAATATGAAACTGGGACTGTCTGTTAACCTATGAACCAGTTACAAGCTGCTTAAAATCCTAAACAAAGCACTAGAACGAAGACACGTTTGCAGAGAAATAGCCTCCCCTGTTTGGGATCCTGCTGTCAAAGAAAATGGATGTGGGCAACCAGTAAGTTGCTCACATCTTTGACCAGTAATTGATGGTCAAAGACCTGATGATTAAATGCATTTATCCATTTTGCTCCTTAAGAAATTTTTTTTTCAAAACTGTAAAATCTTAGCTTTGCCAGCCCTTTTCTAAGGTGCTTATATAAACTTCAAGTTCCTGGTATCTACAAGGAACACTGACACAAATTTAGAAGGATAATTAGCGTTAAAGATAGAGCAAAACCAGCCCTAGGAGCAGTTTTATTGTTGGTGAGCTTAACAAGAGAAGTCACCTGATGAAAACACATTTATTTTCTTGTCCTCTTTGCAGCACAAGAAGGAACAAGTCCAGTTTATTCCATTACTCTGGGATTGCACAAAGGTAACTAACTCTACTCCAGTAACTTCAGCTGAGTTTTTCTGGCACAAACCCACTGTAAGCAAAAGCAAAATTTAGTCTCTTGTTTGTTCTTATAAGGCTGCTGGCCCTTGAGCATCAGACTGTCTGGAAACAGTTCATAGCCTTCAAGTTAGAAAGGAGAAAAATTAACAAGAAAAACAGAAGTACGCCAAATACAGGACTGTTTTATACCCTACAGTCTTAAAAAGATGCAGAAACACTTGTTTTAAAAGAAAGGTAATGGCCTAGCAAGAAAACACTATTCATGGGTATAGCTACTACTGAAACTGCTATCTCTCATCATTAATTTGGGGCAAACTGCCTTTTTTTCTTTCCTCTTAAAAGGAAACCACAATTCTTGCCTGTTTTGCTTCATAGAAGGATTCAGGGTTTTGAAAGCTATTATAAAAGGTTGAATTTTATGACAGATAAGACTATTTATTTCTGAGGTTTCTTAAAGCATGACTGTTATGAGAACAACAATAAAAGTACCCCGTGTATCAGGGTGAGCTCAACACAGGAGACATCACATATTTTGCAGTCTAAAAGTAGCACAAAGCTTGTTAGTTTTGAAGTGAGGACTTGGAAACAAGCTGATTTCCTTTTGCAAATGCTTCTCCCTGAGCTGCCAATCACAGCCTTAAACTCCTTTTTAGGTCTCTCTCTCTTTATTAGAGCAAATAGGAAGTGACAGTAATGGCACCAGTGATGGATAGAATATATGCAATCCACAGTTTTCTCCCATTTCTCTCTCTGAATTGGGCTGACTAACAAAATTTGAATTTGTGTTTGCAGTTGTATACTATTTATGGGGCTTGAGAACATCAGTAACCCTGAAACTTCATACCATATCTTTTTCATCCCCCCTTTTTTTCCACAGCAAAAAGCCAGCTTGGGAATTACCATGGTTCTGACCACAATCATTCATCTAACTGCTTATTTGTGCCTACTTAGTCCTCTGAACCCAAACTTTCCAAACCTGACAGCATACAATCACTGTACCTGGAATACAGATGTATTCCTCATCCCTTATGAGGATCCTCTGCCTCACTGCCCTCCTACAACTGACATCGCAGCTTCCTTCATCTTTTCAGCTGTTTGTATACTTTGTAAAGATGCACCCTGTGGATGTTTTGGCTCAATAAGCTTTATGCAGAGATATTTTCCCAAAGTGCCACAAGGATGCATTGCTACTTTTAAGCATAAGAAAGGCACGAAGTCCTGATAAAGCATTATTCACTAAAAATCAATGCTACAAGTCAGTTGGAACAAGTTCTGAGCCACCAACAAATACAACTGTCAAACAAAAGTCTCCAAGAATGGCTCATTTATCCTATTCAATTTCACTATTTAAGATTTCCATCCCTGTGCAGCACGTGATTGGCATATGTTACACATGGCACCTCATCAGTGACCAAGGCTGCAGAAGACATCAGAATGGCTGCTGCACGTTGACAGTTCTGTGTACTAAAACCTTATCCTACAGCATCCTGAAGTGCCATACTAAAGGCTAGATGGCTCTGCCTAAAGAAACAGAACAGTTGTTACATGTTGCTGTATAGTCATTTTAGTGGTGATGGACTCGCACCAACACAGGAGGCTCAGAGCCCTGACAATAAGGATTTGGTCACAAAAAAGGAGACCCTGCATCCAAAACCTGAGGCCACTTGATTCCCACATGGAGGTTCTGGAGCTTGAAAAGGTAGCTTTGGATCTTATAAATGAAACATTGGGTCCTAATATGAGGCTCTGGACCCTCAAAAACAGATAAGAGCTCAGAATGACGCAGTTCAGGGCATAGTGGATCACCTACAGTCCTGAAAAGTCGTATGGAGACACATGATATTATGAAGGCACAGGCAGCCAACAGAAACCCAAGTACATACTGAAGTTTGTCAGTAACTTCAAGCATCCAAAGTTGGACAAAAAAAGCAATCAAACACAGGACATATCATAGTAAGGGTTGGATTGGAAAGGACCTTAAAGATCATCTTGCTCCAAACCTCCTGCCATGGGCTGGTCTGGTTGCCACCTCCTAGATCAAACTGCTTATCCAACCTGGCCTTGAATGCCTCCAGAGATAAGGCAGAGATGTGGAACACATGCAGAGGGCAATCCTCACCTGCATCAGATAGGGCCAGTTCAACGCTTGCATAGCAGCTAAATCACTGGTTCTGGGATACAGACTTGCTCTTAAAAAAGCCTGTCTTGCCACAAATCTTTAGTTCTGAATAAATAGAGAAGCTATTTAGAGCCAAAACTAGCATTTGCATAGCCCTGCAAAGATTTCTGCAGAAGCCAGTATCTGAGAATAGGAACAAAACATAAAACATTTGAAATAAGGATGACCATTCTCAGAAATAACTCAGCACAGAGCTAAAATAGACCATTCCCCATGGTAATGGTTAGCTAAAATATTCTATCCTACGTTTTATTAACCATAGTAAGAACAGACTAAGAGAACTGCTGACAATATACACATTTTACAGAGAAAACATACTGTGAGATCTAAAGGATAATAACACTGTAGATCAGAACAATATTTCTGATATTACTGAAGATCACATCTCCTCATGTAGTTCTGTTTTAGTAAGGCTGTAAATCACTGCATCTCTCAAATATACCTCTGCTAGACTATGCTTCTATAGAGGACTACTGTTTTTCCTCCCGAACTCCACAATAACAAATGAACCATTTGTCACTGAAGACACTGAAATTATGAATTAATAACTTCGCATATATTTTAAGAAACTGCAACTCTCCTAAAGTACACCAGAAATCATCTCACAGTTGGAAGCTCAGAGTTGAATAGTCCAATATTTGGAGACTCTAATACTGCCTTCAGCTTAGGATAAAAGGATAAACAGCATTGAAGGATTTTTGTTTGTTTTAAGAAGTTAATATATGAGCAAGAAAGAACAGCACAGAGCACAACAGAATTAAGTGTGCTTCTAAGCAACGCAAACCCTCCCCCTCACTACCTTTAGAAGCTCAACCCAGCCATAAGACAACATAAGCATCAGGAACGTTTCTGAGCTAGATGATTATTGTATGAACAGCTTTAAAAGTTCATAGATCTATTTTTATGTTTTTGAGATGAAGAAAGACAGAAGATTCAAACAATTTTGCAAAATGGTAGTAAATGGCTTTGTTTTTCTCAATTGTGTTTAAATTTCCTCTCCAGAAAACAACCAGAAGTAACCCCACTCAGTGCTACTGCAAAAAGATGGCTGTCTGCTCTTGGAATCAAAGCTTTTTTCTAAAACTGGAGGACAGAATCCTGCCTCCTCAACCCCTAAACTTAAACCTGAAAGTGAAAAAGTGTTGGTGTAGAACTAACATATGTAAATCACAGGATTCTGCTTTGAATCTGCTGATGAGTTCAATCCCCTCCTGCAAGACTGCAAGCTGTTACAACACAACACGTGCTCTTCATATTTTGGATAAACACAGCACAAAGTTGTAAAGCATTAAAGCTTTCTCACATAGATCTCAAATCAACACTACTTGCAGTGACTGTTTGGGTTGTGATGCTTCAAACTTCAAACAGCATCAGGGATGAGCTTTATCTTTCAGCTGTAGCTCTCCACCATTATTCACAGAGACATCAAACTTGTGCCAGTTATTCTACATGATCTTCACTTACCAACTTCTGATTTTGAAGAAAACTAGGCTATTATTATTTCTAAACCTTGAGAGACACAAAAAAGTATCTGCTTGACTCAGCAAATTTTAAGGCAAGAAAATGAAATTTGACCTTCCTGTATAATGGTATAATAATATATATGTATATATAATACATTGGTTAACGATTACACAGAGATATATAATATTTATTATACAATATAATGTTATATCAAACATTAAAAGCCCACAGCTACTAGTACCATCTGAAAAAGCAGCTTCCTTTAGGATTGGTATTGTGTCTAGTGTTTAAGACTGGCACTGTATCTAGAGTTTTAGTCATCTTTTTTTTTTTAAAGCCCTAACCAAGCACACCTGAATACTCACATGAACCTTCACCCACGACTCTGTGACGCCCTGCTTCCCACCTCTGTAATGACAACACAAGGACTGTACTACAGCTTGATGTTACTGCACCCATACTGGATCAGAAAGCTTTGTTGGCATTTTCTGGAGAAGCATGTTTGTCCCAGCTGAACTTCACATTCATTTAGTCTGCTTCTCCATTCTTATCCAAAGAAGGAACTATCCAGTGTCTTTGAACTGTTCTATACCAATGCAGTAGCAAGGGTGCACTCCCAGGTGGCTCATTTCACTAGTAACCTTACACCTACTGAAGATCTACTTGATACTGCAGCTTTCCCTTTATTTCCTTTTTGTGAAAGAACTAGCAGACTGAAACCAACATAAACTCTTGCACTAAGACACCGGCAGACTGGCTTAGCCTGTAATTTGTTTTCGTGCACTTTTACTCCAGGATGACTGCATAGCTATTTGCAATACCATAAAAAGGTACAAGAGGCCAAGCCCTGCCCTTTTCGGTCAGTCGTGACCCTGTAATTTGTGGTGGCAACAAACCTAGTATAGTAGGAGGGATGCAACGGGACCATGCTTAGGTGTTTCATGTGTGCCAATAAAATGGAGCACACAAAAATGTTATCTAGAGCAAGAATAAGAACAGTTGCTGGCGGGCCTCAGCTCCAGCAAGTCTTCCAGTTCATTAATCGTGTGCTCTCAACTCCACAGTAAAGACAAGTTTTTGCCCCAGTTATTCTGCATTTAAATGTGGCCTTGTCTCTCTTCTGCTAGGTAACATATTACTCAGGACTGTTCAATATGACAGAGATTTAGATATTACAAGGAAATTGCATTTCTAAGACATTTTCTTCTACAGAACCATTAGCACGATTAGCGTAAAACCTGTATGAAACCCTGCAAAAAATACACACTATGCAATCAAATATGTAGGGCAAATGAAATCAGTGCAGTTATACCAAAGCTAACATCTGTCCAGAAGAATTTCATTTTCTCTACTGTTCATCTTCCTCCATTGTGTGGCTAAGCAAATAAAAAAAAAAAACTGCATAGCTAAGTGAATCTACAAGGAAAATTGAGTACTGCTGACAAAATACGTGGCTGTCTTACCTGAGGAAATCAGACAGGCAGAAAAATAGTTTATGCACGAAGTGAGAAGCATCACTAAAAACATCTGATGGAATTCATAGCTTACAAGAAGGCAGAAAAAAGTTTTAGCAATGTCATTCTGTGTGCATGTACAAAGATGATTAAAACAGATTTGACTCAGAAAATAAAAGTTCTTTTGAATCAGCTGTTACCCCTATTAAAGACATCTGAAACATGACCAGAAGCATTCAAGTTTCATAACTCAGCTTAACTCAGGTTACTTTACACTTATGGCATGCCAGGCAAAAGGAAAGTGGCAACTTTAAAACCTCCACAGTGCAACTCCTTGTGATTGTCAGTACTACAGACTTGTTAAAAAAAAAAATAAATGCATTGTAAAAACAAACAAACAAAATATAAAAATCAGGAGAAGCTTAAGATCAAAAGCAAGCTTCTGTTTCACAAAGGTTGCTTATGTGAATTACAGTCTTTTCATAGGTAAGAGGCATGGACACAGAAAACGCAAGGCCTAATAAGAACTCAAACATGAAAGTCTGGACAGCTGATGTCATCATCCTGAACTGCTGCAAAGCCTTTGACATGGCCTCACACCACACCCTTATGTGGAGTGAGATGGATTTGAAGGCTAAACAATTCAGTGGATAATGAATTGGTTGGATAGCCACAGCCAGAAGATTGTGGTCAGTGCTCTTCCTCCAGGAGGAGGCCGGTGATGAGCAGTGACCCCAGGGGTCTTTTGGACCTGCTGCTCTTCAGTGTCTTTATCAGGATTGAATGCACTCTCAGTAAGATTGCTGACACCAAGCTGAGTAGTGCAGCTGTCACCACAGAAGGAAGAAACAGGACCTGGGCAGCTTGGGAAGTGAGCCCACAAGAATCTAATGAGGTTCAACAAGGCCAAGTGTTGCATTTGGGTAAGGGCAATCCCAGACTTGAGTAGGGACTGGGAGAAGAACTCAAGAGAACCCTGCAGAGAAGGATTTGGAGCTCTTGGTGGAATAGAAGACATGAGACGCTTGCCCAGAGAGGTTGTGGATGCCCTGACCCTGGAGGTGTTCAAGGCCAGGTTGAATGTGCAGCCTGGTCTAGTATTAGATATGGAGGTTGGTGGCCCTGCCTGAGGCAGGGTAGTTGAAGCTTGATGACCCTTGAGGTCCCTTTCAACCCAAACCATTCTGACTCTATGATGAGCCAGCAGTATGCTCCTGCAGCCCAGAAGGCCAACTGCATCCTGGGCTGCATCAACAGAAGGAGGGCAGTGGCAGGACAGGATTGCCAGCCCCTCTGCTCTGGCCTCGTGAGGCCCCACCTGCAGTACTGCATCCAGGCCTGGAGCCCCAGCACAAAAAGAATGTGGAGCCAATGGAGCCAGCCCAGAGGAGGGCCACCAGGATGCTAAGAGGGCTGGAGCACCTCTCCCATGAAGACGGGCTGAGGGAGTGGGGCTTGTTCAGTCTAGAGAAGAGGAGGTTCTGGAGAGTACAATACTGATTTGCATACATTTTAAGGCCTAAATCAGATGCTAAACACTACTGAAGTGCTGAAGATCTCAGACAACATCCCAACAGTAGTTACTGCCATTCCAAATGACTGAGAACAGCTATTCTGCCAGGCAGGTGTTCAGTCATATTTGAAGTTTACTTATTTTCTCTTTTTAGGAAGAGCAAGGAAAAAACCTTACTGTGAACACACTGCTCAAGTTCTCTTTGCCTCCTAACAAAGTAAACTTTATTTCCCCAGGCAGTTGATCTATCAAGCTTAGTAGGTTCTTAACTGCACGTTAAACAGACAGATGCTCTGTGATGCGCTCTGCATGGTGAAACAGAAAACCAGTTGTGAAACATTCTTACTACATATAAGTGCTGTGCTAATGTCACCCACTAATTAGTACCTCCGCAAGCAAGCAAGAAGCTGTTCCCCGATGCCAAGGGAAAAGATAGGAAGGGAAGAGCTATGACTACATAACAGAGAACCAGCAGAAAGCCATTACGCCTCCTCACAGTGCTCCTGAAATAGAAAGCTCACTCAAAAGATGCCATGGTTTTTGGATATTCTGGAAACAAAAGGTATTTTGCTAGGGATAGCTTGTATTCTACTTGAGGAAGACTGTTTACACAAAATGCTCAGGTAACAACAGGATCATAAGTAGCATAAATATATTTATCATTCAGGCTTAACTGGAAACAGTAGTTTATCCTCAAGTAAAATATCAAGCAGAAATGGTAGCTTAACTCGGAAAAATAAGTTTTGGCATATAAAATTAAGTAAATATGAAATCCTGAAACAACTTCCTTTCTTACAGAAGGACTTAAACACATCAGCCTGTAGAGCAGAGGGGTTAGCCTTTGTTAGCATTTCCAGGGTGCCTTCTAGAAAGTGTTTCAGAGCAAGGGCTAATCTGGCCCTGTGAATCTGCTTTCAGTTTTGTAACAAAGCACCACAAGAGGAACTGCCCGTGCCTGATCACACAATGTACTGTAACACACCAAGTGATACAAGAACTGTGTTCATCGTAAGCAGTAAAGCTCTTTCCCAAACTCACTCTGTTGATCGACCTAACTCACCTAATTGTTCACCCAACATTTAAGGAAAGCACACAGAAGCCCCTGTTTGTCCTGAGCACACCTTGCACACTAACATATCGTTTTGCTAATGCACTGACCATGCTTATGATCTCAAAGTGAAAAATGGTCATTCTGTTCACATTTCTATAACACCAGAGATTGCCAATAATTTGTATTTTTGTTACTTCTTAATTAATGCCTCAGGCTTCTTAATTTACACTCTAAGCTGATGCAAGTTTTCCTTCCAGCATGCTTTAAGCTTTATCATCCTAATGCACATCATCTCCTCTTCAAACAGTGGACCTCAAAATTTTGCTCTCTAATACAGAAAGGACTCCTCAAATTCAGCAGATGCTGTGGTGGCAACAAGTACCACACCACTAGATGTTCTTCAGCAGCTCTGGAGATTCCTGTGACTGAATGAAACACAGCGAGAACTTCTGTGAAAAACTGAAAGTGAAACAATAAAGAATCCTTAGCGAGGACCTCACGGTTTCATGATACATTAACATCCAAGTTAGCTTAAGCAGAAAGAGCTGGGTCATCCACTGTGTTCCCTGAGCAAGAACAGCTATTCATTGAGCTGTGCTGTAAAAGTCAGACCCAGTGAAAGGACTGGGGTTTAAAAAGAAACCACCACAAAGTGTGTGTGTGCTTTTAACAGCATACAGAGCAACACTACACAACACCCCTGCAGTACATCTGAAGAGTCAGTGTACTACGGTGGGAGCAGGAAAGCTAGCCATTCAGGCATGTCTGCAGCTCATAAAATAAAAGCTCTATCCATCTTAGCAAAAGGGACACCAAGGGCAGCTAATATTACTGTCCTAAGCAAAGGGCACTGAATGTTTGGCAGTGTGGAAACAACATTCTCAGCAGAGAATGGCACAACACTTACCCACACATCCCCACTCTCCACGTGAAGCCCTGAAAAACACAGGCTCCATCTTACCAAAAAGCGAGTTCTTGAGATGCTAGCATTGCAGAAAGTTAACAGCACTCTGCTGATTTCTTAATTCCTCACTTACAAATTCCCCAAACTGTTTCAATAATTCTGCGTTCCAAGGGAAAAACACATTTCCCTTTTGCTTTTTTGTCTGTATTCCAGCTGATAACATTTCTAAATGCAGGTAGTGACTTCATCAAATGCAGTTAGCACTTCATCTCAGAAAACTGTCATTTAAAAACATAGCTGTGTTTTTCATCATCTTCCCTCATCCTGGTATCAGCTCCGTGGAGAACAAAACCAAAAGCTTTCATTTTGTGACACAAAAAAGTTTGGGGCCAAAATGGCAGAAAGAAGAGCTTCTGGCATTGAATTAAAGTCATTCATTTCTCTGAAACTTTTCTCTACCCCTCCCCCCCATTTATGCAGGGTAATTCCCATCCCCTCTTTACTGTGCATGCCTATTACAGTACTTATCTATCAAAATATGAACAGGGCAAGACTGAAAGCACCTACACACAGTTCTTCTATTGCAAAAGGTGTCTCTCCAAAGAGATACAGGCCTGGGAGAAGATGGCACCAAGGACCTCAGAGATAAAGACAGCACAGAAATAACTTCCTGGGATGCCGAAGTAAAAGTCTTCTGCAGAGATGACAAGGGAAGCCTTTCTTCCCTGTATTAGAAGAGCATTATGAGTTTTAAATGTTTTTACTCCAGCTACTGCAGAATATTAGAAAGGGTGAGAGCCAGAGGGAGAAATTCTCCCACCCAGATTTAAACTGTCAGAACGGAAATGAAGACAAGAAATCATAGAAAGAAAAAAAAAAAAAAAAAAAAAAAAGGATCTCTGATAATACTGCATGACTCACAGGCTTTAACAAACCACCTTCACTGTCACTGCTACTGTCGGGCAGGGTGAAGGCTCCCTTGTCTTTCTCTTCTCCATTTACACATTCCCAGGACTTGCTGCAATAGGAAACACCAATACTTTCCTCCAAATCTTCAGGGAAAAAAAGTTTCATGTTTTTGCAGCTGTGCTTGCCAGAATGCTTTTCCCACCAGTCTCTCAGCTCTCTCCTTAAACACCCCACTGTTCAGATTTCTTTAAAAATAATTGTGGAATCCTCATACAAGTTCCAGGAGCACACACTAGTGATCTGACAACAGGTAGCTCAGCTCCACCACTCCCCCTTCTCAACAGAACAGGGGGGAAATAGGTTGAGATAAGGACAGGGAGGTCAATCACCAGTTACTGTCACTGTCAAAACACTCAGCGTAGATAGAATGCTGTAATTTATTACCTGCTGATAACAAATAAGAGCAATGAGAGCTAAAGCAAACAAAAACACCTTCCAACATCCACCCTCTCCTACCTCCTCCCCCAGACAGCATAGGAGAATGAAGACTGTAGTCAGAATTTCTCTCTGCCTCTTCTCCACAGTGGCTCTGCTCCTACTCCACGTGGGGTCCCTCCCATGGATGTCTTTGCTGTCCTTCCCCAGCTGATCCTGCATGGGCTTCCCACAGGCAGCAGCTCTCCAAGCCCCATTCCAGCATGGCTCCATAACACGGGGCCCATCCTTCTGGAAGGGCTCCTCCACACCTCCTGCTGGGCTCCCCGAGGACTGCAGGAGGAGATCTGCTTGGCGTGGTGCTCTCCCAGAGCACAAACAGCACCACTCATGGCTCAGCTCTGGCCACCAGCAGGCCCTTCTAGACCTGGGTGGACCTGGCTCTGATCTGACCTGGGGCTGCTGCTGGAGACCAGAGGCCACCACTGCAGCTGCTACCAAAACCTTGTCATGCAGACCCAATATACAGAGATGTCTTAAAAAAATGGTTTTGCTGTCTTGCAGTTGATACAGAACCTGCTATACAACATTGCCAAAAGGAATCCAATGCAGCTTAATGACTATAGCAGAAGACTGAACTTTTTTTTTTTTCTTCTATTTCCTTACCTATTTCAGGATTCGTAAGCTGCTGAAGTACACATCATCTGTCCAAAGCTGCAGATGGGTACAAATGCCTTGAATTTACAAGTTGCTCACCTGGTGCAACCTACATTAGGGGCTTTTAGAAGTTCCTTCACAAAGCTGAGAGCATCACAGCAAATCTTCATCTCAACACCTACATAAAAAGAACAGCTTTCCTTCGCTCTCCCTGGCAACGTTAAGCACGTTTAATCTGTCAGAACTAAGAAAGCCCCGAAGTCTTCACCCAGCTTGTACTGTAATGAGAACAGAAAGACAGAACAGCCCTGTAAGTTCACTTACCTTGCCTATAGCTTGGCACTGCAGCATACAAAGCAAAAGGAAGAGGTTGGTAACCGCTTGAGAATATGAACACAGATGGGCTAAATTTAAGCAGAAGGGCCAATATTACAAGACAACAGCAAGTTAAGATACAAGTCTAATTCAGACCTTTTCTTTATAAGTACTCCAGTTGAATTAAAAAAAAAAAAAACAGCTATATTATAGGATCACAATAGCTATGAAGTGCTACATCTGCATGTTAAATAGCTACATTCCCACTTATAATGCTTGCCTAAGCACGCACTTCCTCAACTGTAGGGACATTCCAACATCTTAAAAATATATATATATATAAATTTTACAGCAATGAGACCACACACAGTAGACAGCACTAAGAACAGCAACATCCATCAGCGCAGGTCCGCTGTTTGCAATGAACAGCTGGAAGCACTCTGCCTCCAGACTGGGCAAATATCCTTTTGAAACTCTCACTGGCTAAGATTTGTCTTACAAGGACTCAGCAACGAGAGCAGCCTGGTTCGGCTCTGCAGCAGCGAGCTGTGTGAGCACAGCCCAGCAGCACAGCGCAGCAGCACCTGAGGACAGGTGTGGGCTGGAATGCTGCCCTCAGCAGCACAGCCCTGCCACGCACAGGTAGTGCGACTAAAATAGCACACTCGTACTTATAGGTCCACAACGCCTGGAGGCTTAGTCAGCGGCGTGTGACGATGGACACACCCCTCCTTCGAGGCCTGATAATGCTAAGGACTCATGGACCAGATGTGGTGAGTGACGCAGTACTGCTCACCATCAGCAGGGACATTTTATCAGCTCAGGGTTTCCCTGCTGATCACTTCTCAGTGATACTCGACTCCTTCACTACTCGCCTTGAGCACAGCTAATGATTACACAACCTGTGCAACCCTTGGCTCTAAACAAGGGCTGATAGCTCTTGCTGACAAGTGCAGTTGACAGAACTGCTTTCCTAGCACCCCCGACAAACAGAACACATTCTTAAAAGGCAAAGGTGAGGTCAGCTTAGCCTTTCTGTGTCACTTCATTCTAACTGTACTTCATCCAGCATGAACAGCAGAAAATGGCTTTGCAGTCTGCAAAGTAAAGGTGAACTCTGAGCTTGGCTTCAAAAGAACAGAAGAACATTATGCAACTGGTGAGAAAAAAACTCCCAACATTAAATGTGAAATAGTAATGAATTCTGAGTTTTAGGTGGAATAATTTGCTAAGGCAGATTTTAGCAGGATCGGGGGGGGGGAAAGGGGAGAGAGGAGGGAGAAAAAGGAGGAAAAGAAGAAAAGTCCACCTGAAGAAATCCCCCAATCCCAGTTGGTTTTTGTTGTTTTTTTTTTTTTGGGTTTTTTTTTTCATAAAATTGACCTGGAGATTCTCAGCTTGCTGACAGCAGAGTGCATTAACACAGACATCCTTCTATTCTTTGGAAGGCTACACCAAGATGAAATTTCCAGTAAATCACAGCTGACACATTCACAAATGAACGGCCAAAACAAACAAAGAGAACTATTCCTCTTCATCCTCTGCACAATATCTATTTCCTTCTATGTTTCAGCCCTTGTAAAATGTCGCACACCGTGTCTAAAACTCCTGGTGATACTGAAAGTTCCACTGCTTAGCAGCAATTAACTGTGATTCCAACTGCCAAAATCATCCTAAGGATTAAGTACTCCCCATCCTGTCCTAATTGCCTGTCTCTTCCGTTTGTGCCAATGGACAAAGACCACTGAAGAGCAGCATAAGGGGAGGCAAGAAAAACAACAACCAAAGGAACACACACCACCACCTATTTCCCTGGAATATATGAATATATATATTCTTTTGCTTATCACGGTCTAGAAAAACATGAAAGAGCCAAAGAAAAGTGCTATTTGTAGCAGTTATATTAAAGGAAAAAAAGGAACATCTTTATCTACCAAATTGCTGCTTCCACACATAGTGTTAGTATAAAACAGTTTCAGACCAGGCCTATGGGCTGAAAGAATTCAGTTGTAGGCTGTCCAAAGGTATCTCCATTGTTCTCCTATGCACTACTTATTATGAAAAGCATCTTTGCAGAACTCCCCAAGATAAATAGGTTCATGTTTAACATCTGCTGTTCAAAAAGAAAGTAGAACTGATAGAATGCTAGAAATGCACCTGAGGTGGCTGCACTGAATTTGTGCTGTGGAGAAGATAGAATTCATTCTGAATCCCTTTCTAGCACACATCTACATAGATGCATTTATAAGAAGTGATTAAAAAACCCAACTTCTCTGTACTTAATTTTAATTTAGACTTTTGAGCTCTAGATGCTGGCTGAGGAAAAATAAAGGTTTTCAGGACATTGTTCTCTCAGGACAGTGTCAAAAGGGCACAGACTTAAAGAATCTTTTCCCACAAGGTGTGTCCCTTCCCGGGTTGTCATCCGAAAGATGCATGAGAAACACCCACTGACCGCAGAAGAGAATAAATAGCTTAAGGGACAAAGGTGACAGCTGTACAAACATACTTTCAATGCCAGGTTTATCCAGACCAGCAAAATATTTGGTTCTTAGCCTTTGGGAGCCAACAGATACGGTCTTTCTCTACCGTATCCAAGAAAATTGAAAGGCAGAGCACTCCAACATCTGATTTCACAGAAAAGCCAAACATCAAGTAAAACGAAGAAGTCAGCTTCTGCCTGTGGCAGAATTTACAAACCCTGACGCTGCTTGAAAGGCCGGGTTTGTTTGTTTGCTGTTTCTCCACCTCCTGGCACGTGCCTGCAAACACTTGCGCAGAGCTCCGTTTTAGCATTCAAATTACAAAGCATCCGCAGATGTCTGACACAGCTCCAAGTCAGCAGAGGCACGCAGGCTTCTGTGCACAGCCACCAGGATCTGCTGGGACAGCAGCAGCACCCCGCCACTGCTCTCCTACCGCGACCGGGGCAGAAGGGAGCACAAAAGGATGTAAACAGACAGCTGAAGCTTTGCCTCTGTTTGGCATGCAAGGGAAAAATGAGTTAACTCATTAAACAAAGAAAAAGAGAAGGAAGTAGTTCAGGGCAGAAGTGGGGACTCCCCTGGTCCACCACCAGTAGGTAGCTGATGAGTTAGATCCCAATGGGGGCAGAAGAGACCCTGCGTTGTGTGGGCACTTGTCAGTGACACAACAACAGGTGTTAATGCTTGGCCTACATTAAGACAAACCTGGAAACCGATCACTCAAAACTGAGTGTTCTTTGTTGTTTCCTTCTGTTTATGTTTTCTTTTTTTTTTTAAACTCATTCGAATACAAACCAATCTTCTTGTTGTTCTTTCACCTCTAACCTTTCACCTGTAACCTTCAGGCTGTCAGTGGATCAGGCTACAGAATTTAGCACAGAAAATGCTGCTGCTTTCCTTTGAAACAATTCCATGACAACTCACAAGTATTCAACCACTTGTAACAACAGAAGCTGCTGCAAATGACAAGAACATTCAGAACAGGACCATGTGTTTGTAGTTCTACCTCAAGGTTTCCCCAACATTCTTTTAAGCAATGTAAATTTTTTCAGATAAGATCTTAAGAAAACCAAGCAGAGCCGGTCAGGAATCCCTCCATGAAGTACTAAAAGAAAAGTCCCTCTCTGAAGCAGGGAAAGCCTGCCTGGGTGACAGCACCAGTGTCACTCTGCGGGCCATCAGTCATACAGTGCAGCACACCTTGAGGTGTCAGAAGGTGCTTAAACGGCAGTGAAGAAAGCCACTTTCATTGTGCAGTGGAAGTGAGGTGAGGACATAAAGGAAAAGTTTCACAGTGACCTAAGATGACTGGATTATAAAATCCTCCGGGCACTGGCAGCCTCATACAGGTCCACAGACACATCCTCAGGCATTAGAGCAGGCCATTCAAGACAAAACAAGCAGCTGAGTCAGCTCTGGGCATGGAAATGTTACAACTGCTGACCAGACAGCATGAACACCTGGTTATGTACTGCAGTCCTCAGCCCAGACTCTTTCAATATTCCTCAGTCAAACACGTGCTCCATTTAATCTAGTTTCTCAGGTGTTGAGAGGCTTTAAGACTTCTATGGTTTAACATTCTGAAATCTTTTGAAGCAGATTTGATGGGGGAAGGGAATGTACTTCTGAGAGACAGAGAAGAGCCAGGGAACACTGTCATTTTAGGAAATAGCAGGAGAAAACCTCAGATTTGTTCCAGGGGAGTTTGAGGGCTCTTCCAAGAAGGTAATGCAGCCAGTAACCCAGCTGAAGTGCTTCTACACCAATGCATGCAGTGTGGGAAATAAGCAGAAGACAGAAACCGTGGGGCAATTAGAAAACTTCGACCTCAGTGCTATCACAGAAACACAGTGGGACAAAATACACAACTGAATACTACAACTGAGAGGCTACAAGCTTTTTAGAAGGGACAGGCAGGGCCTCAAGGATCATCAAGCTCCAGCCCCCCTGCTGCAATCAGGGTTGCCAACCACTAGATCATGCACTAAGTCAGATTGCCCAGGGCCCCATCCAGCCCAGCTGAGAGCACCTCCAGGGACAGGGGAGCACAGCCTCCCTGGGCAGCCAGGGCCTCACCACTGTCTCAGTGAAAAACCTTCCCCAACACCTAGTCTAAATCTCCCCTCTTTTCGCTTACACAATTCCTCCTCATACTGTCACCACCTACTTGTGTAAAAAGTTGATTTCCCTCCCGCTTATATTTAAATATTGTAAAGCCACAGTGAGGCTATGTGAGGTTTCCCTGAAGCCAGACTGAACAAGCCCAGTTCCCTCAGCCTGTCTTTATAGGAGCAGTGCTCCAGCCCTCTGAGCATCCTCACGGCCTCCTCCGAACCCTCTCCAGCAGTTCCACATCTTACTTGTGTTGAGGGCCCCAGACCTGGACGCAGTACCCCAGACAGGGCCCTCACAAGAACAGAGCAGAGGGGGCCATGCCAAAGGCCTTGCACAAGTCCAGGTAGATGACATCAGTTTCCCTCTGCCTACTGATACCAACACTCCATCACAGAAGACTACTAGATTGTCAGGCACAATCTGCCCTTGGTGAATTTGTACAGGCTGTCTTGGATCACCTGCTCATCCTTTTTCACATTGCTTGAGACGTTTAAAATCAAATTTAATTCATGAAATTGATTCAAGGAGCACTATGGAACAGTCTGTTATTGAAAACTAAATATTCTTCAAAGTTAGGTATATTTACAGGAGCAAAGTGACATGCCTTCTAAGTCCAATCACTGGACTATTGACACATAGTGATAGAAACACTATTTCATATTTAGTTGATAAACAGAAGTACAGGTATGTACTGCTAGGACAGTTCGCCCTGTATGTATTTTATTACAGAATTTGCTTGTCAAGATTATAGCACTCAAATTTCTCCAAAGAAAAGCTTACTTTATTGGTACAGAAAATCAAATTCAGACAATATGCTTAATGGCCTAAGGCATATTGACTTTCACTGTAAAATGTGTCAAATGTACACTGAGTAAAACATGCGTACCTGCCTCATGGGTGGTGTGGAGGACAGCAATTGCCTATTTAGCACACCAAATAGCACTACACAAAGACTGAAACTGGACACAGAATCATCCGTGTTGGTGAAACCACCAGAATGGAAAACCAGGCCAGTAGCACTGCACTGTGATACACTTTGGCAATGTAACTTGAATTACCACTTATACTGTCCTTTACTATTGAAGCACCACAGAATCACAGAATGGACAGGATTGGAAGGGGGAATCTCCAACCCCCCCCCTGCCACATGCAGGGCCACCAACCTCCCCATTTAATACCAGCCCAGGCTGCCCAGGGCCCCATCCAACCTGGCCTTGAACACCTCCAGGGATGGGGCATCCACAGCCTCTCTGGGCAGCTGTTCCAGCACCTCACCACTCTCTCTGTAAAGAACTTCCCCTGATAACCAACCCAAATCTTCCCTCCCTCAACTTCAAACCATTTCCCCTCATCCTGCTCTTATCTACCCTTTCAAAGAGTTGATTCCCCTCCTGTTTGTAGGCTCCCTTTAGGTCACCCCACAGCCTTCTTTTCTCCAGGCTGAACAAGCCCAGCTCCCTCAGCCTTCATAGGGGAGGTGCTGCAGTCCCCTGATCATCTCTGTGGCTCTCCTCTGGACCCTCTCCAACAGCTCCCTGTCTTTCTCATACCGGAGGCTCCAGACTGGACATAGTACTGCAGATGGGCCTCACAAGAGCAGAGCAGAGAGGGACAATCACCTCCACCAGAGGACTGTCATCAGAATCATCATAATTACAGCTGAATTTATCAGCATGTGCTGTAGCCAAAGGCTTCATGCAATTCTCAGACATCCTCTACAGATGAAAACAACTAGATCCCATGCTAAACTCAGGGATTTTCTTTACTCTTCTACTCAGGAGGGCATATATCTGACTCAGCAAGCAATCTTCTCCATGCAAATTTTAAAGGAAGTGACTCTGCACCACTGAACTCACAGGACAGATCTGTCACCAACTGTATTAAACTTCTCCATCAGCTTTTGCTTTTCATCTCCAGCTCGGACTCTAGCAACTTACACTAGCTCTACACATTATGAAACCTCTATCTGGTCACGAGACTTTGCTACCAGATTTTACTGGCACTAATTAAAAAAGCAATTTTCATTTTGCTGAGTCAGTTTCACTGAAATTATGTACTGCTCACCAAGCATATCAGTTCCTTTTGAAACAAACAAGTATGTCAATACGCAGGCACGAGAAGACAATACAGGGCTTTCATGGTGACTCGGACAGACAGAGTAAAGCAAATGTAGTTCAATTTTAATCTGACTGAAGTTCATAAAGTTATTCCCATCGACCTTAAATCTTCAGAAGAAAAAAAAGTATTTTCTCTCTTCTGCTTCTTCCTCAGGCTATAGAAACCAGATGGAAACACTGGTTTTTATTATCAATGTCCCAATCAAACCTTGCTGGCTGACTCTGAGGCAAGTGTAGGACTATAAAAAGTCCTCAGAGCATTTTTAGTGACTTGCTGTACATAGTCATGTAGTATTAAATACATTTTTGCCTAGGAAATACTTAGGAGAAATGAAACTTCTGTTATTTCAAATGTTTAAAGAGTATGAGAATTATCCATCATTTCACGTGATTCATTCCTGATGAACCCTGGAGCTGCACATTCAGTATTAAGTAGCCCAAAGTAAATGGACAGACCACAGGTAGTATAAAGAAACAGAAGGCTGCACCTAGTTCTGTTTAAAAGCCTTCCCATGAAGGAGCCAACAGTCTATGTCAGGAGTTCTCACATCTGTGATATCAAGATACTGTGGGGTTTACAGTTTCTGAGAAACATCTGAAATCTCTAGCCAGCAAAATCCACTAAGGAAGGAACTAACAGACAGACTGAGATCGTTCTAACTTGGGCTGGACTTTCTGTCCTACTCTAAAGATTTCTTTATGCTAAATATCTCCCTACACCCTTATCAATCTCTTCAATCAATTTCACTCCTCATTTGCATCCTCACCCACAGTCACTCACTTGTCGCTTTACCAAAGACCATCTCCTTCCCCTTTGATTTACGTAAGCCTCTCCCAGAATAAGTCCACAACCAGGATTTAAGAAATTATAGTAATAAACCACCTACTCTGTGCCATTGTCTACATTATTCAGTCATACGTTCTACTTTTTCTCTCCCCCTTATGGCTGTCACGTTTGTTATTTTTCAAATCATTCATTTTCTGAATTCACACAGGGTTGGTGACAAGGGTTCCTTACCAGGTACAATCATAGTAAAGCAATATTAATAACTGAGGATTTTTCTCCTGAAAACTGAGATGTCAAATTCACATGACTGCATAAGTCAGCTATCACGTAAGAGAAGTTTCTAGCTACCACAGCTGCGGGACAAAAGCATCAAGCTATGACCCAAACACACTCCAAATGTTTAGAAAGCAAAGAACCCCTACTTTTCATAGTTTAGATATGACTTTTTTTTCTAATAACTTGAACAGCAAAACGATCAGCTGCGATGCTGTGTCAGTTCCAAGGTGAAATTTGACAGTCATTAGGCTGTCACAGGCTATAAGCATGAGAGCAAATACAACAGGAAAGAATCACATGATGAAAAACGTGTTTTTCCACACTTCTGCAAAGTTTCACCCCGTTAGAACACAACATCCTGATTTTTTTTATCCTATGGTCTATCAAATCTACTTCTGCTTATAGTAAAGCACAAACAGAAAACAAAAGGGTTCACATGACAAGCGAACTTGGTAAAGAATGTAATAGGATTTGGAAAACAGTAGCATTCCTTGTTAAACAATCATCTTGCTCCCTATTTATGAAGCTCAGATTTTACTTGAGCTGCTTAGGAAAGCACCTTACAGAACAGGAGCTGGTCACGAGTGGAAGGCCAGGACACATAAATCAGGCCTCAAGTGCAAGGACAGATGAACTCCTTTTACCTCTGCTGTGCACCACTGGAAAAAAACTAATAAACAAATATTTAAACTATTATTGTGGACTCACTCAAGGAAAATATTCCACCCAGTACCTGAAAACCCTATTCAACAACAACAGAAAAAGGAATCACATAGTAACAGAATCACACAAAACTTAGAAAGAACATAAGACAAGGAAACAAAATAATACGGATGCAGAAAAAAACGCCAAAAAAACCCACTCACATTTCAATGAGATTCAGTATTCTGATTCATCGAGTATAACATACTTCAAGATGTCCAATTACCTTGATGTCCCTTCACTGAGAGATGACCACAGCTCCTTGTACTTCATTCCTGACATCAAAGACAAACTTGATTTACTTTCTCCTGCAGCTACATCTGCAAAAATACAAGACCGTTTTCCCTACGTGGAAATGAGAAGTGTGAGCCTTAGCCATCCTGCAAGACTGGGACAAACAGAGTCTGCTTTGCGAGAGAAACCATTCTGATAGTGCAACTGATGATGGCGATGAGCAAGAGTTACAAGGCAAGTGATGAAACTGACACCCTGAACAGTCAGATCTTGACAGAAAAAAACAAACTTTAAGACCTTTGGAAGTGAACTCTGCACTATACTTCTATTTGATTTGATTGTGTTTACAAGTACTAAGAGCACTTTAATACATGCCTGTGCACCACTGCCTCTTTTGGGAGTATCATTTAAGATGTTTCACTTACGGTGCAAACAAACAACAGGAAAGGTCTCTGACACATGGCCTTTTGTCTATAGATGCTGTTTGCCTTCACTGAGACCTGCATTCCTTTGTGTCCCCTGGGGATTACTTGTATGAATGATTTTGTATTTGAAGTTCCTTACCTGTACTTTACATATGTCTGGGCTGACACTGCACAGTAACGGGCAAGTTCTAGACTCCAACACTTTGAAATGAAGTTTACAGCAGATGCAGCTCAGGGTTCTCTACTCTAATTGCTCTTTATAATGTTCTTCCCACTGCAAAAAACATTTCTGTTTCTCATTATGAGGAACGCTGACCTTTGACGGTAAACCTGATCAAGTACTTCAATTCACCGGAGTGCTCTGCAATGCTGTGCAGTGCTGCATTAAGGTTCTGACAGAACAGTAAGAGCCTTTCCACAAAGCTGTGCCTTTCAGATGCTGCTCCTTTGTCTTGTACCTCCTACAGTCAAAGCCTGGAAAGCCAAGTATTTCAGGACCCCACCTGAACATTGGCTGAATTGTATCATAACTTATTTTGGAACAATCAGTGGTCCAGACCAAAGTTTTAAGTTACCAAGGTTATAAATGATAGCTCATATACTGGTAACAAGCAGAGAACAAAATCACAGAGGATACAGAGGTCTGAGCATCCATTCCATTCTTGTACTCCATACAACACTTAACATATTTCACTTAATAATAATAATAATAATAATAATGTAACGCTTATAAATAAAAAATGCAAAAAATTCATAAAACTTATGCTAAAAAAAAAAAAAAGGAAAATGTCAATTTACTTCATGTTCTGTGAAGGTCCTTCATACATAACATGCTATTCTGAAACACAAGTTAACAAGCAACTAGGCATCATATCCTGCAAGCCGGTGCTCTATGGGTGATGCCTTCTGAACTGCAGCAGCTAGAAACCTGCACAAATTCAGCCATTGCAGACCCAGGTGTGGTTTCTTTATCTTTGTAGTTCTTTCTACTTGCCCTGTAGCTGAACTTGATCTATTAATATATAACAGTAAGGAAAGATTTCCTCTAGAGACAGCAATGAACTTAAAACAACCGGTAACTGGTTTTATTTTCATCTTACAGAGAAAGAAGGTGATCACATAACAGCCCTCCCTGTCTCCAGACAGCTTATATTCCAAAACACATTCCAACCTACTGGGCTCACAGAAGTCTATTTCTCCCGGGTCAAGCACAATATTGGTACAATCAGCTTTCCTCATTTGAATAAAATATGAATCAGAACCCTGAAGAGCAGTGCTTGTATTTGAGAGAGTTGTGCTTCTCTCAAATACGCACTGAAGTAACAAAAATCTTTAGAAAGCAGGGTGAAGACATGATATAAAAACAAAGAAACCAGCACAAGGACAACAATTAAACTGCTACTCAAGTCACGTTAGTCAACAGTCTCCATGACCCTACCTAAGTTGGACTCTTTGACTTTCCTAATCTTTTATATAAGAATGGCTGGAAATACACAAATCTAGATATATTTGTCATAGACTGAAAAAATATTCCTTTAAATGGTCTGTTAAAAGTATTTATTTTATGTGGAGGGCTGGGTGTTTGTGTGGAAGCATTAGCTGCCCACAGCCATTCCATTGAGTTTCCTCAGCAGTGCAGCTGCACCACCACTCTTACACTGATGCCAGGCTCTCCTATGGCCCCACCACATACACACACACCAATACAAGCTTAAATGAAGACAGCCCCCACCTTCACTGAAGTGGAATGCTTCCTCCTCATTGGGGTAACAGTTCAGATGGAGAGTAAAGAAAAAGCGAGCCCAGCCTTTTCAATGTACTCCACGTGACAGCTAAGACATTTCTTTCCACCAGCTTCTGCCTGCAGTATGACAACTAAATTGCCTATTAAACTGTTAATCAGTACTGGAAAGCAAGACAAGCTGGTGCTGAGCTCAGTGCTGCACTGAATCTCAGGGAAGCAGCTTACAAGCTTTTCTCTATTGGGGTGAAACTTGCAGCAGCTTGCAGAGCTGTTATGTAGTGTTTAGTATATCACATATGAAAGTAAAATGTATCATAATGCACATCCACTATGCCTGGAAAGGATAGGTTTTCAATAGGAATCTTCCTTATGAAGACTGGGATGCCACCGTGCTGGGGTATGAAAAGGTCTTAAGAGTAAGGATTTAAAGCATCCCTACAAAGTAGGCCTCAGTCTATGTGAGTTTCTCTTTACAGTACACTGCAGACATTAATACAAATCTAATGAGCTGTCCCAACTACATCACATATTCCAATGTTACTGAGTTATTAAATTCTCAGGAAATAGACCTGCTATTGAACTTTGAGCCAAGACCCATAGCCACATAATAAAGTTAAGCTCTGAACAACAACTTTGTGCTTAAAAGAGAAAAGCAGAGTGATCTGGAACGACTCTGTCAATCGTGGTTCAATTTCAGATATAAAATTATAATTCCATGCTGTCCAGTGAATAGTTTTAGCTAAGAGCTGCTTTCGTTCCTCAGTTTCTTTGATGTCCCTGCAATATTCTCAAGGAAGTGTTTTTGTAACCTCCTGTTAATGAAGCACAGAAGAAAACAGAGTACCCTTCTGGCAGCAAATCACTACCTGAAAGGACTCCATTTGCTGAGGTTTTCTTTAATTCCTGTTACTAAAACACAGGATGCATTTTGCCAAAACCAAAACATTACTGGTATTAAAAAGTGGATTAAATTCAAAAGATAATTATTCCTAATGCTCAAGGAAGCATCCCTCAATCTGCAAAGACAGTTAATAGCTGAGAGAGCAATGAGCTTGTCCCGAATGGGACAGCATTCCAGCTGACCTTCCATAGTTATTAGTAGATCATTTTTCTCAAAGAAAAAAAAAAAAAAACAACCCACAGATTTTTCTCCCCCCCCCTTCACAGCTGTATTAAAAAAAAAATGGATTTCCAGGCCAGTTTTATGAGCCCCTTTAGAACTGTTTACAGAAATCCTGCAAAATCTTGTTTGTCAAAAGAATTTAAGCTGTCAGAAAGTTCTTAGTTCATTCACCAACTTAAACAACTTTTGCTTGATTTTCTAAGTGAGTTAGTAGCGGATACAACTATCACTTTGCCCTTCAATTTCACTATTGCTCAGCGTAGCAAATCGGACCAGTTCTTCTCCTATGCCACTTTCCTACGTCACTGCAGCCAGAGCACTACCTCTCTAAGGAAAGAAAGCCTTTCATGTATTTTAGATACATGATGATTTAGATGCTCATAAGCATTTCTGTTGACAAACCGTGTTCTGAAATGTTAACTGTTGTTCACAACTTAGACAACTAACAGATAGCGTTTATCTGCCAGTGGGACACCATCATTCATCACTATTCTACATGGATGTACTAAGAATGCAAAAAGTAAACAAGTCCCTCAAAATGAAAAGGCATTATGACTTAAGAAACATGGAATCACCTTTTACATGTTTGTGACTACTTAGTTAGCATCAGGAAAACACAGGCTAAAAGCATACCAAATATCCTTGGTATCTACATCACGTTCTGTACAAAAATTTCAGTAATAACAAATAGTTTGTTGGAACTGGCCCTAACAACATCCCAATCACTCCAGGTATCCAGTATTTCTGGCTAGTGATCCTTTCAGAACAGACCAAACCCAGGAATTTGGAAAATATCACTTAAAACATTTTACCACAGTTGTCCAAGTGCAACAAATATGATGTAACAATACCCAAAAGGACAGGTAGCATATCTACCCTTATGTTCAGAACCTGTGCGTGAAATCAAAAAGCACACAGACTCAGTACTGTGGACAAATAAAAATGTTTAAAAGAACAGCTAAAAGGCAAGAAGTGAATGATGGACATTCAGCATATGTAAACCTCAGCGTACACCAGAACTGCTGAGATCTACTAGTCACTCTGGAGAGCAATGACTTCTGCAGGCAGGGAGCAACAGGACAAGGGGAACTGCTCTTCAACTAAAAGAGGGGAGATTGAGATTAGATGTTAGGGGGAAATTCTTCACTCAGAGGTTGGTGAGGTGCTGGCAGTGCTGCCATCCCTGGAGGTGCCCCAGGCCATGGAGGGGCCCTGGGCAGCCTGAGCTGGGGGGCAGCCAGCCCATGGCAGGGGTGGGGCTGGGGGGTCCCTGTTGTGGTTCTGTGATAGTTAGCTATCCTGTGATAGTTACAGGCAGTAGAGCTAGTAAGCCCTGTTTTACAATGAGTGCCAATTTGTGTGTCTTGGCATTTGCTACATACTATTACCCTTCTCAATTGTAGTGCATTCAAGTAGGTGAAATACATACACTTCACAGGAAATTCCATGATAACTTATCATAAATGAATTTTACCACCTACCATACCATCAAGTTTCTGCTGTGCCTACACAGTTGTTCACTCAAACAACTTTTTTTTTTTTTTTTTTTTAAATACTAAACCAACTTTTTCAACTCTGACATTGTACCTTCTCTAAAACCTGGTAAGCATCTGCAAGGAATTCCCTTCAGAAGAATCAGATGCTCTTGCCTTCTTATTTTGTAATGACTGTACTCACGTGCTTCTATTTTATTAGTCTTTTGTAAGTTAATTACAATTTGTTTACCTGCATCAGTTATAACATCTTATCATAAAGATCTGATTTTATTTTTTAATCTTTTTTTCATCTACGTATCCCATCATCTGAAGAACAGCTTGCATTAAAAATATATTTGCATCCAAGTAATACAACCTGCAGAACTCACACAATTTCTTCTCTGCACATCTTGACTTTTCATCTTCTTTGCCTCCATACCTAAATAAAAACAATTTGCACTTGCAGATTAAAAATAAATTCTCCCAGACCTCATTAGAGAGCACACACAATGGATTACTCCAACCAGTTCAAAATAGGACTCCTGTTTTTGCACAGATCTTGACTAATGGTGATTCACAGATTAAAAAAGCAATTAAGAACAAAATTAGCTATTCTCAGCAGATTTAATTTCTCCTGAGAGATGTCAGACAGATATATAATGCAATGTAATCTGAAAAGAGGCATGCAAGCTGCCTGTCTCCATTCTAGCAATGCTCATCTGCCCTGGAGTCAATTGAAGAGTCAGGTATTTTATCTCCACCTGAAACATCTGTGTAAGCCACCTGCAAAGTTCTGTCTTGTCACCATTTGTTCACAAGAAGCTGGATGAGAACTATAGGCACACTGTATGCTAAGAAATACCTACAGAAGAAGGAAGGAAGGAAGGAAGAAGAGGAACAGAGTAAAAAGAACATACAGGGAAGAAAGTATAGAAGAACAGAGAAACATACAAATAATAACAACAGAAAGAATATCCAACAGAAAGATATGCTATGGAAAACAAAGCCAGCAGGGAATCACAGTCACAGAATTGTAGGGGTTGGAAGGGACCTCTAGAGATGCAACCTCCCTGCAAAGCAGGCTCCCCAGACCAGCGCAGCCAGGTCCTTCTCTGCAGAGCTCCTCTCCAACAGGTCATCCCCCAGCCTGTACTGGTGCATGCAGTTATCCCTCCCTGGGCACAAGACTCAATACTTGCTTTTGTTAAACCTCATCTGGCTCCTCTCTGCCCAACTCTCCAGCCTGTCCAGGTCAATCTCAAATAAGAAAATAATCAGTGAAAGAATGGACAGATCCATGCTAGAGCATTTGGATTCACATGCAAACAGATCCCAGATTCAGGCTCAGACTTGCACGTAGCTGAAAGCACATGGTAGCAGGCCTCAGTGCTCAAGTGCCCATTTTCCAGACTCCGTACTTCAGGAAACAAAAAAAGTACAAGTTAGAATGATATTCAAATCTTCTGCTAGGCTACTGTAATTCTGTAAATTACTGCAGTATCACAAACATATCAAACAAGGTGGCTCGTAAGCAGTTCTTACAGTAGTACTTCTAAAATCAAGACTTGAATGTTTCTGAATAGCAACAGCACTTCAAAATCTTTTGTTCCTCCCATCTCCACATCAACAAAATCAGAACTCAATTCATGAGAAAAGCAAGCTTGATCCCAAAAATGTTTTCTATTGACGGTATGTCTGATCAGCTTGAGGACCTACACCTAGGAACACACAAACAAGTTTACCTTCAAAAAAGCAACTGCAGTAGGTGACACGCATGGCTGTCCTTTATTGTACACTTACATACGTCATACTGAAGTATTTCAAGCTCAATTGCACGTGGTCACAAAGACACAGACAAAGGCAAACTGAACCTCTTGAACTCCAAATGTGACCGCAATCTCATTTAATTAAATCATTGCACATTAGGCTGTTTCATGCATGCTGAAATTATCGCAACAGCTCCAGCTGCCAAAAGGCAGACATTGTGCTGCTGTCCTCGTATTCCACTCTCCACTTATCCTGCATCTCTCTCAAGCACAGAAACCCTTCACTGAGCTTATGTAACTCGAAAAAAGAGAAAGAAAATCGACCATGTTTATAATAGATCAGTTGGAAGAGGCTTACAAAGATTATCAAATCTAACTGCGTGACAGCTTCAGGGCTAAGCACAAGTCAGTTCATGTTGAGGACACTGCCCAAATGCCTCCTGAACACTGACAGGCCAAGTGGCATCAACCCTCTCTCCAGGAAGCTGTTCTAGTGTTCGTCCATACTTGGAGAGAAAGTTTTCCCAATACCCAGTCTGAACCTCCTCTGGTGCAGCACAATGCTATTCCTGCAGTTTTTCCTTTCACTTCACAAAAGCACCCCATTAGTTAAGTTCTACTCAGCTATCCACATCAAGTATCCACATCAGCAATCAGCACCTACACAAAATGCATCATCTCACCTTCACTTGTGGAAGTTCTGCATACAAAGTACTGGCGTACACAGGAACGTCTCTGCTCAGACTTCCTGGCTGCTCCCACATAAATCAAATGATACAGATGTTTAGTAACAACTCAGAAGTGGCAAAGAGTGGCACTGGTTGGTTTTTCTTCCTTGGGAGCCATAAGGTATTCTCACATTTGCCTTTAACTCCCTCTACCCAGTGCAGAGAAACACAGTTCTCTACAGACAAATCAGAACAGAAATCTTGGGCAAGTGCTCTGAATTGCTAGTAAGGAAGCCTTGCTTTCTAAAGAAGTGTATGAATTACTCATAAAAAGGAGCCTGAAACTGAATATATCCCTACATCCCACTTTCCAACATGAAAGACATTTAAACACCAATACATTACATTATTATATTTAAAAAAAAAAAAAAAGAAGAAAGAAAGAAAGAAAGAAAGAAAGGAAAAAAGAGAGAGCTGAATGATTTTTTTCAGAGCTCCTAGGGAACATCAACACAACTGTCAACATAGTTCCTCAAGGTACTGGAACAGCACTGACAACTTTGTACTTCTTACAAACATAAGTGAAGTGAGAACCAGGAGTGCTGTTACAGTTCCAGTACAAAAGCAATTGCTCTGTAATTGTGCACTTGCACACTTTAAGCTTCACAACCAGATGAAACTTTATTTTTTGTATGATTACATGATGATTAAGACAAGCAGTTCTCTCCTGGTCTTCTAGAAAACAGACTGAAAACCTGTAATTTACTGATACTAAAAAAAAATGCAAAACAAATTCACATCACAAAAACCAAGACGCAAAAATACCCAGGCCTCATACTTATCAAGATAACAAATGAAATGAAACCGTACAAAGAGAATATAGATTTTAGCCAGAATTCAGCTGTGACAATTCAAGAAAACATCTTCCATGTCTTCCTGCTTATACTGAGGCTGTAATTTTTTTGTCAGTGAAAACACAGCCAAGAGAGCACGTCATGCTCAGGGCTCCCAAATGCCACACTTACCAGATTATCCTCAATGTCAGCTCAAGTGGGAACCTCACCTCAACTGCCTACAAGCCACTTTGTTATGGGATTTGCTCCCAGTCCTACAATAAGTTGACCACAATATGGGGAGTGAAAAGACAAGTCTTTAAAGTTTTTGCTTTATGAACAATGTACAAAAAACCAAACAAAAAAAACAACTGAATCTCTTCTGCTGCTGATGGAGGAGATACAAAATCATTAACGTAGGGAATAAACAATGTTTCTGAAGCCCCTGTTGAGGTTCAGAACCACTCCAGAACAGCTTTTTCCCCTTTGTGAAACTTGCAAGCAAAAAAAGACATATTTAACTAGACAAGAAATCAGCTTTCTTTCACAGCTATCCGAAAACAAAGTTTGGATAAACATGAGAACTATTATCATCTCCTCATCCAAATGACTTACATCACTGGCACACTCTGTAGAACCAGCTAATAAAAGCTTCCATAGAGAAGTTTTAAATCTGCAAATATATCCTTTCCTACAATCAACAGTAAAGAAATACTAAAAAAAAAATCTTGCCTTCAGACACATTTCTGAAACTTCTGCAGACAATAGGGGAGTAAAAATTAAAAGTAAACACAATAAAACAATAATAAAAAAGAAACCTGTATGAGAATTGCTGAGTCCCAGTCTGAACCACTGACTGAGCACCTGGGAAAGGACCCAGTCAGCCCTGGGAGCACAGGTGAAGGCAGTTCAGCTGTGTGAGAGAAGGGTTGGAGCCTGGCTGCACATCTTTTAGACCTCATTGAAGGGCTGACTACTACTGGGGAAGGGTCTCTGGTTGGAGATCCCTCCTTAGTGAGGCTTTCCTCTGTGAACCTGGAATTTTCTGATACAGGTGAGCAATCTTCTTCCCTTTCTTTATACCACATTTCTATTATGCCAGCCTTTCTATCATTACACCTTTGTTGTAACACCTTTCCCATCGTATTGATCTATCCAATTGCTACAAGAAGCCTAAAAAGAAAAATACTTGGTTAGCGAACTTCTTTGCAATGACAGCATGAGAAGAATAATGAAGATGAATCGTTATTTCATAACAGATTGGAAAAGAAAATCCGTGGTAGTCTAGGACACCAAGCCTAATAAAAAATGCTAGACCCATTCATAGATATTGAGGGTGATAAAATAATGAAGAGATGCACAAAAATAATTAGCTTACAAAAACCAAATTGATCCCAGAGCAAACAAGGGTGGAATGTTTTTAAACTACTACTTTTACACATGCATGAGGGTCAGATCATCAACAACCAGAAGCATGGGTGTGATCCTATCAACGCTTTCCAAGTGTGGAAGAGCAAGGCCAGTGTTACAATTCAGTAGGCACACTGGCATCAAAAAGCAGCAACTACATTCTTCTGAATTGCAGAACTGCAACCCCTCCCAAATTAAGTTTTTGATGAGCATAAATACCAAGTTCCACCAGTGGATCAGACACCAGGCAAGCACCAGAATTTATTCAGGAAACATCTGTAGGACAGGCCCCAGCATTTGTAACAAGAGAACCTATCTCAGATGCCTCTGTAAAGTAACTCTGCTGCAGATAATCTGTCAACCTTAATTTATTTTTATGCAGTTACGTCCTGAAGGAATGAATCAATTTTTAGCCACTTAACAAAAATTAAATATTCTGTGTCACTGCCATTCTATCAGGTTTTAAGTCAAATGTTGCCCTTCACTGTGCTATGAGCACAAACAGGAGTTTGGTTTGCTTATTATTTGGCAAGATCAACGTAGAACTACTACTCCGACCAAACATTCTCTCTCACCATGATGCAGCTGGGAAGGAGAAGCACTTTGACATCTCTCTGTGAAGACTCATGACTCACAACTATGCCATGGCATTATAAAGCCATCCACAACATGGAACTTTCCCTCTGTGCTTCAACATAGCTGTGACGTGTCTGGGGAGGGCAACTCCAATCTTCATTCCACCCTCCTCCCGTGCAAACACACACAAGCTATAGTTTAATTACTGGTATTTGGTTTCATTTTAAAGGTTTACTGGGAGTTATCTCACATGCTACCTTGTTTCAACGATACTATGCTCAGCTTTTGATAACAGCAGTTGCTGTACCAATAAAAATAAATCCAACCAAGCAATTATCATAACACAATTATGGTCTAATGAGTACTTGCCAGAGTAAAGGCAAACAGAAGGATGAAGAGGTACAGCCTAGAAGAACATGAAAACCTACAAACAACATTATTAAGTATCCGTGTAACAGGGAAAAATACCCAAGCAGAAAAGAACCGATACATGAGAATTAAATGTTAGAGGCCCGAGCTGCCAAGAGTAAGCTGTCCATTCACAGCAGTCAAACTACACTTTAAAATGATGCCAGCAGACCACGAAACTAAGAATCAGGTACTCCCATATCCTCACACCTGGCTGCAGTAGGGCACATTTTGTCTTTCTGCAAACAAAGCCTTGTTCCAATCACGCTGTGGGACTGATTCATGTTATTGTTTGCAGTCTGACAGTATGGTTAAAGCACTTTAAATAGAACAAAAAAATACTAATACTCTTGCGGTTTGCATATTTTACCAACAGAAGAAATTCTAGTTAATAACTTATATCTGCAGTAATCTGAGAATACCCAAACGTCCTGGAGGTGGTGAGCTCCAGTTCTTATCCCTGTGCCTCATCTGCTCTGCTCATTTGCTGAAAAAGGAACAGGGAGAGGATTTCTTTCCCTTCCCACTCCCCAGCTGTTGGGACAGGGGAAAACACGATGCAAACAGAGAGGAGACGTGTTCCCATGCTCTCCCCTTGTAGCCTTACCTTGCTGCCACTGTAACCGACAGTCCAACAGTACGATCAGCTGAACTTATCTCCTTTCTTAACCCTCCAAAATTCTCAATTAACTCAAACTCAAGAAAATAGCTGTAAATGACAAAGTGTTAAAATCAAAATGAAATGTATGTGCACTATTTTAGTATCTTAGCAGACACTAAAATTTGCCAGAATTTCCTGAATGTTGACACTCTGGATACCTGACACTCTTGAAACATCATGTGTGCAGCAAAAGCCATATCCAGCAGAGTTGTGCTCCTATGGTAACTGCACAGCAGTTGCTGAGACTTCATTTCTTTCAAGTGTGCAGCAAAAGCAAAGGTAATACCATATGAAATTGTGTGATAACCTGAGTGCATTGACTTGATGGTCTCCAGCTCACTCTCACTGATTAATGAGTCAGCTTTAACTTTAGCTGCAAGCCAAAAAGGTACCTGGGGAAAGGGGGAAAAAAAACTGTACAAAACCCAACCATCACTCCCTTCTGCCCAAGCTAGTACAGAGGTATGAAATCGCTATCTATGATGTCTCTTATGCGCACAAACAGGATTTTAATTTCCTGAAGTTTACGCAAGCAACAAAATCAATCTGAACTGTTCAAAAAAGCTTAAAAATAAACCAAGAGAAAACCATACTTTCATTACTCCACTTTACAACTTTCTCCAGTTTTCACAGAAATCTGAAGTAGGAATAAGACTGTGGTCAGCAAGAAAACTACATCAATACATACACTTCCTTGTTCTACCATCAGACTCACTTTGCAAAGCAAACCTATCACAAGGGAAAGCAAAACCCCCTGGGTTGTTCAGAGTCAACACTGACAGCCAGAGCATTGAACCTGAGATGTGTGCAAAGTCTTAACATAAACGTGTGCATTCTTAACATAAATTCTTCTGAAAGAACAGATTTAACTAAGCTACTCTGACAGCCTCACATGTTCAAATGCAGTTATCAGCCTGCTATCCTCAGCAAAAGCAGGCAGAAGGAATACTGATAAAATCTTAAGAGATTCTGTGGTTCCTTTTATTCATAGCCCAAATTTCCTATTTTTTGGGAAATGCAGATCACATTTGCAAATCTTCTATAGAAGCATGTGAAATTGATTTTATTTAAGATGGGAAAAAGTGCCCAAGATTGTCACATAGTTAATACCTGCCTCAAGCACATAGGCCTTAAAAAACAAACATAATTAATGCTCTCTAGGCAGGAATCTCAAACTGTCAGGAAGGCATTTTCTTGCCCCATCTGTCAGTGTGTCATATAAAAAAGTTTGCTCAGATAAGTAAAACTGCAGAGCAGTTGGGACATAACGTGTATCTCAGTTTTAATCTCACATTTTTAAGACTAACATCTGATAACCAAAACCACTCTGCAGTAAGTTGCACACACAAATATGCAGAAATCTGCATGCTTTCCTCTTACATCAGAATGCCACAGAACCTGGGACATAAGTTGCCTAGCCTATACATTTCATCCTCCAGGAAAAACAAAATACATCCATTATTTTAAAGTACAGTAAGCACAGAATATTATGCAGCTACAAGTTCTAAAAACATAATAAATTAAACAAAGAGATTCTAGCACCTCCTACATGTAGCAACCTAACCACAGTGTCTCACTCCACCCAGCTGCAGCTCTGCACGGGCACAGCAGCAACCCATTACAAGGTAGGAAAGCCCAGCTCAGCTGCACGTCACAGTAAATGGCATGCTGACTAACAGAAAGGTGAAATCCTTCCTTCGTCAGTACAAAAGCTAAAATAATCTGTAGAAATTAATTTATATTGCCATCAAAAGAATCTCCAAAGTTTCCAGACTTCAGAAAAGGCAGGCTCACTCCTGTTTCAATAGTACATCAGTACAAACGTGCAGCAAGCAGATCAGATGTATATGGCAGCCAGATCTTCACACTACCAAATTCGGTACCTACTTTTGTCATCGCTGATCCACAAAATGCTCATGTTCTTGGAGAGGAGGAAAAAAAAATACAACAACAACAAAACACAACCATGAAAAACTGGAGGAAAAGCACTGTACAGAAAACAAGTCTTTGACCACAACCTTAAGGAAAAAAAAAAGATGAACAATGCATAATGATCAGAACATTTCAAAGAGAATGCAAGCATCAGAACACAGACTGGTGCAGAGGGTAACAGGTGGAAACTCCCATCAGTTCAAGATCACCAGACTCCTGTTTTCACACCTCTACCACTAGCAGAAAAGAGGAAACAAGTGCAAGCTCAGGAAGGAGAGACAAGTGAAGTTCTTTTATAAGCATGGCTCTATGAAAAAGAAGTTGGCAATGACTGCTATGATTGTTTTCTGTTCTTCATGTCATAGAAGCTGAAATGATAGTTTGGCACAAATAACCATCTTTGAATCAATCAGCTATCCACCATCAGAATTATATACCAGGTACCATAGATAAAGTCGTTCAGCTTAAAAAAGGTGATCATATACTTTTTGAAAATTATTTTGTACTAATCTGACTCTGAAATCTCAAGGGAACTGGTTCTTACCCTCTGCTATTGATATGACTTAGGCTTTGCTGACGAAATTTTAATTTCTCACTTTCCTTTTTAATATATGCTCATGAAATTGCTCATTCTCATCATAACCCAACTTCATCATGCCGCATGCCAAAAAACGAAGCAGCTTCAGGCAGAGCAGATTTCCTGAATGGAAGAATTCAAAAGAAGCCAGCAGCAGGAGGCTCTGGTTTGGTAGCACACCTTGTCACCCACTGCTCTGTGCTGAAGCAGTTCCCCACTACAGGCTCAGGAATATGGTGCTGTGTATTCAGCTACTCAAGAGATGAAACATGAAGAAGAAAAAAAAAGACTGACACAGAACACCGCAAAATGCTGGCCAACAGTAAGTGGCTTTCATCCCCTCCTCAATTCCACTGACTGTAGAATACAGTGATAAAGCCTCCTCAGTTGTGTCGGGATTCTGTTCTGCTGAAGGAACCCCCTGCAGCAGCAATACCAGGAGTGTTACCACGTATTTTGCACTGTTGGGTTTTAAAAGCAAAATTACAGAAAATAATCAGTCAGCAAGAGAGTCTCTTAGTACCAAGAAACATCCCAAGTTTCTAAAGCCATATTTCTCTGGTAGATGAAAATATTCTCCATTTCCTACAGGCCAAACTTTTAATTAGGACTGAATAAAGATGTACAGTTGAACCCACTGACAGACTAAGCAAAGGCAGAAAGGCATTAGGCCTTACGCAGTTTTCACAGTCCAGAACAGGAAGGACTATCTGTTTCAGAAGGACTTTGGCTAAATGATACTCTAAATGATTAACAGTCATTAACAAATGGCTTGCTGCAACGTTAAGGATGTCGCATTAAATGAAATCCAGTGAAGCCTGGCAAAGGAAAATCACTTTGCCAGAATTAGTTTCTGCTTTTTCCCTCTCATTCAAAGTAGTTTTAGTTTTGCTCTTGTAAACTCAACATTCATGAGTTGCTCACGCAGATCAAGTTCCTCAAACTTCAGAAGCAATGTGCATAATTTTAAAATTGGTGTCCTCATGCATGTTTTGTTACATTACGGTTAATTCTGTTAGTTCTGTTCCAAAGCACTCAAACATTACTCATATTCTCAGGCTAAAAACAAAATTTGAATAAAAACTCAGCCACTAAAATAGGTCTAAGAAATGCACGAAGTGATCATAGATCAATTGCAACGAAAGTAAAAAGGAAGTGACCAAAGACTCTTCTACTGTCTTGCTTGCACCCAAACAGATTATCATCTACTAGAACTCTCCGTTTGTGGAATTTTCCTCTCAAAGTAAGTTACTTTAAACTCTGCATATATAAAATAAATAAATATGTCAAGAAGGCTGATTTATATACTCATTATAGCCATTGAGATTTGCTGTCAGAAAACCGAGGAACTCCCACATCACCTTGTGAGTACGAAGTGAAACCTTCAGGGAAGAGGCTGGACACCACGCAGGCGGGACCTGGCTTTCCAGAGATGTCTGCAGCCTTGTGACGGTCGGTCACAGCCCTCAGCAGCACCCTGGCACCCACCTGAAAAAACACCTGCCATTACTGTCGTGCTAGAAAAAAGTCGGGAGTTTCAGCACTGCCTTCTGCTGGAGCAGAATGACATCACTTCGGATGAATATGTCAGAGTAATTACACTTGACTTAGTAATAGGATTACCAGGATGAGTTAGAAAACGATGACAAAAGTGTGCTGTGGGCAGAAGACGTTCAGGCTGGGTATCAGGAAAAGGCTCTGCAGCAGAGGGCGGTGGGTGTGGAACTGCTCCCTCGTGCTCATGGCTCTGAGCTAAGAACCATCCGTACGACACTCAGACACACGGCCTCGTTTCTGGAGGGTCTCGTGCGGAGCCGGGACTTGGAATCCACGACCCTCACGCTCCCTTCCAACTCGGGGCACGCCGTCATTCCGTGCTTCTCTCCTCCTTTTGCTCCACGCGCTCCGTGCCGCAGCCCAACCCTTCACACCTCACCTGCCACGCAGGCAGCCCGCCCGGCTTCGTCCCTGCCGCTCTAACGACACCCGCGGCTCTCAGCCACCAAAACACTACTTCAAATGAGAGCCTGGAAGAGGAAGTGCGGCAAAGCGGTGAGGAAACTTGAAAGCCACTCCCTGCAGGGCAGGGGCGCGACGCGGCCGGGCTGCGGCTCCTCAGCGCCGCACGCGCCTCACGCCCGGGCCCAGGAAAGCCCTTCCCTCGCCTCAGGCGCGGCCCGGCGTCGGCAGCACCGCTCCGGGCGCGGCCGAGGCACCGCGCTGCGCGAGGGGCGGAGGCTGAAGCGGGCAGAGCGGGAGGGCAGGGCGGAGGAGCGGGAGGGCAGGGCGGAGGAGCGGGGCGCAGCCGGCCGGCTCTCAGCACCTCCGGGGCGGAGCGCAGCTCGGCGGCCGCAGGTGAGCGCGAGGCCGCAGCTGCACCCCGTGGGCGGAGCGCGGGGCGGGGAGCGCCGGGCCGCGGCGGCGGGCGCTGCTGCGCGGCTCAGTTTCTGTCTCGGACTCCGCCGGGATCGCGCCCGGAACTCGGCGGCGGCTCCGCGGAGCGGTGAGTGCCGGCACCTGGATCCCCGCGCGGCGGCACCGTCCCGCTCCGCAGTCCGCGCTCCCCGCCCCGCCCGGCGCGGGGTGAACGAGGAAGCGAGACGGGATCCGGCTTCCGTGGGGCTCCCGGCGGGGAGAGGGGCTGCGGCCGGGCCCGCCGCGAGGGGAGGGCGGCCCGGGGGGCGCGGCGGCGGCGGCGGCGGAACTTCTCGGCGGGGCGCCTCCGTGCTGGGGCTGCGGGCCGAGCTCGGGCCCGGGAGCTTTGTCCGGTTCGGGGAGCCGAGCCGCGGCGGTGCCGGGATGGGGCCGGGTCCTCCGCCAAGCGGGGCGGGCAGGTCCGGCAGCGAGCGGCCCGGCTCTGCGTCCCGAGCGAGGAGCCGAGGGGTAAGGAGCTCCGTGTGCCCTCTGCCCTCGCTGGGACGCGGGCTTGGCTCGTTCCCGGGTCGCCGAGACGGGTAACGCCAACTTCGTACTCTTTTCTTAATACTTTATTTTTTTTCCTTCTCTTCCCACCCGTGCGTGCCGATGCTCGGTTTCTGTCGGTGGGTGTGATCAGGTAATGCCCCGTCCTCCCTGCGCTCGGTTTTCGGCTGGCTGCAGGCAGACAATGGGAGCAGCGCTGCCCGCTCCCTGCATGCCGGGCGTGCACCTCTCAGAAACCCATCCTCAGCTCTTCGCTGGGGAATTCCCCGCGCTCATTAGTGTATGAAGCACCGCAGCGAGGGGTGCGTGGCTCTGCTGAGCCGGCTGTGCGCTGCTGCACCCCGCAGCGGTGGAACAGACACGCCGTGTGCCCCCGGGTCTGGGCAGCTGCGGGAGCAGAGCCGGACTCACGCGGACTGCAGGTGTGGGTGAGCAGTGCTTGCACTTTTTCCTGGCCTTATGGGTGAGTTTAAAGTCAGGACTGAAACTCATAAACATCTCTTTGAATAGCGTGTGTCAGAATTCTGGGTGCTCTTGTGTGTCCGGCTGTCAGATCTCGTTTGGACCTTGGCCTCGTCTCGCACACTCCGTCTGTTACCACTGCAATAAGCCAGGAAGCAGCCTGTCCTGCTCTCCTACCCTCTGTCTGATAATGCTGTGCAGTGTTGTATCGATCACACAGGGAGTGTAACCCAGCACAGCCGATACAGCCTTCTGAACAAGAGAGTTTGAGCAGTAATCAGAAGAGCCTATATGCAGCATTTCCAATTTCTTTTTGTTCCTGAGAAGGACTGCTTTACAGAGATTAGAGTTTATATTTAATTGTTGGACTGCCGGTTTTCAGTTATCCTGTGGTGCTGCTATGGGAATTTGGAGGAAGGAATGAAATGTAAGAGGCTGCAACGCATGAATTAGGGTTGTTTGTGGGTTTCATAGCAAAGATCTGTTTTAAAAATGTAGCTATGTGCTTTAGGTTAAGGATCACTTAATGCTGGCTACTTCAATTTTGATCCATTTAGTAAATATATTTACTTTCAGTAATTATAAGATGTTCTACTGTTTTTTCAGCCATCTCTTTGTAAAATTGAATATAGCAAACTAGTGAAGGAGTGTGCGTATCAGAACAAAATGTGTAGCTTTTGAAAATGATCATTTAAGAAGTGAGGCACATGCAGAAGTATTTCAGTGGGCATCGTTTGTGTGTTTGCGTGTCATGCTAAACTTCAGAGAGTTGAGAGGTGTGATAAACAAATTACAAGTCAGCAATACTTGGAAATTTTTATCCTACATCTCATAATTCAGACATAGGTAGAAAGGAATTGCTGCCACTCAGTGACTGACACAGAGGTATAAGAACCTGTACTGTTACATGGCTGTAATGTATTGCAGGTGCTGAGTTTGCGGTAAGGTACTTCTGTGTCCCTCAGTCTGTGTGATCAGGAAGATGCTCAGATTGTTCTGAACATTTCTCAAACTTTTTTCCATCTGTACATAATTGTGATCCTTCTGTGCAGATATGCCTGATGAGAGGTGGGTTATGATGTCCTTATTGGGTGGAGCCGTGGAAGAATGTGACAGGACAGACAGAGCTTTCTGATCACATGGCTAGTTTAAAAGGTACTGCGTAAAGAAGGAAGTATTTTTAAACTAGAAATTACTTCTGAAGTAGAGAACTTCTGAAGTTCTGTAGCTGCTTTGGTTAAAGAGAGACCTTTAGAAGAGTCTTTCAAAGAAAATTCAATTATTTGATACTGTACCGTTCAAGGAAATGTCAGTAAAACCTGGAAAGATAACATCGCTTGAAATAACTGCTTTCCTAGGAGAAGTGTACAGGTTTTCAGGTCCCAGAGGCTTCTTCTAACATTTGAAGTTATCAGAATTAAAGCTCATCTCAAATTGAGTACTTTGGGGCCTAGCAGTTACCATTCACCATCCATCCTGGTTTCTGTTGGAAGGCCTCTGGTGTCCTGTCGCTTTGCTCCTCCACCCCAGGCCATGTTGCTCGGCTCTGGCTGCTGCTCCTGCCCGGAGGAGCCCCTACACCAGCCTACACTCCACAGCACTGCCACCAGGACCGGGACTGCAGCACGTCTGGCTGCACCACAGTGAACTTCTGTCCAGCAAACTGCAGCAACACAAGCCTCGGTGCTGCTGTGCGGTGTGAGTACTTCCCAGGTGTTGGCCAGCACTGAGGTGTGTTGCCAGTATTGGGTTCACTGACCCAGGTATTTAAGTTCCCTAAGGCTAACTCAGGTGTGTCTCAGTGCTGCAGTCAAAATACATAATGCATCTGTAGTCTGCCATCCCCTTCATTAAATGTATAAAGTACATATGTAACCTACCATAAAACAAATGGAGGGAAGAAAGAATAGGCTAGAGACTGAAATGGCTATCGCATATGAGTCAGGGCTGAATGACAGAGATGACAGGGGATTTACCAGCAGAGTCTGAGGACTGACTGGCTTCACTGGGAACCTAATTCCTCATTTAATCATCCATTGATGAGAAAGGTCTTGGGATTTTTTTGCTCTAGAGTTGTTTATGTCTCCATCCTGATTGTCAAGTTCTAGCCAAAAGGTGTCTAATAAACATCAGATCTGTTTGTGTTCCAGCTGTTGTTATAGCTGCTTTCTCTGCTCCACAACAAAACTTCTCAGCCTTCGCTGACTCCTTCTTTACCTCTGTGATATCGGTGCAGAATTTGATTCTGTCAAGCTGTACATTGAATCAAAGGAATGAGCAGGGAAGGGAAGAAAACTGCCTCTTCCCCTTCACAGCTCTTTGGGCAGTGCAGGAAAATTAATCTCCTCGCATCCACTTGACTGTGCATTGCAAAGATGCAAATGAAGAAATGAGCTGTGGGAGCTCTCTGTGGCCCTGGTAGAAATAATGCCGAAGTGACTTGTGTTAGGCTCTCATCTGAAAGTTATTTTTAACTGCCTTGAGGAGAGTTTTTGTGCTTTGTTGCTGAGACATTACCTCTCCAAGCCAGAGTTGCTTCATGATCTTTGTATGGTATTTGTTGAATAATCTTGTGGAAGTCTGCTCTGTAGGAAGTAGCCTGCAGCCACTAACCCCATAGTGCTGCCTGGATTGTGCCGACTGCTCCGACGTCCTGCTCTGTTCTCAGAGTCACCAGGAAGGGTTAAGAAATGAGGGATCTGGCATACGAGTACCAAGGACATCACAAATCTGGCCTTTGCAAGAGTGGTGTAACACATATTTCTGTTCTGTTCTGGACCAGACTCTGCTGCTAGAAGTACCACTGATATGGACAGTGGAAACACCGTGTGTACAGCTGCATCTTTCTGATTTACTTCTTTTCATAGTTGCTTTTTTCTTTATTGAAAATGAATGCAAATGGAGCAGTATGTCAACCTTTCAGTGACAGAAAGGTGCCCTGCCATCCACACAGTAAGTTGCATTTTGAAACTGTTAAATTAGCTGTTGCTGTTTTCTGAATGATGATAGATTTGCCTGTTTCTGACTGCAAGAAGGAGATGATGTGGGGCAGATGTGTATCAATAGCTGCACAACAAAGCCCATAAAATACATTATCTGAAGATATGTTTCCAGCAAAAAAAAAAAAGGGTATGAATGAAACTGCTGAGTATTTCTTGTGGTATCCTCTCATTTTTTTCTGCTTTTTTTTTTTTTTTTTTTTTTTTTTTACTGTTGAATGTAATCTTCTATCAGGAAAAGCTTATGGGTGACTTCTAAAGGAGGGAGATGTGCACTTGCTGTTTCCTGACGAGCAATCCTTCAGATCTGCCTAAACAATAAAAAGCAGCACCTCTTTGTATTCCCCAGAATTCTAAGGTGCTGCCCACTTGGGTGTTAACAGGCGTGGTTAAAACCCAGCTACTCGCTGTAAGTACCACATATCCTGAAACATTTGCAGTAAATGTAAGCCTCGGCCCCTGCTCTGTTCCCCATCCCTGAGCCATGAAGTTGTAGTGCTGCTCAGCCCAGAGCTCTGTCAGCTCAGCTTTGTTGGATGGCGGCTCTGTAATGATGAGGTGACAAAGAAAATGGCATGGCTTTTAGTACTCAAATGTCAAGCTACCTTTGGAGCATTCAAATTATTTATTTATTCCCCCTCTCCCCGTCATCAATGTCTATTTACTAGAAATCTACTGAAATCCTCATCTGTGCATTTGATTCTTCCTCAGATTCTCTGATTTCTTTTCAGAAGTACAGTTCAGGCTTTGCCATGGTTTCTCTAAGGAATTCCTGAAGTCCAAGTGTTTGGTTAGTGCTACTTTGTACTAATTTCCTTCATGTTTTAATACTAAATATTAGACACAGCTTATGGGAAGAAGTATTCCTGGCTGCTTCTCAGGTTTACCCTTCAGGTAATGAAGTCTGGGAGGCTTTCTTCAATTTGTAGATGTAGATTCTAGAAGATGTAGGTGGATCTTGAAAAGCTAATCCAAAATGTCTTAGCAGACAGGCTCAGTGTTGAGCTTGGCTTCTGCAGAGTGCCTTTTTCTGGGAAATTCCCCAGTGAGTCCAAAAGCAATGCAGCTAAGCTGTTGCTAACGTGTTTGATGGCTGTTGTGAGCTGTGCTTTTCTGAGCAGAGGTTGAATTTGCTTCTTTTTCCAGCAAAGGAGGAATCCTGTAACTCTCCCTTAGAAGAAAATTCTCCTCTAATTGTCTTCTGCATAAAATATTTGGTAAGAATTTAGAAAGTATGGTCCAGCCAGCAGCTAGTAGGGGCCATTAAGTGCTTGTTGTGTTGTATTGTGCTGGAAAACGAGTATGAACAGGCACAGTGCAGTAACTTTGGATGGTTGTTGCGTTTGTGATATGACATTGGCTGCCCTGTAGATCTTATCTCAAGATCTGTATGCTGCAATTTGTAATATCTCTGGGTGATTTCACGTTTTGCTGGCATGACAAAATGACCAAAGGAAGGAGCGTTAGGTACCTTCACTGATGTTGTTAGTGCCTGTTGGACTGCAGAACTCAATACTTCTCTTGCAAAGGAATGCACTGTTTGTGAGATTGTACTCCTGAAAGCTCTTGTAAAGGTAAGATTTAGTCCTGCTTACTTTGAAAACTGTGTTTAGTGTACATCCCTGTAAGTGAGCACAGATGGTCATCTTGCATCAAGTAGGCGCTGCTAGAACTTCTGGTTTTAGTAATTAACTGTTTCTGCTCTGGATTAAATCAATCAATAATCTTGCAGCAGGATCTGAAACCTTCAGTCCTACAAGTGTCTCTGCATGGAAGGAGTAGATTTATAATAGATGCTTTCGATACTGATAGATTTTTCTTTTTTGAATAAGCTGCTGCTTCTGCTCACTGAGTGATAACAGTGATTGTTGCTTACATCCAGGGTGCTGGTCCATTAATGCTGTGTCCTTGCTGAGCTGTGAATTGCTCAACAGCTGCTCTCTTGAGCATGTGTTGGCCAACGCCTGTGGCCTCCAGTGAACTCAGATATTCTTACTAATGACTTGGGAATGCTGCAGTGGCCATCAGAATTTGTGGGCAAATATCCACAGCGGGTCTATCTGTCAGGAAATTGTAAGAACTCTCTCATATTACATTCACTTGTGTTCCTCACTATTGATAGAAGGAATGTTATTAGATAATTCTCTCCCAGTAGATTTTTTTTTTCCTGGGCCTTTTTGCAGAAATGTGAGATTTGGACCAAAGAATTAGCAGATATTCCTGCTAATCCCCACAGGACTTGCATTAGGCCCTTAATCTGTTTTGTTTTCTGCAGTTTCCTCAGGCCCTTACAGTGAGGGAATCTAGAATCATTGTTACCTTTCAGTTCATCTGTTAGCAAAATTTGCTTCACTGGATATACACTTGAGAAAAGTGTGGAGGAGTCTCTGGGAATCTGATTGTCCCCACTTATTTGGTCTCAGAGATTTGATCAGAGGTTGATTTTTGTTTTTTTTTTTTCTCCAGGAAGTCAGAACGTTTCTCATCATGCATGGTGGCTTGCCTGCTGTTCTCAGCCATGGTCGCTGACTTCTGTAGCTGTGCCATCACAGCCTCTGTGCAGGCTCACCAGAATGCACGTCTGCAGGAAAGTCTGTTTCACGCTGAGAGTGACTTTCGTTGTCACCCTCAAAGTTCAGCATGCAGTTATAATGCTGGCATTGCATCTGACATGCATGCTTCTGCATGCAAATATTATGCTATTGCTATTCCAGTTTAGTACTTCAGCTAGACTAAACATATACACCAAAGATTAGAGTAAGCTTCACTTAAAGTGGATGATAATGCTCTGTGGCAGCCAGGAGTTCATACTGTTTTTTTCCAACAAGCTTTCTCAGATTGTGTTGTTACTTAAAAGGTGAAGCTGCTGGACCTGCACCACCAACTTGCTTCCCAGCAGGCACCCCATGAGCCCGCTGAAGCCACCCATCACAGGGGAAATGAGGGCTGATGCTGCTACTGGGAAGCAGCAGTGCCACTGCCATCTACACACAGAAGTTGGTGGATCACTGTATTAAGGCAGGAGCAGCAGTGTGAGTGTAGTGATGGAGCTGGCTGCAGCAGGAGCAGCACAGTGAGGAGAGCTGCTGGGCTGCATGATGCCACCTGTCCTTGTTGGACCATGTTTGTCAGAGTGATGCTGCCAGCCCCTCTGCCCTCTCACTTCAGCCTTGCAAAATCCAGCTCTTTTCTGAAACCTTGGTACTGGAACTGAAACACCTGCCTGCTGGGGCAGGGAGAACTGCTGCTCCTCCTTGCTGCTGTTTTCTGCTTTAGTTTAATTTGCAAGTTTTCCCATTCCTAGCGGTGCTGCTAAAATTTTCAGGGCATCTCCAGAAATTTAGTGCAGGCTATACTAGTGGTGTCTGTCAGGCTGTTTTTCTGACCTATTTTAGGCTATTGCAAATTGGGATTAATGTTGCTTTCCTTTTCCAGTGGGTGGCAGCTGAGGCAAAGAGAAATGTTTATTTGCTTGGAATTTTATATAGATATGTATTGAAGGAATGCAGAGTGAAGCCAGAGCAGGCCAACCCTTTATGGCTGTCTGGTCTGTGCTTATGTCACATTCTTTCCTTTTTTATTGCATCTCCTAGCTGGAGAAAAGGGCAAATCAAAGGAGCTCTTGTGAGCTGAATCTGTTTTTAGTTTAAATCTCCTCCGTGTGTATTGTTCTGTTCCTTATTTCCTTCTTGTCTTACTGCTTAGTAACTGTGAGCCCAGTCTTTGTGTCTTCAGAGCTTTGCTGTATGTAAACCTAATTTCCAGGCTGAAAGCCAGTGTCTTCTTGCAGCAGTATGTTCATTTTCTCAGATCTGCATTTTGATTTTGAATGCAAAATCATTGCTGTTTTTCACAGAGCTCACGCCAGAAGAAAATGCTCTCCATCATCACATTACAGTAAGTGTTCTTAGTGTTTCAAGAGCTGTTGGCAGTTTAACAGTCCCAGCAGTGCTGGCTTTGTATGTTTGTTCTTCTGACCAGACCCTCTGAGGGTCAAGCATATCTGTTCAAGTATATATTATTAAAATGATGTACTAGATTCAAAGTACTGCTTAACTGAAGCACAGTAGTGCGTTGTGCATTTAGTGAACATAAATGGAATGCAAGTAAAATGTATGTTTATGGCAGTTACTCATATTCTAATGTGTAAATCACTGCCTTTCTGAATATGGTAGAGATTATGTTAAATATAGATTTTTAAATTGTGAGAAGTGTAAGTCAGTGCTGAGAACTGAAGTCAGGTTGAGAATTCTTCTTGGATGATGGAGCATCATTTCCCCAAGCTGTGGTTGGGCTTTTCCAGCACTTCCCAGTGCTGCAGGTTTTGGTTAAATACTTAATGCTGCATCAAAAGAAGGTTTTTATTTTCATGACTAATTTTTTTCCTCAGAATGACCTAGTATTTTATGTTCTTTTGTGTGGTTACCAATTAATCCCCATCTTCTCCCTGAAGAAACTAAGGCCTTCTGTAGGTATTTAAAATGCTTAGGCTAGAATATATCTAGTTAAATTGGATAACCTTATTATCGGTACGCTTCAGCAGCTTTGCCAAATCCAAACGGAGTCAGCTTATCACAGCCCAGCCTTGTCTGAGCTCACATGGCATTCTACTTTGTCACATTTTGCACTGATGCAGTCAAATAAAGCTTCTGTAAACACAATCACTGTAAACACTTAGAGAGATTATCCACTTAAGTGGATACAAATTCTGCTGCTGTTAGAGCGAAGTTCAGCTTGACTGTTAGATTTAACTTGTAAAATTATTTCAGACTCTTAAATATCCATTAAAAAAACCTTGTCCCTTTGCACATGAAATAAATGATGAGAAATTACGAGGGCATCAAGGAGCTGGGCTTCCTCTGGTTGGTACAAAAATGCTGGTCTTTCTTGTCAGCACTCTTTGTAGTGACCTGAGGTAGGTAGTGTTTGTCAAGGGAAGGATTTATGCAGAATTTCTAGTGGAGATGAGAGATTCCCTACTTGTATTATGGTTTAGGTCATTTCTTCCTGGAAGTTGATTTCCTTGCTGCTTCTGGCGCTACTTTCCTGTAAGTTGATCCTAGTACCAGAAAAAGTTCACTGAGTCTCAGTGAAGGGGTGTTGGGTTTGTTTGCTTTACCCGAGCTGTGGGGCTGTTGAGCTCTGCTTTCAATTAGAGCTCTCCAAGCTCTGTACGCTCAGCGCTTCTCAGTCACTATCTTGACACATTGTGTGAGCATTCAAACTCCTCAAAGGAAAGACAGCCATATCGAGGCCTCATCTTAGAAGCCCAAATAACGCTGTCAGACACGTGCAATTGAAAGTTCTTGTGCTAGGCAAGGTGTCCCGGGCAGACCAAAATGGAAGAGTGTGTGCTTGTTGTGCTGCCTTTAATTTTGTTTTACTTACTAAGAGCATGCTGTTGCCTAATCTGTAGAAGTTAAAGGCAGCTTCAAAGGGCCAGCCTGCCCTCTGCGTTGCTGTGCTTTGGGTGTTGTTTCTTCTGGCCTTTAGTCCTTGTTTGACATCCTCATGGATGAGATTGCAGTAAGAAAATGAAGAAGAGTGTGCCTATGATCTTCTGATCAGAGACTTACTTTAGAAAATGAGCTTAATATCACTTATGAATTGCTTAACCACTAAATCTCAAAGTAATTTGTTAAGGAGCTTTGTGAAGCTACAAAAACCAAAGAAGATGCACTTTGCAGTACCTCAGTCTCTCTACTTTCCGAGTTGTTCAAAGCTGAGACTTGGGGATGGGGCCCCAGCTGGAGCTGTATGTGGGACTCTGAGGGGATATCACAGGTCAAGCTGGATTGTTCTGCTGCTGTGCGACTCCTGATGTGTTGTGTAGCTGGGGTAAGCTGTGTGCCTGTTGCTTGCTCAGAGACATGTGGGTAATGCTCTGTGTGTATTGTCTGCTTGTCTGTGCTGTTGTGGTGGCCTGAACGCAGATCCATACTGAGGACCTCACTGTAGGATGTCCTTGGTTGGCAGTCCTGACACTTGTAGTTTGCCTTGAATGTTCTTTTAGGACTTTCCAATGTATAATGAAGTTTCTAAGAGATTTATTTTTTTCTTTAGCTTAGAATTTACAGCAAGAATTTACATCCTTCATGCCCGTGTGTTAATGAGATGAGGAGATAATTAAGGGAGTAACTGAGAAAAGGGGGCTTTGCTTTCTTCAGAAAGAGGCTGGAGAAGTTTTTTGGTTTGTTTTTTCACAGTCTTTTCACAGATTGCTGTTAGACTCTGCCTTGGTGTCACTCCAGAAGCCATGTTCCTATGCTGACCGTGTCTCTCGGATGCAATTTATTTTGCAAAAAATTGGAATTGCAGCATTGTATGTCTTGCTTTTATCCAAGGTCGTGGTTGGAGATCTTGCAAATTTTCACACTAAACAATTTAATTTTTTTTAATCTACTGAATTCTTGACTAGATAATCTGCAAGAAAGTCATGCTGAAATGTCAGTGAGCAGAACCTTCTCCTGTTGGAGAGGCAACAGTAGTGCAGATGGTGAAAACTGTGGTGAGTGCCTGCAGCATGTTTGGTGCAGCCAGAAGTTGGAGTCACAGGATGGATATAGGTGAAAGAATGCAAAGTGTGAGCGTGTTCTCTCAGTCCCTGGGCCTTTGTGCGACACGGAAGGGCAGCAGCTGAGCTTTTTCTTCACCATTTCAGTGTTACCATGCTTTATGGACTTAGCACTCTTGTAACTTGTGTTCAGCTGGGATAGCTGGAGATGGGGAGGGATGTCTGAACAGTTTCCTTTAGTTGTCTATCCCTACAAACTTGACCAGAAGAGTTGTTCTTTCCTTTTTTTTTCTTTGCATATTTATGTGCCATATTACATTCATAAATAACCTATTGTGAAAATGTTCATCCTTATACTACAGGAGTGCTATTACATTCTAGCAAGCAATATATCAAGAAGGAGAAGGCACGTTGCTTTTGCCCCGTTAACGTGGATCCCGTAATCCAGAAGCTGGTTGACTTGGACTGTTCATTTGAAAAATGCATTTCTAAGTTGGCTGCCAAATCTTAGACGTGTTGAAGGTGTGCAGATTGTAACCTGGCCTTTTGGCCTGCACTATGGGCCGGCTCTGTTTGCAGGTACTGCCAAATGCCTAAAGCAACAACAACTACAAACCCTTAAGCTTTGACTTTGAAAGAGTTTTTTATGATGTTTGAATGTGTGTTCCAAGCATGCAGTTCAAAAAGTTGCATTCTTCACAGGTCAGCAGGGAGGAGTGGGGCAGTGGCAGCGTTCCTTGGAGGGTGTTGCAGCAGTGTGAGGGGCTTGCAGTGGCACTGAAGGGAGGTGTCAGGGTGGTAGATGAAGCTCATCCTGTTAGTTGCATGCAGTGCTAACGGTGCTAGAAGTCACACAGCTGGGAAAGCAAAGTGCTGTTTTACTTCCTGGCCCAAGCAAAATCCAGAAGTCTCTGTACTTCACTCTGCCTGGAGGCATTTTCTGTCACAAAAAATGACCAAATTAGTCTAACACTTTTAGACTTCAGTTTACCTATGCATCCTTAAGTACTGTACAGCCCAGAATATCAGGAAAGAATTAGATAGGTCTTGAATTACTAGGGCTAATGAAGTAATGATGAACATGATTTGAGGAAAAACCAACTGAGAGCAGTTAAACCAGTTCTTCCGTTATAGATGTGCACACTAAGGTCTCAATATGGTCATAATTTAGCTGGCTTACTAGCAGCATCATTGACATGAGCAAACTCTTACGCTTATTCTTCATGCTGTAAGCTTGTGTTTCAAGACATTGGATGATAATTATGGTCCTTTTCAACTTGGGCCATTCTATGATTCTACGACAGGAGTGAAGATTACCTGGCTTTAGCCAAACAGCCCATTTCATTTACATATTAATGATGGCATTCAGTTTTTCCTTCTGTTACAACTGTTCAGACCAGTGATGTTGCACTTACTAAGGGAGACATGGCAAGCAAGAAGAAAAATCAAACAAAAATACTTCACTATTAAAACGTGAAAAGGGTAAAACTTAATTATGGTAGTGCTTTAAGCATGAGAGAAATTAATTGGAGACCTCAAATTTTGTAGTTTTACTGGTCTGATTTTTGCACGACATTCTGGTAGCGTCAATTTTAATAGATCATATTTCACAGAATTCTTTCAAACTCTTCTTACATCTTTCATGCTGTATTCCCATGCTCCGTTCTTCTAATGCCTTTTATTCCTGTGCTTTGGTGAGGAGTTGGCTTTGTTTTTTGTTTTTAAATGACATTTTATACAAAGGTTTGCAGTGAAACCCATAGATCAGGAAACTCCAACAAGCTTCATTTTTCTGTCACTCGTTGGCCTTTGATTTCTGTGATACATAGTACCATAATTTCTTTGATAAAGAGTACATAAGCAGCCAGTCAGCCAAAAGCTGATTTTTTAGAAGCTTTTCAATGTTACTTTATCTTTTTTTTTTCCTTCCGGAGACTCATGGCATTTCAGTTGTGTTCCTAGGAAACTTAACTTTCCACAGAGAGCTCATTATTAAAACAAATAAGTGACTCCAGTGGACGTGCTAGCAGGATGCAGTGTACTGCAGTGTAGTGAATTTCTGAGGTCGGTTAAGTAACCCTTCTGGATCCTTATTTTTTCACATGGAAACTGTTTGTTTTACAGGTGTTCTAATTTTGGAGAAAATCCAAATTAACAGTCTCAGAAAAATTGCAGGAGCTTCCTATCTGAATTTAGCTAAGGATGGAAAAAGCCCAGAGGAAAAATGTGATGTGGTTAAAAAGTTGCATTTTGCCCAGCACAGAGTCTCTCAAGGCATCCTAAAAGGATGGTGGTGTTTGGGTGGTTTCCCCCCCTTTTTCCCCTTTTCTCTTTCTGAACACAGTCTCTTACATGTTACAATAAGATCCTCTGCAGTTTACAGTCAGGTATTTCCAGGATCTGTCATGATAATGAGTCTGCTTGTATGAATCTTTTCAAAGAAGAAATTTAAAATATTATTGTTCTTTTTTTTTTTCTTTTAATTGCTGAAGCTTTTAATTAACTTTCAATAGATATTTGTTTGGTAGTTAGTGAGACAGGCTGACAGTCACACATTGCTTATAGCTTGAGGTTTTTCTTTCTCAGAATGCTCTGTGAAGTCCAAAGTTCTGAATTCTTGGTGTAAAATTTGGAACAACTGCACTGCTATCAAACAAATCTGCAAGTGCACGTGGTTCCTTACACTGAATTTGCCACAGCTAATTCCTGGTGGTTTGGGTTAGTGAAATAATTAAAAAGAACTAATATGACATTAACATCAAGTGTAAGGGTATACAAGCAAAGTAATGAATTCCCGTAAAACCCCAGCTTTGAAAATGATGTGGGATATAGAAGTCTGGGTTCTTTCACAGTAGCTTTTTTGTCCTCCTTCGATTTTCCTGTGCTTGAAAGGGTCTTTGTTCCACCCTTTGGCTCCTCTCGCTGTTGATTTGCAGGGCAGAGGTTTTCCTGTTCAGAGAAGCGTTGGCTGGACTCAGCCTCCATCTTCTTACGAAGCCCAACAAAGCGGTGTCATCTTGGAACGCAGAACAAATTGGGTTTTATTCAGCTGGTATACTTTGGATCTTTGGTGTATTCTCGTTTATCTCTTGCTCACAGAACACACTAACATGGCAGCCATTTAATCTTTTTCAGATTACCAAGCGTTTGTTATGGTTCCAGAGTTTGATGACTGAAACTGTAATGCTGTCTTTGAACTGTGTTGTTTTTGTTTTAGGGTATTTATCTCCCCTTCCTCCCCCGCTAATGTAACTTCTTATGGAGCCAAAAAGATCTTTCTTGAATTACTGCAAGCCTAATGATGCTTTTCTTTATTTTGCAAAGTTGTATCTGTTGCTCACTCCTAACTGTTTTCTGAGAAAGTGTAATAATTTTGCATTCTTTCTTGGGGCTGATTTTTTGTCTGTAACCAAGGGAAAGATCCCCCTTACGAAACGGAGGGGTTCCTCTTTTGTCTGCCCTCCCATTTGTCTTCTGTCATTCATACTGAAGTTGTCTGTGTTCAGGAGACCTGGTGCAGTGAAGCTTCGGCATTTGCAAGAAGTTTGTGCCTCTTTGGCAAGAGCCACGTGTGCTATTTCAAATAATTGTTCTTGACTACGGTGCAGATACTCAAGAGATGGAGGAATACGTGGTTCAAATCGATTGCTGGACCCTTTACAATGTGGAAAGCTGGTCTACTTTGGCCATGCCCAGTTTATCTGGAAAAACAGGAAAAGCATACAAGCTACAAGGCTGGATTGATTCTTCTTGGTTCTGCTCAGTTGTCAGCTGTTATTTCCTGGCAGGCACAAGTGATGCCTCTGCTCCCCGAATGGGCTCCACCACTGTGTCTCTCATTTGCCATAGCCTGTTGTGGGCTGTCTAAATGAAAACTCATACGTCTTAATAAATACAATCAAAGGAAAAAAAAGGAAAATAGGCAAACAGTGGGTCTGCAGGATTTGTGTTTTGTACTTTATTATTTGAGTTTTATCATTGAGGTTACATTTTTCTAGTTAAGCTGTGTTAGAAACAGGCAGAAGGAGCAGCGTTGTACTGAGCTCCCTGAGAAGGACACATCTGCTGGCCTTTTGGGTTTGTATGATGCTCATCTACTACCTCATGTATTCAAGGAAAAATCCAAACCTGATGATGTGACTTTCTGTCTCGCCCAAGCATAGTTAGCTGTGGCCAATATCCAGGAGTTTCAGAAAAGAGAATCAGGCCCTTGCTAAGGATGAAAGACAAGTATGATGGGTGAGTCCTGTTGGCACAGATTGTTTCATTCATTATGCAGCTATTTGAAGCTTCCAGATTTCCATACACAAGGGAGGAGAATTGCCTACCAAGGTCACTGGGAACAAGGGATACAATGTGGAAGACACATTGTCCTTCTGTTCTTTGACAGAACAGATCCTTTCATTCCATGGCATGCTGGCAGGACCCACTGGGCTGAGGTTGTGCCAACTCCAGACAGTGTGTATATATCAGTTTATCCCATCACTCACCAGAAAAATGAGTTTATGAAACGTTGGCGAGTGCCCAAATGAGAATTAATATACAAACAGCATCTGAGCCATCTTCTGGGTGTGTGAATGCTGCAGGCTGTAGTTGTATAGTAGCTTTCTTAGTGTATAAAGACTGGATGTAACTGGATAGGTTTTGTTTTTTTCCTTTAATTCTAACTGTTTATATCTTTTGAGATTTCTTTCTTTGTTTAAACTGTGCATTGAAATGCAATAGAGAGGATAAGAGAGTTACTGCCTCTGCAGAATCCTGAGTCACTCAGTGTTCTTGAGACATGGAATTATCCTGATATCAAGGAAGAGAAACTGTTAGAGGGAAATTAGAAGATTCTCACTTTTTTCAGATGCTAATCTCCTATTTTGTTTCTAATTATGTCTTCAAAGTACATCCCAGATAATGTCTAGTCCTGTCCTAAGAAAGAGATGAGATGTTCTGTGTGAAACTTCAAAAACTCTTCTGTCCCTTTGAGGCAGAAAACCAGTCTGCAGAACTTAGTGTGGTGATTAATTTAGGCATAGTGTAAGTAACTGAAAACAAGTCTAGTAATCAGAGATGTTAAGCAACTTAGTTGAAGTTTGCTAGTAGTCATGCCTGTAATGCATGTCAGAGGCTATCACTGCTGTTTTGAATGAATCATTTGGGTGACAGAAGTCTTAACTTAATTCCTAATTGTATACATAAGATCACGGAGCATGAGAACTGCCTATTAAATACTTCTGCATTGTAATTTCACTGTCTCAACATTGGAAAATGTATCTTCAAAGGAACATGAGATTTTTTTCTGATAGAACTTTGTTCCTGTAGACGTTAAGCTGCGTGTATTCAGATAAACATCTATCTGATGCCACGTAAAAATACTTCTGATACTCAAATGGCAGTTAGCTTCCAGAAAAGTTGCTCAGTGTTTTCTCAGAAGGCACAGTCTTTCTTCAGCTTCCTGGCAAAAGAGGAACTATTGCTTGGAAATGAGCCAGAAATCCATGTAATGAAATACCATGGCTCAAACAGTGATCGGCACCAAGGGGGAGATTTCAAAAGTCCTGCAGCGTCTGGTCTGCTGCTTTTTAATTGTGTTCCTTCTGAAACAAAAAGCCCCTTGCCACCTTCGCTAAAAGATTTTTTTTTAAAATTTATTGATAATAATTTCGAGTTATCAATAAATAAAACTCGAAATGGAGCATTTATAAGGGCAAAAAGGTCGGCTAAAAAAGCTGCTGCTGCAGTTAGCTTGTCCGTGCATCTGCAGCAGACAACAAAGGACAATGACTGTGGCTCTGCCTATGGAAGTCCTCCAAAAATCTTCAGAGTTTCTCCATTTTAACCATTTTTTCCCCCAGAAATGTTTTTATCCAGCATTGTGAGACATGAAATGTGGGATCTAAAAAACCTGAACTTCCTCTTGCTTTTAGTGCATGGAGCACTTCTCTGTGGGAGTGCAGCAACCTTGGAATTCAAGCTTTCATTTTGCAAATGTAGCCTTTATGGGCAGCACGTTGAATGAGTCTGATGTAAAGCCAAGAACCATCTGGAGTGATTTTAATTAGCTTCAGGCTCCACGCCTTCATAGAATTCTTCAGCACAAGTGATCTGGTCTGAGATAAATATCTACGCCTATATTTCTTGAACTTGCTTTCTCCTGATTAGAAATACTTCTAGAAGCCACAGGTGAAGATTTTGGAGCTTGAGAGAACTCAGACAGCAAGGCTGGGCAGGAAAGAATCCCATAAATAGCCTTCTGCATCCAGGAATGTAAATGGCTCATTCCTTGGAACAAAGATGAAAAGGAAAACAAAGACAAAGCTTCTCCTTTCTCTGTAGGTACTGGGATGTATGTAGGGCTGACAGGCTGCAGACAACATGTGTGATGAGCCTTGGTGGAGTTGGTTGCTGCCTGGGACAGCAGTGTGCTGTGCTGTTGCCAAATGCATGATTTGGTGCCTTCTGTGCGTCTTTCAGAGCTCAGAGATGTTAGCCTGTCAGGTGCCAGAAAGGGCTTACCAGTGGCATAACAGCTTCAACTCTTGGGGCTCTCTCTGTCTGCAGCCTAGGACCATTCTTGTCCTTTCTCTTAGTGCAGCTTAACGACAATACAGTTTGGTTTTGCTTAAGCTGCTGCAGGGCAGGAATCTTTTTTTCAGGGCTGACACATCCAGCACATCCCTTCCTGGTGTGTGTTTTGGTGTATTCCTCCTCCAAAGAAAGTGTGTGCTGCTTTAGGAGCTCGAGCGAAGCAGCTAATCACGGTCCCTGGAATGCATCCTGACAAGGGTGCTGCCACCTCCCAGGAGCTTGAGAAATGAAGCTGGCAATATCGTAAGGTCAGAATGCTTACACACGAGCTGTTCATTCCTTTAAGTCATGCACTCCATGACTGCTAAGTTGTAGCACAATTGTTTTGTTTTTTTTCCTACACTACTTAATGGCTTACATCCTAGAGCGGGGAGTTATCTGTTTAAAAAAAAAAAAACAAAAAAACTCTATCATTCCACTCATTCATTCCACATGGTGGTTTTGTTCTTTCTTCTTCAGTAGGTTTTTTCTTAGGGGAGCAGACAGGAACATGCAGTCAACTATCTTACTTGAGCTGCAATATTTCCATTTACAGGCTTTACAAAATGTGTTTTTCACATCCAGAATTGATAGTTGCTGTCTGAGGGAGCGGTGTTACTCTTTGAAATGTCATTTGTTAAGCTCCTGCATCTCTCCTTTACTCTGTATGTTGGCTGTTGCTGCCTACTGTCTGCACACCATGTGGTCCTAAACATTGATTTCAGCTACTAGGTACCACTGAGAAAACAACTCTGTGCTTAGGGAGCTCAGGTTTTGAGTATGTTCTTTATTTCTGCGAGCTGATCTTAGTTGTATTTTGCATTACGTGTTCTGTTGGCCTTCAGTGTGGTGTCTGAGCATCTCTTTCCTGCTGGATGCTGAAATGTTACTGTGCGGTGTTTGTAAACTTGCAGACAGATTGTCTGCTCATGTTTGGTGTGTTCCAGTAGAGCTACCCAATATTTTGACAACTCGGTAATGCTTCAGAGTTTCCATTGGCTATTGTGCTATCTGCAATTCCTCCACCAGCGAGGTGGCTTGTGACAGTTATTCTGCACACATGGCTATGATAGACAATTTCAGTTTTTAAATACAGGCTCTCATATGTAGCTGTTGTTTGTGGGATTGGTTCAGCTGGAGTAATTCTGATTTGTTGCCAGCTGAGCTGAGAGTTGGTGCTAACAGATTCCTTCTGTTCGTAGTATTCTAGTTTGCACCTAATGTCTTCATAAGTAAGCACTCTGGCAAGTGTGTTTTATTAGGGCTAACTAAGGAACAAAGAAGTTAAAGGGTTTCTCGCTGCCTCGGTGCATCAAGGTTAAACACAAGGGAGAAGGGTAGTTAGTGGATCTTGACTCCCCTTGTGGGCACTGGCCCCTCACTCTGCTAACAGAAGTTGATTGCTGCTTTGTAATCTAATCTCTCCCTGTTCTTGTTTATTTTAGAATGTGAAAATGAAGTTTCAGTGATTGTTTATACTGAGTCCAGTGAATGTTGAAACTGAAAGAATGCTGTTTTTTTCCTTATTTGAGATGCCTGCTGAAACTAAGGCAAGCTGAGCATTTGTACCAGAATGAGGGATGGCGACCCTTGGCTGTAGTGTTCCTCGAAGTAAGGAATTTAGATCAAGTGTTTGACACGTGTATCAAAATAGTTCTTCACTTGTGTGTAAGGAAATAACAGAAGAATGAACATGTGTGGAGCCCGATCTTGCCAGCAGTTATGCTTGGGATACCTTCCAGGCAGATGGCCAAGTTGGTTGGTTTCAAAGCCCAGCTCCCCACATGACCCATAAAATTGCTCTGGGCTTCAGAGGACATCATTTGTCATCTTTCTTAGGTTCTGAGTGTCAGTGATTACCGGTATGTTATTACAAACTGATTCTCATGGATTTGCATTTAGAATCTACCAAAGAAATTGAGGAGTACCCAGCATGTGTATTTAGTATTGTAGTACCACGTGCTACATTTTACTGGGTGCTGTGTAATTTTAAATAATCCTTATAGTATGTTATTAACATATTGTGCTCTGAATAGCTTAAATAGCTCTTGCCTTGATAGGAAGATTTTTTTGCTCTTACCATAATGGTAGAATCACTTTTGGTTTTCACACCATTTGGAACTTGTTCCAGACCCTTGGAAGGAACAGCTTTTGAAAAATTCTTGCTTGTAATTGTATACATGTGTGTCTCAAAGGTGAGTAGACAGTCCACACACAGCTCGGAATGCTACTTGGATATTTAGTGCAGTTGTTTTCAACTGAAGTCCTTAAGTTTGCAGATTTTGTTTCAAATCAGAAGTAGAACTTACATGCCTGGAACTACTTAGAAAGTAATTGTAATGGGAGGTTCCCAGTCCCCACAATTCAGGGCTATATACTTAATCACCACTGCTGGCCCTCGGCTTACAAGTAGGTAGGAAGCTGGGAGTTTCTCAAGAGTGACTCACCCCAAGGAAGAATCCTAATGCTCTTCTCTTGTCTCTGATCATACAAACAAATTAATTAACCTGCCCTACATAATGCATCTTCCCTAATTTACCAAAAGGTAGTTGATTAAATTTTGGATATATGTTTAGTAACTCATTGCCCCTAATGTAGAATTGCTGCTAAGAACCTATAAGTGGCCATGCTGACACCTTCCTTGAAGTACAACACTGACTTCTTGTTTCTGAAAGCAATTGTAATGCTCTCGACTCTTAAGACTTTAGACTTTGATCCTTACATATGCTGACATCTTGCTACTAGACATACTTTTCTCAATGCCTTTGATCAGCTTTATTTTCTAGTGAATAAATGGTGTTCGTAAGTGGGAATGGGCCGTGGAAGTCAGCCACGAGTGCATTGCAAGCCTGAACAAAGTTCTTTTGACTCTCATGCCAAGATCATAAATGTATTACTGTATTCCTCTGAGTCTGCACAGGAATCTGAAATAACCATTGCTTTTTGTAGCTGTTGTGACTTCAGTAGATTATGCTAGAGAAAGTTTAACTGTCTTTTAACCTTGCTGCTACAGATTACCCAGAGAACCTCATTACTTTCAGTTAGAAAGCAAAAACTAGAACCTCTCAGATCTGCTTTTCAGTTTGATGAATTCTGTCTCTTGTGCAGTGCCTGAGCTGCCATCGTTGCAGAACAGGGTTGAGTACTTGGGTTATTTGTTCCTTTTTGTATTTGATGCAGGGGAAGCAAATCACAGAGCTTTTAGTCAGTCTGGAGTAACTATGGAGTTAAACCCTTGTCTCCCACTGTCCCCAGTTGTACAGGTCTGCCAGTGTTTATTGACACTGCACTGAGCAGTTCACATGATGTGTTCTGAGCAAGGTCGATATACAAATCCAGTTTGCTTGTGATTAACGCGCTGTGTTAATGTGAGTGGATAAGAATATGGTATGAACATTATTTTGAAGGAGTTGTTTTCAATTTCTCTTAATTTGCTTGCTCTTGTTGGCTGTCTTGTATCTGCACATCTTCCATTGTAAATGAACTGCTCAAAAAGTGTGTTAAGGTGATTTGCAATGACAAGAAAGAATCAGGGGCTCTGAGCACCTAATGGAGATGTGGGTCTGCCTGTTCAGTGCAGGGGAGTTGGGGAGACAGCCTTTAAAGGTCCCTTCTGACACAGATTATTCTATGATTCTATGTTTGGTAGTCAAGTGTATACCAAACCTTTAACGTACTTATTGAATGTATGCTGAATATCAAGATGACTTGGTGCAAATATTCTCCTAGCTTTTGAATTGGATTAAGAAGGCCTTGACCTTCAGCAGAACGGAGTGTAGTGTGGGAAGAGCATTATGGAAATGGTTCTCGTTCCTTGGCATATCTGACTTTTGTGCATATTGTATATATCTGCATATCATACCAACAACCAGTGTTGATCAGTACACATTCTAAGTGAGCACACTCCTTCCAAAAGGGAATCATGGGGTTCTTTTTCCTCTTTACATTTCCTGAGGTGAATTTTAAGTGTTCTTTTATTTTTATCCCCCCATAATTCTGCCATTTTCTGTCAGATAAATTTAATGGCTTAAATAAATCTAATTTCTAGAGGTTTGATTTTAGAGCAGTTAAGAAAGCCGTGGCCACTAAAGTTCTAATTGGAAAACTGCATCTTGGTTGTTTCACAACCATACAAATTATATTAACAGAATGACTTTGTAATTAAACTTTCCACCATAGAGGCAAATACACTTTTCAGCATAGCCCTGTTGTGGGTCAGAGTAAATATTTATTTTCTGGCTATTCCCACAGCATCACAGCGGGGCTGCATGTTACAGCTGCAGATGGAGCTCTGCGCTGCTCTTTCCCACAGAGTCCAAATTCACTGGGCCAAAGTTGATTGCAGTTTTGTTTACTCAGTACAGAGGACTCTCAAATTATCCACGTTGTGGACTGCCTTTTCCTTAGGACTGTGTTACAGACATCTTACTTGCCTCTTTTCGGCTTTGTTGCTTGCCTCTTGGGCATGGTCACATAATGGTCTGGGGTTCAGTGCTAATTGCAAACACGGAGAAACAACATTAGAACAGTGTTTATGTACAACAAGTTCTGCAGGGCAAGGAAATGTGCAGAGCTGTGGGGGAAAGGCAGCATCCTGTGGGCACTGGAGTGCTAACCCTGGAGGGCACACAGGAGGCCTCTGGGCTGAGTGGTGCTGGCAGCATGGCTTGCTGGAGACAGCGGGAGAGCAGCACGCACTGCTTGTTCATTTGAGCTGTGCTGATGAGTGAGACGGGAGGTACGGCCATGGCTGTGTGGCAGTGCAAGGTACTGCAGATGTACGGAATGCCAGGGTAACTGTGATCAAGTAAGCAGCGCAGTTAAAGGTAAGAAGGAGCTGCTTGGCAATGAAAGGAGGAAAGAATTGAGACAGCGTGGATAGAGCTAATCCTCAGGGGAAAGATTCGGAGGCAGGGCTGGGCAGACTGCTAAGGGTAGATGCACTCAAGCAAATTACGCCACATGGAAAGCAAATTTCCCACCCCACTGCCTGGGGATGAGCAGTCTTTCCATGCTGACAGTTAAGAAAGGGATCTGCTCTGATTGTAAATGGGAACATTGCATGTGGAACCAAGATTGTTTTGGTTTTAGTGCTTTGCTCCTCTTCTCGTTTTCATTACCCTGCTCATCCCTTCATAAAGTACAGCTGTACCCTGGGGACTGGGAAGAGCCTGGTGGGCATGGTGTGTGCTATTGACTTAGCAACATTGCAGTTAACAGCTGCTTGGTTTTCTTCTCAAGTTTGTCTGTGTTTGTAGCAGCCTTGTGCTGTCCTTTGTAGCTTACTGATCTAACAGAAGTGACATCCTAAAGATATGCTTTGCATCTACAAGATGGTGCAGGTGGTATCCAGTGACAGCGGTCTGTGATTTAGTGAGAAATATGAAGGATTGCTATCAAAATTATCACAAAGGAGCACTTCTGTGGCAAGAGGACATGTACAGCAAGAGGGCAGAAATACTCGGAAGCTGCCAAGGCTTTAACTCAGTTACCCATTTAGTGATGGAGGAAATGATAGGCCATAATGAGCCAGGAAAGCTTGTCTGTAGGAAAACCGTTACGTGCTCCGTTGCTGCTGTGAGCTCTCTGGGACATGGAAGCAGAACTGAAACACAGATTGTGTTCATTTACTTGTTTGGGTAGTCTGCAGATAACCCTTACAAGTCAGTTACCAATGTCTTTTCTTTCTACAAGCAGCTTTTTATATGAATTTTCAAGTTTATATTTTCTTTTTCACGATATTCTTTCATGCAGCGATCCAGTTAAGTAGCAGCACAGGTGCTGAATTGCAGTGGTAAGGAAGCTATTAGATACCTACCTTATATAAGATATGTATGAAGTGTTTTGTGTGTACAAACCAAGCACGTCATTTTTAAATGACTCTCCAGTTTTAAATAGGATGAGTACTGGCTGGACAAAGTCCTGGCAGGCCATTATTGATCTGACTGTCAGACCTGTGCTCATCCGTCAGAAGTTTGGGTCTTTCAAGAAGCACTAGTGGTATTTATGGAAGATGGCCAGGGGGTGTTTTTGCCATAGAAAAAGTCCAGCTAGTTCAAAAGTCAGAACAGCTGAGTGTGTCCTGCAGCAGTTATCATATCAAGCAAAATTCTGGCTCATGAAATCTCTGGGGGGTTTTGTTAGGCTTTTTCTTCCTTGTTTATTGTGCTGTATCCCAGATACATCAGTACTTACGGCTTTTCTTCCCCAGTATGGGTACTAAAATGATGTATTTTTGTTTACTTAGTGGGAGTTGACTTAATATGGCTCTTAGGCAGACATCAAAGTGTTTAAGTAAAAGCAGCATCTGAACTGTTGCAGAATGTTGAGTTTATATATTTAAACAACAAAACTCAGGCAAAGGCCAAAATTAAATTTTGCTGTTTGCAAGTTTTTATCTTGTGGATTAAAAAGGAGTTAAAATTGTTATTAAATAGTACATCATCTCACCTTCAGTTAACGTTACAACTTTTTCTGTAAAAGGCAGTATGACTTAAAAATAGCCCATGGCTCTCTTAACATCCCTTTACTCTTTAATGGACCTTGCCCACACTTTTGTATATATTCTTACTGGGGATGCCAAGGCTACTGTGGGGCTTTAAATGTTCATTTCCTATAGAAAGTGGTCCAGGAGGAAGGAAGGGAGACAGTTAAAAGCAGTTTGTGGTTTCATTTTCCTGCTTTTGGCAATCTTAGCCTGAGCTTTCACCTTACAGTGGGACAAATGCCTTTAATTAAGTTTGATTAGGTTCACTCCTTTCTAATTTCTCATTATCAGTCATTCATTATTCAGCATGTCCTGTAGGTACCAAACTGTCTCAGCTGTGCTCAGTTCATCTCTTTATTTCAGAGATGAGGTGCTTTCACAAGCATGTATCCTTCTGTGACTTCACTGTTTGTTTTCAGTTATGCCATAGAAAGTCTTGACTAAGGTGATGTTTTTTGGTAATTAATACTTATAATTTGTGCTGGCTAGCCTCTGGAAGCAGACTAAATACGTCTGTGGCCCTCGGGGTAAAATATGGATTCTCAAAAATTTTTTAAAAAAGAAGAAAAACAAAAGGAAGAAGCAGTCAGGAGGGAAGGCTGGATCTGTTCCTGCAACTCAGTACACAGTTAATGATCAAAACTTCTGGCTCCCAAGTCTTGTGTCCTTTTACTCTAAAAGCCTTGATTAAAAGCGTGCATCTAGGAACTGGATGTGGATTTCATCTGAGGGGGCTGAGCAGCAGATCTCCAGCGTGTATGAATGATGATACAGTTCCTGGCTAATGGATATTGTGTCTTTCCAGATACTTGCAGGGTTAGGTCACAGCGCTGGCAGCATTATGGAGTTCTGGCTTGCAGGGCTGTGTCTGTGAGAGGCACTTACTCTGCATAATCTGTTCGTGTTTTTCAGCAGTGTGAAGAAAAACTGCTCTCTAATTACCGTGTTCATTAGGCCTTTTTGTGGTTTTCTTTTGTTTATTTCAGTTGAATGCACAATTCCTCTTTTTCCATTTTTCACTTCTTTAGTGTTCCTATAGAGATGTTAACCCAAGATGTTTGAAATAAGATAGAATTCCAGTTTCTTTTTTTTTTTTTTCCTAAACAGTGATTGACACACTGTCTCCATCGTTCTTAGCAGTGTGTGTTAATGGAAGAGGCAGGAGATGTATACTGGTTGTAAAGGTTCAGCTAAAGAGTTGTCACACTGTTTTCTATTTGGTTTTAAGATGTTGTTGGTGTTCCGTGTTGCTCTCTGTGAAGCGCATCTCAAATTCCAGGAAATTTATGCTAGCAAAGAAAATAAGTTTTGTGCACATATTACTATACCAGAAAGAAAACCTGGAACGTTCATACATCACAGAATGGTTTGGGTTGGAAGGGACCTTTAAGGTCATGCAGGGACACCTCCCATAGCCCAGGTTGCTCACAGCCCCTCCAGCCTGGCCTGGAGTGCTTCTCTTGAATCAAATACTCAGTGAGATGAGGATGGAGCTGAAGGGTGGGCTTGGTGTGCAGCTCCTCCTGAAGGACTCCAGTGGAGTAGACTCACTCATTTGTGCTTGTTACACCACTGCCTAACCTGCTGGCAAAAATGGTCTTACAGACCCAAGTAATATCTTCAGTCCAGTGTCTCTATTACTTGCCAGTGGTGTTTTTTCCCTTTGAATGCAGAATTCCGAGGCTTTTTGTAGAAGAGGGACAGGAGGAGCTCTTTGGAAATCACTGGAGAGTGAGCTTCCAGGAAGCACTGAAGAAGGGAACTTAACCTTGTGTATGCAGGCAGAGAGCAAGTAACGTGTTGTGTGCATGTCTGAGGAGACAGACAGCACTGATATCAGAAGCTGAACGTGGAGGAGATGATTACTGCTTGGTTATGTGGTACCTAAACAGACACAAACTGCTGGGTTCTGTTCGGCCACTCCCCTGCAGTTTGATGCATCTGCAAGCTGCAGGAGGAGGTCACCTTTCCCCAAGCTTACTGATTGCTTCAGGAAAGGCTGTGAACCTTCTTGCAGGGCTGCATTGTTCCTTTGGAGGAACTCGTATTCACATGATAAACTTGAGTTTTGCAGTTGAGTCATGCTGACTAAATACTGGCTGGTTCCTTGAGCTCTGCTGGGGAAGTGGAAGCTGTGAGCTGACATGCAGGAGGTGCACAGCACTCTGCTCACTGCCAGGGCCAGGCCTGGTGGCTGGCTTGGATCCTGAGCCTGCTGAGATACAGAGGAAGTGCAGCTTCATCTCTTTCACTGTAACGTTTTCCTCTCTTGTAGAAGGAACTGTATTATTTAATTGCTGAAAAAAGCACACTGAACTTCAACTTACTTCCCTTCCCTTGTCTGAAAAAAGCCTTCCTACTTAGTCCTAACACAAGTAACACAAGTGCAGAGTTAGCATTGTTTGCCTCCTTAATACTCCCATCTCATAGTGTGATTTTATATTAATGTCTTGTTCCCACACCTGGAGCTCCATACCCAGCTGATAGCCAGCCTGCTGCAGTAGGCTTTCCTTGCCATTGCAGTGGCTTGTGCTGTCAGAAGTAACGAAGTTTGGGGCTTTAGGCAGTTTTTCTCCTTGCATGTGGTTTAGTGTCTGGTATTTGTGATGGAACTTAACGAAGAGGATTCTTTTGTGCTCTTGTTTCAGGCTTGATTTTGATAAAGGTGAAAGGCAGCATGCTTGCAGTTCTGTCACTTACTTGGATATTCCTGTCTGTTCAAGCAGGAAGGAGAGCTTGGGAGTTTGAAAAAACAAAAACAGAACAAAACAAAAGCAAATAAAACTTACTATTTCTCAGTTCAGAACTCGTAGTTCAAAAGGACAAGCAGCCGACATGACTTCCTAATTCCCAAGTAGCAGTTGTGGAATATCAAAAACAGCAACTTTGCTCCTAATCTTTCCTTTCCAAAAAAGGGCATTCTGTGCTGCTTTCCAGAAGTTTGCCCTGGGAAGATTTAAAGAGTTGCGAATGATAAATGCAGGGAAAGCATCAGTAATTTTTTTGGCCTGTAAGTGATAGGGAAGTATCACCAGCTTATAAGACAGCCATAAATTCAGGCAGTTGTGGGACTGCTGAGCATGCAGAAGAGGTGTGGAGACAAAGAATTATCTGTGCTTCTGGCCAGGCAGGAGAAACCCCAGGAACGTAGCTTATCTGGCTGGATTTTTTCCCTGCTATTGCAGCACAAGTAATAAGAGATTTTATTATGTCATTCTCTGTCTCTGGTCTTGTTCTAACCCAATAAAAGCAGAAGTATTTAAAAAAAAAAAAATGGGAGGGGGAAGGAGGAAATGGTAGCAACATTTTTTATTTTTGAGCTGTATTTGTAGGATATGATGAATCATTCTGCATGTACTATTGAATAAAACAAAGCTGATCCCAAAATATATATAACTTACACTAGAGTTTAGAGGATTGCCTTTCTGTAGCTTTGATCTGGGAGGAAAAAAAAAGAGCCATATAATTTGTCAGTGGATTTAACAGCAAGTAAATTGAATTGCACTGTTATATTTCCTGTCAGTTTTTTCTCACCTGAGTCCTTTGATATAATTACTTGAAAATGTTTTTAGAAATATTACTGCAGAAGTTGGGCTGCCTTAAAGCTGTTCTTTTAATGCTTGACTTCCCAAAGGCAAGTGCATTTTGTTAAGTATTTGCTAGTGCTTTAGATGCATTGCTTTCCTCATGCATTATATATTTTCTTTTATAAGTACAGTGCATTAGTTGTAATTTTAAGGTTTATTTTTATTTTGTTTGTAAAATCTTCTCCATGTGATATGACAGTTCATCAGAATATTGCTGGGAGGCTTCCTGCTTCTAATGACCACTCTTGGATTCCATGGACAGATGGATCTGTCGTTTATTGGAGTAAATAAAAACGAGATAGTCACAACTTGAGTGGCTGAATAATAATGTATTTTTGCCTCCTTTGGCATCTGTCAGCATTACGTTGTGGTGTTTGTTGTAGGTACCTCATTGGCTATAGGCACCTTTTCAGCCTTTAGCTGAAATAGCAGTGGTGTCATAGTCCATAGTGCTTAGGGAAGTCCGGCTGATACAGAGCACTGCAGTCTGTCTTCTTGACAAGGCTGATAACAGCAAATATAACAAAACTCTTTAAGCTGGTTTCTTTTTGAGAGGAACTTCTTCCCCCAGAACATCAAATAGAGGACTGGACCTGAATCAGAATGTGTGAAAATTCTCTACAGAGTAACTATTGGTCTGCAATCTTAAAAAATGATAAATATCATGATTACCTTGATTCAGGTACGTGTTCTACAGCAAGGTTACTGCTGCTTCTGTCTTGAAGACGGTATTTTGATCAGCACAGTGTATACCTGTGAAGAGTTATTCAGGAGCAATAGCCATCTTGACTGCTTTCCGTCTGTTATTCTGCAATGTAAGCAAAAAGCACCATGAAAGGGAATAATCGAAACGCAGCTGTGTGTGTTAATGGTGTGCTCAGGTAAAGGATGTTAATCACGTTGCCAGCATCTCTACCTGCAGACTTTCCTGTGTTATCACTGTTAGATTAGCAGGGGAACCTTTTGTAGGAAGTACACAAAGAGTTGGGTTGTGGTTCTGAGGCTTCTGTGGGGGCAGCGGAAGCTGGGCAGTAGTTTGTTGCTGTCATTCTTGAACATTTTGTACATTGCCAGAATGGAGGAAAGGAAGCCCTTCTGTGTAATAAAAAAAAAAAAAAAAGCAACACTGCAAGTTGGAAATAACTCATATTTCTGCATCTTAAGAAGCAGAAGTTATTACTGTGTGTTTTCAGGGGTGAACACCCATTGGTCAGTTGTGTCTGATGCTGGCTGCTGGTGTTGGCATTCCCCAAAGCATTTTTGTGGCTTTGGAAGTGATTTCAGCAAGGAGCTGAACAGAAAGCAGTCATTCCAGGGACAAGGCATGATCCTGGGGTGTGTGCAGCTGTACATCCATCTGCAGAATGCAGGGACTTGGTTGCTTTTCTGACCGTTACAAGGAAACCGGAGGCTCATATCAGCAGAGGATACTTCTCATTTTGCTTTTTGCTTGAATGTACAGATCTGTATCAGTGATGGACAAACTGTCCCATTACTTTTTAGTCCCTTCAGCGTTCTGTTCTTAGATTCATAGAGTGGCTTGGGTTGGAAGGGGCCACAAGGATCATCAAGTTCTAAGTCTTCTGTAACAGGCATTGCTGCTAGATGAAGTACTTGATGAGATTGCTCAGGAACCCATCCAGCCTGACCTTAATCACCTCTATGATGTTGCCTCTGAGCAACCTTGGCATGGCAGTATTTCCTCCTCCTCCCACTTGTGCAAAAGTCACAACTGCTTCTTTGCTCCTGGATTGTATTAAAGGTGGCTCACTGTCTGCAGCAAGGAGGAATTACAGCACCGGGGAATCATGACAAGCGGTGTCTTCAGCTTCAGCATGAGTCCCCCATAGCTGCTGTGCACTGCTGGGAGGAGAGGAGATAGTGCATTGTGTCTCACAGTTTTCAGTGTCGCATTAGAATAAAAACCTAAGCACTTGCCCATCCGATGCTGGCATTGCTGTGAAGAAGTTGCAATTTTCACTCTTTTCTCTCCATGCTTATTATAGTCAACAGTAACATGGATGATTTTCTTTTCATATTGAATACGGACAAAAGCTGTCAATTTTAAAGCAGCTTGGAAGTTGATGTGGGTTTTACAGACTCTGCTGTAGGTGGTATTGGACGTAGCTTCAACTTGCAGTAGGGTGCACTGGGGTCCTTGTAATGAATGTTCAGGGGAGCATTGAGGAGCACGGTCTGAATCACTGTGGCCATCATGGGTACTTGGTGCAAAACAGTGCTTCTAAAGCATCTTCCCAGAGAGTTTTTTTTTCTCAGTTGTAGTATTTTTGGAGTTTGCATCTCAGTTTCTCCACCAGTTTGGGTAAAATCATATACTGAAGGGAGAACATGTTGGCTTTAATGCTTCCTAGCAGTAATACAGGTCATATGAGTCCATTGTAAAGTTGCCTTCAGGTCATAGCTGGTGGTTTATAGCAGTTCTTGATGGTTCTTAAAGCTAGAGTCAATGCTTTAAAGGAGACCAGAGAGGTACTTTTGTCTAAGTTGCAGTATTATGTTTTACTTTGGGTGCTTTTGCTTTTCAGATGTGACAAAACTTTGGATGAGCAGGGATTTTTAGAAATGTTGAATTAAAGTAAATTTGTCTGGAATTTCTTTTGCTGTCAAAAACAGTTTCAGTCGGGTGTGTTTTTGTTGTTTACAGTACAGCCAGCATGTGTCAAGTGCAGTATCTTAGTGTAGATGAAGATTGGAAAGTAATTGAGGAGTGAATCCTAACCCTCCTGTCTTTGCTTAACCAGCCTCCCTGCATCTCCGTGTGCAGTCTATCATGTATAGTGGGATTTTCTGTGAAGCCACTGAACATACCTACTTTTCTTCAAAAAGCAGAATGTCTAAGGGTAAAGAAACTTGGCAGAAACAGGTAGTTTCTTATGTGAAAGTGAGATGTTTGTTGACATTTTTCTATTAAAGGAAAAACAGAAAGTGCTCTTATGGTAACCTTGAAAGTAAGCTCTTGTGACCACGATCAAAGAATTTGATTTTGGTTTTGATGTCTCCTGCTGACTCCTTAATTGCTTGTGTTTAGCACTGCATTTCTGAGAGAGGATTTGAGATGGTACTCAAGCCAAGTGTTACAAAACTAAAACAAATAACCACAAACAAAAACTAAGAAACAGTGTTTTGAGAAGCAGAGTTGAAAATGCGACCTTCAAAGCAGATTTTGCATTAGAGCATCAGAACAAAGGAAGATTGCGTGGGTGTACAAAATCCACGTTTCTTTGTACCTGTTTCCATTTCATCTGTTAATTTGCTGTTGAAGTAAATGCCCAACAAGCCTTGTGGTCTGCTTCGGACTAGTATTGGATTCAGTTTGGGTGAAATCAGTGCAGTTGTTAATGTAGCTGATGTTAGCTTAGTCGATGCCTTCTAATTATTTTGTAATTGTGATCTCTAGCTGGGTTTTCCCTTCCAGCCTGGGTTATTCTGCATCCTGGTGATTTTTGTCAAAGTTTCCAGCAGGAGCTGCACACCAACCTACCTAGCTTGTTTCTGCCTGTGGCCCGAGTGGGTCCTAAAACCAGAAATAGTATAAATTCTGGTTTCTTTTGCATCTGTACTGAGATGAACATTACGTGATTTGTTGCTGGTGAGTCATACAGCCGTCACTTGAGATAGCCCTGAGCACAGGTCTCTCTTAGGCAGTTAAAATATGTTCCTCAATGAAGCTCTTTATGAGCATGGTGCTTAGGCTGCCTTTGTCTGAGGGAGGTGTCAGGTGGTGCTTCTACAAAAGCTGATCGGCTCTCCTTGAGGCCTTCTCAATCCCCAGTCTCATCAGTAGTGCCGCAAGCCACGTTAACCAGTGGATTAGTGTGGAAGGGCCGTTCTTTCACTGAGAGCCTGGGTGAGCCTGTGGCTCATGGAAGGGGCAGGCGCTGAAGGGAGAGCATCTCTTGGACCGAGGCTCTTCCTGCAGGGTGTGCTGCACAGCCAGGGCCCCTTCAGAGCAGGGCGTTTCATTCTTTGTGTGTGGCTGTTGGCCTGCCTGCAAATACTTTGCCTGGTATCACCAAGAACCAGAACCAGTGTCAGAAGCAATTTTGTTAGAAGTAGAGCAAACAGTGGTGCCAAGTAATCCTAAACCTGCTTTCTAATTTCGCCTTACTCTACTGAAGACAGGGAGCTGCTCCATTAATAAAAAATAGCTCAGTAAATGTTAGAGAGTCGTAAGACTTTTTTTTTTTTCTTTTGCAAATTGTTTCCATGTAAGAATACTGCATGGTGCCAGAAAATGGTGTGGGGAGCTGTATTCTGCTTTGCTGCAAATTTCATAGTCTGTTATCCGAATGACTGTTCTGGGTCTTAAGAGTTTAAAGAATGTTAATTGCTTCTCAGGTCAGTGCCATTACATAATAAAAATTCAAAAAAGGCAAGCGTATGCAGGATTGCTTAAAATGCTGTTCCTATCTGCTCCACCAAGCTAGTTAACAATCTACAGATAAAGACCAGCTCAGCCCACTTTCCATTCTTTTTTCCATCATCTCTTCCTAGCACCTTGTTAACTCTTTTCTCCTAATCCTTTCTCTGGTTGTACTTAGTCACCTGTTAGCGAGGAATGCTGCTTCCTTTCCTTTTGAGTAATTGGTGTTTCCTTCACCAAACAAGGATTGGTGTGCAGTGAACTGCATTGCTGGAGGTGCTGCAAACTGAGCTGTGTTTAGGAGCTCTTGAGAAGGAGGGAAGACAAGTGAAACTCCGCTTTGCTGACTTAGGTGATTTGGATTCCTGCATTTCCTGGAAGTTTAAGCCAAGTGACTCAGTGCTGTCATTTTGTATTGGTAGGAATACATATTTAAATATACCCATTCTATATAGTCATACAAGTGGCTCCAAATTTTTTTGTTGTTGTTATGGGTGGAAGAAAAGGCAATAAATGTAAGCAGTTTTTCCACTTGAATTTTCCACTGTCTTACTTTGTGATTTCTTTGATAATTTGTATCTCTCAATGAAAGTGGTCTCGGTTGACTAAAACTTGAGAAGGCTCAAAGTCAAACTGGGTACAGCTAAAAAGAGTGCCTTACGTTAAGGCTTTGGTCATACTGTTGTTTCTTGTCTCAGTTTGGGCTGGTTTTACTTTGGGCTTCTGGTCTGAAAGCCTCATATAAGACTTCTGGGTTTCAGAGCATGGGTTGTACTGGCTGTGATGGCTGAGCTCTGTGTGCTTTCTCACATGTCTCAGACCAGGTCTTCTATTCATTTATTTCCACTCAGGTGTGCATCAGCACTGTTGTGAACAATGGCCCCCTTCTTACGGATATCTTTCAACTCATTTGAGCTGGGACCTGTGCAGAATCAAGGGGAACAACTACAGCCTTTCTGCGCGATCAAGATGAAGGAGGCATTGACTACAGGTGAGCTTACCAATGGTGGTACTTTTTTGATTACAAATAAACTGTTGAGAAATACTGCAATCCCTCTTAGTCTGTGAATGGTAACATGTCCTGCTGTTCCTGTCATGCCGAGCACCTCAGCATGAGCCTTTCTTTCAGAACGGGAAAATTAACAACAGCTTGTTTCTACCCCCACTGCAAAATGGGGCTTCTTTGTTAGAACTCTCTTGTCCTTGCAGCCAGAATGCTCATTATTTGGCGGGATGAAGTCTAAGCTTTCTTTCTCCTGCATCAGCACCACCAGGTGAAATGCATTGTATTCACAAAATACATGGTGAAGCAGCTGAAACAGTTGAAATACCACTTTTGTGTGAGTTGAGTCGTTAGCTTCATATGACGTAGGTTTGCAAATGTTGAATAAAGCGTTGTTCTCTCCAGTTCTGCGAGCAACAGACTGCACTCAGAAGGGCTCTGCAAGAAAGACTGATGTAGTGGAGTATCATTAGAATGGATATGAACAGCAGCAAGTTTGAGAATACCCTTCTTGTGCAGACAGCAGTACATTAGTTTCATTGCCTTAAGGGATGGATATTAATGACAAATGTATGTGATTGTTGTTATAGTAACTGAGGCTTTTGGCAGAATTACTTGCTTAGAATGATTTGCACCCAAAGTTTTGTTAGCATCTCCTCATTGAAGGCTGCAGGCCTGCTCAAAGACCACTTCTTCAAAGGTTTAAAATAGTTTCAGATATTTACCTAAAATACGCACTGCAACCAAGTAGGATGAGAGAGAAAAGCCTAGGAATTGCTGTATGGATTAGACCAAGCCTTCTAAGTCCTGCCTTGTGTTTCTAGGGCTTCACAAAATGCCAAAGAGTGTAGGAAAAGCACAGTGCCCCTTCCAGAAAATGCTGTTGTCTAGCAAATGCATTAAGCTCCAAAGAGATTCTTTCCTAGTCTGATGGGAGATGCTCTAAAGAAGTGGTGTTCAAAGCACTGATTGTTAGAACATGTGGAGGTGTGGAAGTGGTCTAAATAAACCCCCTTTACAATTTGTCACCTTATGTTTCTTTTTGACAAGTGGAATTGTCCCACAATTTCTCCTTTCTGCTTGCATCTATCTTTGAAGTAGTGAAAGATGGGGGGGAAGGGTGCTGTGAACCTCAGAGCAGTGATTGTTGGGGGTGGGAGGTGCTAAGAAAAGCAACTGATGCTCCTGTTGCCAGTTTGACAAGGGTTGGAGTAACTTCAGTTGGGTTTGCGTAATGAAGCGTGATTGAGGAAATCTTGTTATATAAGAAGAAAATAATTTGCCTGATGATTAGGCATTAAGCCAATTCAAAAATATGAAAAGGAATTTGAAGCCACTAGTGTTAGCAAAGAAAGAATGGAGGCCTGAATTCAGGAAAGGTAGGAACAGTGTTTTTAAAGGCTGTTCGTTGCTCAGACTTAAATGTTCAATTACAGGCAGATACTGTGATCTGTGACAAGTCTCAATTAGTATGATTTTAATTATAAAAGCAGCAGGGATGAGCTGGAGGTCATTGCCATTAATCCAGGTAGCTTCTTCAAGTTCTCCATAGGGTAAGAATGTGCATAGTAACTGAGCAAAGCAGATCTTAATTGAGGCATGGGAATAGGGACACTTCTGTGAATGGGCTGAAATAGTTCACCTTCCCACTAGAAAACATACAAAGATTATTATCAACTCACCTGTAAAGTACTGCTGCTTCTGCAAATTGTGAATTATCACCAAAGGTCCTGCAGATGGCTGCAGTTCCTTGTACCCTCAAGGAAGCTGGCTGAAGCATGCCGTTCTGATGAAGGAGTCTGGCTTTAGCAACCCAAAAAAGAGGCAAGCATAAAGCCCGTGCTGTGCAGTCAGCTCACTTTTAATTCAACTTTACCTTTATTGTCCGTCTTTATAACCCCTGAATGATGTTCTCTTTGAGCTTGATATACTTTCACTATAATATTTCCAAATTCTTCTGTAGCTGTGAATAGCAATTACAAAGCTCTGAAGGTAAGTTTGCATTGCTGATATTATTGAGATTTTCTGTCTGCAAGGTTGCCCAGATTTCAGATAAAAGCATTTGACTCAGTCAAGGAGGAATGCTCAAGGTCGCTGTGAAATGACAGAGGTCCTCAGGTGGCTGTGTGAACATTTTAGTATGCCTTCTGACAGACAGAGTTTGGCTTGCTTGTCAAAGCTGTAATTTGTCATGCTGTTGTGGATAGGCCTTCCCTAATAAGGAAGGACACGTTTCCTTACTCTTGTGTGGATAGCTCAGCACAATTGAACAACATGTATCAAGCAAGTTGCTTCTGAATTAATGTGGTCTTTGCCCTGTGTTCCCAGGAAATTGTTGGGTTTTGTTTTCTTTAAGTAAGAGTTGTCTCATTCTTCTTTCCTTGAAGTGAATGAAAATTTAATGGCGGCACATCACACTGAGCTGCTTGGGGAAGGGTCCAGCTGTTTAATCTGCTTTGCTACTGCCTTCATAGCGTAAGAACAGATTGCACTCTTCCAGGAGGAAAAAAATCATTCAGAGCTGAAGAGGCATTTAGAAAGCACTTCTACTGCAGCAAATAATCCTGATAAACAGCAAAAAACTGTACAGAATGTACAAAATGGTTTTCAGTTGCCTGAGTACAGATGGGAACTAGTTGGCTTAGGAGCACATCAGAGAAGTGCTGTGGAGGTGGCATCATGTACGAGAGTTGCATTGGAAAAACTGGATGTGGTTGTTTAGAAGGCAGTAAGTATCATTTTGGATGTGTCAATGAGATTACTGAGATGGCCAGGTCTAGAGATACACTGATGCCTGTTATAGATGAGGACAGAAAACAGCTGGTTGGTACACTAACCTGAAGGCAAGAAGAAATGAAGGTAACAGGTGTCCTTACTCTTTAACTGCACAGGGTCTGTGTGTGCTGTATGTACCTGTACACTTAGGGCCTTCTGATGCTCACTAAAAGGTGGCATGCACAGCAGAGGGAGTACAGTGTCAATGAGAGGGACTTGCTTATGAATAGAAGTGCAATGTTGGTATAACTTGGAAGTGGAAATGTGGAACTTCTCATCGCTCTGCCACAAGTTTCAATTTAAACTTGGGTCAGCATAACATCTATCTTATCTTCTAGCAGTAGGTATTCATTATAATCAGATAACATGTCATGGAGATTGATACCAGAAAGCAGCTGTGCAAATATTCCCTTGGAATGCATATGACTAATCCCACACTGGGTATTGTCTCCCCAGTCTCTGGGGTGGCACAGTAACACCTTTGTTGCCTTTACCTATTCTGCTGGTCCGGGTGAGCTTTGCCTTTTGGTTTTACAGTTTCTCTCCATTTTTAACGTGTCTTTCAGAGAGAGGAAAAACTCTGGTTCAGAAGAAACCCACCATGTATCCGGAATGGAAGTCTACTTTTGATGCCCACATTTATGAAGGACGCGTGATTCAGATTGTTCTCATGAAAGCAGCAGAAGAGCCATTATCTGAAGTGACTGTAGGTGTGTCTGTCCTGGCGGAGCGCTGCAAGAAGGGCAGTGGCAAAGCAGAATTCTGGGTAAGGGAAAAGAATAATTCCTTAAACTTGCTGACCTGGTTCTGCTTCTTCCAAGCTGAACAGATACTTTGTGCCTTTTAAACTGTGCGTGTTTTGATCTCTTTCACCTGTGTAGCAGGACTTATAAGACCATTACTTTAGCAGCCTTTTTTAAAGCAGGTTATATACAAAGTTCAGGAAACTGTCAATGAAACCAGTGACTTCAGTGTATGAAATATTGATATAAATCACAGAGTGCCTATTTTTAAAAGCTTAATGCTTGTTACAGAAATCAGTTCAAATTTAAGCACAAGCTGATTGTTGTGATTCCTTCAGAGAATAAAGAGAAGCTGATTCTAAGACATTTCAGCTTTATGTTTCTGTTTTACACATGTATTTTCACAAAATGTTTTATGTGGCTTGATGCTGCTTAAATGGGCATTTGTTAATCCTCATTTATGAGTTAATGGTATCTTTTCTTGCCTCTATGCCCAGTGGTTTGTAGATGAAGTCAAAAGGTGTGCTATCTTACTAAACCTGCTGTTTGCTCCTGTTTCATGCTAGGTGCAACTTTGAGAGTCAGACTCAAGAGTATAATGTAGGAGATGAAGTTAAGGTCTACTGTAGTTTTAAATACTGAAGTTGTTTGTTGTCAAACAACGTAAAATCAAAGAGCAGCTGCTAAATAATTGTGTTTGAATGATCTTTAACTACCACTGTAAACATCAAATAAAAAGGAAATTAAAAATGTATTTTTTGTGTCAGGAGACAAGTAAGTGATAGGAATGGGCAGGATCAAAACCGTGGGCCCGCAGATCTGAAATACTGAACACATTATTTCATTCATTCAATTGATGAGCTGCAATGAGTTTTTGATAAATTACAGTTTTACTTATACCATATTTATAAAATCCTATTCTCTACCTGAATAAGCTTAAATAAGATTTCTTCCTTCTCTTTTCATTCAGTGAAGCTGCTCACACCCTGGTCTAACAAAAAGTGTAGTGAGAATGTGATGTGGTGTTAATGTCACACAGAATTCTATAATTGTATCAGATTTTGAAGCAACTCTAGTTAGTGTCCTGCACAGCCAACATTTTTCAGAGTGGAGAAAAAGATTCAGAAAGGAGTATCTCGATATCCCATCATTTGAGTGAGAGCTGGGTGGCTAGGTGCCATATTCCTGCCCAACATGCAGTTGTAGGTAAAGCTGAACTCCAGACAGTTTGCACAAAAAGTATGTGTGTCTGGTGCTACAGGAGCTGCCCACCTCTGTATATGGAGCACGGTCCATGCAGAAGTAGTATTTTCTAAATACAAGCAGATCTCCTTAAAATCTCATGCGTAATCTTATATTCAAAGCCTGTTGTGTTGCTGAATTTGCCCAGGATGCTTCAGGAGAAGACCTTTTCACTGGCCCACCTAAAGCAGGATGGGGGGATAGTAAAGTTAGTTATGGATATGTCTGATTCGATGGGTCTCTTTGCTCACAGACGTGACAAAGCTAGTTCCCCATTGGAAAGGGGTGCCTAAATCAATGGTGGGTCATCCTGAATGCTAGATAGAAGCACCAAAAGGAGCATCCAGTTGTTGTCTCGCTTAGTGTGGGAATACTTGTTAAGGAACTATTCTATCTCAAGTGCATTTTTATTGTAAGTAGCAGGATTTTGCTCTTCTGAGTATGTGCAAGTCTACCTCACCAAACAGATCGTGAAGGTGAAAAACAGAAAACTTAAGGTGATGTTTAATATTTTTGAAGGGTTTTACAGATTTTGCAAGCTCAGTAATGTCTCACTGGTTTGTGCTCATCTGTTATGTTCTGAAATTGTACATTTTTTTCCTCTTGAATTCTGGGACAAAAGTAATTATTTAGAACTGTTGAAACTAATAGCAATCAGTATTAGTTCAGCCAGTTCAGTGGTTTGAAATCTTTTGCTTGTTATCCACAGAGCAGTACCACCTAGTCACCTTCAGCATTAAATGACCTCAGTCACCACTTGGGTAAACCATTGTGCTCAGCAAAGGTGTCACTCCACTTACTATAGCTTGGAAGGCTGGCTTTGTGTTTGGAGAGGAAGCCAGTCAGTAGTTACTGAAGTCTTTGCCTTTGTTAGACAGATGTTTCTGAGTGTCACAGTGCCTTAGAAATAAAAAATAAAATAAAATTGGCCATTATCCCAGTAGGGCAATGGGATCTGTGGAAATATATACATGGATGTATCTTGTTTTTCCCAAGTTCTATTAACCCAGTGGTACTTTGCTCTAAGGTAAAGACTGAATCCGATTCTTTCATGCTAATAGTTTCCTATCTTTTATGAAGGTTAAGAAGTAGTGGTTACTGAGCCTAGGCTTGAAAGACACTTGCTTTTCTCTGGCAGCTTTGTAATGATGTTGGTCAGTAGGCTTTGCCAGAGAAACCTTGTCTAACAGTTTGAGGGGAAAAAGCAAAATAAATGTTGATGCCATTGCTGTTTTTCTGATGATGTGTGACAGTATTTGGTGTATCTGTGGTTTGTGCTGTCAATATTGTTATTAATTGTTGTACAGAATTTAAAAACTGGATTCCTGTGCAAATTGAATTTACTGAAAGTAAAAATAGATGCTGATGAAATTCAGAAGAGGGAAGAGAACGTGTAAAAACAATGAACTGTAACTGCACTGAGCTGCTGGGTCGACATCAAAGCCATGCAGCATAGTAGTAAAAACAATAGGATAAAAGCACCTGGTTCAGCTGCAGCCGTGAGATATGGAATAGGTCACAATCCAGCAGTTACTGAACACTGTGCTTTGGTTGCCTAGAGAGCAGTGTAAGCTCTTGGGAGTTTCAGTCTACCACATACTTCACCTTTGGTATCTTTCTTTCCACAGCTTGACCTACAACCTCAGGGGAAGGTGCTGATGGCTGTGCAGTATTTTTTAGAAGATGCAGGTAAGTTTGTTTTTTATTTCCAGTTCTGTAAAACACGGAATGTAGATTACAAAAAAAATACAAAAAAATCCTGGTGTACTGAGTAGTTTTCTGATGTTATTAATTCATTTTGCAAATTTTTTTGTTTTGTTTTGTAAGGGTTTTCTTTGCTTTGGTGGAGTCATGGGTGCCACATTTGTTAATTTCTAAATGCCTTCATACTCTGTTGTAGTACTCTGTTGCATTCAGGCACCCTGGGGCCTTTAATATATCTGCCCTCATGTTTTGACTCAACAAAAAAATACTGAGTTTCTGTTTTAAGCATAAAGAAGTTAAATGTCTTGTTCTAATTTTTGTGGTAAACGTTTTTTGTGGATTGGGGAAGTGGGTCTGATTTTCCTGGGATTCAGCTGTAGTACTCATTAGTCATGGAAATCAATCATAGCAGTTGGTGAATGGTTAAACGTTAAATGCAAATCCTATTAATGTTCTGCTGTATCAGATGAAAAAATTAACAGGCTGTATGTGTTAGAAATCTGCACACACTGGCAAGAAGCTAGGAGATGAGAGGAGGTAGCTGATTATGAGGGGGGGAAGCTTTAGGAACACCAGCAAAAACAAATATTCTAGCAGTGATTTGTATAACTTTCCTAAAGGAAATGATGTAAACCTCACAGCTTGCTTAACTTTCCCATACTGAAGTCACGAAAGCTTTATTTATTGGGAACCACTGCTCTGTCATTTTAGCTTGTCAGTCTTACGTGGTATTATACTGTGTTTATAAATAATCAGTGGATAAGCACTAAGCTTGAAAGCATTTGTGTGAGTTTAATGTTTTTTGTTGTTGTTGTTTGGGGTTGGTTTTTTGCTTGTTTTTTTTGTGTGTGTGTGGTTATTTTGTTTTTTCTTTTTTTTTCCAAATATATACAGGGAACATAGTTCTACTCTCATAGAACAAGTAGTTTCTAAAGGTTTTTTGTACCATATGTGCAATCTGCATGGCAGCTTCTGGAAAGGCTACTAAAGATAGATGGTGATATGCAGAAGGTGACACTGCAGCATGTCAGAGTTGGTGTTTTAGCTTTGCAGTGGTAAAAAGAACACAACCCAAAAGCTGCCTCTAGTCTTGTTACTTCGTTCTTCTTTATGAAATGTTTATTCTTTAAAGCAGTATTAAAAAAAATTGGTGAAGAACCATATGCAAAAGCATGTCTCTGGAGGTTGGAATCTGTTTATGCACCAGTGATACTCTGTTTGACATTCAAATTGTTGTGAACCATTATGTTAGGAAACCTTTGTCTTGGACGTTATCATTGCTTTCCCACCCAAGGCAGCTTCATGGGATACCAGTGTGATGAGGCTCTGTGTGTTCAGCAAGGCATACAGAAATCTATTTGTCCAGAAAGCTTAAACATCTCTCAACCACAGGTGCACAAATCCTGCTTCATTTTTTTTCAGTTTTTCATTTTATGAAACTGAAGCTCCATCCCTCCATACTGATGTGAAAAACAGTAGAGGTTGCATATGTGTAATTTGCTACAAAATGCTAGGGAGAGGTGCTGATGCGTGCTGTATGTGCTATAAAATGATTGCACATTGTTATTTGTCAGATGAAATTAAAAATTGATACAGCGTTATTGAAAGTCCTTTCATTGCTTTTATTATTAGTGATTAAAATGGCAGTAGATGAAATCTAAATAGTAAACAGATTATTAAATCATCCAGGCTTTAGTTTTCAAGTTGACATTTGCAGTGTTTCAGTTTGGCCTTCTGTTTTGCAGTACTCTACTTTTTTCTCTGTTTACCTTCCAGTCTATAGGCAGTGACTGACCAACCCCTTTTTGATAACTGAAGTACAGAGTCATCAGAGACTCCTTTCCAAGACATAGTTATCCAGCTACGTTTTGTGAAGGAAAGTTGTTCAATCTGATGCTTAGAATGTTCACATCCAGCATCATTATATTGTAATATACACTGCTCAGTGTTACAGGCTTGCTTTTGTCTCACTGTATATTGCGATGTAGGAAAGCTGTGCAGCAGTTTGCACTTATCTTTGCACTGCTCTAAAATACTAAAAAATGCTTGTTCTGAAACTGGCACTCCAGCTGTTCCTAGGTTGAGGTATTGCTGCCATCTGTGTCCTTGAGTTGTAGGTGGTAGCTCGCATTTGAACATCTCAAGCACTTTGCAGAGATGACAAGCTTTCTTTGGCTCGTTTTGCAGATAGAAGTTTTGATTTCCAGCCTTTCCATCTAAGTAGAACACATTCTGCTATCTCTATAGAAAATTGCTTTTCTTAGCTTTCATAGTAAGCAGCAGTGCTGAGAAGTAAGCATGGTACTGCTCCATTACCAGATTTATTGTTAGAGGATAATGGAAAATAACTTTCTTGGAATTAAGTGGTATTAAATTTGCTCCATGGTGGGCTGCACTGAGCCATTTCATTTATGTGTTTGTGCATTCACTTTGCAGACTGGAGTCTAGTCAGTAGATTTTAGAGGCACATTTGAAAAGTCTGCCCAGTCTTGGATGCTCTTTTCTACCAGGCAGTGACAGCAGAGCCCTGGCATAGTGCTCTGCTTCTTTTGCCTTCTGTCCTGGGATCTACAAACGAGTTTGTGCTGGAAATCAAAGCTTGTCTTCTACTGTGTGAAGCAGAACAGCAGGATGTTGACTCCTGTTTTCATTTCAAAATACTGTTTTCCTTTTCCCTCTCATTCTCCTGCAGTATTGAAAATAGCTTGTAGTTCTGTAACGCATCTTTACTTTTAATAGGTGGGAGCTGCAATGTGTTTAATGCTTCTGTGGCTCCTTGTTTCATTAAATGTAATTAATGACCGTACAGAGTAAGAAAACCCAGGTTCACAGATGTGGCTTGCTGAACTGCTTGCATGGCCTGCTCTGCTAGCAGCTTTGGGAACACAGCTTTTGTTCTTGGTTCTGGATTCTGACTGACTGTTTTGCTGCTTTCAGCTTCCTGAAGTGTTACCTTCAGCTCCAGGCAGGTGGACCAGGTTTGCATGTGAGCTCCTGATATCTGAAGTATCTGGTTTCTGGGAGAGTAATGTGAGGCAGGGAGCTGCAGTTTTTTGTAATGCTTTCCTTGTGTGTGATGTGATGAGTGTTGGGTGAGTTTGAGATCTGAGAGCTTTTCAGATCAGGTTTTTTCTGAGGCTTCTGTGAAAAATAATGACATAAAGAACAGACGCACAGATGCTCTGCTGTCGTGATCTGTGTGTTGTGTGGGTCTAGATTTGACCTGCCTGCAGAAGTATGCTTGCACTCATTTAACAGAAACCTTTTTCTTTTCAAGGAAATCAAACGTTCCCGGTTGGAGTTGTTTGATAAGTGCACAATTGGTAGTGCATTTGGTTGGGAAGGTAACTAACACTGTGCAGGCCAGAGGAAGCTCAATATCAAATATATGTTTGAAATTTGAGTTAGTTGCAGTTTGGTTGGTTTTTCAATTAAAGGCTGTGTTTTCTGTGTCTTTGTGTTTATTGCATGGATTATGTTTACCTTTACAAAAGGTGCTGGAAAGAGTTCAGAAATGGATTTGAGCTCCCTTGTTGAAGCCTGCAGTGTGGCTGCCTGGGGCTGAGGCAGGTAATGTGATGTTGTGCTCCAGCTTTGAGAGCACGTAGTATGGGCTTGTGCAGGTTTTGAAGATGGAGAAGATGGCTTAAAAGAAAGAGAAATACCTGGCAATATTAATATTCAGCCTGTAAGTGAATCGTAACGGTCACAAACCCCAAAATAGTTTAGCATAGCAAATTTGTGTCACAGAATCACAGACTTCTGGGAAACTTGTACTTGTGTGGATGTTTTTTTGTACAGACCTGTAGAGCAAACCTCTCCAAGACCAGATTAGAGAGCCAGTTTGTACCAGGAAGGTCTCCTATGAGAGAAGCAAGATTTCTTTTTTTAATGATTACCACGTGAGATTAATATTTTTCTTGACTTAACTTTCAAACAGAGCTAACTGCAGGGCAGTAGAACTGCAGAAAGACACACACAACAGAAATGTTGATGAGTTTTATTATTTACGGTAAAGTTTCCGGCAAATCTCTTTCAACTCAATCAGCCATTTAACTTGGGAAACGTTTTGCCTGTCCCTGTTAGAAGCAAAGTCTCGGTTCTCAGGTTCTGCCAGTAGCATTGGTTATCTTTCCTCTCTTCAGATTATAAACAAAATCATGAAACGAACAGGATAAAGTGAAAAATGAACTCTGAAGATAATAAATATTTTTCTATTCTCTTTAAAACTCTGTTTGTTTGTTTTGTAACTTGGGAGGTCAAACAGACAATCTGGTATCTCGCCTTGAGGTTCATTACAGGTCAGCAGAGTCCCAGCAGTGTTGTGTTGGGTAGCTCAGCAGGTGTTTCTCAGGCTGTGGTTTGCCTGGTGTGTTGCTGGCTGCAGTCGCAGGGGCTGGTGCTACAGTTGGACAGTGTGCACACTGCTATGGCTGCAGACCTCTGCAGAAGTGCAGCGTTGGCACTCAGGCGTGCTTTAATGAGTATGTGGCACAGGGCAGCACGGGTCCTTTTGTCACATCAACTGCAAGTTTTGAGGAGGATCCTTGGAATATAAAAGCAGTGTGCAACTGATAAATATTAACTGTAGTTCTCAACAGAAGAAGTAGATGATGGTTAATGGTGTGTGCTGGGTTCTGAATGATTACAATGGGCTGCTGTTGCAGCAGAGGTCACCAGATTCTAGTTGCTGATTCAGCTCCGTGGCTCTGGTTTTGCCAGCTCAGCACAAGTGTGTCACCTGGGGTGGTTCTGGCTTGGAGAAAAGCAAAGTCTTTCCCTTAGTGTTTCTTCCTCTCACTGCCTCCATGCTGCTGTTGGAAAATGTCCTTCCTTGCAGTCATCAGTTCTCTCTGCATCTCTAAAACAAAGCCTCTGTTCCCCGAGTCCGTGTTTGGCTGAACTTCTTAAAAACTTGAGCAATACACATTAAAGATAATTTGCTCATTAACAATAACTGGCTAAGTATAGCTGTAGTAAATGGAAATGATCCATGCTGTCATTTTTGAGCCATATCAGGTTCAGATGTACACGCCATACAGCTGCTGTCCAAACCTCACGGTGTCTTCAGAAGCATGCAAAGTGCTTTCAGCTGTGCTTTGGTATGTTGCTTGGTTATGGCAAAGGTACATAATAAGGCAGCAGGTTGTGAAGACTGTTCATTCTCATGTGCAGATTTTGAAGTTTCTCTGTGCTCCAGGATTCTTCATAGTCAGAATATGTTTAAGGAAAACATTTATTTTTCCCACTTCTCAAGTGATGCAGCCCAGTTTACTAATTACCCCATTAAAACTAGGTGCCTATCTAATACATTTCTGCTAGTTTCAACGTCAGTTTTCCAGACGAGGAGGAAACACCATGATTTCCCATACCTTGATCTAAAGTGTTATCTGGGAATTTTGCGCGCAGCATCAGCAATACTAAATTGCTAACAGTGAACCAGCATGAGAAGCCATATCCTGTTCACACAGTGGTGAATCCTGTTTGTTGCTCATTGTAAAATGGGGAACCACAGTGTTCAGGCTTTAGGAAGACTTTTTCCCCAGTCTGTTCAATCTCCTTAAAACATGTGAAGAAATATCATTACTTCCTCTGCTTTGTTGCTATTACTGATTAAATCCCCCTTCTGAACACATACTTTTCATGCAATAGGCAGCATGAACTTCTACCAGCTCTTGACATGCTTTTCTTTTTTTTTGCCCACACATTTCAGTGTGTGGTTTCCCTGAAGCATTTGAGGGACAGTGGGTGTGATCTGTGTATTTGCTCAGCAGGGTTCAACCAAAGGATAGTACTGTATGCAGACATGAGCGAGCCTGGAGTGCAGCAGTTGATGGGAGTTTTTGTTGGGTGAACTCAGGGGCCTGTTTGAACAGCAGAAATGAATCCTGTTCCTAAAGAAGTTGCAGTGTACATGGTGTCAGTGCATCTTTTAAACTCATCAGGTCAAGACAGGGTGGGTTTTTCTCTGACCCAGATGGTCAGTTTCTCAGGAAAGTGCTTTAATATCTGATGCTCAAAACCGAGGGGTTTTTTTGGATCATTTTTTGCAGTAAAATGCTTAATCTTTTCTTAACCTCTGAACTGACTTTGACCTTTCTTTTCTACAATAGCAAGTGCTGCTGTAGGCTGACTGATGTTGTCTGTAACTGATGAATTAGCTCAGGACACTCAAAATGGTATCGGATGATAGATTGTCTTCCATGTTCAGTGGTCTGTTGGAACTGCAGCAGTGGCAGGCAGCTGATAAAATGGTAAAGAACAAGCACAGTTAGCAACAAGAACAGGGCTCTTGGGTAACTTAGTGGTAAATGCAGGCATTGTGCTTAATGTGACTTGGCAAAGGAAACAAGGCTGTTTCTATCAGTCTACGTAGGTCACTCCAAAAGTAATGCCTCCTAGTGGCTGGCAACCCTGCACATAGCAGGGGGGTTGAAACTAGACAATCCTTATGGTCCTTTTCAACCCAGGCCATTCTATGATTCTGTGATGATGACTGGTCTTTCATGTTGCTGTCACCACTGCTGAAGCACACCACCCACCACCTCACTGTGCTTACATCCACCAGTTGGTCTCTATCAACATTCAACAAGTGTTGATAAATGTCAGTTAGTGCTAATTTTTCTGCATGGAGAAATACAGTGACACCCCTTTGTTTTATAAGCACTTCCGTGTCCCACACTATTTTGTCTGACTCTGCTGCCGTCTTTGTATGGCAACAGAATGTCACAGAATATTGGTAGGAAGGTTCAAGCTCAACTGTCATCTCACAGACATCTGCCTCTGACTTTGTGGGCTGACAGAATAAAATAGGAGGCATTCCTCTTGGAGCAGCCCTTATAGAAGGCAAAGCACTGCCTGACGGTGTTGAAAGGCAGCAATGCCATGGAGTAAATCAAACCCCAGTTCTGTTGGCAATGGGAAAAGTACTCTTATGGCTTTTATGTTGCACCATGGTTGTGAAACCTCCCACCCTGCACAAGGCAGTCTCGTTACCCTAAACTTTGCAGCATTTCCACCCTGTGAGCCATGGCTGTGTTTTTCCTCATTGAGACCCTCTACTGCTGACCAGAACTGATGTGATTAGCAATGCACTTGCTCCTGTGGTTGATTGAAGCTTACGTCTTTCCCTGCTGAATCAGGCTTGTCTCTTATCAGCTCCTTTCTGTCCAGAAGAGATGCATCCTACAGTTAAATTGCCAGTTATCCCAGTCAGTTTTGATGCACCTTTATGGAGCTGTTTCCTTTACAGACTCTTCCTATTGTTTTCAAAATGTGTATCACTATAGAGTCTTGAGTTTTGATTGAGACATTATGACATAGGAAACTCACTTCTGTGATACAAACTGGGAAGCTTCCTTGGAAATGGGTAGGAACAGCTATAACCAGTGATGAAGGGTCTGTATGAGCCAGTTCTCAGCCAATTCATGATGAAGGCCTGAGGAAATTCATATCCCAAAATGAAACAACCATGTGGTCCAGCGGTGACTCGGAAGGTCAGAAGGGCATGCAGAGTATGAAAAGGCTTCTACTGATGGAGAAGATATCTTGCTTCCAATAAAACATAATTTCTCTTTAATATGGACTAGAGCTTAGAATTTTTCAAGAAACATCTGTAGTTGTCATTTCTCCAGTGAGCCTGTGCTACTTCTCTGCTTCTTGTCAGCTTCATTTGCTGAAGGCTTCCTCTGAAGGAGCAGGAGCGAGAGCTGCCTGCAAAAAGAATGCTTAGGAACCAGTGCATTCATGTGCTTTGCCCTTGTTGGACTGAATGTCTGCAAGGATGATGGAGGTGTAAATTAGAAATACAAGCTGGAAACAGAAGAGGAAACAATATTTTGGAGAAACAAATATTAGTCTTGGTAATAACTTAGAATTAAAAGTATGTCGTCTTGTCTGCCTACTTCTCCCCTTAGATTGCAGACAGTCAATGAGGGAAGAAGAAGGAACAGTAACTATCAACAGGAGAGGAGCTATCAAGCAAGCAAAGATCCACTACATCAAAAATCATGAATTTATTGCTACCTTCTTTGGACAGCCCACATTTTGTTCTGTCTGCAAAGAGTTCGTATGGTAAGAAAGAAGCACTAAACTTCCCCCACCCCTAAAGGATAAATAACTGTAAAATTGCCCTCGTATATTGAAAAAAACATAGATGTAAATTCATCAGTAGTACACGTTGGAAAGTATTTACTCTCTCAGACTTTGAGATATGAAGGAGCTGATAGCAGAATAAAGACCGAGCAAGAAGCTGGATCAGTGTGGTAGGAAAGTCATTCTAACAGTAAGCCAAATCAGGAGGAATTTCCCAGTGATTGAAGCTTTTTTTTTCTGTGTTCTCCTGCTAATGTGATAGCCTTTCAGAACATACTACTTTTATTTCTAAGTCTTGTCTTCCTAGGGCAGTGGGTTCTGAATACTAGAACTTAGACCAGTTTATTAATGGGAGCAAATGGTCCCATGGATCAAGAAATTGGATGACATAGTGGATATAGGAAAAAAAAAAAAAACACTTCTAGCAAGCATATACTTACGTGATTTCCTTCTCTATCATTTGTTTTTCAGGGGACTGAACAAACAAGGATACAAATGTAGGCGTAAGTTGAATTTTGTCTTTTTATTGTTTTACTTTCTACATTATTTTATAGATCTAATTTATTTTATAGATCCAGCTGTTACCTTTGGAAAAAAAATCCTGTAAATTTGCACAAATATCTACATCATCAGTAGATGCTAAATATAAATTTTGTGTGATGATCTAAAGTTGCCTAGCTGTGATTCCTACCTGAAATTTTAGTACCAAGATTTAGACAGAACTATTCTTCTAACATGTATGTAATACACTGGAAAAGTTGCACTCATACATGACAGCTGCTTTTGTGAAACCTTTTGTAAAATAAATTACAATTACTGATGGATTTTACAGCTGAATTCAAAAATACTTCCTAACTCTGTGTGTTATTTCAAACAGCAGAGGAGGTATCAAAGAGGATAAAAAGCCTAATATTGTCCTCATATTATCAACCTCATATTATCAAATTCTGGTGGCATTATCTAATGGAGACAGATTTCATTTAGAAATAGAAGCTATGGTAGGAGAGAATGAAAGGGAAACTGCTTTAGAAAGATCATCTTGATAGAAGTGGTTTGGTACAGTGGTATGATGGTGTATTTTTTCATGTTGTGCTATGAAATGCAAACATCTCATCCCATGTATTTATTATCTGAAGAAATCCTTTTTTTTTTTTCCTTGTACATGTCATGAAGAATGCAACGCTGCTATTCATAAGAAATGTATTGATAAAATCATTGGGAGGTGTACTGGTACTGCAGCCAACAGCAGAGACACAATGGTAAGAGCTGGAACAGTATTCTTGGAGTGTAACTAAATACTCCTGAGCTAACAAAACCGTGCATGGAAACAGGCAGGTACATTCTGGGAGGTATTTGCCTGCGCAGTGGAGTTACTTCTTAAGAATGGGTTTGAATGTGTAGTGGGTGGAACTTTGAAGTAAAAAAGAAAAAGAAAAAAAAAAAAGGTAGTTAAAAGCCCTACAAGGAGGTGGGAGGTGGGTAGTATTGATGGGTGCTTCGCTCCCTGCTAGATGAAGGATGTACTCATGGATCAAGAAGGATTTTCACAGGCTTCAAAAGTCCCAGATACCAAATTTTTCTCTTGGGTGTGTTTTGTGACATGGTGTATTGCTACACCTAGTGATGTACTGTGAGGGTGAGGTGGCATTGTTTTCCCAATGTTTTGAGTGTGTTTTGCAGAGACTCTCTTATCTTTCATCTGTGTTATACAACATCAGTACTTGAAAGTGAGAGTTGACTATTGTCAGGACCCCGAGAATCTCACACGATTGTCTCGTATATATTTAACTCTGTAGCTTCATGTTCACTGCTGATGTGGTAAGATGTAAAGATGTAATGTGGTAAGATGTAAAAAGCATGTTTTTGTTCAGTAACTGCCCTGTTAGGCTGGAATATGTACCTAAATTCTTACATGCAGAATGTTAAGACTGGGGTATCCAGTATAAAATTGTTGTAGCTTTGTAATTTCCAAGCTATTTTCTATAGGAAGCTGGTCCTCTTTTGGGTCAAGTGCCTCACCCATCTCTCTGCCCACAGTTTCAGAAGGAACGTTTCAACATTGACATGCCTCACCGCTTCAAAGTTTACAACTACATGAGCCCTACTTTCTGTGACCACTGTGGCAGCCTGCTCTGGGGGCTGGTCAAGCAAGGACTCAAATGTGAAGGTACAGAGGAAGAGGGAGGGCAGGTGGGACATCCCACTGCTTGTCCAACAGGATCACTTTCTCTCTGCCCCTTGCTAGAGATTAGCTATCACCACACGCTGCATTTATGTGTTACGCATTTATGTGTTGTGGATTTATCATCCATGTGTTGTTTAAACAGCTTTTTAGTAAAGGGGGACAGCAAGGTGCTTGGCTTGTGTGACAGCTCAGCCAAGCTGAGCATCTCATGCAGTTGGAAGACATGCGGTGGAGATGTAATCTTGAGCATAATCAAAATTGCTGCTGGGAGTAGCTGAAATCTGGTGAGACTGACTCAAGGTAGCACCTAAGGTGTAGTTAATGTGTTCACTGCAAATACGATTTTTGTAATTCTGTCACAAAAATGTAAGATGATCTTTATTGTAACACACTTTGAGAAGAGAAGAATGATGGAAACTTTTTTTTTGTATTTTTGTAACCTTCATTGTGTTAAAGATAAAAATTTTAAGTTTTATTTGTAACATAGATTAATGTCTAACCTGGGCTTGCTGTAATGCTTATGAACTGCACTGAGGAAAAAGCCATTTTGTTGTAACCTCAAATGTTATTTTCCTGGTGCTTGTATAACTGTCCTTAAATTTATTTTAGAATGTGCAATGAATGTGCATCATAAATGCCAAAAGAAGGTGGCCAACCTGTGTGGAATTAACCAGAAGTTGCTAGCTGAAGCTTTAACTCAAGTCAGCCAGGTATGTTTTATTGCCCTCTGTCATTCAGTTAGTTGTTTGAGAGCATTTTCATTTTTTATTTTACTTCAACTATTCCATATCACTTTTGTTGGGAATGGAAGTTTGGAACTGAGGGAATGTAAACAACTTTCTCTTCTTAATTTGACCATAAGGAGAGTAACAGTGATGTCAGCAACGTAGAGGTGAAGTTGAGGAGAAAAACATCCCTCCTGACAAAGAATTCTGAAAAAGGAGAAGTGTTCTCCCTGAAATGCACCTTGGTTCTTTGACAGTGCCAGGGTTATTTTCTCCCTTTCTGCTTAATTGTGTTCAAAGCATAAAGCTGAAATCTCTTTTTCTCGTGCTTCAACTATAGAATTTCCCTTGAATGCTGAAATTAAATATGTAAGGAGAAATAGACCAAATCATTCCAGTGTTTATTAATCTGATACATACAGAAAGAAAATGCCCCTGGAATTAGCACTGGCCCCATAATTTACCTTGTTGGTCTCCTTCTGCAGTGTGGTTGTCTTTTGTGTACAGACTGCTGTTGACTTCTGAGTTGGAAATTAAGATTCAAACACAAGCTCTGAAATAAAACAGGAAAATACATCACAAAAGCCAACAGTATTTTCTCTCAGCTGAGGCATTCCTTTAGCTTTAACAGGATATTTACTTTGGAAACACTGAGAGTTGTTACACCAGCTTTCACAACACAGAAAAACTTCATGTGCTCATTGGTAGAACTTGATCTCTGAGATCTTCCTACCTAAAATTTCTTTGCATGTGCTAAAGAAGGATGTCACACACTGATTCTGGTGTGTCCAGTATAACAGTGATTCCCACCTCCCCTTTCAGAAAAATTAACACAAGTCCAGGGAACTGTTTCCTACAGCAAATTCAAACCAAACAATTGTTTTCACTGTGGATTTAAACCTCTTGCACCACCTTTTTCAGCAAATAACTACACAGACTGTTTAGGATTTCTGGTGATTGTTTTTCTTGCCAGTAAAAGAAGTAAAATGATTGGCTGAGCTGAAAAGGTGTGGCTAAATAGTCTGTGAACTAGAATTCTATAGGAGAGATGTGCTGGGAGTTAATTGTTAAAAAGCGAAGATCATACTGCCATTGCATTGCATTTACCAGCTATTGTTGTAGATATTTCTGAAGTACCAGTATCAGTAGAGCTTAAAGTGTTCTCTTCCTTCTTAGAAGTCCACACGAAGGTCTGATTCTGGATCTGTAGAAAATGTTGGTATTTACCAGGATTTTGATAAGAAACATCGAGGTCCAGGAGGGGATGCAACAGGTAAGAAAAGCAACAGTATTTTCCTCCAGCCATTTACCCACCAGACTGCACAAGCTGCTAGTTTCAGTTATTCATTGTTGCCTTCTGTTAGACGATTTTTTTAACAAGCATTGTTAAAAATATACACATAATTTTTACCTGACCATGCAAAGTGCTTAATAACTTCTTGGCGAAGAGCAGTGTTTTTTCAGTCCATGAGCAAACCCACTTTTCTGCAGAACACCTGTGTGTTATCTCCTTGTGGCACTGTTCCTGAGTGGCAGTGGGGAACAGCTCACTGCTCTGACACCTCTCCACCTCCCCCAAAATGTCACATCTATTGTTAACCATCTTTGTTTGTATGTTGGAAGCCTTTGTGCAGTGACAACTGCTGTCAACTGTGGGATTCAGGAGCCAGAACACTGAGATTGAGCAGCTGAGATAGGATTCCAGATCCCACTTAAATTATCTCAGCAGGTTCAGAATGAGGTTTATTTGTATTTTCTACTATTGTTAAAGAGTTCTAGCAGTTAATATATCTGGGTTTAGTAACTTGTGATTATTTATTCAGAGGTAGGTATAACAAAAAGCTGACTTTGTATCAGATGGAAGTCTCCAGGCTCAATAAGAAGTAAATGGGGGTTTTACAGGTAGTTCTGTTGCAATGCCCAGTAAGAAAATGTGTTATATTATTTATCGTACTTGTTCTGATTTTACAAAAGACAGCAAGTAACCTCTTGCAAAGGTGGCTTGGTTGAATATTAGGTCAGGATTGCAGCCATTGCGATTCCTGCCTGCTTCAGATGCTGTGCAGCTTGTAGGGTGTATACGATATCATCTTGTGATTGTCATCAGTGTCTTGTTGGTGACATGGTAGATCTGTGCAGTAGGGATCCAAGGAATGATAGTTATTCATTTTAGAATATAATCGAACTTAACTGTTGTTTTCATGCTTCTTAGCCAGCATCATCTGTTGCTAGCTGGAGCAGGAAGGTGATCATCCTCCTGTACTCAGCTCTGGTTGAGGTCTCAAGTACGGAGTTCAGTTTTGGGCCCCTCACTACAAGAAGGACATTGAGGTCCTGGAATGTGTTCAGAGAAGGGCAGTGAAGCTGGTGAGGGAACTGGAACATGAGTTTTATGGGGAGTGGCTGAGGGAGCTGGGATTGGTCAATCTGGAGGAGTACAACTTTCTGAAGGGAGGCTGTGATGAGGTGGGGCTTGGCCTCTCTTCCAGGAAACAGCAATAGGACGAGAGGGAATGGCCTCAAGTTGCACCAGGGAGGTTCAGGTTGGATATTTGGAATACTTTCTTCTCCAAAAGAGTGAGCAGGTGCTGGAATGGGCTGCCCGGGGAGGTGGTGGAGTCACCACCCCTGCAGGTGTCCAAGAAACATGTAGATGTTATACTGAGGAACACGGTTTAGTGGGGAATACTGGTGGTAGGTAGATGGTTGGGCTGGATGATCTTCGAGGTCTTTTCCAACCTTGGTGATTCTTTGATCAGACGCAGACCAGATTTCTTATGGCCTCTCTCCTCAGACAGGAGGACTGACCTCTCCTGTCCTGTTCTCCAAATTATGCTCTGTACCTTAGTGATAAAGTTAGGCTCTTTTATTTTCATAATGTATGTGTTGCTTAAACCCAGCTTCAGAAATGATCACAGATTCCAATGCAACATTATCAGGTGTTCTTGAGTAATTCAAATTTGTTGTAAACTACATGATTTGACCCGCATGGTTAGATTGGCCAGTGTCCCAGCAGCAGATGAACTGAAATAGCATGTCACTGAATTGAAATACTGTGTCACTAATTCACAGCAGGCGATCTGAGTTGTGCAGTTTTTCTTTAACCTCCCTTTTTAAATTAGCAGATAACAGCCAATATGATAAACTCTGGGAGGGGAGCACTGCCAAGCCAGCACCACGAATTGCAAGCAGGAGAAAATTCAATATAGACAGCTTTGTCTTCCATAAAGTACTGGGGAAAGGAAGTTTTGGAAAGGTATGTAGCAAACTTACAGAGCTTAAACTGACAGCCTTGCTTGATCTCTGCAGTACTATGGGCTGTTTCTGTTAACCTAACTGTCTTACATCCGCTCAAATAGATAATATTTTAACAGAACACAGAAGAACACATCCTTGCCAAAGACAAGTCTTTGCCTGAATCTGTCAGAACTCAGAAGGGATTCGTAATACACGACAGGTTTTGAATTATTTAATATCCAGTTTGGAGGAATTGCTCTTTATCCAAAAGGATAATTCACGTTCATACACTCTGTATACAGATGAACTCAGTGCAGTGGGAGGGGATACGTGGGAGGGCAGTGTGACCTTCCACTCCTGTGTGCCTCTGCTCTGTGCATGTCCAGCAGTGGTGTGACCTCCTCAGGGTCTGTCCTCTGTTGGCTGTGAAACTCTAGCTCCAATGAAGAAAAAGGCATCTACTTCTGACATCACAAGACAGAAAAACTGCCTGACAGCTGCTCTGCCTGTGTTCCATGCTCTTTGTACCCTATCTCCTCTTAGCCACGCCCAGCAGGTTCACCTTCCCAAATCTCACCCATCTGTCCCATTTATGTGGTTGTTTAGTTGTCATGACACTTGCTGTAAATGCCCTTGACTTTTCCTTAATTGATACCATCAACAGCAGTCTTTCCTACACATCTCATCTTTTGTTTCATTTGTAGGTCCTGCTTGCTGAGCTAAAAGGAAAGAATGAGTTCTTTGCTATCAAAGCTCTGAAGAAAGATGTGGTGCTAATTGATGATGATGTAGAATGTACCATGGTGGAGAAGCGGGTCCTAGCACTTGCATGGGAAAATCCATTTCTCACACACCTTTATTGCACATTCCAGACAAAGGTAAGGAAAAGAATCCCAATGGCAACAGCAACACAACACATGTAGCCTTTTAATGGGTGCTGTTACCAACGGTCAAGTGAAAATAGCCTAGGGGATTTAACTCTTGCTTCATTCTTCTTGTGCTGCCCTGCAGTAGTTCACAAGACCTGTGGAAAGTAAATGTGAGTGTGATACCCACTAAGGAAAATAGATCTGAGTAACACCTACACAATGTGGAGTAAGAGGCAGTTTAATTTAAAGCCTTGACCTTGGCTTTATTATCCTCAGTGAAGGGAACAAAAATGACTGTCAGTAATGACAGACAGAAGTCAGTAAGTCTGTTTAAATGTATATTTATATAGAATACATGATGAGCTCTTCAACCTTATAAGATCATGCTACTCAAATCTATAGCAACCTCATACACTCTTAGGGGTGCACGGAACAGGTAAATATTTCAGGATATGAGGAATGTGGCCACTTGGTACCCAGGAGCCACGTTGCTACTTACTGTGTATACAATGACATCAGTAATGTTTCTGTTCTCTGATTATCTGCAAACAGGATCACCTGTTTTTTGTTATGGAGTTCCTGAATGGGGGAGACCTGATGTTTCACATACAAGATAAGGGGCGTTTTGATCTCTACAGAGCAACGTAAGTCCACAATGCTTCAGTCCCAATCTCCATGAATGCTTATAGTCTTTATGGTTTTACTGCTTCTAGTTCTAACATTTACAAAGCACTTCGTGTTTTGCTTTAAAGGATGCCTTTACATGAAGATGCAGGCAAGCCACAACATAAGCCAGCAATGAAAAAGTACAGCATTAGTATTCTTTAGGAGAGTATTTCCATGGAAAAAAATAATTTCATAAGAAAACAACATTGGAGGGGGCTGGGAGAATCTAGTATCACCAGTATAGGAGGATAGCATGCACTTCACACATGATGTTAATAAAAATGGGAAAGTGATTCTGTCGGTAACCTACAGCAAAGATAACCAGAGCTGAAGACTTTAAAAGATGCAAAAATATTGTATTGTCCCAACTGTAACTTTTAGTTCAGTTTTTAACTACCTCACCCAGCAAAATGCCTGTAATTGTGTCACTGAATGAGTGCATGGGAGAATCTTAAATGTAACAGCATGGGGTACCCAAAAGCACCAGTGCTGTTGTGTAACTGGAGAAGAAAATGGCTGGTGTTACTGCGTGTTGTACTAAGGAAATGCTCCTTGGATTAAAGGCATACATTCTCGGGGAAAAAGAAAGCATTCCTTAAATGTTTTCCTTGGTATCCTGGATTATCACCTCCTTTTTGAGACAGAAGCAGTGCTTTTTTTCAGCCTGTGCTGCAACTGGGCAAGCATAGAAGGATATTGGTATTGAGGTCTGTTTCAAATTTAGCCTTTAATGCCCCATCCCCCCCCCAAAGCAGTGCTGTGAGTATTACGCTCCCAGTAACTGTATTTCAAAAAGTGTTTGCATATCTCTCTATAAATACATGCTGAACTATTAAAGAGTAGAAAAGGGATAGCATTCCACAGTGAAAGAGAATGGAGCATTAAAGCAAGTTGCTGTCCCTGCTGTTTGACAGCTGCGTGGTGAAGGTTAACTCGCAGATTATAACATCCACCTGTATAAATACAGGTCTAACATTAAGTATTGCCTTGCTCTTTCTGAGTATTTAAAGGAGCATATAATACTTCTCACTTCATGAAGTTTATGGTAGTTCTTTTGGCCAGCTGCATTGTCTCATGTTTTAACTGGGAAAGACAAACTAAACTAAAAGGCATTTTGGTTTCTTCAGGTTTTATGGAGCTGAAATTTTATGTGGGCTACAGTTTCTTCACAGCAAAGGCATTATTTATAGGTGAGTACCATCTAGTTCCAGCGTGGGAACTAGGAAATGCCTTAACATTTCATGCCTATTAGAGTTACTGATTGATGTAACAAGTAAAGGCTGTCTGTCAGACATTTGATGTTATTCCAAGGGCATTAACATGCCTGAGATGAATTCTGTATCTTTGTGTCTTTTCCTTGGCAACCAGAATGCTGGAATGTTATTTATGTTACACAAAAGCAATTTTGACTGTTATTTTTAAACCCTCTCTTCAAATCAGGAGTCTTTCTAGTTCAGTGGCAATGGTGAGGGTCCCTGTGGGTATCAGTTCCTACCAGCCCTGTGAAATCACAGAGATTGAAAGTCGTCTGCTTTTGCTATCTGTGTAAAACCATAGAATCAATGCTTCTGCCTCACCAGGTCCAAATATTAGGAACTAAATGCTCATCAGATGCTTTTTAAATATCCACATTACACCCTTGTCTAAGTCTCTAAAGCACTGTTTGGTAACTACCTGTTCGGGCAACACTTATCTCTAGCAGACAACATCTGTGTGCTTGAGAGCAAGTTACACGTGGCCTTAGGTAAGTGCATCCCGAGATGTCCAGTAGAGCCCATCTCCCTTTAGTGCTGTACAGAAACACCTGTTGGAGGAGCATGCTGTTATCAGCAGGAAATCTTTCCATCCCAGATTTTGTAGAGCATTTCCAGGCCTGCTTATAAATGTCCCTACATTAAATTAGTGCTCCTAGAGGGAGATTTCAGAGTATGGAATATTTTCAGAGAAACAGTACCATTTTACCAACAGAATATCAGCAAAACCAAAGGTACTTTTCTTCCCCATCGCACACGGGAAGTTGACCAATATAATCACAGAACCTAACTGGAGCAGTTTTAGGTAGGTGATGCACATCAGTGAACCCTTCGCACCCCTACAGATGATTTTAGAACTTGCAGCTAGATAAGAGCAGTGCCTTATGTTACAGTGAACTTTCCCTGTCTCAGAAACTTACTCAGGTGAACAACAGCAGATGTCCAAACACAGAAGGATTTACAGTGCCTTGCATTTGAGCAGGGACTCTTGGTTCCTGCTGCAGCTCACTCCTGTAGTTCATACTGCAGCTCACCCTTGTGGCAGTGTAAGTAGCTGATAATATAAGCTTAAGCTCCTAGGGAGAAAAGACTGCCCTGTTCTCATGTAAAATCTGCTCAATTCAAGTCTTTCTTAGTAAGCAGAAGGGCTGCATGGTTTCTATTCAGCCTGCCCTCCTCGGTATGTGCTTTTGCAGCCAGATGGACAAAAACCACGTTGCAGTCAAAGGGAGGGAATGTAGCTTTTGGAAACTGCTGTTAAAAAAGGCTCTTGCTGCTTGAGGAGTGCAGTTCTAAGAAAAGGCACGAAGAGGGCATGTCACTGACAGTGGGCCACAGCACACACAGTCCCTTGTGCTGTAACTAGGTACAAGTCACAGGTGGTACGAAAATTGGGCAGGCTTTGAACATCGGTGCTTGTGCCAAACACTCCAGGCATCTGACAGCCCTTCCTTAGAGTTACACAGTCGGTGCAGCACTGCTGTGTTGGCTGGTGAAGCATTAACTCACACCTCTTTCCAGAGGCAACCGAAGCACTGAGAGTGGTTCTGGACTTGGAAACATATGGTGAGGATTATACAGTCACTTTGTATATACACCTCTGCTTCTTTCTTACTCTGAGGAGAAGTTTTCCTTTCTCCCTACCATCTTCAAAGTACAGGAGTTAATATCTCATAGATATTGTGTTGATGGATGATTGTTTCCTTGAAAAGCCTCTCTGTGTGATGTAGGGAGGGCTGTTCTTAGCCTGGGAGGAACACGCATACATCTGAATACAAAAACGATTCACTCATCTTTCAAACATGCCATTTTTCTTTTATCCCCTTTTTGCAGAGACCTAAAACTGGACAATGTTATGCTCGATAAAGAAGGCCACATCAAAATAGCTGATTTTGGAATGTGCAAAGAAAATGTAGTTGGTGAGAACAAGGCAAGCACTTTCTGTGGGACCCCGGACTACATTGCTCCAGAGGTCAGTACATCAGTGCCACACACTGCTTCTGTGGATTTAATGCACCCACCTTAGAGTGGCCTCTGTGGTTATTCTTCCCTCTTAAGAAAAGCAGTTCAAAACTGTTTAAAAAACAAAAAAGTCTAATTAGCATAAGAAAAACATTAAATCTGAGCTTTTCTGTGGAAGGTTCTTAACATTTGTAAGTGTTCTCTATCTACACTTCACAAAACCCCTATTTTTTTTCTTTTAAAATGTAAATTTTTCAGTTTTTGAAAATCTGTAGCTTTCCCTTCTGCCTTAACACTGGCATACACGCAGGGCTCCTGCAAAATGTATGTACTGCAGGTGATAAACAGACATGCACCCATGTAAACAGACAAAATTCAAAGCAAGAACAGCTTCTGAGGAGACTCTCACAGTTAAATTCCTTGTGTTCAGAACTGGTTTCTTATCTGATTTGCATAGTAGTCAAATAAGGTGGTTAGCTATTGAAAGCAATAAATGTCGAAGTCTGTTGGTTAATAATCTGCTTTCATTGCTATGCTCCTCCATTCCCTGTTCATTACTTTGTAATGAAACTAGAGTAGATATTTCCAAGAATGTGGCATTTAAAGTTAATGGAGAGAACTTCAGAATGAGAGCAAAGATGTGTCCTCTGAGCTTCCACGTTTCCACACACAGCACTGAGCGTAGTGCTACAGAGTGTCAGCAGTCCTGTCAGACAGCTGGATTTTTCCACCTCCCCAGATAAGCTTGTTACTAAAGATTTCTCTTAAACTCGCACTTCTGTTTTCTTGGCATGCACTTCTGCCTTTTACTAATTAGTCACATTTCTTCCCTTGTACTCTTTTCATGGAACAAGATTCTGCAAGGCTTGAAGTACACATTCTCTGTGGACTGGTGGTCGTTTGGGGTCCTGCTATACGAGATGCTCATTGGGCAGTCCCCTTTCCATGGGGATGATGAAGATGAGTTGTTTGAGTCAATCCGAGTGGACACACCTCACTACCCACGCTGGATTACCAAGGAATCAAAAGATATATTAGAAAAGGTAAGTTTGATTATCCTTGAGTGGGTTGTCAGAGCGTATTTCTTCCCAACAGGGGCGTTCCCTTATGAGTCCCATACAGGACAGGCTGAGAGCTGGGGCTGTGCAGGTGGAGAAGAGAAGGCTGTGGGGAGAGCTGAGAGCGGCCTGTTGGTATCCAAAGGGGCTGTAAGAAAGAAGGGGACAGACTTTAGCAGGGTCTGTTGTGACAGGACAAGGGGAAATGGCTTCAAACTAAAAGAGGGGAGAATTAGATTGGATATTAGGAAGGAGGATTTTTTAGTTTTTGTTTGTTTTTTGATTTTTGTTTTTTACAGTAAAGGAAGTGAGGCCCAGAGAAGTGGTGGTGCCCCATTCCTGGGGACATTCAAGGTCAGGCTGGCTGGGGCTCTGAGCACTGATGGAGCTGTGGGTGTCCCTGCTCACTACAGGTGGAGGAAGCCTTAAAGGTCCCTTCCAACTCAAAAGATTCTATAATTCCCTGAAATCTCAGCTTTTAAAAGGAGCTGCTTATCAGCTAGGAGATAACTTACAAATTGAAAGCCAAGGGAGGCTAGCAGTCCTGTCTGTTTACTGTTAGCAACTTTGGCTGGTTCAGCAGCATACTTCTTCCAGTGCCACTTACCTTCTTAGCAAATGTAAGACATCATTGGTTATCTTGTCTTGCAGCTATTTGAAAGAGATCCAACAAGAAGACTCGGTGTCACTGGGAATATCAGAGATCATCCTTTCTTCAAAACCATCAACTGGACAACCCTGGAGAAGAGGGAGGTAGACCCTCCTTTCAAACCAAAAGTGGTATGTGGATGATTCTTTGTTTCTTGGCAATACTGCAAATGCCCATATAGGAGTGGTGGGTGGTTTCTCTAACTTACTTGAAGCATTCTTACTGTAGTTTCTCCTGAAACCTGAAATCTTTTCTAGTTTGAAGTCTTTCTTTTAAGACTACCTTCTTATACAACCTCAAGAAGCGTATTTACCACTACAGCCTTCAGGAAAAATCAACTCATAGTTCTGAAGTCCACCCATCTTAAATCTTTAGATCAGTGGAGAAGTGAATGTTTTTCATGCCTTGATGTCAGCACTACTGGTAGCACTGCTGGGTTTTTCTCTTCTGTGTTGCCATGTTGGTGAAGAACCAATAAACTTTGGGCTGCTCAGCTGGTTCCTGCAGGCACAATCTGCACCAATACTAAACACCTCTGCTGCTCCCAGCTCATGAGAGTCTCCAGCTGGGCAGAAGGATGTGTTCTCCACACCACTGATATTAAAGCTGTTTGCAGTGCATGTGCCTACTGTTATCTAAAAGGAGGAGCGTGCAAAGAACAAACCATCACAGACTGCTGCTTCTTCATCTGAGTTAAAAATTCAGATCAGTTTTCTTTAACCCTGGTGCAGGTACAGGTAAATGATCTAGAGATTAAGCTGTCTTCTTAAAATGTCCTTATTCTTGATGCAGAAATTGTTCCACTTAAGAATGGGAGGCTTCATGGCCCATGTTAACATAGAAAGGCACTGTGGAAGTTTAAGAGTCCTGCAAACTGTAAGCTTTGGAGGTTCAGAAAGTAAAACATGGCCTTCAGTAGTGGGAATTCTTAAGAAACATACACAAATATTAGTTTTATCCAGACATGAGACAGCTGCAAGAAGGCATCAGATCTTTCTCTGAATGAATGCAGACCTTTAAATACTTTCAGGAATTGAAAAATATCTGTGGGTTTAAATGTACCTGCTTTGCTTGCAACAGTAGAGAATCCCTGGGTAATTAAGTGAAGCTTCATCACAAGCCCAGGTGGTTCTTTTTTCAAAGCAACATAGTGCTATTTGTTCCCAACCAACAATATGCAACTGCCTATTTGGAGAGTTGTTGTATTGTTTAAAATAGGCAAAGAATTTTTTTCACTGAACCCAGAGTGTGGTTTGGGAAGTGCTGTTGCTCTGGAAGCCAGGTTTGCAGCCCTGTACCAAACTGTCATTCCTTCTCTATTTAACAGAAGTCAGCGAGTGACTACAACAACTTTGACAGAGAATTTCTGAATGAGAAGCCGAAGCTCTCCTACAGTGACAAAAACCTGATTGACTCCATGGATCAGTCTGCGTTCGATGGCTTCTCCTTCACCAACCCGAAATTTGAACAGATCTTAGAAAAATAGTCTGAACGGAGCCAGACTTACAAATGCTATGACCAGAAAACTGCAGTGCTAAGTGGTGTGTTCCAGTGATGTGTCAATACTTCAGAGTAGCAGCTCCTTGTGTGGTTAATCATGTGTAACTGCTGATTTATTGGCAGTGTTTTATGCATGGCCGGGTGTGAGGTATGTGAATCACGTGCATTATTTTCTCTGTTTGGGAAAATGTAAATTGTTTGGTTACTTGAATGTAGTTATGTTTTATATATATAAATATATATGCTGTATATTTTGCTCAAGACATTGGAGAATGGAAGATGTCTTTTTAAAAAAATGTGTTTGAGCCCTTGGTTCTTTTGTCCTCACTTCAAAGAAAGTTACATTAAACTTTCATTCCTCACTTTGATTTCTTTTTCCTGGACAAATACCCAATTTAAACTCCAGTTGTAATTAATCCACAGTAGAAAACGATAATAGCTTTCAAGTCTTCTTCGCTTACAAAGATAAGAAAAACCTTTCAGAATTATCTGAAATGAGGAATTAACAGCCTGCAGCTGGTGGAGGCAGCAGGGCAGTGCTGCTCTGGGCACTGAGGCCCACATACAGCAGGTTAGCTGTACGTCCTTGGCTCTGACAGTTAATAAATGCCTTCATCTTTACTGGGAAAACATGAGAGAGAAACTCATTTCCCTTCCCCAGAAGGGAAAAACATGTGTGTTGCAGGAATTCCCCGACTTTCATTTCTGCAGCACTGTGCAACTGCAAAGCTGCTGCCAGCACTTCCCCTCCCTGCTGTGTGCCAGGCTGCAGGGGCTGCTCTAAAGGAGCAGGGTAAGCAGCTGCTCTATTCTTGAGCTCTGCAGCACCGTGCCCCTTAACCAGTTGTGGTACCTCAATCACTTCATTCCTACTTTGCCTCTGGAATTTTCATGCTGCCTCAACTGTATGTGCAAATATGTGCCAGAAGGCGGCACGTGGAAGAGGATGCAAGAGCAGCGCAGTGTTAAAAGCTTGAGTCAGGCCTTAAAATACCAGTGACAAGGAAGAGTTAATAGTCTTACCTTCCTGCTCCTTTGGGCAAATCTTCACCATTCTCACCTAAAAGAAAAATTGCTCCCCAGCACTTCCACTGCTGCAGCAGCCGTGGAAAGAACACAGCAGCGCAGGGTGTCACATTTGATCTTTATTGCTTGGATCAAATGTCAAACAATTACATTGGTCTGAAAGATTACAACGATGAAGGCCAACAGTGTAAGAAAAGGTAGTTTAATCACGTTCAGAAGTCTGCATCTGAGCTAGCGAGTGCATTAACTGTCAGAAGGTAGTGAAACAGACACAGATACACAAGACCAGGACGAGGGTTTTTACCTCCTGTGCTGCCTCTGTCAGGGCTGCATGGCAGGAAGAGTGCAGGACACAGGCAGCTGCTCAGGGCACTGCTGGTGCACTGCAGTCCTCCCCAGTGCCTCCCCAGGCAGAAGTCACACTGCAGGCAGAACGCAGCTCGCTGCAGTTACATTCACTGTCTACATTTGCTCTCACCAGCTAGAAAGGGGTGGATGCAGTTGATGATTTAGTACCTAAAGTCCCACAGACAACTTCATAATTTTTTCTCTTCAAGTATCAGCATAACAGTTTATTTACACTTCTATACAACCTTTTTTTTTATTTTTTTTTTAACTCAACACTCAGTAGAACACTCACAGTATATTCAAAAGCAGGCTATAAGAATACCTACTGTACGTAAAACATTTAGCCTTGAGGAATTCTACAGCACCTCTGAAAGGGCAGAGAGGTCAAACAGAGAAGGGGAGGAAAGAGCAGCCTCCAGCTCACCTCCTGCTAGGGGAAACCTCTCCTTCCATCCCGCTCCTTGGAGGTGTGCTCCCCTGCTTCCCCAGCCCCTCTACCCAGGGGCACACGTCTCAGTGGAGGAGCTGTGGAATGGCTGCCAGTCACAGCAGAGGTCTGGAGGAGAACAGCCCTGCCTTCCCAAGCAAAGAACACAAAATCAGAGGGGGGAAAGTGTTCTGTGCGTTTCTCACAAAGATGGCCTTGGTTACTATGCACCAATAAATTAAGTATGCGGAGCAGCAGCGCGTGGGCTCTGCTCACAAATAGCTACGAACACAGCTGAATGAAGAAGGGGCTGAGGCACACAGTGCTGAGTTAATGGGTCACACACACACACAGCTCGAGCCAGCAGCGCTCACGGCAAGTGGTCCTGGTCACTTCGTGCCCTCCTCTCTCCTCTCCTGTAGTGGAACCCAGCGAGGTGATATGGCTTACTTCCAGCACGGAGCAGCTCGCTGACATTGGCTTATTAAAACAAACCACGACTGCAGCACATTGTCTTATAAATCCTGCATGAACAGAAGACAGCGCATCCCCAGCCTGCAAAGCGATGTTATGAGGACCCAGTATTTCATACAGGAACTGAACAAAGTTCTGTTGCGTTCTGTTTTTAAGTCAACAATGGTACGTGGTAAAGGTTCGGCCACTTCAAGTCCTTAAGAATAAAAATTTAACAAACAACCAAACAACCAACCGAAACAAACCCAAAGCACCATCCATCAACACAAAGGCCTCCAACTCAAGAAGTCCTCCCTCCCAGGAGGAAGCCAGCACAGCTGGCAGCTCACTTCAGCTGTGGTAACACACCGAACACACGCAGGTTAGTGCTCAGGAGGTCGGTCCCTCAACAGACATAGAGAAGCCCATTTGTTTCTCTGAGTTTCACAGAGAACTACAGAACAGCAGTGAAGAATTTGGGCAGTGAGAGGTTGCTTAAAAACAAATCAAAAAACATGCAGGCCATGTGACAAAAAAAGGTTCACAGTTTACCTGATGTTTTCTTGCATGAGCTATAAGAAAGGTGAAATGCCACCTAACCTTTCTGTACTGTTTCCTGATGCATGTGTTAGATGTGGCCGTAAAGATAAACATACATGTTGAAATTCATCCCAAAATTACCTCCAAATCACAGCGCTAAAAAGAACAGCAGCTCCTCCAGCCTCTGCATCCCGAGCCCTTCCCCAGCTCACAGTCAAACAGCTGCCAGGCCCTCGTGCAGCCGAGCACACGGCAGGGCACTGCTCTGCCTGCTCTCATTGCCCAGCCTGCTGCCCCCCCCGGGAAATGCTACAACCCCATTCAAGCAGCAGCATCTACCAGGTGGTGAAACTCATTGCAACTGTTTTGTTTCCCAAGGGGAAAGTCTCCCCCTCTCTTAACAGTTTAAGTGTTTTGGGGCAAACCCAAGGTCATGGTGAGACAGAAGCTAGTACAGCTGATGAGCTTTCTCATTGAAAGTAGTTTTGCAACACGAAGCCTCCAATGCTCTAAATGCAGGATTCTGTCTGTTAAATAAGCCTCTCTGTAATTCTAGGCAATGATTCACAGTGGAAATAAGAGAAATTCTTAGAAAAACACTTAAAGAAAGTAAGGTCTAGTAAAATCTGACAGTAAAATTGACACGGGCAGTTAACCATCTCGCAGTATCCACAGATGAACACTAAAAGCCACTGAAACAGCACAACTTTACGTACAGAAGTCTAAAACCAACTGGACTCCGTCAGCACGGATTTCTTTTTTCCACTACCAGGAGTTAACCACGACTACAGCTGTTCTCCAAAGCAGCCGAATCACACTGGGAATGTCTGACGGCGGAGGGGAGCTGCGCTCTGCCTGCCGCCCAGCGGCGCCGTCACCGTTCTCAAGGCCCGAGCTGCTGCTCCGTGCTCAGGTGCTGCAGGAAGGGCTGCTGCCTCGGAGCTGCAGCTATAGGTGGTTGGGTACCGTCCTCAAGGCTTCTTCTCTCGACCGGTCCACACCTACATTCTGCAAATTGAAAGACAGAAAGGACTTGAAGGCACGAGTCACAGTATCGGCCACAGTTCTGTTCAACTCGCAGTGCTTACACAAGACAGACACTGTGCAAGTTCTGATGCTCACTGCCTCAGTGTGACCATAAAGCACCAGGGGAGGAGGAGAGGTCCCAGGCTGGGAACAGAAACCAAAGCCCAGAGCTCGGCAGGGACACTCGGAAAGCCTCTCAATGGCACAGCCACACCACCTCTGGTTTTGGACAACTGTTTTCCCCATGCTATGTTTGTGTCGCATTGTTCTATTTATCTTTTTTTTTTTTTTTTTTTTTAAATTCTGATCACTGTTTCTATCCACTGATCACTTCTAGCATTTCACACGCAGCGCAAGAGAAAAATAACACCATGAAGCAAAGATCATCAGCCACACAAAAAGGGACCAAATTTGGATGGAGGGAAAGCCATCTTTCCTTTGTGTCTAGCTTGCTTAGGGAACTGACTCCTTAATGCCCGCATCTAGGAAGCCAGTTCTGGTCCTGGTAGGCAGCAAAGTCAGTGGGCAGATGAAATATCTCCCTGAAGTAACTGAGGTAATGTGAAGTGTGGGACCACAGGCACGTTGGCAGATGTCACACTGTTCTCAGGTAACGTTTTCATGGTTTTACAGCCCCGCTGCTTGGCCTTTTCCTTCCAAGCACATCCCTCCAGTCCAGCTGAAGGAAGCAGAGCCTCATACACACCATGCACCACCCAGCAGCCAGAGTGCACCTAAAGCAAAGTGAGCCATCCCCAGCCCACGCTGCTGGCACACTCAGTCACTCCTTCAGAAAACAGGGGATAAACAAGCAGTAGCAGACTGGATTTGGGGGATCAAGCATGCCCACATTATTTCTGCCCTTACTAACACTCCTTGTACCAACATCAGCCCTTTCTTTTCTCACCTGCCTTCCACCCTCTGGCTACATCAGCACCAGCCACAACCACAGCACAGGCACACGAGTGCTGGTGAGCACCCCAGCTGCTCTCGTTGAAGGAGAGAACCACACTCCTGTTCCAGGAAGAAGCTCCATAGGGCAGCCTTCCTTCTGCAGACACAGAAATGTCTCCAGACACCCAGGAGCACGAGGACTTGGCAAAGCGAGGTGCTCTCCTCATGACCACAGCAGAGACACCCCTTGTGCTGGCATTTGTCGCTTCTGACTGTATTTTCTTAGCAACTGATGCAACATACCCAAAAACTCGAGAATGTGGAGATGTCTCCACAGGCAACGTGAGAAGATTGGCTAACATCTAAGTGAAGCATCTGCTACTGATTCAAAGAAAATTAAATGGAGCTCGAAATGGAGCATCAACATGCAGAAGTGGAAGCACTGGAAATTAAGAGCAACAAGAACTGAAAAGCTACAGCATGAAACAGAGGAAACAGCGTGGCCAAGACAAGGAAAAGCCACCTCTCCTTAACTGAAATAAGGCCTGCCAGGCAAAAACTGCATCCCACCAGCTGAGTCAGAGGGGATGCCAATATGCAAAGCTGAAAGCAGTAAGTCCTTCAGTCTGAACAAAGGTGAAGGGGAAAAAATGCTGTGGAAGCAAAGCACACAGAACTGCCATGTGCAAGAACACTACAAAGTCTAATAAATAAACCCTGGGGCTTATCAGACAAATGACACGAAGCTGAAAGACCAGAAAGGGACTACCATCCCCTTAATGGTAACTGAATTCCTGCTCATAGCAATCACATTAGATTTGATTAGTGCAGCTGGGACCATTCTCACTGCCAGAGCAACCATGGGCACAGGGAGATAAAGGCATGCAGCAGAATGGTGCTGCATCTCCTCTGGTCAGTTTGAGCTTTTATCTTCTTTACGGATATTTTATGTGGTCTTGGAAACATTGAGTTTCTGAGTTCTGAATGCTATGTGCTGGATGGCTCCAGCTGACTCGATGTCACAGTCCAAAGCTGCAGAGGGCCTGCAGGAATGGCACCCAAAGCCAGGCATTTGCTGCTCCTACTCACACTGCTGTGCTCCCTGGGCTCCCCAAGGCAGAGCAGTGGCAGTGCCTCCCCACACAAGTGCTGTGCACTTCTTACAGAGACAGCTGCCATTTCAGTGCTCAGCTTTGTTCCTCTACGTGTGATCTTCACAACAAAGCTGGAAGACTTTGCGTGAAGGGCTCAGCTGGGGAAGGAGGTCCTGAACTGTGCAGGAGCCAGGAGGAACTCTGAGGCAGATGAGGTTTGTAAGGATCACCCACCGCTGAAGAACGGGCACATCAACAGGGATGAAGAGCACAGTGCAAAGGAAGCCCTCCTTCCAGCCAACTGCCTCCTGGGGAGCTGCACACGGAGCTGTCACTGCCACTTCCACTGCAGCACCAGCCAAGAAAACCATACAGGGAGGCCATCAGTAATGTGATGTGAGATCCCCCCCAGAGGGCAAAACTGCTTTTAAATCCCACCTCCATAAAACTCTGTTTTTCTGCAACAGAAGCCTGCACAGATTTCGTCTTCCCCAAAGCTTCCATGGCACAATATTTCTCACAGTGCAAACCGTGAGAGGTGACACGAAGCTGAGGAAGTGCGGGACAGATGAGTGGACAGTGAGGTGGGTTGAGAACTGGCTGACTGGCAGAGCACAGAGGGTTGTCATTGGTGGTGCAGAGTCTGGTTGGAGACCTGTAACCAGCGGTGTTCCCCAGGGGTCGGTGCTGGGTCCGGTCCTGTTCAACATCTTCATCAATGACCTTGATGAGGGGGTAGTGGCCACCCTCAGCAAGTTTGCTGATGATACGGAGTTGGGAGGATTGGCTGACACACCCGAAGGCTGTGCTGCCATTCAGCGAGACCTGGACAGGCTGGAGAGCTGGGCAGTAAGAAACCAGATGAGGTTTAACAAAAGCAAGTGTAGAGTCTTGCACCTAGGGAGGAATAATTGCATGCACCGGTACAGGTTGGGGGATGAGCTGCTGGAGAGGAGCTCTGCAGAGAGGGACCTGGGTGTCCTGGTGGACGACAGGTTGGCCATGAGCCAGCAGTGTGCCCTTGTGGCCAAAAAGGCCAATGGCATTCTGGGGTGCATTAAAAGGAGCGTGGCCAGCAGGTCGAGGGAGGTGATCCTCCCCCTCTACTCTGCCCTGGTAAGGCCTCATCTGGAGTACTGTGTCCAGTTCTGGGCTCCTCAGTACAAAAAAGACAGGGATCTCTTGGGAAGAGTCCAGCGGAGAGCCACAAAGATGGTGAAGGGCCTGGAGCATCTCCCCTATGAGGAAAGGCTGAGTGATCTGGGTCTGTTTAGCCTTGAGAAGAGAAGACTGAGAGGGGACCTGATCCAGGTCTATCAATATCTAAGGTGTGGGGGGCAGAGTGGCGAGGCCAGACTGTTTTCAGCAGTGTGCGGAGACAGGACAAGGGAAAATGGACAGAAGCTGGAGCACAGGAAGTTCCGCACCAATGTGCGCAAGAACTTCTTTAGGTGAGGTGACGGAGCACTGGAACAGGCTGCCCAGGGAGGTGGTGGAGTCTCCTTCTCTGGAGATATTCAAGACCCGCCTGGACGCCTACCTGTGTGACCTGGTGTAGGGATCCTGCTTTGGCAGGGGGTTGGACTCGATGATCTCTGGAGGTCCCTTCCAACCCCTGCGATTCTGTGAAATCTGTGAAATCACCAATGACCTCACGGTCACAACACAGAGGAGGATCCCAGCTCTGCAGTCTGTCCAGCACGTGAGAGCTTTTGCTGGAACCAAGTTCAGGATGCATGCCCTGATTCTGAGATCACGCTCCTACTGCAGGAGGAAAAGCCTCCTGCTTCCACGCCTTGCAGGGCAAGCCACAGCCCAACCAGAAATAACTGCTTCTGCCCCCTGCACGGCTCAGCATCTCTCCCAGCAGAGACTGACCTGTGTGCTCCACAGAGCCAGCAAGGCAGCACCAGGCGCTCACACAGCAGCCCGTTTCAGCAGAGCAAATACCATCCATTGTTCCACTCTTGGTTTCTCATTGAAAGGAATGGAAAGGCACTTCTGCTCCCAAGGTTGGTTAATGCACAACAGCTGCTAAAGGAAGCTGCATACTGAAAGCACTTGCACACACTCCTGCACCTTCACTAGCAGTTGTGGCATTACTTGCACTGTTCTCCACTGGTGAGCGCATGCAGAGCTTCTGCACTGCACATGAGCAGGATTAAGGCTGCCCAGCAACTACAAACTGTTATTTGGTGCAACAGAGCACTCCAACTGCTCCCAAGGCACTGGAACAGATAACAGTGGTGCCCAGAGAACAAACTTATCGTGTGCTTCACAGCCCTCCCAGACAAACCCCCTTCAGCTGACGTTAAATGCTTACTGGCTGTTCTAATAGCTAACAGCTTTGAGAGTCAATGCTGCAGCATCTTTATATTACAGCGATTTACAGAAGCAACGCTCCAGTGACAGCTGATTACTGTTCAACAACTCATCTGCAATAAACGAAGCAGGGCAGTACGGTTTTATTGTGATCAGTAAGCCATGCACTGTACAAAGATTCACTCCGGGCTTTGAACTGTTGGCTTTGGTGTTTTTACATCCCTGCTTTTACATCGTTACTTTTTCTTTCAAGGCGATTGGAATAATTAGTATTTCGATTTATTTTGAAGCAGCAGATGAAAATGGCACCCCAGCTGGACAGTTGGTTGGGACACGGCCTTCACTGATGAGCAGGGACTGTTACAAGGGCTTCCTCGGGACGCCGGGAAATGTCTACATTCTGTATAGCAACAGAAACACAGAGGAGAGCATTTATCACGCAGCAGTAAGGCCAACAAAGCCACCAATCACGACACCTTCCACTGCCTGCTGTGCAAGGAAGCGCAGCACTGATGCTGAACAAGTCTCAGGAGCCCGGCCTGCCATGGCACTGCCCTGTGAGAGACCCACAGATGGGCAAGAGGTGCTCTCCTTCCAGCCACTAACGCAGATGGTGAGAACTGTGCTGAGTATTTCTAACGTGTGGATTAAAAACGTGGCCATTGAACAATACCTCGCCAGTTCTCTTAACACGCTCTGCAGGCTTTATGCCTTTCACCCTGTGCCAGGCAAAGTCAGTAAGAAATACCTCATCTCCTCCCTCGAAAAGGAAAGGAAAAAGGGGATTTGGATTCCTTGCTGGAAGTAGCATTCCTACCCGCGCTCACCACCTAAGGCAGAAGCACAAAGCAGATGTTTTACCCCAGCGCTTGTTTTCTGACCAAAAAGAGGAGCCAAGCAATAGCTCCAGCAACGCCCCTGATTTGTATTCAGTGCAGGCTGGACTCCTTCCTCTGAGAAGGTCAGCCACTGCAATGCCGACAAACACAAGGCTTCATCCACTGGAGACAAATCACCCCACACAACGAGCTCCACAGACACCATAAACAAACACGGCAGTACTTTGCAGCAGGGTGAAAGTACAGCTCTTAGCTGCAGCAGATAAGGAGCGCGCTGTCCTGCGGGCAGGGCTACGGATTCCTTGTGGGAGCACAGAACAGCACAGCAGGCAATTCTTCATCACGGCCTCTTTGTTGAGTGGTGTTGAGATCTGTGACGCGACGCTTCATTAAATGCTTTGCCTTCAGTAGAGTATTTGAAAAATTTGTTCGACAGAAACAATTAGCACTTCTGTAGGTTATGTAGATGAAAGCTTCTGAAACATCCACAGCCCTCTGAGCAACATCCAAATGCAGACAGGCCCAGCTCAGCCCTTTAACCAGTTATACTAACGAATATCACCACCCATATTGAACCAGTTTGGGTTTCTCTGGAGGGCAGGGACAAATGTTTTTGTGGAAGAACCCAAAACACATCTCTGCTCTTTCCCTCGTTTGCTGTACCCATCTATTTTCGTTCTAAACCAAACAGCTTTGTGTCGGGGTCCAGGCAGCAATGCCACTCTGCACAATCCTCTGTGTGCACCTGAAGTGCTCACCCACCACTTCCAGCATGACCACACCACTGCCCAACCACAGCTACAGCTTTCCTCCGAGATTAACACCAAGTGGTATTTCCAACAGTCATTCCTAAGGAACTTCAGCAAGCTGTAAATTCAGCACCAGTATTTCATGAGACAAACTGTACGTGTTAAACTGACCTACATAATTCAACACACACAACAGTAATGCTCTAAGACACCCTCATTTATTCTCACCGTGCTTTAAGGCACCATGAAATGAGAATGGATTTCCTGAAGCTAACAAACAAAAGGACACGGATGTGGTAAAGCACGAAGATAAAGGAGGAAAGAGAAGGAAGAAAGGAAATGCAACTACCTGATGGAAATATCTTGACTATGAACGGCCAAAAGTCAGGATTTTCAGAACTCAGTGCTGAGTCATTAAAACAAAACATCTTTGCAGACCCTTCCAACACTTCTGCACAACTGCCACGAATGTGCGCCCACATATAAGTGAAGTCCTTTGTGTCGTGAGACTGCACACATTTATCTTTTCATTCCTTCTCACTGTAAGCTCTTGTTCTGAAAACCACCACAGCATTTTTTCCTCACATTATCAAACTGACTTTTAATTCACTAGAAGGCATGGCTCAGCCTCAGCAGGAACCACTGCCATTCTCAGTGCCATCAGCACCAGGACCTGCGAGGGAACCAGAACATTTTAATCACAACACACTATGGGTACAAAAAAGACAGGGAGCTGTTGGAGAGGGGGGACTGGAGCACCTCCCCTATGAAGACAGGCTGAGGGAGCTGGGCTTGTTCAGCATGGAGAAAAGAAGGCTGTGGGGTGACCTCATTGCAGCCTTTCTGTACCTAAAGGGAGCCTACAAACAGGAGGGGAATCAACTCTTTGTAAAGGGTAGATAAGAGCAGGACAAGGGGAAATGGTTTGAGGGAGGGGAGATTTAGGTTTGATGTCAGGGGGAAGTTCTTTCCTATGAGAGTGGTGAGGTGCTGGAACAGCTGCCCACAGAGGCTGTGGATGCCCCATCCATCCCTGGAGGTGTTCAAGGCCAGGTTGGATGGGGCCCTGGGCAGCCTGGTCTAGCATTAAATGTGGAGGTTGGTGGCCCTGCATGTGGCAGGGGTTGGAGCTTTGTGATCCTTGAGGTCCCTTCCAACCCTGGCCATTGTGCGACTCTGTAACTTCCATAATGCAGCAATGGGAAAGTTGAACTAGAAAACCTTTGAAAGGGACTATCAAAGGAACTGCTCTGTCTGTGCAAGCAGCATAACCAACCTCAGTGCACGTCAGTGAGGCCCACAAAGGGAGAGTACAAAGTGTCACAGCCTGCCATCCCATCCCCACAGAGATTTTCCAAGTTTACTCAATTCCCTTTCCCCGTTGTTTTGCTGTACCCTGAGAGCCCTCCTCAGCCTCCACCACGGCAGCAGCATCCAAGGCTCTGTGAAGCACACAGCGTGCATCTCCGTGACGGAACAGCTGACGACTCTGATGTCTCAGAAGAGGATTATCACTTCATTACTGGCTCTCTCCAAAATAAGCATGGCATTCCTAACTGTGCATTTTGTGCCCGCGCTCTGCTTCTGCTGAATGACAACACTGGAGAACTTCATACAGTTTCTGGGTTGATACTGTGCTCAGTAGAAGTATTTTTCCACCTTTGAAAAGCTTGATGTGCAAGATTAAATATGGGCAGCAGTTACAAAATCTCTTCTAACCACAAGGACACGGAAACCAGCCAAGATCAAAACATTATCTCTCATTCAAAAAAAAACAAACAAAGAAAACCATTCTTACCTCAGGTTTATCTCTGTGTGTGTTTACAGCTTCAACATTCAGAAATATAGATTCTACTTTACATCCTGTTGATAAAAAAACACATTTTTAGAATTGGGCTGCTTGGAAAAATGAAGTCATGGTAAAGATGCAATTTAGAGATGCAGATCTACGATTCTGATTTTGAGTTTGTGAAGGATAATCACTTCCCTCTTCTGATTCATACCAGAGTTTCCCAAGTTCTGAACAGCTAAAGCTACTGAAATGAATGCATTCCACCAGGATAAACACTGTTCTCAATCTGATAACCTATCTTCTAGACTCACCATTGCTTTATCATTATTTTTTGTAGCACAAATTCTCATCTTCCAACACACACCAACAAAAGCATCCCATCAAGAAGATCACTGTAATTTTGTGCGTGTTTAAACATCACTGACTTACTGGGATTGCACAACAGTACTGAAGACAAATGCTGCTCATTTTTTAAAATGTGGCAATGATTCCACTTCATGTCATTAATAAACCCCATTCCTCCATGTGTGCAAAGCAGAAACGAAACTTTCGTGCCCAAGCGGAGGGGAATGCCATGCCCTCCTTCTGGAGGGGAACTTCTATTCACAATAAACAGATAAATCAGTGATTCCAGAGAAGTGTGGATGTTGAGAAGACACAACTACATGTTATTTGGGTAGAACAGGCTGACCCACTTAGCAAATTATAATTACTCAATACACTGTGGGAAGTTCTACTGAAACATCGAATTGCCAAACGCAGTCAGATCTCACACCAGCACTTTTACACAGCCACCCTACACAGCACTGCGAAATTCCTGACACAGCACACGCAACGGAGCCCAGCATCTGCCACAAACAGCAAATCAAGTTTTCAGAGTTTCCTGTTGACATATTTCCTAAATTCCTAACACTCCATAAGCTTCTTGTGTGCCACAAAAAGGCAACCTGAGCCTTTCCTTAGAAAGCCATCGCACTTTCCAAAGAATGACACAAAGGAATATGGCAAATATTTGCCTTTCCCTGCAAAGCAGAGTCTGAGAAACTTTGTTTGTCACGAACACTGTGAGCAAACAGTGCAGGAAGGTCAACTCAGGGAAATATCAGACAAGAAAAAAGATTTTAGGAGGGAAAAGTGCATTTCTCATAGTGGGAGAGCACCCCAGTCATCCTTCTGCTGATAGATGCCCGCAGTCAAACAGAACACTGATCTCTGATGCTGGCCATTGCTAAGGACTGCTTACCCAGAGCTGACATCAGTCTGAGAAAAACCGTCCTGCACTCAACAGAAACCAGAGGCACTCAGTTTCTCCACAGTTAATTGCTGACATGCACATTCCTAACTGGTTTTTGATTACTGGTGAGAAGGTCCATACCTACAGCAAGGTGCAGCCTCTCTCTCCTGTGTGCTCCCACACAAACCATCTGCCGGCCCTTCAGCCCCTCTGCACGCCGAGGACTGCTGGGTAACATCCAGCCATCAGGACACAGCAATTCCCCATCTACACATCACACACCACGAGCCTCCAGTACCAGGAAGAGCAATCCCCTAAGGGAGATGCTTCCCCACAACGTGTTTAGCTGAGAGGAGTGGAACACACCACAGCCAACCACTCGTCCTGCCCCCCCCTGGCTGCCAGGGAGGCCTCAGCTTGAAATGATTCTATAGAGGTAGCAGTTCATGAGTGTTTTACACAGCCCTTGTACTTTGAGATGGTCAAATTCTAGGAAGCAGGTTGACTGAAGTGTCCTAGTCCTTCTGTAGGTGAAGGCAAAAGGCCAAGGGAAGCCCTTCACACCACTTCTTCATCCTCAGTGTGTGCCAGCAGCCATCTCTGCACAGCAAGGTTGTGGATGCTGCCTCCCTGGAAGCACTCCAGGCCAGGCTGGATGGGGCTGTGAGCAACCTGGGCTATGGGAGATATCCCTGCTACAGCAGGTGGCTGGAACTACATGATCTTAAAGCTCCCTTCCAACCCAACCATTCTGTGATTCTATGAAAACACAGAGGCCCTCTTCAAGCTTGCCAACAAAGTCACCAAACTTCCCACAAAAACAAACAAACCAAAACCAAACCACACCACCACACAAACCCTCAACTGTGGAAACAGTCCATGACCACTGAGCTGAGAGAAGCCAGTTTCCAAGAACTGACCTCATCTTTCAAAAGTGCTCGCTGTTCTTATTGTTCTCATTCTACAACTCCATGTCCTGAACCACAGCTTGTCATGCGAGCTTGGGAACACCAGATGTCACCACAGCACTTACTGCAGGGGATAACCACAATTCAGTGACAAAAACCTCTTCTGACATCTCCTAGCATAGCAGCTAGTTACTCTGCCTCTACTTTATCTGAATCTAAAACCAAACCAAAGTATGCTTCTACACTGCTATTTTTCGATGCTGATAAGCAAAGGCAGCTTTGACTTTGAGAATAACTCAACCTTCTCTGGCCATCTGTTTCCTGGGTAAATTGTGCAGGTACTCCTCTTGGTCTGTAATCTCCTGATCTGTGATTAGGTATCTCTTAAAGAAGAGATGGCTTAATTGTATCTTCTGATACCTAATCACAGCAGACATGTGCTAAGCTGGGGTGGAAAAGCACACGAAACGTCCCTAGCTATCAGCCTAAAAGCAGTAAGAACCCACATGCTGGAACCCACACCTTGCGTTCTACAGGCTGGCAACAAATCCCACCTGAACCCCTGAGCTCAGCACAAAGAGCAGCTGCTAAGAAACATGCCAGCAAAAACAAACAAGGAACGTTCATGTGGTGGTGTGAAGGTTCAGGAACAAATATTTCAGGAAAACAGAGCACAGATATTTGGAAGGTGCAGATAACATCCTCCATACGATGGTAAACCTACATGTAATTAAGTTTGCTTGTCTTCTAACAAGCAAGATCTTCAAAGACATCCATAAGAAGTGAGATCTTACTGGAGTAGGGTGAAGTGGCAGGAGTTTGCCAGAAAAATCATTCAAATAGCATATGAACAAATACTCAAGAAAAGCATCCATTAGCAATTTCAATCACTGGCAGTTTCAGGGTTTAAATAAAGACACATTTTTTGGCATAACACAAAGCAAACAGAAATCAAAGGATTCACAGATTCTAACAAGGCTGTACGGGCACACACACAGAGTCAAGCCTGTTTCATTCTCTTTTATACTAAAATAAACATTTTAAGTTAAATACTGCACAACCTTTACAGACAAGACAGACATTAGCAATGCTGCATTTAGACTTTTTGGAAACACTACTTACCATAAGCCACTGGGGTTAGCTTTAAGACAGTGTGCAGTGGGCACTTCAGGTAAGGCAGTTGTTCTGAGAAATCAAACACTGGATTACACATGACATACAGATAACAGGCATTTTAACTCTTCTATTAAGTGCCAGGCCAAGCACTTACAAGTCTGACACGGTACCTATTTCATTCCTTGCATACAACAGATATGCTATTAAAACAAAGGAGAAAAACAAACACTACAGCATTCCAGGTGAGAAGCAGCTCAGTAAAATCACCCATCAGGTCACATGAATAGATCAAATATGAAAACACATTTGCCCAGTACAAGTTCCTGTATCATCAGAGGGCAGCTGAAGTCACTGCTCTGAACCTTTATCAGCAGATTTTCAGACTGTCTTAGTAAAGCAGACCACTGGTAACACATGAAGGAAAACTTACCTGCAGGCTTGTCAAGAAAATATGCGAGCAAACAGCGCATGACAGCTTGGTGACAAATGACAAGCACGTTTTCCTGCCTTTCCAGCTCCATAATTACTGGCTCCAGCCTCTGGACAAGGTCTTCGTAGGACTGGGAGAGAAGTGGAGCAGGAAGGAAAAAAATTAACAGAACATTAAAAAGGAAAAACTCTTTGCAGGTGAACATGTACACAGTGGATACCTTAACTTCACATCAGTCATCTTTTAAATGTTATACTGGGACACTGCCAACCACTGGATAATAATTTTCCTTAAATTAAAAGCCACCAATTGGATCTTCCCTATATCAAAGAGCAGCTGTACTGAACAAAAATCTCCTTGGTGGAAGAGCTTTATTAAATTAGACCTCACATTCGAGATTTTCCACAAAATCCCCAGATTTAATTCAGAACATCAGCAAACACACAGATGAAGGCTCCCACCACGGCTGGCCCTGCCTGCAGACACTGCTTGTGACCAACACAGAGATTCCCCATCCCAGAGGAGCCTTCCATCAGAAAAACAAATGCTTCTTGTTCAAATGGATTAGGAGAACTTTGCAGCTTAATGACTGCTTCATTAGTGAGACAGAGGTCACACCTGTGAGAAGTCTGCTCTTATCACAGCCATTATTTTTGACTGCTGGGCAAAGACGACCTCGGAGCTCTGGTTCCTCCTTATCACTGAGGGTGTGGAGCAGCTGCTGCAATTACCTGCTGCCCTGCTGCCCCGGATCCTCAGCCTTCAGCACCAGCACACAGGCCATGTGGCAGCTGGTAATTGCTCTACTGTAATGGTTTTGCTTTAGAAAAGCTGCCAGCAAGTTATTTTCCCAGAGGCAAGGAGTTTATTAAAGTGAAAGACCAACATGGCTATGGATTTCTGCAGCTTTTCATCCAGAACTGAATGCAAAATAACCATTATTGACAACAGCAATGAATAAAGGCAATCCTGACAGCACGTTTGCACAGGCACTATGCTGAAGCCTTGCAATCAGTTTTCCTGTTACATCACTGCAGGACCAGCATAAAATCAATGCTTACAAAATCAAATACCTCAACTGGTTTTCCAAATCTATTGTTTTTTCAAGCTCTGAATCAAATGAAATGGACTGGAATCACAGAATGGCCTGGGGTGAAAAGGACCACAGTGATCATCTAGTTTCAAACCCCCTGCTGTGTGCAGGGTCACCAACCATTAGACCAGGCTGCTGGAATCAGTCCTTAAATGCTCCTACATGCCTTCCACTGGAGGAGACACAACTTTTTTAGGAAAGAAAAATGCTTTAATGAAGTCAGCATGCCTGCATTAGAGATGATGAGGAAGTCAGCCACCTTGGGAGAAAAAAGCAGCATACCTCTCCTTTAGGGTATCTGTATCTGTATTTGTCTTGGTCTCTCAGTGCAAACTCAAGAGGGTAATTTTCCTGTATTTCTTCATATGTCATTTCTTCACACACTCCCTACAGGTAACAAAAGTAATGACAATGTGCCCATTCCCAACAGTGCAAAAAAAGCAGACATCACTTAACAGTAAAATCATGTGTAAATATAATTTAACACATTATTTTTTTCTCTCTGACCCTTAAGAGAGAGAATCTTTAGGCACAATGAACAGGACACTCAGCTGGACCCAGACACTGGTGGAATCAATCACTAAATTACTGCATGAATCATTAAGTCACCAGGAGTGAAGCTACATACATTGGCAAGCAAGGCCACCAGGTGAGCTGTGTTACCCACAGCAGCTCTGTGTGCTACAGGTGCAGCTGGGTACCACCAACTAACAATGCTTTTTTTCCTCTCCCCTCCAACCCCCACCTACTAATAACAATTTCTTGGCGTTGTTTCTTCTCCTGAGGAATGGTTTACTGGGAAAGACAAACCAAAACTATGACGATTCTTAAATTTCAATGAAACATTGAACAGGAATGAATCACAGTTTTCTAGCGACCAGATCCACCGCTCAGTTGACTTTTTATCACTAAAAGACATACCATTACCAGATGATGTTTCCCACATCCCTAGCAAACAAAGCAACCTTTCAGACATTCAGAAAACAACTTACTGCATCTATCTCATTCAAAACCTTCCACTGCTCATAAGGCACTCCCAAAGCTTCAGCAGTTTGAATCGTCCTTTTCATCTGACTGGTCCAAACCTTCAGATCCTTGATGTTTTGCTCATTAATAAACTGTGCCAAGCTCTTGGCAAACTGAAAGAAAAGCCATGAGACATTGGATGAGGGCTCAGAAGCAACATACTGTGTCAAACTGGAAACCACAAGCTTCAGCCTCTGCAAACTCATTATAACTTTGCCACAGGGCTCTGTCAAGGCTTTTGCTAAAAGCATGCTCTGTTAAGCCAAGGGGAACTTGGAGGGAAGGAGAGGAGTAAAAGGAAGTCATGTATTCTGCCATTCCCACTTCCATCTTTAGGAATTCTTCCTTCACTTTCAACTTGTGAGCTTTACAGGTCAGCCAACAAGGTGGGATTTTACAAAACTACATTAAAATTAAAGCCTCCCTGACAACTGCTTTGTACTCTAGGATAAACAGAAATTTCAGTCAATAACAAAAGGGCTCCTACCCAAGCACAACACACAAAGTGTGTCCATTCAGTTCCCACTACCCACATGCACAGCTAAGAAATCCTTTAAGACATGAAGAGTGAAAGGATGTAGAGGCAAAAAGCTGCAATAATGCAGCACAAACTACACACACGTGCACAGATGTGAATAAAACCCAAAGCCATGCTTGTTCTGGAGGGACTGACTTACTTCTTTCCCCCTGACAGACAGTCCAGGATCCCCTCCTATTCTCCCCTTCAGGTTGAGTTCACTTTCTCCATGTCGACAGAGGTAGATCGACCGAGGAGTCACGTGGATATTCATGAGGTAGTAGACAATTCGGCTCTGGATGTGATCCATGACTCTGTTCACAAGGTAACTCCTTCCAACATCCATAATTTTAATGTAGGAAAGATCCCTTTCACGAACAAACAACAACAAAAAGATAAAATAAGATCCCACGTAGCTTCTAGTAGAATAAAACAAAGGGGCAATGAGCCACAGCAACAGACAAACCCTCAATTACCCCTGGAATAACCATTAGTATCACAGGCCAATCCTCAAATGGTGACAGAAACAAAGTAGTCATCTGGAAACAAGAGATGAATTCTACTCTCCCTGCATCACAGAGGTTATAATTTCAGTTTTCACTCCTCCTTATTCTTTCTCATCTCAGAGCAGCATCTATAAAGGACAATAAAAGCCTAACAAACTGAAAATAACCACCATTTTCTTCAGGCACCATAATAAAACAAGACAATTTATAATAAAAGCCAAATGGAGGTGATGAGAAGCAGGTACCATCACCTCATCTTCAGCTGCATTCTGTGAAGTTAATCATTGCTGTTCCACATGGGTACAACCACCAGGTCCATCACAGATATTTCATGCATGAGCTGACCTGACTGCATCAGCTTTATATTGTTTACACTCAATTACATTAAAACGTAGCTCAGCCTTCTTTATAGCCCTGAACCTGAAACAAACGAGGAGCCCTGATATGAGTGCAGTTCAGAATGAAATCCTGGTTCCTTCTCACTTGATTCATCCCTACCTCACTTTCAGTTACCAAAAGTTAATGAAAAACAATTCAGTGCTTTGGCAAGAAAGCAAATGATCCAGGTATGAAAGCTTCTCATGGACCTACACGTGCAGGATTATTTGCAAAGGTAAATTAATTAAGAAGTCACATCGTTAAGACTGATGCGATAAGAACATATCCTCCCCACATCAACAAATTAATTTCTGTTTACAAATCGATCAGGTCTCCCTGTCCATTAAAAAAAACCCAAAAACTAAACAAAACAAAAACCAACAACAATAACAAAAAATCACTACGGCTCATCTGGAACAATTTAGAAAGCGTTGGCTCTACCCCAGAAGAATCACACCATTGTCCATGTAGAAAAATCAGGAGGAGCACTGTCCCAGAATAAAATCGTAAGGCAGTTATCCCTCATGCAAGCTTCCAGACTGCACCTCAACCATCTCTGGTTTACCAGCACAAACAGAGCTCAGGCTATGAAAACCATGGCCAGAAAGCCTTCAACCCCAACACAGGATCGCCCATCCCCTAATGAAACAACTTCATAACCCAGCTGTGATCACTGCAGCACTTACTTGTCAAGATTTTCATCTAATGTCTCATAAGAGTTCTTGTAGCACTCTATTCTTTTCATGAAGTCTTCTGTTGCTTCATCGTTACTACAATCAACGTAGTCAGGACTACCCAGCTTCACTTGCTGTTCAAAACAAAAACGAGAGAGCAGTGCATGGGTTACCTTCCTTTTTTAATGTAAGCTTAAACAAATGGGGGGAAGGAGGAATGCAACACAAAAGCTCCTTTTCTGCAGATACTGCTTTATATGTATTCAAATTAAGAGCTAATTTTTAAAGAATTTAACTTTTGAGTTAAACGTGTGGATGAGAAAATAAAGGCAAACTGTTCCATTAATAGCAACTAATGGTTTTCACTATTGGAGGTTCTCATAATGTGCCTCTAAAAATACTGAAATATTCTACAATCTCGTGATTTCAGGAAGTCAAAGCCAACTTTCCTGTACTCACCACAATGTTTGCAGCAATGACCTCTGGATCGACACACACTGACTCAACAAAAAACGTCTTCAATCCCAACAGGAAGCCACATGAACAGAAAGAAGGAAGAAAGCAGCTGAATTGAAATGCCTCTGGACACCAACACGCACAGTCAGCAGTCTGAGCAGCTCCATGCTAACCTTTTCTAACAGAGCCTGCCTTACACTTCCCTTCACTCACTCAAGCATCCCATTTCTCCAGACCTACCCAGCAAAAACTGCTGGCTTGCTGTTCCCTGAAGCATGGTGCTTTACACTGTTTTCCAAAACAATGTGGAACAATTTTGGAATGAAAAAAAATTAGGATGAAAGAGTGAGAAATAAATGGGGAGAATGCAGGCTCAGCCGTGCAAAAAATTAACTAATGCTTCTGAAAGAATAAAGTAGGAGCATTTCAAGTAATGGAGCAGCCTCACGAGGTTTGTTTGGCTGCGTTAAAGGCATAGGGAGATGCAAAGTTAGAGCAGAGGGAAGGTTATTGGAGAACAGCTAAACAAAAAGCAACCCTGGACAGAAGGCAGAAAGCTGAAAGCCTTTGGTTTACACACATTTCCTTACATGTTTCTGCAGGAAAAATCTGACCCTGCACTAAAAACCACCATTTAAATAGTTTTTGCTAACAGCAGGCTGAGAATTACACATCCAGAATGACATAAGCAAAGCATTACAGAGATTAGTTCCTAACACTGCAACATTAAGGATAAGAAAAATGAAGATGGGGTGACTTTGTGTCACAAACAACGCTCAAGGACACAAAACACACCACTGACTGTGCACCTAGCAACAGCTGCTTGCCCTGGTACACTTGTTAACTCAGTACAGACAAGGCAAGGGGAGCAAAATGGCACTGCCCTGCTTGGCCAGGCATAGCTCAGAGCTCTTCTGCTTTTGACTCACCTTGTATCCATTTTCTTCACCGAATTTGTAAATGGTTTCTCTGCGTTCTCGAGTTGTGTTCGTAGCATCAAAGACCTGGAAGCAGTTACAGAGAAAGAGAGAGGAATTAACAAAGCATGACAGCCTGTGGAAAGCACTGTGTCAGGGACAATAAATACAGGAGTTCCAAGTCTCTCAGCTTGAAGGAAAGCCACGAAAACTCTTCCCGTTTCCTCCAATGCACTGCCTTTTAAGTCAAGACACTGCCATTCCCTGGAAATAAATAAACCTAAACAACCATTAAAAAGAACTCAGCATCTGATCTGAGGTTGTGCTCAGTCTGACCAGATTAGATCCCAAATGGATGCGTTACATTTCCATGCAATACACAGAAGGACATCTCTGAATTCGCAGTCTGTGGTCAGACAGTCAGACACAGACACAGGACAGAATCTCCTGGCCTATATCAGCATTAGTTTTGTACCAACCCTGCAGTACAGACAGAAAGATGCTGAAATCAGTGTTACTGAAAATGGTAGGGTAAAACTATCAGCAGAACACCTGCAAGACCACTGAACCCTGCCTGTTAGTTGAAAAGAAGTGTGTAGCAATTTTTCCTAGAAAAACAACTTTAGCTCTGAATATAGCAGCATTTCACCACACCACAGGGTAAAGATGACCTTGCACTTTGCATTTGTCATCACATACTCAGATACACCATGATGCACCCTGAGTTTTTCTTGCTGTCTTCAGAGATTGCTCTGCTATCAATAACAGCCAAGCAATATTGAGGGTGTTTCTGCTCCATAAATCTTTTCACTCGAAACACTACCAAATTAAAAAAAAAATCCAGCCAAAAAAACCCCAGTGTTTAGCAGTATGTTACATGGGGTGGAGAAGGGAAATGATTCTCTTTGTAAAATCCTGTACCCTGTTAACCCCTCACACGTCAGATGTGATCACACAGTGTAATCATCACCCTCAACTTCAGCGCTCCTTTCACTGCAGCAACACAGCAGATTTAACACACGGTCATCACAGAAGAAAATCTGATTGACCACAGAGAAACCAGAATAACTCACTGCACGTCGCCCAGGGACAGATCCTGTTTTGTAGAGAAACAGTTAAGAATTCATCTCCATCAAGACACTTACAGCCACGTGCCCGTTCTCTTCGCTGAGGTACTGCCGGACGTCGTTCAGCGCCGCTAAGGCACACTGTCTTAAAAATGAAAGAGAAGGAATCACAAATGCCAGGAAAAGTCATCTTATGAATGCACTTCCACCTTGTGATCAAAGTGACCTGGAAATGTTAGCTCACCTCTCTAAAAGCATGTACTGCCAATCATCACCCCGAGAAACATGGGAAAAAATCAGGGGAACATGAAGAGAGGTGAAGCAAGCTAAGAGTGGATAGATGGCTGTGGTCATCTGCCTAAAGAAAGCACTGCTCCTCTAGGACACCGATGGGACCAACACAGAGCAGCTTCCTCATCTGATTCTCAGAAAGAGAGAAAAATAAATCAACTTCAGCCATTTATCTTGAGGCCCTGACCTTTCCAACCTTGGTGATCCTATGATTTGTCAGTAACCTACTTCTCTCTTACCTACTGTGTCACAATTGTGTATATCAAAAAAATCTGTCTGAAAAAAAAGAGTGAAACGAAGTCAGTGCCTTGCAGAGAAAATAGAAACCCCACTGCAAGCACCAACCCAACCTGATCTGTGCTGGAGACTGTCATGGACACGAACAGCACAGAACTCCAGTGCCAGCACCCTGCACTTGTGTGAGACCTGGACAAGGATAAACTCATTCACAGCTTCCCTATGTCCCCAGTGCCAGTGTTATTTCTGAAGTTTATTATGATTTCTAACACACAAATAATACTGCGCAGCAACGTTAGCACTGTGCACTATTTACTCATGCACAGAGCACAGCCCTTTTAAAAAAAAAAACAAACTACAATCTTTTTGAAGTGCCAACCTAAGAATCTGCCCCATTTCAACAGCTCTTCTATGCACCTGTACTCTATTTCGACTTCCAGACTGAAATGCATCACTCTCCCAGATGACATTCTGCATGCACAGCTTTATCTTAAAGTGCTTCAGCCCTGACAGGATTTCCACATTAGCATGGTTAACAGATGTCAGGAACCGAGATTCGTCGTCAAACCTTCACTAAATAAATATAAACTCACTGCTGACAAAGCAGATCAGCTCACACAGTCCATTTCACGTTCTGTTCTCCACCATTCAGTCTAGCAGGTGACATGGAGGCACACGAAAGGTTTTGTTCTACCTCTAAGCAAAAGGCTTGCAAGGCTAATGCACTGCTCAGCTACACTTTGGTCCCCAGCAGTCTGGAGGCTTTTATGCAAGTTGTTCTCCTTCAGCAGTAAGCAGTCCTCAAATGCTGCTGGAGCGGAAGAGGGGGGTAAGAGAACAAGGACAAGCAAAGGGGAGCCACAAAAGAAAGTTCAGACATTTCTGTTGCTTGAGCCAAAGCCATTAAGAACAAAACACACTGTATTTTAAGCAGTCTGAACAAAGGCTATTTCCATTCCTCGAGGACTTCTTTTCTTTGTCATTTCATGCTGTAGTCTCTTAAATGCACAGAAAAACAAACAATGAAGAAAACTGAAAAATCATCCTGGTGGATATTCCATAACAGGGGCAGCTCCCTCTCGCCCTGACCTTCTCTCCATCTGCCATTTCTTCCATAGGTCTTTTCTCTAAGCTGAAGAACAGAGACTTTCCATGCAACAAGGTGTCCCACATGCTTTGTCTGGCACAGATGTCCACACCTGGCTCACTGTGCTCTGCACAGTATTAGAACAGCAAAGCATGGCACTCGCTGAGGCACCGTGCTGGTCAAGCACACGATGCACACATTTGGTAACCAAGAAGAAAACCTCAGGGAGAGAATACTTGTGTGCCATTCCTTGAATGGACAATGACCAACATGCAGGCAAAAAAATGATGATGTGCAAACCCGAAAGAAAAGAAACAATGTGATTTTTTTTCTTTGTGATCCTCACAAAAGCTCTGAAACAGCATTACATGAATCAGGCAGCAGAAAGGTCACGTCCAATTGCTGGTATTTTACACAAAGAAAATAATAAGAATATTCTCCTTTGGTTTTGGGTGAAAATTTGCAGGAATATCTGTTTAAACAAAAGCCTGCCCAAAAGGCAAAAAGAATCACATTCAGTATTTTTCTACTCCATATTTTGATGCTTCAGCCGAAGCAATTATGAAAAATAATAACCCAATTATTAAGTAGCCTAAAGAAATCATATTTCCATCTTTTCTAAAGTACTCTTCCTTCTCTATTACATCTATGTCTTCTTCAGTATATAAAAGTTAAGCTAAAAGCAGTCCCCAAGAGAAACCACACAGGGTGCCATTTCAGTACAGCCAGCTGTGCACAAACACGCTCCAAACTTACTTCCTGATTTTCAACCCTTCTTCATTGTCAGGCAGGAAGAATTCAAAAGATTTATACTTCTTCACCAGATCTCGACGATACTGGCCAACATTGAATTCTGCAGAGAAGAGAGCAGTGTTAGTGGGAGCTGACAGAAACACAGGATGACAAGGATCAACGTTACGACAGCTTTGAAACCAAACTACCTCCAAGCACAAAATAATCCAGCACGTATCAAGGTGACACATCACACATCATTTCTGTTGGGCTTTTTCGTTTGTTCGTTTAAGAACCCCTTCAAACAGCTCTGCTCCTCAAGGATCACTATACCCATTTCACAGGAACTCCTGCTCCTTTTATCTTACTACAATCTGCTAACAGTGGTCAACAAAAGCTACTCCTTATCTGGGCCAAGGTCCGTGTGGGTCTCAGTATCAGAGGTGGGATTAGGGCAAGGCAGTCCTGTTTTGTCACACAGCAGGCAGTGACACTGTACCCTCATTAACTTCATTCAACAGCTCTTAAAGCGGGTCTCTGGAGTGCAATTAATGTTTAACTTGTTTTCTGACCTATAGGTTTTCTCTGCTGAACTGCAAAGCGGTTTTGTTTAACATTAGATAAACAAGTAGTCTGTTTGAGGAGCTGTCAGGGCATCAGTATTTGCCAGACCTTATTTCTGCACGGAGGAAAAGAAATGGCAGACATCATTACTGGGATGTAACGAAGAACAAGGAAGGCATAGGATGAAAGAGCTCAACCTGAAATTTTCCTAACAGAAGCTTACACACTGCTGTTTGGATGGCAGGGCATGGAGGACAAAGAAATAAACGTTATTTATCCCCTTCCAAAAGGGAAGTTTTGTTTGAATTCCACAGCGTTGATGATGACAGGGATGACAGAACAAACCAGGTTGTTCTGTCACAGACTCAATGAACATTGGCCATACTTTGTCTTGGAGCTGGTAAGTCCTTGTAAGAAACACAGGAGATGTGAGTTCAGACAGCCAGTGTTGCCATGGCCCTATACAACAACAAAAATAAACCACCTGCTATCAAAAAACAACTACTGCAGGAATGTAATGCACAGCAAAGAACAGCTACCCAGCACCACAACCATTGGTCCTTAGCACCAGCATCCACCTCAGGGGAGAAGTTTTACAGCATATCTGCCATCACAACCTCACAGCCAAAACCATTCCACAAAGCTTGCCAAAGGGTAGCATCCAAAAATCACAGTGAAAGACAGCCCTGTTCAGGCAGATACCTGACCTCGTTTCCTTACAGGGCCCAGACAAAAGCCCTTTGTAGTTTTAAGCATTTCAAGTTCTTACCGACAAAGGATTTCGGAAGGAACAAAAGACAGAAACCAGAACCGATGGCTTAAAGGATTCAAACGACATAAATGATTCAAATATTCAAACAGCAAAACCCGGGGCTATTTACCTCCACCTTCTGGTCTTCAACTCCCCATCGTGCCTAAAGTCCATTATGTGAAAAGACACCATTTGTCTTTCCTCTGCTTTACATAAACTAATAGTTTTAACCATCTGTCTCAGAGGATAAGGATGCTCACTGTGTTAAGTACATGCTAATTTCAGGGCATTAAGAGCCACAGCTAACAGATGTTAGGAATAGTTACCACATACCACTTACTGAGTCCCAACAACTGGAGGCAGGAGGCAGCGTGTCATCCAGTCCAGCAGGGAGGCATCTTAAATCGACCTCAGCTTCAGTACAACTACATCACTGATGACACAAACAGCAAAGGTCTGTGGTTTCTACGAAAGTCCCAAGTCATCTAACAAAAGCAAAGCAGCAGCAGCAGCCTCCGATGGAAGCCCAGATAATTTCATGTTGTATACTTCTGTAAAATGAGGCAGCATGCTGTAACTACTGCTCGTTAAGCACAGGCACAAACATCTGATGTGCTGATGTGCCTGAAGCATGGCACCACTTCTTGTCTTACTGTATTCAGGATAAATTCAACCAACCACAAGTCAGATGTGGGCAGTGTTTCACCATTCAGTACTACAGTTCTGCTTTGCAGAGTTCACAAAGCTGACTGCTCAACACTGTGACGTAAACACATGACATGTAAATTGAACAAATGTGCATGTACACACCTAACATGCATTTAAATCAGCTTGGATATCGGCTAACACCTTTAGAGCTCTATTCAATGGGCAGCCTAATGGACAAAACTCAAGTCCCTAAAAATTGGATACTGCCACATCAGAAGGGTGCACCAGTGTGACAAGACAGAACTTACTAGCAGTGATCAGAAGAATTCTGTAGACTCCCACACTCCAGTAACATAACCTTCTCCACGATGTCTCCATTAAACAAAACACATCAGATAACTTTCTAAGAATTTAAGAAAGCATTAACTCCAAAATCCACGTCCTACAACCCAACAGCAATTTAAACACAGCTCTTCATCTGGACTTCTCAGGACGACTCAGAAACACCTCTGAACAGCCAGCTGTCTGTTCTTCAGAACACCCTCCTACATTCCGTGTTATTTAAATGACTGACTACCATAACTGTAAAGCCACCATTTCTGCACAGGACACTAAAACACATCATTGTCTTCTACACACATACAAAGAAAGCAAGGACAGACTGCTGCTCAGAACCTCGAATGGATTGAGGTCTTGTTTGCTCATCAATCTGGGCCTGCAAGATGCCACAAGTGCTCAGGAATGAAACACACTCCTGGCAAACCAGGCTGAGCCTCTCCTCCCCAGAAACATGTAGAAATCCCTTCAGAGTGGTAACAAGTGGCCAGCTGTGTTCCACGGGGTCGTAACGCCCAAAGACAGAGCTGAGATCCATTCCACAAACACAATTAAACAACATTACATATAGGTTACACACTGCACAAAGTTCACAAAGGAAATGGAGAAGCCAGAACTTTAACCCAGAAGTGCTGACTGCTGCTCTGCTCACAAAGGTGCTTCCTTTTCAGCCCAGTGCAGAGAAGGAGAAAAAATAAGGCAGCTGAAGAACCTAAGAGCCAAGGATAAGGGCAAAGTTGGTTTAGCCATCTGTTACAGCATGGAGGTAAAGGAACAGCCACCAGAATACGATCAACAAACATCAGAACAGTGAATCTGTGTATGACAGGGCTGTGAAAATAAACAAACACAGTAACAAAGCAGGAGTCCGAGTAGCCAACAGTCACATCAGGCTATAAAATCATTGGGAATCAGGCCGATAAAACACTGAACCTCAGCTCTGCAAACAAAATTAAGTCCATCACCTTTTGTAGGCACTCCAATCCAATTTAAATAGCGTGTCAGCTTTTTTGAGATGTAGGTTTTTCCTCTTGCTGGCAGACCCACCATGACAATCAGTGTAGGGCAGTTGGTCATACATACTGAAAGACAAAACCAAACAGGGGTTATTTACCAGTTTATTTCCCCAAAACAAAGGCTCACGTGGCAGTGGAAAATGACAACTCCGTGTGCTCTCCAAGGCAGTGACTGTTCAAGCAGCTCATGCACAACGTTCCCCTCTTTCAGGGGATTTTCTCAGCAGCACAGTGACTGAGGTTCGCAGGCTGAGTGCAATTTCAGAAGGGCAGAACAGTGGCAGTGCAATGCTGACACGTGAGCTGCATACGGGCAGTAGGTGAGAAACCCATGTATTTGCATCCATGTCTCAAGACACACAAAAACAACCACAGCAAAAAGGTCGCTGATGTCTAACAGCCCTGTCCACCTCAGCCCAGTGCTTGCATTGAAAGGAAACAGCAAGGTGTTACACTGTTTGTAAATCCCTGACAGCATCTCAGTGCTGCTTAAGCTTTCCCTCTAAACACCATCAATGACAGCCCCATTTCAATGCCTTGGTTGCTTGACAGAAGGCATGGAGCACAAGTATCCCGGGCAATTCAGCACAATAGTCTGATGCATAGATATGGACAAATCAAAGGCAGAGTTTTTAATTAGAAAAATAAAAACAGCACCCAAAGTTGGAGAAATTTACAGCTGCAGTCTGAACACCTTGAAGCGTTCCTTTCACATGACAAGTTTTTTGAACACTCTAACAGTACAAAACTATGGATACCTTGCATGAATCTATCACTGATACAAGGAACTGCCTAAAAAGAAAGAACACAGTAAAGATATTGAAGTTCACAGGTTCCCCATCCCGCATTTCAAAGGCAATTAACTCGCCTACCACAATCCACATATCATCACTTTCCTCCATCCCCTGATAGCAGAGTCAGCTTGTTCTAAACCACCAACCAAAACGCCATGCTGGTGATCACGTTGTTGTGCTGTGATTGCCTGTGATTCCCAAAGCCTGGGCTGGGCCCCATCCCACTATGCTGTATGCATGAATCTTGGGCAACAAACCCATCAGATAAGAACAAACAGATGAGCAAAGATAGATGTGCTTTCTTAAAATCGCAACTAAAAAAAAAAAAAAAAGATAAAACTATAGATCACTTCTCAAGGGGGAGAGAGAGAGCAAAAGCTCACCAAACCTCAAATCCATTAAAGAGACTGCTGCTCCATGCACTGAACGTGACGGAGTGCAAACTAAACCAGAACGACTCATGCAGATGCAAGGGTCCAGAAAAACTGATAAAAGCCCTCAAAGTCAGCTCTCCTGCACTGCTAACAAGAAGGACCGTGTTTTCTTGTCCATCTTCCACTCTGTTCCTCAGATGGAAGAAAGCAAGCAGGCTGCAGGGAAACAAAGTCTGAGAGGCACAAAGAGGACAGAACTCACTGAGTTTAATGGCTCTCTGTTGGTTTTAAGAGCAAAAAAATAAAATCACAAAATGCGAGAACACAGAATCACAGAACTGCCAGGGTTGGAAGGGACCTCAAGGATCATGAATCTCCAACCCTCCTGCCACATGCAGGGCCACCAACCTTCCCACCTAATGCTAGACCAGGCTGCCCAGGCCCCATCCAACCTGGCCTTGAACACCTCCAGGAATGGACGGGGCATCCACAGCCTCTCTGGGCAGCTGTTCCAGCACCTCACCACTCTCTCTGTAAAGAATTTCCCCCTGATATTCAACGTAAATCTTCCCTCCCTCAACTTCAAACCATTTCCCCTTGTCCTGCAGTTATCCACCCTTTCAAAGAGTTGATTCCCCTCCTGTTTGTAGGCTCCCTTTAGGTACTGAAAGGCTGCAATGAGCTCACCCCGCAGCCTTCTTTTCTCCATGCTGAACAAGCCCAGCTCCCTCAGCCTGTCCTCATAGGGGAGGTGCTCCAGTCCCCTCATCATCTTCGTGGCCCTCCTCTGGACCCTCTCCAACAGCTCCCTGTCTTTCTTGTACTGGGGGCTCCAGACTTGGACGCAGTGCTGCAGATGGGGCCTCACAAGAGCAGAGTAGAGGGGAACAATCACCTCTCTGTCCCTGCTGGACATTGTTCCATTGTTCCTTGTAGCCAATTTGAAAGGCCCTTCATCTGATATAGCCACCTTGAGTTTTAAACCATCTTCCAGGGTAAGCAGGGAAATAAGAGTTGCAGAAGCAGCGATGAAGAAGAACCTGCATGGAAAGGTTCCGCACGCTGCCTTGGGTCCCCTTGCTCTCCAAGGGATCTGTGTGAGTCAAGTAGGCAACTTCACTCACACAAAGCACAGTTTCCCACAGGACAGCATGTCCAGACTGCCTCCATTCTCCTCTCCCTGTGATGACACCAACTTAGCATCTCACAGAACATCTGGCTTTTTGGTAATGTAACGATGGGCCCAGAGTGGAGCAAAACTCAACTTCACAAAAACAAGGCGAGCAAATGGCCGCTCAGAGCTGCCTCTCACTGAGCTCCCATCCTGCTGCCAACACGGGGCTGTGCTCCACCACGGAGTGCCCCAAGGGAAGGGACTCAGCAGGATCAGAGTCCAACGCTGCACCCCAAGTGCAAGCAGAGCAACACAACCTGCCAGCCAAGGCAGGGGCACTCCTGCTCTGTGAGCCACCACGCTGCTGAGCCTGCGCCTCCTCTTTGGGGAGGGACTGCCAGCAATGTGCTAACAGAAGCACACAAAGCAACATCTTATTTCTTTTGTAGCCTTCCAACCAACACAGGCAAGACTCAGCACAGCAAATGCTGGTCTTTGCTTTCTTCATCTGACACACTGAAACGCTGTACGTAGCTCGTTCGCTTTGTAAAACAAGCCAAGCAATATTTAGATTGTAACGATGCAGCAAATAGCAAAAAGTTAAAAATAAAGCAAATATTTCCCATGGTATTTGGGCAGCTGCTCTCCCAGTGAGATGCTGCCAACACTGCAAGTGGTAAGGAATGCCCAGCAAATGACAGCGTTCGAAGCGTCAGCATCTCAAGACTTACAGATTCCTCTGAAGAAATCACAGAGGAATGGAGTGCCCTGGGTTGAAAAGGCCCACAATGATCGTGTCGTTTCAAGCCCCTGCTACGTGCAGGATCACCAACCAACCAGGCAGCCCAGAGCCACGTCCAGCCTGGCCTTGAATGCCTCCAGGGAAATGCCTGACACCAGGATGTGAACTGATTAAAAAACACAAAACCAGCCAAACAAAAAAGCCACCACACTGGCAGCTTCCAGCTTCCGAAATAAAGAAAGCCTCTCAAGTTTAACCCTTTTCCCAGTGGCACAACACCCTCCTTCCCTCTGTACAGCAACTCACCACCGCCTGCCCCACCTAAACAGAACTTACAGCAGGAAAGCAGTCATGGAAGTGCAAGTTGCGGAGACACACCTCGCATCCTCACACTCCAAGAAAAAAAGCACACAGAAAGCACCGCTCCAAACGGACAGAGGCCAGGCGACAACACGTTAAAACATGTGAGACAGCACATTAAAATCAAGTATCACAATTTAAGCAAAGCCGTTATCTCCGTTAAAAAATAAATTAATTAAATACATACAGCAGGATGCATCTCAGGGTAAAATTACAGCTGCCACCACTACGATGTTTAACACGTAACAGTTAAGGAAAAAAGAAACTGCACGCTCGTTTCTTGCTGCCTCTTAAGACTGCATTGTGAAATAATGCAAGACACAGAAGGTGGTTTTGAAACTTAAATGGGACACTGCCCAGAATTTCATTAGCCTTCCAAATCTCAGCTTATGAAATCAGAGGCAGAGGTGAATTTTTTAGAAGTTCAGCTACTGCCTATTGGATTATCAATTGTCCTTTTTCACCTAAAATGAGACTTCTTCCCATCATTCCTGCTAATTATTCAAGACAACATGTATAGCAAGAAGGACTTTTGTACAAAGCTGCTGCAGCCATCAAGTTTATTGAAAGATTCCTGCTGTTTCAGTGGAGCTCAGCTCAAGGCCTGTACCCTGAAACTTCTGTACAATTCAGAGGCTCACATACAACTATCTTTAGCTGTATGTCAACAGAAACACCCTTTCAAACCACATTAGCCATACGTATTTCCCCATATCTGCTACTCAATTTGACTATTACTAATTCATCTTTTCCCTGCTGATCAATAACAATAGTCATTCTTCTCTGCATCTTGCAAGGCGAAGTTCCTCACTCCACTACCAGAAGAGGTCCATCATCTTCCATTTGTTTCTCCTCTCTTTTTTCAAAATCCCAGTTTCCAGCACCACTTTGATATGAGGGATTCCTATTTGTCCTCTGGCCTCGTGCCACCACTTGCCTGCTGTGGGCCAACATCTGCTTCCTGCAGCTCCGATGCTGCCAGTGATGGCCCCACTGCACAGCCTGACCCTCAGCTTCAGCCACGTGTTGTCCTCACCTCACTCATGTTTCCTACCTTCAGCTCCTAGGACTGGGACTACAGATACATAGAAGCATTGCCAGCTCTGATGAAAGGCAGCTTTCATTTGATGCTCCTCTTTTCTTTCTGGACCTGAGGTACATTCACTCTGCTGTTCGAACAGCAAATAAAACTCACGAGAACGACCAAAATCCAGTTCTGGGGAAACAAAAGCTACAAACTACAGTTGGGGGGAACGATCTCTAAACCACAGGAACTCAGTGCTTATCTACTGCTCTATAAACATCCTCTGCAACTTTTGCTGTAGCATACTTTGCTGTTATTTATAACATACTTTGCTTGTAGCCCATTCATCAAGCTTGTCACAATCTGACAGCTGATGCTGAGACCACAGAAGTTAAGAGGCAGCTATCAGTAAGAATGAACACCTCCTCCACCTCCAAGTATTACCTGGGTTGATCCTTTGGAGCACTTTTCCCTCTGCCTGCCTGGTCTCACCAGCTGTAAGAGTGCAGTCTGCTGGGTGTGCTACGTGCACTCAGAACTCAAAGACCTCGAGATACTCACACCAAAAAAAAAACAGCACTTCCAAGCTGTGACAGCTACAACCCGGACACACCTGGCCAGGTTTCTTCCTCCTCAGGTAATTACAGGCGTTACAACTCTCAGGAAATCACTGAAAGAATACTTAGCGTAGGTCAGTCCCTTCGTACACGGCTCTGCTGTGTCCTCCACAGAACTGGGCACAACTCTGCTCTGCCACCTCCTAGAAAGATAAAGGAAGACTAACAAATGCAGATAATTGTAATTAGCTGGAATGATGAACTAAAAACCCAACCAAAACAGAACTTTAAGAGTTTATCTTGCTTAAGCCTAGAAATTTAGAAGATGTCAGAACAACTAACTTCAGCATCTCCCCTGGAAAGCTGCTCCTGAGTACAGGAAACCCACCTCAGGCTCGGGCTGGCAGCTCCTGCAGCACCTCACTGAACACAGGGACCTGCAGCAGCAGAGGGCTGGAGTTGGCCAGCCTGGCACTGCCCCCACACCTCCCTGCTGGGGCGGTCCTGCAGCTCAGTGCTGGGCACACAGGTCCCACTGCTCATCAGAGAACCGCGCCACGCTGTGCAAGAAAAACCGCAACGCCTTTTCAGTGTGCAGCAGCAAGAGAGGTGGCTTTTGCCACGGAAGAGCGAGTCCTGCCCCTCTCCAGGCTGTCTGCAATTATCACGGCATCACAGAATGGTTTGAGTTGGAAGGGATTCTTAAGGGCCATCCGGCCCAACTGAGCAGGGACACCACAGCTCCACCAGTGCTCTGAGCCCCTCCAGCCTGACCTTGGCTGTCTGCAGGGATGCAGCACCACCACCTCTCTGTGCAGCCGTGCCACTGCCTCACCACGTTGGCATAAAAATCTTCCTCATACCCAATCTACAGTCCCCCTCTTTAAGTTTGAAGCCATTTTTCCTTGTCCTATCACTGCAGACCGAGCTACACAGCCCGTCCCTTCGTCCTCACAGCTCCTTTAGGGCTCACACACGGCTCCAGACGAACCACACGTTCACCGCAACAGCGGACCCAAGAAAAAGCAGCGTTAAGAAAGCCGACATCCAAATCCCGTTTTCTCATTAACGGCTCCTCGACTACAACGCGAACAATTCCACCCGGCAGACTCCGCACGTCACCACATTACCAACGACGCGCTTTCGTTCTCGGCCTTTTCTTCTCACCCACCCGCTCCCTGCCACGCGCAGTGCCACCACCGAGCCGCCCCGATGCTGCCGCTCGCAGCGCTCCGGCACGGCGCGGCACGGCGCGCCCCGCTTCTTCGGCGCGGCTCCGAGGCGAGGCGGCACGGCGGCTCGTTCGCACACAAAGCCCCTTTTGTCCCCAGCGTTGCCGCCGCTCGGGGAGGCGGCACGGGGACGAACCTCGGTCCTTCCCGCTTCGGTACAAACGCGCGTTTTTAAGGCGAAGCGGAGCGACTGAAACCGACCCCAGCCTCCTCCCCGCCCGGAGCAACGCGGGCCCAGGCCGCCGCTCCGAGCCGCTGTCCGCCGGCCCCGCCCGAGCCCGGAGCCCGGAGCCGCCCCGCTCCGCTCACCGCCGCGCTGCGCGCTGTGCCCCGCCGGCAGCCCGTTGTCGTACGGCTCCCACGTCTTCTGCAGCGGGTTCTGCGTCAGCTCCCGAGCCGGAGACGCAGCCGCCGCCATCCTCGGCCGGCTCCTGGAACGGCCCCTCCGTTCTACCTCCGCCCCCCGAGGCGCGGCCGGGCCGGCGGGCGGGGCGGGGCCGGGCCTGGCTGCTGCGCTCGGGCTGCCCGTCCGCCTCGGCGGAGAGAACCGCGAGTGCTCGGGATGGAACGGCCTCCGAGGGCCCTCTAGCCCGAATCCCTGCACTGAACAGGGACGCCACAGCCAGGCCGGGCCGCACAGAGCCTGGTTCAGCCTCGCACTGAAGATCCCCATCGCTGGGCAACACACAGCAGTGCCTCACCGCCCCCACTGTAAAAGACTTTTTCCTTATGTCCAACCTAAATCTACCCTCCCTAGGCTTGAGTTGATTTCCTTCTCTTCAAGACCGGCCACAGCCTTCTACCCTTGGGGCCTGCACTGTGTTTTTATGCCAGTGTTTTTGTGAGGGTCAGAAAATAAGGAGCAGGGAGAGGAAGGAGCAGCTGTGAGGACAGGCTGAGAGCTGGGGCTGTGCAGGTGCAGAAGAGAAGGCTGCGGGGAGAGCTGAGAAAAGCCTGTCGGTATCCAAAGGGGCTGTAAGAAAGAAGGGGACAGACTCTTCAGCAGGGTCTGTTGTGACAGGACAAGGGGAAATGGCTTCAAGCTAAAGAGGAGAGATTGAGACTGGATATAAGGAAGAAGTGTTGCACAGCAAGAGTGGTGAGGCAGTGGCACAGCTGCACAGAGAGGTGGTGGTGCTGCATCCCTGCAGACAGCCAAGGTCAGGCTGGAGGGGCTGAGAGCACTGATGGAGCTGTGGTGTCCCTGCTCAGTGCAGGGAGTTGGGCCGGATGGCCCTTAAGGGTCCCTTCTGACTCTGAGGGTTCTAAGCCCAGCATCCTGGGCTTTCTGCGATTTCACTTTGATGACAAACTGTTTTTGTTGTTGATAAGCTTACTTATAAGATTTTTTTTTTTAAATAACGTCAGTGCAGTGCTCTTTGACTGAGAGGACAGAGAAAGTGAACACAGAAATACTGTGCCACACCTGAGGTTTTATTTCAAACATGTTTTTCAAGGGCATTACACTGAATTCCTAGACAAAGACAAAACAAATAAACACAGCTCAGTAGAGTCTGGATAAATGATAGCAATCATCTTCTGCACGGTCATTTTCATCAACTCCTATCTTAACACAAAGGCCTGGGAAGCAGGGCTGGTTTCTGCAGGTGAGCAGCTGGAGAGTCTGCTTTGTTTGCTACACTGAGACCACAAATAAGCCTCTACTCTTCAGAGGGGTTTTACACAAAGCTTCTGCTCTCAGGACCGTGCTGAGCTGAAAGCTTACCTGCAAAAGCACTCTCTGCAGAAGGAAAATGCCACAGGGAAAGCTGGCCTTGGAAATGAGCTGCTGCTCAGGCACAGAAGGTGCCCAAGCCAACTAACCCAGTGTTCCTTGCTCTTCTCAAACTCCTGCCTGACAAGACAGGAAACCCTTAACGCTTAATGCAGACAGTAAGTGGTAATTATTTCTTCCAGATGAGGAAACAAAATAGAGGAGAGTGAAACAAGGCTTCTGCTTGATCACACAGAAACCCTACTTTCTACCTGTAAATAACCAATATCATCTTGCATAGCATGAGTTCCGCAGTATCTCCACGTTACTTTCATGCATCTCATTTCCCTGCTGAAGATGTCACTGTATAGTCTGACAGACCATAAAACACCCATAAAACACCCAGCATCTCCAGCTCCTGCCTTCCCACCTTTCCTCTGACAGTACCAGCTCCCTGCACGAGATGAGAAAAGAAGACTTTCCAGTCCTCCAGGTGCCCACGCCCTCACTACACCGAGTTCAACAGACACAGGTCACGAAAAACCAGCTCATAAGCTTGTCTGCAGCGCAGAAATTTGGCTGTTTAAGATGCTATTTGTAAAGTGATTAAAGGATACGCAGACAGCCAGAGGTCAGGAGTTAGGTTTACATAAACAGGATATTTACAAAGAAGGGGCAGCTCTGAGCCAAGCCCTGCAGATCAGCACACGCAGTGTTTCGGCTCAGCATGCTCAGAGCTGCAAGTGCTGTGACAATATCCTGTTCCCACTCTCGCAGCAAAACAAGAAGCAGCTTATTCTGAGAAGTTCCTGAAATATAGAGCACACAGTAGAACTTTCAAGATAAAAAGCCACTAAACACGAGCTTTACGTTTCCAGGCCCTTCTTATCATCTGTGTTTAAACAAGAGGTTTGCAATGTCAGCTCTGCTTTTCAAGAAACCGGGGCCACAGAAATGCCCGATGGAGCAGCTCCTTGCGAGGGCAGGCTGAGAGCTGGGGCTGGGCAGCAGGGAGAAGAGAAGGCTGGGGAGAGCTCAGTATCCAAAGGGGTTGTAAGAAAGGGACGGACTCTTCAGCAGGGTCTGTGGTGATACAACAAGCAGAAATGGTTCCAAGCTTCAAGAAGGTAGATTTAGATAAGATATAAGGGAAAAGGTTGTTACAGTGAGGGTGGTGAGGCACTGGCGCAGGTCGCAGTGGGTGCCCCATCCCTGCAGACAGGCCCTGCGCAACCTGACTTAGCCGTGCTGGCTGTTCATCGCGGGGAGTTGGGCTATGTGACCTTTAAGGGCTCCTTCCAACCCTAAGGATCCCACGAAACCAAGTGCCATAAGCCAACAACACGTAGATGCCCACTGGACGTTAAGATACTGAGATACGTCACGTTATGCGATTACAGGCACGACACAACCCGAACACCCCCCGCCCGCAGCGCGCTGGCAGCTCGGCCGCCTCCACCGCGCAGCCCCGCTTCCCCGTGCAGCAGGACGGCTCCAAGCGCGGCCGGCAGGGGGCGCCCTAACGCCGCCCGGCGCCCTAACAGACAAACGCCGCCCTGCGCCCCGCGGCGCTGCCTTTGCCGGCCGTGCGCCCGGCGTCCCCCGCCGCCGGCTTTAAACCTGCGGGCTGGGACCGCAGCACGGCCAGCAGCAGCAGATGGCCCGAACCCACGCCGTGCCCCTGCAAAAATTCAGTCACGCGCTTTTGCCGTTCAGAAACCGCCGCGGGGTAGCAAAGCCTGCAGGAGTACTGGAGTGAAACCTGCCAGCTCCGGGCTTCTGAGCGCCGCAGGCAGTGCTGAAGGTTACAGAAAGTGGAGAGAAAAGAGAAAAGCCGCCTGCTAATACTGAGGGGTTTTTCCTCTCAACCAGCTGAAAAAATTATTAAAAAACAACAACAAAAAGAAACCAGCCCAGACATAATTCTCTAGTGGGGAGAGGACCTCACTCAGTCTCAGAACAAAATCTTCTCGTAGCTTTGCAGACAGCAAACACTAATGAACCTTCACCGCTGACCAAACACTTGCATTTCTCTAAAGCATTTTCTGTTCATGGCATTCTTTCCCCCCCACTATCAGTTATTCACTCCGCGCTTTGAGGAAACAGGCAGCATCCAACTTCCACACACACTAAATAACCAGCAAAGCACTCCATCCAAGCGTTCTCCATTGCAACCGGTGTGCTGCTGTTCTAGCCAGAAGGAACAAGAAGGAATTTATGTAAATTACCCCATCTTTACATAGGGATCTTCATCTCCTACTTACTGCACTGGTGACAAGAGAAACACCAGCCCACTCTTCCCCTCTAAGGAGCTGTGTGGATACACTTGCATCCTACAGCTTACAACTGCTCTCAGCAACCTCATCCGCACAGCACAACACAGGCTTATCGGAAAGCAATGCAAGAAGGCAGAGCAGAACACAGGATCTGCAAAGATGATTAGCACAAATACGATTTCAGAAAGACAGACGCACCAGGACGGTCTTCAGGCCCACACATATCTGGTATCTGCGCCAGCTCCCTGTTCCCAGGCTGACTGGGTGGCTGCCTCCAGCTAACTGGCAGCCTGCTGTGCTCCAGCCACAGCATTTGTACGAAGCACAGGGTAATGCCTATTCCAGTTAGAATGGGTTTTTTATTTCAATTAGAAAATGATGTCACATCTACCTTTAGCAGGCTTGCGATGGTCCTTCATTGGCCCAATCTATGCAGCTGGAAGGAGGATTTAGAGGATCACTGAGTAATTCAGCTAAATGACCCGAGGACAGCCAGCAACAGCTATCTAATATACAAGGCCATTGCAACACTGCGAGCCAATTAGAAGAGGTGATGACCAAACACACAACTATGCTTCACCCTTTCTGTTCACAAGCAACAACACTCCAACATTTCAAAACTGGACTTCAGGTGGAATGGGAGAGAATTCTCCCACAGCTCTTACAAGCAATAGGGCTGATTTTCTTTTGACCAAGCAGGTGCTGCAGTGCTATTCCGAGGTGAGAAGCTGCAGTTTGAGGGTAAATGACAGCATCCAAGCTTGTACCCGCGCTGCGCTGCAACTCTAATGACCAAAACTAGTGCAGAGCAGATGGGACGCTCAGCCTGCTCAGTGACATCCCCTGTGACGTCCATATCTCTGCAGGGAACAGACTGTTCCTCCTCTGGGTAATTCCCATATTCCTGGAGTACGGATCAAGCCCAGCAGGTTTTTCTTTCTGTGGAAGAGATGTCTTTAATGAGCTGCATAGGAATGTTGTCACCTTTGTAAGGCAAGAGCCAACTCACCCTGCTCGGAAAGGAACCGAGAAGGTGGCTGTCTTCCTCCTGGGCTGATCCCGAGCTCCTGGATGACGACAAAGGCAATGCCTTGGGAACTGCCATCCTGCAGAAGAGATCCCTCGTGGCTGAAAAAACTTTGCACACAGCTTCTCACAGAGAACAGGAAGAATTCCCTCGCAAGCACAGTGAGCAACCGGGCCGGAGAGCTGTAACAGCACATCAGCAAAATGACACACACTGATTCACACCTTCTCAGTTCAGTTTCTCAGGACCCACGTCAACACTTGAGACATTTCCCATCTCCTCAAGACACTGTCTTCTCCACAGCCAAATGCGCCATTCTTTTAATTTTCCCATTCAGCTTAATATCACAGGCATCAAACAGGCAGGCAATGAGAAATAGCCCACTAAGTCCCCCAAAATGTCAAGCATCCCACACTACGAGTTCAGCAGGTTCCCCATACCTTCTCCACACGTCCTTCCAGCAGCACCTGGTTCAAAACCAACAGTAATCATGAGGACTGGGTCTCGTCATCTAGCAGTTACTCCATTTCTTTTGAGAAGAAATAAGTGCATTACTGACAACATTCAATCCATACTTTGTATCACTGTCTAAAGGGAAAAGAGTTCCAGTTCTATTGAAGCAGACCTGCTACATCAAAGATAAGCAAAGCTGAAGGAATCAGGACTGAAATAAAAGAATCTGCCCACAACAACATACACCTACAGAAGTTATTTTCATGAAAGTCTGTTTTATTCTTGGATCGCCTGGCTACAGAGCAATCTACCAAAGATACTGAGGGTGAAAAAAGATGTAATCATGCTTTAGATCATGATGAGCTACTAGTGGGAGCAACAAGTCCTTTGGTGCTAATTGGGGAATAGACTTAAGCAACATCCTACATCCCGTAGGGCAAAGCCTATGAATACATACACTAGAGAGATCCCTTAAGCTGAAAAACAAACCAATATTCCTCAGCATACATAAGTGAAAAAAAATCCCAAAATGCAAGTCTAAGCAGAAGACAGTGGCATAAAGTAAATGGGTGAGCAAACAAGCTCCAGTCTCTTCTACCAGAGCTGATGGCAGGGCAGGTCTGGCAGTGCTCAGCCACCAGGAGCCCCAGCCACGCTTCTTGGGGGCAGAGAGCACTAATTCCCACGCTAATTTACATTCATTATATTTTCTTTATCATCTGCTGAAATGTCATAATCGGTCTTCATCATACATACAAAACAATGACGTACCCCTTGCAGCACTCTTCATGCCTGGCTTGATTCCAGCATGCTGATGTGTTTTCAAAACCACCATGACCCAGCCATCAGGAAACAAACACTTGCTACATAAAGGTTTTTACTGCAAGAACTGTATAAGTAATGTCTTGAATAGCTTTCTGTGGGACTCATGCATTGTATGTATACATATAAACCTGTCAGGCCATCTAAGATAACTGGGGGCAGATGTGTTACCAGAAGGAAGTTCTTGTCACTGATGCAGGGATCACATGAGAATCCTAGGCAACACACAGACATTCACCTACAGGAATGTGAATATCATCAGCCTGAATATCATCAGCCTAAGAAAAAACAGAACAAATACACCTTTCATAGAAACATAGAATCACAGAATGGTTTGGGTTGGAAGGGACCTCAGGGACCACGAAGCTCCAACCCCCTGCCACATGCAGGGCCACCAACCTCCACATTTAATACCAGCCCAGGCTGCCCAGGGCCCCATCCAACCTGGCCTTGAACACCTCCAGGGATGGACGGGGCATCCACAGCCTCTCTGGGCAGCTGTTCCAGCACCTCACCACTCTCATAGGAAAGAACTTCCCCCTGACATTCAACCTAAATCTGCACTCCCTCAACTTAAAACCATTTCCTTGTCCTGCAGTTATCTACCCTCTCCAAGAGTTGATTCCCCTCCTGTTTGTAGGCTCCCTTTAGGTACAGAAATGCTGCAATGAGGTCACCCCACAGCCTTCTTTTCTCCATGCTGAACAAGCCCAGCTCCCTCAGCCTGTCTTCGTAGGGGAGGTGCTGCAGCCCTCTGAGCATCCTTGTGGCCTTCCTGTGGACCCTCTCCATCAGCTCCCTGTTGAAGCAGCAGATCACTTTAGCTCATCCCTTGCTGCACTGTTACTCCGTTCCTTGTTATCTTTATGCAAACCACTGTCAAAAACATGGCCTTTCAGAGCAATTTTACTGTTTTGATGGACATAAGCATGTTAGCTTCGTTGCAAGATAAAGGGAAGACGGCATCCATTATTCATGTTTACCGTGTGCAACCCAGTTTTAAGAAACCCTTTGTAGCTTACTGTATAACCAGAGACTTTCAACACTGCTGCTTCCAACAGGAGGAGCCTGTTGGCCATTAAAATCCATCGCATTTGCACAAATGACCCATTTGCACTCCCGTGCCCAGAGGGTAACTGGAAATAGCTCCCAGGACGGCAGCTCTGCTGCACACAGCCGCTCCTACACACGGTGCCGGCCGTGTCCGAAGTTGTTACTACAGCAACAGCACGTACGGCGTTGCACAACTGCCGGCCGGCGGTGCACCATGAAAGGCTTTCCTCTTCCTCCAAGCGTGGGACCGCAGCACACCCACATCCCCCATGCACTGCTCACCTGGAGGTGGGGAAATATTCCAACAAGAGAACACGAGCGAATGCCAGGCTTCCCCTGGGTGTTTCTCCTCGTGCCTCTCGAAGGCTGCTCCAGGCTGAACGGCTCATGAATTATTCTCACAGCTGCTGTCACACTAATATTTCAGCATCTATTATGTATGCACATCTTTTGCATGTCTATCCTTCATTCAGCGAGGGTGCCACGAGTGCTACCTGTTTACAACAGCCAAATCTGAGCTGCAGAATGTAAGAAGTGCAGAACAAGGGCGGCTGCCTCCTAAGATCTGAAGTACTTAACCCTACCTTTAAAAGCAAATGCTATCGGCTGCCTTCAGCTGTAGGATTTCCCAGGGCAGACATTTTAAAGAAAATTTTAAAAAAAGCAGCTGGAAGGGACCTCAAGGATCATGAATCTCCAACCCCCTGCCACATGCAGGGCCACCAACCTCCCCATTTAATACCAGACCAGGCTGCCCAGGGCCCCATCCAATTTATTTTTTTTCTTTATTACATGTGTTAGGAACAAGAAATTACATGGTGAGCTGCAGAAGAAATACACTGACAACGAAGAACATGCAGCATTTGTATGGGTCTAAACATGCGAAGCCAAACAAAGGAAGATCCTAAAGGCTTTGGGATGAAGCTCCTCGTCAGATGGCAGAGTATTAAAGCCGAGAGATAAAGAGAACTTAAGAAGCACCATAAGGGGTTTTGGGGCTTGAAATATCGAGTTACTTCTGATGGAGAAACCAAAGAGAAAAACAGCAGCAGAAAGACAGATGCTGGTCTGGATGAAGCAAACTGTCAAAGGTATAGAGTGCATCTGTGAGTCATCAGCACATAATAGAAGCTGCAGCCATGTGAATGCCTGAAATAGGGCACGGAAAAAAGAGCAAGGCAAGGTCATGTTGTGGGAGGAGGAGGAGGAAACACAGGCTGGGGGTGGAAGAAGTGTCCTATAAGCCAAAACAAGGAGACGTTAGAAGCAGCAGTGACTGTGCAGGAAGGAGACAGAGAAGAAGAACAGGGTTCTCTGAAAACATTGGTGCCATGAATACATCAACAGGGGCCCATCTGAAAGCACCTGAAGTGAGGCGAGGGTGCAGAGCTGAGGCTGTGTGCCATCCTGCTGTGAGGAGGACAGGAATTGTCCCAGGGCTGGAACACACACACCGAGGGGAGGGGATGTGCAGGTCCAGCAGAGCACAGCACGCACCACAAATTACCATATGGGGTAAGCAGGCTGCTAATGAAAGCCCAGAGCAAATGAGCTCAGGGGGCAGCGGCCGGGCCTGCAGTCCTCTGCCCACACCCACAGACCCAATTCCACACAACCCCCAGGAGCAGAAGGAAGGCAACTGTTGACAAGAACTCAGGCAGTGTGGAAAACTGACAGTGACACGAGGAAAAAAATCCCAGCAGTGTCCACGACATCGACTGCCCCTGGAAACGTTCTGAAGTGCTGTGAGAAGGGAGGGTGCTCCCCCTGCACACCAACAGCTGGAGCAAAGCTGCTCAGAAGCACAGCTTAGAAAAAAATACATCAAATGAATCCCATTTTAGCAAACTGCAACGCTGTCAGTAAGAGCAGGTAGCCTAAAACCTAGCAGGGAAGGTGAAACAGCACCAGACAGATTGAGATCCCTATCATCAGCCAATCTGTCTTCAGAGCCTGCAGGGCACAATGCTCCTCCTTGGTGTGTTTTGCCAGTACAGCTGGAGGGCTTATCAGCTTCCTGAGACTAACAGAATCAATACGGAGATGAGGAAGCTTAATAAGGATAATAAAATTACAGCAGCCAAAATAATCTGACTGATGAAGCACAGGCAGGCTAAACAACACAAAGACTGCAAATGAAATCTGTTGCAAAGGGTCACCGAATGACAGCGGCAAAGAAACCTTCTATATTTGCTTTTAAAAGCAAAACCCCTTAATTCTCCTCGCTTTCCGAAAAAGAACTTTGTCTAAGCACAAATCTCTGCAGAGAAAGCAAAGCATAACGAACACCAGAAGGGAGAAAGCAACATTTCAGCACGTCCAGCACATGGGAGGGGCTGTGGCACCAGAACACGTAAATACCCACTCAGACAATTCAATATTAACATAAGTTTAAAGCACACAGCACACAGAGCTGCAGCGGTAGCAACCTGGCAGCCTGGAGAGGCCATAAGACCCCGAAACCCCCACAGCGGTAACAGAAAGCCCACAAAGCTCTTCTCTTTGTTCCCGTTCTGAAGGCAGCAGGTGGGTGACACAGGGCTGCCATGGCTGACAAACAGTGCTGCTCCTGACTAAGTACTGGTGGGATCTCCAGGGATGCACCGTCAAAAGAGAAATCAAAAGGCAGCCTGAAATCTGAACGTTGTTGTGGCAGCAGTAGCGTCAGAAGCAATTTCAGATGCGTTGAAACAACCCAAATTTGTTGTGCTCCTTGACTGACTTATGTCAGAAGAGGGGCGTGCAGCCATATGGAAGCTTTTAACTCTAAACGAATCCCCACAAATATTTCGTCCCTTGCATCACTTGATATAAACTACCCACTGGCAGGCTGGGGCTGTAATCCAGCAGTGAGCATTTCTGGCTGTTTAAGGAAACCTTCCCATTTGCACAGCCACGTGCACTGAGGAGCAAACCAAGTGCCAGCAGTCCCACACCCAGGCAGCCCAGGGGCACCACACACGTGCAGCCAGCTCTACATCCCACCTTTTAACAAAGCATTACTAAGGATCCCTTCTATCCACCACGTGGAGGAAAGCCGGCGGTAATTAGGAGACACACTGCTGGCATTCAGGCCCCACCAGTGGGGAACAGAGAAGGTTCCTGCAGCACATGGGCTCACACCTGCAGCAGGAGGGATGCTGACATCCAGAAACACCCCTCTGCTCAACGAACCCACACCAAAACACACCTCAGCCCTTGCAAACAACAGTGTGAGAAGCGGCGGGTGGCACCGTCCCATGTCTCCACTTGGAGTGCCTAATAGAAATGGCATAAAAACAGGAATCCACATCATATCAGGCACCATAGAGACAGCAAGACAGCACATTCAGAGCCCTTCACTCTCTTGTAGATTTAATTACTCACAGAATCAGAATCATCAAGGTTGGAAAAGACCACTAAGACCACCCAGTTCAACCATCAACCCACCACCACCTCTTATGCTCTCAGATACTGCAAGTCACGCACTGTGGATGCCATGAAAGGCTGACAGACAATTACTGACCAAAACGGGTCAAAAAAGGCTTTTGAGGAAAACCAGAGCAGACTCCAGGAACTTCCCACATCTGGGGCTGCTGCTTCCTCTGCTGCATTTTCAGAGTTTTGCCCCTTTCTGTGCCACTTGCCCTGTGACCTCCCAATACCTGCCCACCCACCAAAGTACCAGGACAACAAGCCTCCATTGCAGTTTGTTAATTAAAAGAAAAAAGAAAACTATCATACAGAGTGAGATGGTGAGAGCACCCCTCAAGGTCTTTTCCTTCAGAAGAAAGCAGAAACCCTCCCTATGGAACTTTCCAGCACTTAAAGCCTGCAGTTTAAGCTCACTGCCAAGGCAAGGGGCTGTGGGCAGCACAGCGTGTGCACAGTTTAAGCCCTGAGGGAACCACGTAACTTTGGGGAGCAATTTGGGACACAGCCACAGTGCTTCATCAGCAGCTGGACTGACAACATCTCTCACTAGAAGAGCAGAAGGAACACTGATGCAATCAAATTGAGCAAAATGCTGGAGCAACCAAATTGATGTTTTTTAAAATTAGATGGCTGACATAAAAAATAAACTGCTAAAAGCATTTCATTTAACTCAACAACACCCCTCTGCTGGGCTGCATTTGCAAAACTTGGCACTTTTTCCTAACAAAATGTCCTATCTCTTTCAACCCAGGCAGACCCTTCCTTTCATGACCTCAGCAAAGCACCCAACCAAAACCCTCCCTGAAACACCCCCTGCGTCATGTCTTCATCCTGCATAGCTATCCCCACACAAATGGTCTCATTAGATGATGGTTAAAAACGCCTGGGACCTTATGTAAATGGATGCTATTGCTTTTAATTGCAGCCATAATTATGGGAGTGCCTTGCAGCTGAGTAAGGCCACACGGAGCCAACTTGCTGGCACACTGAAATGCTGGATGCACACCAGGAGCCCGATGCCTGCTGTTGCTCACCACCATCCTTCAGCTGTTGCTCATCACCGCCCTCCCACTGTCCATCAGCTCTCCACAAAGCTGTAAGAAACCAACCGACCCTGATGGGATCCCAGCTGGGCTTGGCTTCACCTCACGCTAGCTTGTCCCTGTCTGGTACTGATAGAAGGGTTAATTCTAACTGAATGTTTCTAAAGAGTCCATCTTTGTGCTTTCCTGTCCTGCCCCAGGTGAGGTGCCAGGTCCACCCCCAACCTTCACCATTCGCTTTTCCTGGAAAAGTGTGGGGGACCCCAACACGACCGGGGATGAGCCCAGCTTCCGAAGTTTCACTGCCAGCCCGCTCGGCGCTACGACGGGTTCCAGACCCCGAAATGACAGCACGTCCCGACGGAAGGACCCTCCGAGGAGCAGCCGGCCCGGCTCCCGGCCGCCCGAAATCGGAGCCCAGCGCCGGGAGCGCGCAGGCAGCTCCGCAGCGGAGCCGAGGCGTCTGCGTGCAGTCGCGGCGCTGCCATCGGGAGCTCGGATGGACGAGCGGCGGGTCGGGGCGCGCCTTGCCGGAGCGCTGATTTTACGACCGTCCAACAAAAAGCATCGCTGCCCGCAGAGCACAAATTCCCCGTCCCGCAGCTCCACCTCTCCCCGGCGGTCCGTTTCCCAAAAATAACCCGGGCAACGACAGCCGCCTCACGCCGCTCTCCCCAACGTGCTGCGCCGCGTCCCCCCGCCAGCACGAGCCGCGACCCCCGGGCTCCCGTGGGGCTCTTGCGGGGTTCCGGAAGGGGTCGGCGGGGCCGCGGTTCTCCCCTCGCCCGGCCCCACCGGCAGCCCCCGGCGCACCCCGCTCCGTACCTCGGCAGTGCCGGCCCGGCGGGCGCCGGCGGCCCCACATCGGCACCGCTCCTCGGCCCGGGCCCCGCGGAGCTGCCCGCGGCTCTGCGCGGAGCGGGGGCGGGACCGGCCCCAGCCCCAGCTCCAACCCCGGCCCCAGCCCAGCAGCCCCCGCCCGCCCGCCGCGCCCCGCGGTCCCGCTGCGGAGAGGTGCGGGAAGCGGGCGGCGCCCGTCGCACGAAGCAGATCCCGCAAATAACCCGGGAGTGCGGGGGCAGGGGGAGCGCCGGAGCCATTTTGCAGACCTGGGGCTGGAAGCGGCCGGAGCGGCGGGAGGAGGGAGCGGAAGGAGCGGAAGGAGAGCGCGGTGTGTCGACAGCGAGCTCTGCTCGGAGCCCCGGCTGTCCCGGCGCTGCCTCCCCCCGCTCCGTCCCGCGGCCCGGCCCCGCACGCAGGCAGCGGGTGTCCCAGCGGAGCTCCGTGCTCGGCTCGGGTTGGTGGCGGCAGCCCGGCGCCGTGTCCGCGTGCGGGGCTGCGCGGTTCCACGGGGATGGTGGGTTTTAGGGGCGCCGTGCAATTCCAGCAGCCCGTGTATCTGAGTGTGAGGTCAGTGAGTGTGCATGGAGGATTTGGGGTCTGTCGCCTGCCACGCCGTCGGCACGGCCCAGGTTGGAGGCAGGGGGGCCAGGAGCAGCGGTGTGCCCAGGGCGGCTCGGATCCCTCCGTCAGTGTGTGCACTCTGCAGAACGATGGGCAGAGAGTTTTGAGGTCTCTGCTGTGATTTCCCGACAGCTGACATAGGGATCTGAATGAGGAAACTGATTGTGCTTAAGTGCCACGTGAGATTTTGCTTTACCTTACAGGTTTTTTGCTCTCTGCTGGGCTCTCTCCGGTGGGCACTCACCATCCTGTGTGCTGTGCAGGCAGTGGGGCTTAGACCACAGCAGCACGAGCACCGTCGTTGTACAGGTTATCATCCGGTGCTTTGAGCCTTTTGTTAACAAAGTGCAGCTTTTTAAACGTTAATCACTGATAGGAGTCATCGCATGGAAAGAAAGGGGTTATTTTATAAGCACGGAGCATTACATGCTAATCTCAGCATGATGATGTTTCCTGCAATGAGGAAATTGTGTGACTGAGGTCGGTGTGGCGTTGGTGTCGGTATCGCTTCCTTGAGGTGCGTGGCACACCCAGGGCTGGGAGCGAACCCCTGCCGCCGCATGGCCCTGGGCTGTGGCTACAGGAAGCATTCGGCCATACAGAAGCCCATTTGGTGCCAGGAGCTGGGGGTGAGCAGAGGTGGAGGAAGCTCCAGTGTTGCCCTAGAGCTATGAGATGAGCTTCTCTTCTTTGGGGGAACAGTTACTGGGAGGTCCGGCTCTGCGAGCGTCCCCTGGAGCACAGAACGGCTCATGGAGGTGCTTTCTCCTGTGCTCACCTTCTGGACAACACATAACCCTCCTTAACTCCCTGTGATTCCATCTGGACTATTAATATGTCATTGGTTTTATCTTTCAGCATCTGAATTGACTCCATGTAACCACAGCCTTTCCTGGGTTAGGAAGTTTTGCTGCCCATGGCATGAAGGGGGATGGCGTGGTGCACACAGACACCACATCACAGTGCTGCTCTGGAGCAGGGTGTGCATCCCTGGCATGGCATGGATGACAGAGCTCAAACCCAGTGCAGGTAAACCCGATTTTGGTGCATGACTCCTTCCAGCTCAGAGCAGCAGCCACAGGCTGATGCTGTTTGGGAGCAGCCATCCTGCAAGTTCTCTCTTTGCTTTAAAAAAATGAAGAAAAACCAGCAAAACCACAACATGCAGGGATTCCTCATTGCCTGATGCTGATAACCGGGCTCCAAGTGCCCCCCACTCCCCCCAGACAGCGGGAAGCAGCTCAGTAAATGAGCCAGACCCTCCAGCTGCTCCTCTGGCAGATCATACAGTCAATCATAGAATCACAGCGTGCTTGGGCTGGAAGGGACCTCAAAGCCCCAGTCCCAGCCGTGGGCTTGTTTCCCCCCCCAGATCAGGCTGCCCAGGGCTGCATCCATGGCCTTGGGCAGCCACGGATGGGGCAGAGCTCTCCTTTGGTGATTTCTGCCCACCGTGTCTCTCCTCCCACTCACCTCCCCAGGTGGGAAGGCGCCTGCCGGGCTCAGAGCTCCCACCCCTGGCTCTGCTGGGCCTGTCCCTGCCTGTCCCAGAGCTGCTGTGCTGCGGGCTGTTGGCTTTGCACGGGGATTAAGCGTTCCTGGAAGCAACAGGCGTTGTAGCACTGAGCAGCTACAGCTGGGTTAATGGAGGGTGTTGCTACAAAACTGGAGGTTCGCTCAGATCTGTGCGCTCAGAGCACTGCTCAGAGTGAGGAGGTTCTGCCTAAGCTCAGAGGCCCAGGGAGGTGTTTGGCAGGCGTGGTTAGGTGCAGTGTAGGGAACAGAGGAATCAAGATAAGTACTCAGAAGTATTCCACCTGGGAGATTTGTCTGAGCTTGTTTTTGGATTAAGCTGAGCAAGCAGGGCCATCCTTTGGATGGGGCTCTGTTGTTTCCTCAAGACAACCTTCTGTTATGCTGGTTTGAGCCCAGGCTCCTTTTTCCTGGATGACACCTGTTTAATGATGGGTAAACCCATCATTTTCCAGCCATTTTAGCTGCTTTGCAGTTGAGTTCCTTGGTTTTGATGGAAGGTTTCAGCTGCTGAGTCCTTTGTTTGGGTCAAATCTGCAGGGAATTGGGCAAATGCAGGACTGTGCTACAGCCGACCGAGCCATGTGGCACAATGCTTTTGTTTTATATTTCTAACGAAAGGCCTTTTGCAGCCCTTAGGTTCCCCCACTCGCGGGGTCTGAGAGGCTGAACTCAATCCAGCAGCAGTTCCCCTTCGTGCCGCCGCAGCACCGCCCAGCCTGCCCCCTCTGCGCATTGCTGGAGTGCCTGCCTGCCTGCCCAGCTATTTTTGTGCTGCACATGGGACTGCAGGCAAGTGCTGCTTCTCTATGGCAGACAGCTGAGAGCTTCCATGACCTTTGACTAAGAAATAACTGTATCTTTCCTTGCAGCCACTCCGCACAACAGGCAGCACATAAGATAACATCAGTATTACTGTACAAAACCCATTTTTGGCACATCGCTTGCTCCGGTGTTGCACTTCTTTCCACTGGCTGTGAAGAGAGAATAAATGACACATTTGGAACATGGCAGAAATGACTAGTCTGATGTTGTTTCCCTCTGTTTTGCTTAGGGATTACTCATTAATTAACCTTTTTCATTTTTATTTTAAACTCTCCCATGGGTTTATCTGGCACCTTTCAGATGCTGCTGCAGGCTGAGCACCAGGAGTCAGCCGTGCCTGGCACAGCCCGGGGAGCAGGCTGGTGGCAGGTCACCACTGCCAAGGTCAGCAGCTCCACTGCTGCAGGAAGGGAAAACCCACTGAAACGCAGTCTGCTCCTTTTTCCAGCTGCCTCAGAAATGAGGAAGCAAACACAGCAATGATGGTGTCTGCCTCAGACACGGTGCTTGTTCTGCAGATGCTTTGCACACACACCCCAAGGATGTAGGTGTCCGTGTTCATTGCATCCACTGGAGCCCTGCATGGCTCTATGTAATGAGTGCTGGCAGCAGTCTTCCAGCAAAGCTGTGCCTGTGCTGGCTCCGTTCATGCCCTTGTACTCTTTGCAGGTTTGTTGTCAGGGTGAGAAAAGCCAGGCCTGGAGCTATCTGGCTCCATACTATCTCGGCTGCTATCTGCTGCATGCAGATATCTGGTGGTGCATGTTAAAACAGGTAAGATAGCAATGCACATGCCCTATGCACTGAGGGATAGATGCAGTCTGAAAGCTTTCACCCCCCCTTCCATTCTGGCTTGCTTTGTTTTTGCCAAAGCTAACCCCAAACTGCCCAACAGCACAGAGGGCTGCTGAGCCTGAATTGGGAATTGTGGCATGCAGTAGCCTGCTGAATCAGATTTTTCCTCCTGAGAAAACTTGCAGTGAAATTCTTGACTGTTTGTGCAAACTCGTCTGCTGTAATATTTGCTATAATGTGCTGTGTTTGCTTTAAGTCTGCCCACAAAGTAGCATCCGAGCATTAGGGCAGCATCTCAGAGCATTGTATGGCCATATCCTTAACGTGTCACGGGAGGAGAACTCGTTTGCAGGCTGTTCAATAAAGCACAACCAAGTCTGTTTGCGTGTCTGACCTCCCTGGGCTGTAGGTGGCCGTGCCATTGGCTTGCCAGCACTCGCACAGGACACTGACGAGTCTGTTTTTAAAACCCCCGGGTGGAAAATAACCAGGAGAGGGGTTCCTGCCAAGTCAGAGCAGGAAAGGTGCTGCAAATAGCGCAGCATTGTGCCTCCTGGTGAGGAGCGTCGGGTGCGGAGCCGTTTCTGTTTATGTAACCTGAAGCAGGCTCTGCTGCTCAGCCTGCGTTTCCAGACTGTTGCTGGGAGCCAGCAAACCATGCCTCAGGCTGACAGCCTTATTTTCCGAGTAACTTCAGAACTTGTCATCTGTGGAATCAGTGGAGGGAGGTCTGCTGCCCCTGCTTGGATTCTGCAGTGAGTGGGGGACGGCCAGCCCATGGCAGGGGTTTGGAGCTGGGTGGTCTTTAGGTCTCTTCCAACCTAAGCTATTCCATGATTCTGTGATAAGATTGAATTGGATCTTTCCTGGATGCACACGAGCAAGACAAGGAGCTGAAGTGAGTGGTTTTCAAACACCAAACCCAAAGAGACTGTGGGGAAGAGCCTCTTATATGGGATCTTGCGTTCAAGTCAGTGCTGCTCTGAGTGAGCAACAGATTAAGCTCAGGCTGAGCCATTCTTAGAAGGAGGTACAAGCTCTTCCATTCAAAATCTGGAGATGTTGTTACTTGTGAAAGGACACTCAAAAGTGAGCTTCAACACTGCGTGTGAAGGAGAGCTTGCAAGTTTTGTTTGAAGCAGTCACCAACCGGAGTGCTGTAGCCTCATGCACGTCCATGCCACCACTGACCCTTGTGTAGACTTCATTCAAAGCCAACAAAAACTCTGCTGCCCTGTGTAGCACCGCAAGCTGCTCGCATGGCCAAGCATGTTTGGAGGAAGTTTTTGTGCCTTTTCGTGCTCCTGCTCTTGAGATGCCCCTTCCAGGTCCTCTGCACTTCTGTGGTTCAGCAGGTGGTGCTTGTTTGGTGGCCCTTATTTCTTGCAGCCTCACTGCTCTGAGCACTGCAGATTTACCCAGCCGACCTGAGCACAGCAAACAGGAGGTGGATGAGGGCAGGTAAGCGTGCTCCACCCAAGAGATAGCTGCAGGCAGCCATGTGAAGCACTGCGACGCCCAGGGCCACGCTTGGCTGCCTGCAGGCACTCCTGCCTTGGCCCTGCTGCAGCGTGGGCTCGCTCTGGTGCTGGGATGGCTTTGCAGAGTGCTGCACGTTTACAAGATGTAGCACACTTTTCAGACCTAAAAAAAAGCCCTAATGCCCCCAGTTCAATGCTTCTGTGTTGCCCAAGTATGATGTCTTGTGTCTGCTCCTCAGAGTTAAGAGAAGCTAATGACACAACATAACATACCAGGACCTGGGTGCTTTAGATAGCAATTATTCAGAAGCCAAACACGAATGGCAAGGAGCTGTCACACCTTCCAGGCATAAAGAGGACTCAGAAATCACAGCTGTTTTCTTCCTGTGGTAAAAGATATTTAATGTGTAGCAAATATCAAATGGTTGGTAATTTGGGAGGAACACATTTCAGCATTTGTAGAGCTGAATCACCTTCTGCATACAAAAAATAGTAAGATAACATTAGTTTCAACTGTTTCAATTTACAGTCGACTTTTTTCAAGCTGTCCCTCTAAGAATTAGATTACAGAGTTCATTCTTGGCCAAAGTCCAAATATGACTAAGTTTGACAGAGGCAGCCAGTTGGCACAGAGCTTGGCTGTAAGTTGGTACACGTTTCTGAAGGCTGTGACTGGGGAACCTGAGAGTCCAACTGCATCTCCATCAGAGCCTCATCCGACTCCTACGAGATGTAAAAGGAAGGGAACAGATCAAATACATGCACACTGCAGGACTGAAGTGAGGGTCTTCATTGGAGCCCATACAATGAGTGGGGGTACTCACAGCCCCAGATGATTTCAGCCAGGATGTTGGTGTTACTGCTTTTTGAAAGATACTTGTGCGTGGTGCCAGCATCTCACAGGGCATGTTTGGAAATGTATCTGTGTCCATGGAGTTTTGTTGCCAAGAACAATGCATGTTACATACAGATGACCTTTATATCTCCACACCTGAAAGGCTTGTAAACAGAAATTTCTCACCTATTTAAAAATGTTCCAAAGTTTTCAAGTGGACTTCAGACTCATTACTTAGAAAATATGAAAATGCAACCCCGTGGGAGGGATTTGTAATGACGAGGAATTGACATCAGAGAGCCACAGCCATCGTAGAGCAGATGTGTGGAAAAAGGACACGCCAGGCTGGGGATGTTGCTTCTGCATCACTGCAACGAAACACCATGAGCTGATGTGCATCCATGCCAAGGAGAGATTACAGGGGTAAAGTACCTGCTTGGCTGTGTTCCTTATTTACTTTGCAGTAACAAATTTCATCCTGCCTTGCTTTACATTTCTATGAAATTTCTCAAGTGGAAGGTTGAATGTGTCCTCCTCCTAAAATTCAGACCCTCAGCCCAGAGAAGCCTTGGGGTCAGGGGCACGTGGGCAACACTCTTGCTCCTTTTGGCAGTGCTCTCCAGTGGTTAGAATGGCACACTCCCACCTTTCCCTCAGAGGCTGGCATTAAGGACATCTCAGTGTGTGTGGCATGCAGGCATTATCCTGCCTTCTGCTCTCTGTGGCTAAGAATCTAGAGCTTGCTTAGTATAAAAAACTGTTAACCCGATGTTAGAACAGTTACTACTGCTTCCTTTGTGAGAGGAACTATAAAATCATTTTAGGATTTCACCACGAAAACAAAACAAAACCACCAGCAACAGAGTAGATTACAGGAAAAGATTTATTGTTTCATCATCTATTTCTTGAAGTATCGGACTATGAACCAACACAGTTTTGGACACAACATAAGGATATGAAAACAATGGTATACAATTTTTTTGCAGTTTTCTTACAACTGCACTACTAAGACATTGTAGAGCTAACTGGGTCCCTGTGCTCTGTATCTACTCCATCTCTTGCTGGACGAGTCTCTCTCAGCACATCAGTTCAGACAGGCACTGTCAGCTGGGGCTCTCAGCCCAGTTCTTCCTCAGCTGTTTTGGGCATCAACTCCATTGAAGCTGGGGTTACAGGAGAACAGTAACTGAAATGCAAAGGAGAAAAGTTAGTTGCCATCATATCAAGACAGAAAATCAGAAGGATAAGAGAAGAAAGACTTTGAATTACAAAAAAAAGAAACCTATATATAAAAATATTTATGATTTGGTTTCAACTTCCAATTCGGGGTAAAGCATTCAGAGACTGTCAGAACCCCGCTGGTGTTTTCACCCGAGATGTGCCCTCGCTGATGCAGAACGTTTCTGGCCATCCTCACCTCCTCTGCTGCCCCAGGCTTCTCTTATGGGAACGCCCCTCCCAGCCGGGAGAACAGGCTGGGAGCTGGGCCATGTGCCCACACACTGACATCCCTTCCTCTGAGCAGGAGGCGCGTCCTCTTCTCCCCAGCGCTCTGCTGGCAGGACAGGCGTTCCCAGAGCTGCTGTTCTGCCGGCGCTGAGGCAGCACCAGGCGTTGCTCTTCATCACATGCTGGGGGGGAGAGTGCTGTCTGAGGACTCAGTGGCTCACCTGCAGCAGAGACCAAATAAATTTCTGTTATCAGCTTTCTATATTGCTATCAACTCTATCTATCAGCTGTCTCACTATCAGCTGTTTCTGTCCTCTATTTCCCAATCAAATATCCCAACATAATATAACTATCTATCTCACTAGCAACTCTTTTGCTTTCCACTAAGTATCTTCGATCCACACACCATCTATCATTTACCTGTCTTGCCATGCACCATCTATCACTATCTCACTATCATTTTTCTGTCCTGCTACAAAGTAGGTTTCTTACTATCCACAACGCTCTCCCTGTCAATTATTTTGCTATCCACTAATTACCAACCCAATAACCGTCTCGTTATCCACATCCCTCAGCCCCCAACACCCCCAGCTCTGCCCTCCCCCCGCCCCTCGCACAGCCCGCACTGGGCTGCCAGCCCATCACCTGCAGCTGCCCTGTTGGGGCCGCAGCTGCAGGCGGGGCGGTGCGGGGCTGCCGGGGAGGCGGCTGCAGCACGGGTACCTTCCTGTGAGCAGAAGGCGCGTCGTCTTCTCTGCGATGCTCTCCCCGTGCCGAAGGCGAGCGCCCGTCTGCGTGCCGCGGCTCTCTGCGAAGGGCGAAGCGGCTCTCGACGCCGCGTTCGGTTCCCTCGCCGTGCCCCGGCTCCGCGTGTGCCGGCGCTGTGCTCGCGTGGTGCGGAGCGGCCGGGCCGCGTCCTGCAGGCTGCCCGCACGTCCCGACCGCGGAAGGGGCTCCGTGTGCGTTATGGCCAGCAGAGCGGGGCAGAGAGGACGGAGCCGAGCTTAGCGTTGCCCGGGGACAGGAGGAGGCAGTGGGCACAGAATGGAGCACGGCAGGCTCCATCTGAGCGTCAGCAAACGCTTGGGCTGTGCAGGGACCCAGCGCCGGCACAGGCTGCCCTCAGAGGTTTGTGAGCTCCTTTCCTGGGAAACGTGGGCACGGGGCTGGGGCAGATGATCTGAGTGGCACCAAATGACCTCCAGAAGTCCCTGCCAACCCTACTCCACTGTGACTCTTGGACGGGGTCTGCCTCTGTCCCCACCATCACTGTACACGTAAGAAGACTGGGCAGTTGTGGCAGCCAAACCCAAGACAGGAGGAGCTGGAGCCCAGCTGATTCATCCCTGCCCCTTCTACAGCACCTGCACCTCTGCTAGAAACGCATAGGGATGGCAGGGCACAGCTCAGCTATAAGTGGGGAAAGGACCACATCAAGCCTTCTGTATACCATTAGAAGGGACACTGCAAGACCCCACAGCCTGATGCCTGACCCTGGGACACAGTTGGGTGGCACTGAGGGACATGCACCCCTCCCCTTGCCATTCCAAACTCACGACTGGCAGAATCACAGTAAAAGAATGTAGCAACCCTATAGAATGCACAGCAGTTTTATTAGCAGCCTGGGCTTTTTTTTTCTCCATGCTTCCCACGTGGAGGAAGGACAGCATGACCTTCCCCATCTCATGACACATTCAGCACAGAGCACGGAAGACAGCCATTGCTCACTCATTAGAGGAGCCCTGGCTGTCACAGTGCTCTCCCTGCCAGCCACTGTAGCACTGGCAGGTGAAATCCTCAGCCAGCTGGGACATGTCACTGTTGGCGGCCAGGATCCACACCATGGGCTGGGGCTTTTTGGCTTTCAGGTTGATGGCAAAGCGCCTGGGGTCAAGCTGTAGGAAGGCCAGCTTGCCCTCCCTGCGCACACAGCGGCCGTTCCCGGAGCACAGGCTCTGGCTGCACAGCTGGGCACTGGTTGTCACATTGACGATGTAGTGGCCCAGGGCCCCATCAAGGTAGTCCCTCAGCTTCAGGCACTTCTCCTGCAAGGGGAGGTGGTGTCACAGTCCCATCACGGTGCACTGGTGATGGGGTCCTCACAGCCCATGCCCAACTCACCTTGGAGTCAGTGTCAGCAGAGCTTCCCCAGATGATGATGCCGGCAGCACCCTGAGCCGCACTCTCCCCAATAGTATTCACCAGGTCCTCCTGTGCCCGAGGGGAGACAAGAGGTCATCCAGGCACAGAGCCACCCCACACACCCCCACAACACCACAGCAGAGCCAAAAACCACTGGTGCAACCCATTGCTTTCCCCGGCACAGCACCAGGAGCCCTGGGATACCCACCAGCTCCCCACACCCCATCCCCATTAGCCTCACCTCGGAGAGAAAGTCAGAGGTGTTGTCATAGATGATCTCAGCGTAGGGCAGGACAGGGATGGCAGTGCTGAGGATGCCCTTCTGGACAGCGAAGGCCTCGGCCACGCGGTACCGCACATAGCGCAGCACCTTGTCGGTGCCCTGGAGCTGCTGGGGCAGGTAGATGCTGGGGTAGAGCGCCCGGCTGCAGTTCCAGAGCCAACCCAGCTCCTGGTTGCGTTGCTGCTCCACCACCGGGCAGCTGCCGTTGTACAGCGGGTTGCTGAAGTTGTTGTTGTAGCAGTCGGGGAAGCCATAGAAGCCCCAGTAGCCACCAGGCCGCATGGCCTCACCCAGCCGGAGCGTCTGCTCCATGAAAGCGCGGGCAGCTTTCTGGTACTGCTGCTGGGCCACCTCCTCCACACGGCTGGCGGGCCACAGCGGGTGCTGCTGCTGCACCAGCTCCTCTGACTTCTGCCGGTAGATGTTCATGGAGCCCCAGTCGCGGGCCCACAGCGGGCGCCACTGCTCCCAGTCAACAACGGCCAGCCCGGCATACGCGGCGCTGGGCAACGCGGCCTCGATGTCCCTCCTGGCCTGCTGCAGGTGGGCTGCCAGGCTGGCGTTCTGTGGCAGCCCCCCGTCCACCGGCTGCCCCTGTGCCGTGTAGTAGGGGAAGAGCCCCAGGCGCGAGCTGTAGAACAGCGTGATGTCCTGCCCTGTGAAGGCCTCCTCCGTGTTGGCCACGACATCAAAGACCTCCAGGGCCAGGGTGACGTTGTACTGCTGGGCGCAGGACTCGCTGGGGATGTTCCAGACGGTGACGAAGGGGCGGTTGACCAGAACAGGGCCAGGTCCGGCAGCACGGGCCGGGGCAGGCAGGAGCAGCAGGAGGGCCCAGCAAAGCCACCTGGGTGCCATGGTGCCGCGGGGAGACCGGACCCGCTCAGGGACAACCCGGCGTTGTGGAGACACAGCGATCGCAGCCCTTTTATCCTCAGCTGGAGTGGGGGAGGGCTTCCAGCCCCATCCCTCCCCTGGCGGTGACAGCCACGTGAGGCCACCTCACGTCCCTGCAGGAGGTCCTCAAAGTTATCAGCGGGCAGAGCCTGGCACCGCAGCCCCGGCGTGGCTTAATGAGCGATGGGGCAACGGGGAGCGGGGCCGGAAAGATAAACAGACGGGGGGGGGGGGGGAAGAGGAGGGAGGAAAGGGGAGCGGCGGGCAAGATCACCGCGAAGGGGATGCTGCTAGGGGACAGGCGGCATCTGCGGCACCGCTGGGGGAAGCACGCAGCACCGGGAGCTGGGGAGCACGGCCAGAGCCACGCAGGGCACGGAACTGCAGCCTGGGGAGGCTCCCACGGGGAGAGAAGCTCGGGGACGGCGGACACGCGACGACGTCGCGTGTCCGCCGTCCCCCGTCTGCGGACAGAGAGGCGCAGGAAGAGGGCGGGGACACGGGACGCAGCCCGGGGTGGGCGCAGGCCGGACAGCCCCCTCCCCCTCCATCCACCCCCCCGCCAGGCCGAGCGACGGACGACGCCGTGCCGACGCGGCCCTCCCGACCCCGCCGCGGCCCGCCGCCCCCCCATCCGCCGCCCCACGCACCCGCACTCACCGGTCACGCTGCGAGGGGCGGGGCCGAGCTGCCCGGGGCGGGGCCGAGGCGGGGGGAAGGCCGCGGGCGGGCGCGGAGGGGGCGCGGCCAGGAGCGGCCCGAGGGCGGAACCGCGCCGGGAGGCGGGGCGGCGGGCGGGGCCGCGTTGCCTCCACGTGGGTGGCCCGGCGTTGCCGAGCCCGCGGCAGCCGCAGCCCCGCAGCCGCCGGAGCGGGGGGAGGACCGGTCCGCGCCTCCGCAACCCCCGCCCCAAGCACTCCACGCCCTTCTCTCGCTCCTCCAGCTTTAATTGAGGTAAAGCACTTTGGTGTCGGGCAGCGCACGGGGGCTCAGCACCACGCAGCACCCACCTCCCTGCCCCCATACCCCTCTTGCCCCATTTCCTCTCCTTACAACAGGAGAGGTTCCCTTCCCCTTCCCCCCCCAAAAAAACCCCGCCCTCTGTCCCCAGCCCCTTAGCACAGAGGGCAGAAGGCAACCCCACTATCCTGAGGCATCCCAACAGTGAGCTGCCAGCAGGCGATTCAGGGCTGTCTCCAACCGGTCCGCTACACCACTACAGAAAAGGTGCAGTCTGGCCTGGCTAGCACCACATCAAGAACACCAGCAGCACCCCCAGACCCATCGGTGCCAGGAGGCCAGGGGCACCCCCATGAGGTCCAGCTGGCTGCTGGCAGGAGTTGCCCTGCCAGCCCTGGTAACAGTGACAGCGAAAGTGGGTCTGTAGGAAATGGATGTCAGTATGAGACAGGTGGCCCTTAGCCCAGATGAGAGGACGCTGGGGCTGCTCCTCGTCCCGGTGCTGCAGCTGGAAGGTGGCCGGGTTGAGGTGCAGGAAGACGTTGGCGGTGCTGTTCTTGCGCAGGCAGCGGCCCTGTCCCTGGCACAGCGTTGTGCTGCAGTGCTGTGCTGCCGTCGTCACGTTGACAATGTAGCGGCCCAGGTCTCCTTCCATGTAATCCTTGATTGTCTGGCATGACTCCTGGGGGGAAAAAAAAACAACAGGGGTGTCAAGAAAGTGCTGGGATGTCCCAGGGAGAGAAACATCCCGCATGCAGAGATCACCTTAGCCTCAAGCTGCAGGTGCCTGGGCAGAACTCAGACTTACCCGGTTTTTGGTGTACTCCACGTCACCCCAGAAAATGACCCCTGCTGCTCCCAGCGCTGCGCTCTCGCCGATGGTGGAGATGAGGTCCGGCTGTGGGGACAGAGCCCAGTTAGTGCCTGTGAGCCCCATGCAGCACAGCGCGCCCCAGAGATGCAGGAGACCATCCCAGCCCCTAAGGGACCAGCCTCCTCCCAGACCCAACCCTCCAAGGCCAGGGCACCCAAGAGCTGCAGGCCCCACTACCAGCAGGCCCTGCAAGGGCCCCACATCTGGGAGGGCCAGAGGGACTGGTGACAGCACCCACCAGCCCCTCTGGCAGGGAACGAGGCTCTCAGTGCCACTGGAAGGGGCCGGTCCTGCTGCCAAGCTGAGGACAGCAAAAACACAAGGTGATGGTGGCACCGCCACAGTGGCTGAAGCCACCACACTCCAGGGAGCAGCATACAGCTGGCCCAGAACCTCTTCTCCACGGCTTGGGGCCACCCACGTGCAGGACAAGAAAATCCCAACGACACTGCCAAGGGTCTGAACTCCTCACCAGGGGGCAGCCCCACCACCAGCCCTACCTGGCTGAGCACATCCATCTTGCGGCTGTAGGTGGGCCTCGTGTAGACGAAGACAGGCAGGCTGTAGCCCTCGTGGTGCTGCCGCGAGATGCGCATGGCCTCCATCACCCGCGCCCGGACAAACTTCCGGCTGTTGGGTGTGGAAGCCAGGAGCGGGTCGAGGTAGATGGAGGGGTAGAGCGCCAGGCTCTCGTTCCACAGCCACGCCAGCTGGTCATTGCGCGTCTTCTCCACATCGGGGCACTGCCCCGTGTAGCTCTCCTTGTTCTTGCTGTAGTCGTGGTTGTAGCAGTCGGGGAAGAGGTAATACCCCCAGAGCTGCTTGGGCCGGAAGCTCTTGGCATAGCGCAGCGTTCTCACCATGAACTGCCGCGCGGCCGACTCGAACTCGAAGACCGCCTGCTTGTTCACCTCCTCCGGGGACCAGGACGGCTGCCTCTGCTTCACCAGCTCCCGGGACACCTCCTGGTACACGTCCTTGGGCTTCCAGTTGCGCATCCAGATGGGCCGCCACTCCTCCCAGTCGATGACCGCCAGCCCCTCCGAGGTGGCCGAGCGGATGTACTTGCCGATGCCCTCCTGCAGCCGGGCCAGGTGCTCAGCCAGGCTGCTCTGCTGCGGCACGCCGCCGTTGACGGGCTCCCACCGCTTGTTGTAGTAGGGGTAGAGCCCCAGGCGCTCCTTGTAGAAGATGGTGAGGTTCTGGTCCACGAAGCCCTCGTTGGGCGACGCGTGCAGGTCGAAGATGCTGAAGTCCAGGGCCACCTGGAAGCGGGGCTTGCAGTCCTGCGTGGGCGCGTTCCAGGCCACCAGGAAGGGCCGTCGGGTCAGCAGCGGCGCGGCCGACGGTTTTTCGGAGGACTGCCGGGCCAGGACGGCCAGGACGGCCGGCACCAGCCAGGGCAGCGCCGGCACCAGCGCCAGCACCGCCGCGCAGCCGCCGCGCATCCTGCGCGCACCGGGCGGCCCCGCGCCGCGCCGCTCCCTCGACGCCTTTGTCCGGAGCCCGGCCGGGCGCCGCCGCCACACAAAGCCGCCGGGACGCGGCCGGGGCGGGGCGGCCACGTGCGGCCCTGCCGCTGGGCTGCACCCCCTCTCAGCCCCGCCGCTCTCCTCTCGCGTCCCGCCGCAGCTCCACCGGCGCTGCCTCCCCCCGCCGCCCCGTTTTAAAGCGGCCCGGCGCGCACCACGCCCGCCGCCGCGGGGGAGCGGCTTCCCGCCCGCTCCGGCCCCGCTCGGCCCGGCCCCGCCCGCAGCGCGGCCCAGGGCCGGGAGGCGGCGTCGCTCTGCCGGAGGGGCTCGCGGACGCGGCGCGGCCGGACCCGCGGGGAGGGTTTCCCCTCCGCCCGCGTCGCGCTTGGTACGGCCCGTCCGGCCCCGGGCCCGGCGGTGGGCGGGGCACGGGCACGGGGGCGGGGCCTCCGGTAGGGGGCGCCGCGGGGCGGGGGGGCGGCCGGGCGGCGGGGACCCGGGCCGGGGGTGGCGCTGGGATGGGGTCCCCGCGGTGCCGCCGTCCCCGCAGTGGTGTCCCGAGGGCAGCCGCGTCCCCGGGGCGGCGTCCCCAGGGCTGTGGCGGTGTCCCCGGTGCGGTGGTGTCCCCGAGGCACGCGGGGGTCACCGGGAGCCGGGACGTCCTGCGCACACGCTCAGTACTGCTGGCTCAGCCGCTGGTTTCCTGCCCGGGGGACGTGGGAGGAGGCTCTGGCTGCATCCCTGGGCATGGGGACAAGCGGGGGGACGGCGGGCTCGGGGACGCGGCCCGGCCATCCTCATTGCCCACCCGTGTCTGGGTGTGAGGGTGGCAGGAGGGCGCGGGGGGCCGGGAAGGCAGCACCCATACGTCACCGTCACTGCCAGCGGGATATGAAGTCAGCCTGAAGGCAGCAGCTGGGGAGAGGCAGGGTCACAGTGGCCCCGCTGCCATCTGCTCCTGGGGTGACGAGTTGGTGACAAACAGGCCTGCATAGGGACACTCCCCATCCATGTCCCCCATGTCCCCTCAGACCACCAAAGCACAGAGCGAGGGGGGACAAACCGGCCTCAGTGCCCCCAGGGCCCAAGTACTGGAGATGGGCCAGCTGCATGTTGGGGCATCCCCACTGGTGCCAGCTCCCTCCATCTGTCCCTGTGGCCACAGGCATGGGAACACACCATGAGGATGAGGATGTCACCCAACAACGGGGCTGGGAGCCACCCAGTCCGGCCGGCACAGGGAAGGAAGCAGGGCTGAATCTCCGGAAGTGCTCCCGAGGAACAGGAACGCCATCGTGTCACCACACCGAATCCGTCCCCAGCCCCTCCATGCAGCCCTGCCCATGTTATCTCCTGCCGATGGCTTCAGGGCTCCGTCCTCCACCCCTGGGCTGAGATCCCAGTGTGATCACAGTGCCACTTTGCCCGCTGCCCTGCCAAGAAGCCTCTGCCAGGAGCCAAGAAATCGTAGTGCAGGCGGGTGCTGCCCTTCCCTTCCATGCCGCCTGCCTGGGGCCGTAAACAGGCTCAAGAAATGCTTAAAATTTTCCATCCTCCTGCGCAGGAGGCTGGGTGTCACCCGGGGTGGCTGCAGGGGTCAGGGCCAGGCGAGGGGCTGACACTGAGGGATGGGGCACAGCCACACGTCCCAGCAGGACACAAAGCTGCCCCGTGGCTGAGCCAGTGCCGCCGCATTGTTCAGCTTCACCTGGCCATGACGCCAGTGCTATTGCCGGGACACTGTGAGCCGTCCCCAAGGGGTTTGGTCCCCATGGACCAACAGGCAGACCCAGCTGCACGGGGAGCCCAGGGTCCCCTAGAGTCATAGTGGTCATCGCTCTTGTTAAAGCCTTCGTCAGCTGCTCATTTTGCAGCCGGCTCGCGTGGAGGAAATGATGTAAACGTGGTGGCAGGAAAACACTTGCAGGGCTGCAGGGCAGAGCAGGATGCAGGGCTGCACTGAGATCATGCTCGCTCTGTCCGGTGAGGACGGGACAGCAGGCAGCAGTCTGACATGGGGTCATGCCGGTGATGAGAAATGCGTTGCGTTAGTGCGATTGATGAGGCACTGATTTGTCAGGCGAGTGATTAAGGAACAGACGCACAGATCCTGTCCCGGCAGAGCTCCAGTGCTGGGGTGGGAAGAGGTCTGTTTGAGTCAGCACAGCCCAGGCGGAGATACACTCCAGTTGAGAAAGAGGAATTCACTCCAGCACATCATAAACGGCACAGCCCAGCTCCCAAGATGTGGCATCAAAGATATCACCATTACCCACTCACGTGCAGCACAGCAGCAGGAACCCTCCTTGCCAGCACTCGTGCTCACCCGAACAGCCCTCAGCAAGCGCTGCTGCCCACGTCGGAAGAAATCAGCAGGTAAAGAGAGCCAAAGGGCTGATTCATCAAGTGCCACCACTAACAATCCACCACCTGCCCCTGTCCCCAGGCACAGGGCTTCACTGGGGGACGCTGGGAGGTGCTGCGCAGGCAGAGCTGCTCAGTTCCAGCATCCCTGTGGTGCCAGCCAGCCAGAAGCTTCCAAAACCTTCCAAAAAAGCTGAGATTCCTCAGAACTCCAAAATGCCCCCTCCTGGCACAGGCTCAGCTGCTCCCAGCCCCAACCTTCCCCAGGGAACCAGCCCCCAGACCTGCAGGATCTACAAATAAGTTTATTGAAATTTAACAAAAGTAGACAGATGCACTGGGAGGCAGAGGAAGGACCATAAATAGTGTATGTTTCCCAACCCCACGCTTCCTACCGGCACGCCTAGTGCTGTGATTACGATCCAGCTACACATCCACACGGGAAAGCACAACGTTGCACAGAAGTCGTAAAAAAAAAAAAAAAAAAAAAGAAAGAAAAAGGAAAAAAAGAAAAAAAAAAGGAAAGGAAACTTCCTCGTTTCACTTGCTCCAACGACACAGTGGACACAGACACTATTTACACATTTGTCACGTTTCTCCAGCTCCCTCCAGACGCCCAGGACCTGCCTGCCCCGCGCAGCAGGACGGGGCCAGGCTGGGAGAAGCAGCTCGGTGAGGCGCTCAGTGCTTGCTGCCTCGCCGGGAAAAGGGGTGGAAGAATACATGGGCTGGGGGGAAGCGTGTGCGGTGCCCTGGGGGAAGGGTGGAAGGGGCAGGGCAGCCTCCGGGAGAGAACAAAAGCGGCCCCAGAGACGCCGTTCTCAGGAGGCTGCGGTCTGAGCCCGTCTCAGAGCAGGTGGCATGAATAAGAAACACTTCAGTGGAGGATTACTTGAAGACAGACTCTTCCAAGCAAGCGGGGGAACAAAGGATGTCGAGAGAAATGCCCAGCATCACAGTACAGACCAGCTCCCCGCTGGAGCCCAGCCCATCCGCCTCGCCCTCCGCGCCGGCCCCTGTCAATGGGAACAGCGGGTGGGGGACACGGAGGGAAGAGGCGGTGACAGGAAGACGGCAACAGCCACGCCGCCTTTATCTCCCAGAAGCCAGGAATGCGGCCCTGCGCCTGGGCGGCTCTCGGTGGGTACAGGGATGGATACATCCAATGCGGACGCCGATAGGGCCGGCAGCCAAGAGCTGGCAGCTTAAATCAAAAATCGAGGTAGCGAACGTCTGAAGTGCTCAGAAAGTAAATAAGTTCTGGGACAAAAAAGGAGGGGATGCAAGCTGGCTACTGTGGGAGCAGGCTGCAAGCTGGGCAAAATCTGCACCCAATGCCCTGGGGTGGACACACAGGTTGTCTTCGAGCCCCTTCCTCACGCGCAGTGAGGCTGAGCAGCAGCCACCAGTGCTAGCAGGTGCCAGCATGGATTGTGCTGTTCTCCAGCCCAGCAGCAGCCAGCTCAGCACCCAGGGCCCCTGTGCAGAGGTGAAGAATTTTGCAGCACAGCTGAGGCCAATTTGCGCCAATCTGCTCAAGTGGGAGAGAAGAGAAGAGAGCAGGGCTTTCCCAGACGGGGCAGAAAGCCTCCCTTTAAAGTGCATCACATTTCTCCTCCTGCCGCCAGCTGGGGCACAGGGCGAGGGAGGAACCGTAGTTCACATCGCCAGGGAGATTTCCAAGCCAGGGCAGGCCTACTGACTGATTGTTTGAGAGGAATGGGGAGGGAAGTGATGATTTCCTTCCCGCCTGGCCCTTCTGAGGCTGTTCCCATTGGGAGGTACTGTGCTCTACGGGAGCCAGATTGCTCCCACAGCACAAGCGGGCAGACAGGGCAGGCAGATGCTGCTGGGGAACTCAGACGGCTCCGCACTGCAGAGATCTCAGGGTCTGTGGTGCAGGCAGCAGTCCCAGAACCAGTGTTAAGCAGGGAACACGTACAAGGAAGAGACAGGTGGCCAGGATAACAGCATCCTACCTCTGCCCCATCCCAAGAGGAGCACAGCACTCAGCTGGATGCGTTTCTACACCAGCTTCCGGTTATCTTCTGCGGACAGACCTGCTGGGGAGCACTGTGTGCCCATGCCAGACTGCACACTGCTGCAACACCAGCCACGTAACTGCTGGGCAGTCACTTTGCCCTGGCTCTCCCTGGGCCGCGTACCTGAGAAGCAAGGGATTTTGTCTGGCGAGAAGTGTAGGCTTGCTCTCCCTTTAACAGCTCACACAGCAGCTCATGTGCAGTTCCAGTTACCCATCCAAACGTCGGCTAGAGGCTACAAAAGGTATTTTAAGTCTTTTGACTCAAGTGAGGATGTTTCTATGTAGTTGCACGAGGGCATCCATCTCCTCCGAGGAGCAGCAGCCAAGTAGAGCCCAGCCAAGCCTGCTCCGTCCTGCCTGGCCTTTGGGCGAAGAAGAGCCACAGTCCACGTCTCAGCGTCCTCCTTCGCTGGGAACACAGGGCAGCCTCGCGTGGGGACACTCGGGTCCGTCTCGCCCACGGGCAGCAGCACCCAGCAGTCACACCTCACAGATGATCACAGGGAAATCCACATGAATGCGAGGGTGCTCCAGCTTAACTATGCCCTGAAAGAAGAGGATGAGTGGTGGACAGGGGGTGGCACAGAGACAGAACAAGCACTCTCAGGCAAACAGAGCTCTGCAAGGCACCATCCTGAGGGCAACATGCCCTCAAGGAAAAGGTCTGTGCTGCCACCCTGGCAGCAAGGACAGCAGAGAGGCAGTGCAGAAGTGCTCTGCCCTTTGCCCTTGGCCCCAGGGAGGCACAGGAGGCGCGGCTGCTGCTGCACACGACGGGTCTGGAGTGCAGCCGGGCGAGGAAGGAGGGAGCTGCTCTGCCAGGCACTGCCCGTGCGGCAGCTGATGCGTGACTGGCAGATATTGGCTGCCCCCGCTTTTCATTCAGCACCTTTCATTCACGGGATTTAAAAGAATGAAAAGAGCTCTCTGAGAAAATGCAGTGAGGGCAGCTGGCGCATGAGAAAAGCAGCTTTCTGTCCAAGGGACACTGCTGAATGCAGGCTCCATCCATGCCAGCTACAGGCGCCTTTCCCATGCTCTGGGGCAAGCAATCTCCTGTCACAGCACTGCGAGGACACGCTCGTGAGACAGCAGTGTGAGCGGGGCTCTGTGCTCACCAGGGCGAGAAGTGCACGTTTGCTTGGCAGGATTAGGATAAAAGAGCAAAGAAAAGCCTGGGCCAGTGAAGAGACGTTCTGTGCTTCATTCCAGCTGGGCCATGCTGTCTAACGACAGGAGTTTGAACCCACACAGAGGAAGGATGGGATGCAACTCCACATCCCTACCCTCCTCTGTGAGAGCAGCAGAGCCTGTCCTTCTGCATGCCCTTTGGAGTGCATCAACAGCTCCCCCTGGGTTCAGGCTGGGGCCATGCCTTCCCTGCTTCACAGACTTCTGCAGGCTGCCTCTGCTGACAGGCTCCATCCCCCTATTCTCCACTTACACCCCCAGAAGCTCCCCTACACTGAAGTCATTTTTCTCCTGCATCTCAACCAGTGTCTCAACCCCTGTCTGGCTTCACCACATTCACTTATTTTAAAAGGAGACCAAATCCCAAGCAAGCCAATATGCAGATCCCATCAGTGGTAGCACCGCTGTCACTGCTGAGGGCATGCTCACATTAGCACGTGACAGGCTCTGGCCGCTGCTCCCAGCAACTCTGTAACAATGTGACACCGCTGTGCCAGCTCCCACAGCAGAGGGAAAGTGCTCAGTGGACGGGGTGTCATGGGCAGGCACTCCGTAGCACAAATCCAGAGTGTCCATCTGCTCTGCCCAACAGCATCACGCACCAGGCACCGCTCCTCTGTGGAAAGGAAGCTAGCAGGGTGGCACAGCACCACAAGATGGCACGGGTGTGAACAGGTCCGTACCGCAGCCGGAGCCCCAGAGCTACGGGAGCAGTAGGAAGCAGGCCTTCCCTGCAGCAAACCGGGGCTTCTGAGGGTTGCGGCCGTGTGCAGGAGCTGCCAGCTACCGGCCCCGCACCCGCCCCTCTGCACACGCTACCTGAGGTATCAGGTTCTTGTGGATCCTCTTCAGCTTGGCACGCTTCCTCCCGTTCTTGGTGACGATCGTCTCCTCGTAGAACTCGTGGGCAAGATCCCCGTCCTCGTCGTAATACATGGAGCTGCGGGAAGGGGCGGCGGGCACGTGAGCGAGGAGGGCTGGCGGAGGCCCGGAGCAGCGCCCGCAGGCGGCACCGCGCGCACGAGGCCGCCGGGCCGCTCCCGGTGCCCCCAGCCGGGCCCGCTCCGGGCGGGGCGCGCCCGCCTCCCCGCCGCCGGGTCACCGCCGCCCACCCCCACGGCAGCCGCCCCGCGGCGCCTCCGCCCCGCTGCAGCCGCGCCCCCCGCTCACCCGCGGCGCGTGAAGACGAACGGGGTGGCGGCGCGCCCGCCCCGCGCCCGGGCCAGGGCCTGCTGCCCGCCGGGACCCTCGGCTCCGCCGCCGCCCGCCGCCGAGGAGGCGAACGGCCACAGCCCCCGCGACTTGGAGCCGCTGGCACCCATGGCGGCGGCGGGGCCCGGCGGAAGGGGACGGGGTGAGGCGGGGGGCGGCCCGGCGATAGCGGCCCGGCGCCCGCCCGGCCGCCTCCCTGCCTGCCGGCCTGCGCCGCAGACACCGTCGCGCTGCGACACTTCCGGCGCGCGGCGGCGCCCCCTGCACGTGACGCGGAGAGGTGGGACGCCCTCGTCACGTGACGAGGGAGCGGGCCGCCGTCTCCCTCGTGGCGCCTCGCGGCGGGAAGCGGGAGGCCAAGGGTTCGAGTCCCGCCGCCACCTCTCCGCCCGAGGCCCGGGCCGACCGCGCGGCGCAGACACAGGCACGGGCACGCCTCGCCTATTCTCCCAGCGCTTTATTGATCGGAGCGCGACGCCCCGCGCCGCCCCGCGCTCCCGGCGACGCGCCCCCGCCGGCGGGCGGCCGTGCCGGTGCGGTTGGCGTCATCCCGGCGTGCGGGCGGCCAGCGCGGCTTGCAGCTCCCGGCGGCAGCGGGCGTAGCGGTGGCGGACGCGGCGCAGCTGCTCGTCCTCCTCGCGCTGCAGGATGCGCAGGAAGTTGTGCAGCTCGGGCAGCGAGAAGGCGTCCCACTGCGGAGACACGGCGCTGTACGTCGCACCGCCCGCACGGAACCGCCGCGCGGCACCGCGCCTCCCCGCCACACTCACGTTCACCTCGCCGCTCTCGTTCTCCTTCAGGACGAAGCTCAGCGCCTTCTCGCTGGGCCCTGCCAGCAGACGCAGTCGCAGCGGCTGCTCCTCGTCCGCCAGCTTGCGCAGGTACACTGCGGGCAGACGTGGCACCGGGATGGCATCACCGCGGGTGGGGACGCGGCTGCTGGAAAGGGCTGCCGCCCCGGGGACGCCGCCACCACCGTGGGGGACGAAAACTCTGCGGGGACGCTGCCACCGCGGGATGCCACCGCCATCGGGGACACCGCTGCGAGAGCGATGCACGACGGCCACTGGGACACCGCCGCTACGGGGACGTTGCTGCAATGGGGGGCAGCGCCGCGGCCACGCGGACTGCGACTGTAGGGAACGCAGCGGATGCTGCCGCGATGGGGACATCACTGCCGGGGGGGGGGGGGGGCTGCTGGGAACTCCACCGCCATGGGGGACAACTGGTGCTACGGGTCGCTGCCGCTATGGGGATGCCACCACTCCGGCTCTACCTTGCTCATCCTTCTCGGACCTCTCGAAGAGGGCGAACTTGCGGGGGTCGTCCACCACGGTGAACTTGCGGAGCAGCGCGCTGATCACCTCGCTGGCGCGGGTGTGTGAGAGCACGTGCAGGTGCTTGACGGTGCCGCGGGGCAAGTAGAAGGATGTGCGGCGCTTCACGCCCGCCGTGCGCTGCCCCGACCGCCCTCCAGGGCCCCGCTTGGCAGCTGGCACAGAGACGGGGCGCGCCAGCTTCAGCTGCACCTTGATGAAGCCAGTGTAGGAGCCATCCTTGTTCTGTCACGGGGAGACGGCGGGGCGGTGAGCGGGGCCGGGGCTGTGGTCCCCTCTGTCCCTCCCCATCCTCATACCAGGCTCATGAAGAGGTTGCTGTTGATCTGGCTGTTGTACTCCTTGATGCGTTGCTCCACCTGCGCCGGGTCCAGCTCCGCCGTCTCCCAGCTGCTGGGCTCATCCTGCCGGGCAGCGGCTGTGCTGAGCACGGGCTGCGCAGGGTCACGTTGCCCGGTGCCAAGCCACCACCACGGCCTCGTGCCCGTCCCCAAAGCTGAGATGGGCACCCCAGGGCCGTGAAGGTGGGGTGACAGATGGCGATGCCAACCCACGCTCCTCCCAGCCGGGACAGCCCAGGGCCAGGCGTCCCCTCCCAGTGCCCCAGATCACAGCGGTGTCCCCGAGGCAGCCGCCAGCCCGGCACCGGGGCAGGCTGGGTGCCCCGCGGGGATGCCCTAGGCTTCGGGGCAGCCCGCCCGGATCTGTTAATAACTATTTACGTGGGACCCGTGCTCCCTCACGGGAGCAGCCGGGGCTGCGGGCGGGGGCTGCTGGACCCGCCTGGGAATGGGGACAGCTCGCTCCTAGCAAGGCACGCTCTCCCCCCCGCGCTTGCCCCAGTAGCAAGCCATGCTCGCCCCCACGCATGCCCCCATGCAGAAGTACTCCCGAACTCCTCCCACCCAAAAAACCACCCCGTGCCCCCCGCATGACGTCAGCCCCACGACGTCACGGCCGGCCCGGGACCGACCTGGCGACGACGCGGGCGGCGGCCGAAGGAGGTGCGGGCGGTGTAGAAGAGCTCGGGCTCGGAGTCGGAGTCCTCCTGGCTGCAGTAGCCGCTGCTGGCCGCGCTGCCCCCTGAGCCCCCCGCGCCGCCCCAGCGCAGCGCCAGCGCCGCCGCCGCCCCGCAGCCGCCGGCCCCCGCCCCGCCGCCGCCGCCGCCCCCCACCCCGGCCACGGCTGCAGCAGCCCCGGCCCGGGCACAGGGGCACGCCCGGCCCCGCGCCAGCCCGCCCGCTCCGGCTCGGCTCAGCACGGCCCCGCTGCGCTCCGAGCGCTTCGCCCGGCTCGGCTCGGCGCCGCTCCTCGGCTCAGGTCCCGGTTCGGTTCGGTTCGGTCCCGCTTTCCGGTCCCGCTTTCGGTCCCGGCTCGGCCCGGTATCTCGCGCAGTCCCCGCCCGGCTCCGCGCTCTCCCGCTCTCCCGCTGCCCGGCTCGGCTCAGCCCGGCCCCGCCCCGCCGCGGCCGTTGGCCTGACGCGGGCCGGGGGCGGTGCGGCCCCGTTTCCGGCGGTGATTTCACCCAGGCCACGCACCCTGCGGTCCCGGGACTGCCGCGGCACGGCATGGCGTCGAGTGGCACGGCACGGCATAGCTCGGCACGGCACGGCGTGGCGCAGCACCGCATAGCATGGCGTGGCGTGGCACAGCGTGCCATAGCGTGCTATAGCACGGCATCTCTTGGCATGGCACGGTGCGCCTTGGCTTGGCACGGCCCAGCCTGGGCTATCCCCCCTCCCGCCGTGTCCCCAACCCCGTGGCCCCGTACCACATTCGTGTCCTTTTCCAGCTCCTGCTCGCTGCCATCGTCCTCGTCCCCAGTGCCTGCGGGGCCACTGCAGTCCAGTCGCACGAGGGCCCGGCAGCGGTAGTGGCAGGTGAAGCTGCAGTCTGGGGGCAGAGGGCACCGTGGGCACAACGGCCCCACCAGACCCTGTGCACGGCCCATGCCACCTGCCCACACTGTACCGAGGCACCCGGAGCCAGCACCCGCACTGCACCCGGTGCTGCTGGGCATTACTAAGGTGCCTGTGTCCCCTGCCTGGGTTACACAGTGGGGGCACCCAACAATGGGATGCCTGGTGCCTGAGCAGATACTTGATACCAGGATACCCATGCCAAGGGAGATGGTACCGGGTGCTCCGTACTGGGATGGTTGGTTCTGGAATGCTCGGTACCAGGATGCCCACTAGAAATGCTCGGTACCAGGTTCTAAGGACCTGGATGCTCAGTACTAGGATGCCCGTGCCCTGGGTGGATGTCCAATACTGGGATTGCAGTGTTCATTTTGGGATGCCTGGTACTGAGAAGCCCAGTGCCAGGTGGGAGTGCTCAGCACTGAGGAGCTCAGTACCTGGGATGCTTGGTACCCAGTGGGAGTGCCCTGGGCAGAGATGCTCAGTACAGGGGTGCTCAGTGCTTGAGGGAATGTTTGATAACAGGTGCCCACGCCCTGGCTGCTACCAGGATGCCTGGTGACTCAGCCTGCCTGATGCCAGGAGGCTCAGCACTGGGACACCTGGTACCCAAGGGGATGTTTTATATCAGTATGCCCAGGCTTTGGAGTATTAACCTAGTACTGGGATGCCCCATGCTTGGAGTGGTGGTGTCTGATACCGGGATATCTGATGCCTGGTGCCAGGGGAAGGATGCCCTATACTCGGTGCTGGGATGCTCAGTGCCAGGGGAAATGCTCAGTACCGAGATGCCCAGCACCCAGGAAGATGCTTGATACTGGGATGCCCAGCGCCCAGGGGCATGCATGGTACCAGGATACCCGATCCCAGAACAGCCAGTGCCAGGGGGATGCATGCTGCCGGGATGTTCGACGCCGGGACACCCAACGCCCAGGGAAGATGCCCAGTGCCCGGGGGATGCTCGGCTCCGGGACGCCGTGCCCGGCAGCCGCAGGGAGCGGTACTCACGGCGGCACTGGAGGCTCTTCCTGCCGCCTCCCCAGACGAAGTCCCCGCAGAGATCGCACCAGGTGTGGAGCCCGCGGCGCCGGGGCTCGAAGCGATGCCCGGTGCTCGGTGCCGCCGCCGGCCTGGGCTCGGGCCGCACTCCGGGGCCGTGCCGACGGGCCGGGCTGATGCGCAGCGCGTTGGTTCGCTCCAGGCGGCCCCGACCCGGCCGCGGCTCGGGCTGCAGCTCTCGCAGCTCGATCAGCTCCATGGCCCGGGGCGCTGCGCGGCGGCGGCGGGGCGGGAGCCGGGCTGGGAGTGGCCGCCCGCGGGGGAAACTGAGGCAGAGCCCCGGCAAGGGCCGATGGAGCAGCGGCGGCTCCGCTGGCTGCGCCCGGCGGGGCGGGCTGGAGGCGGGGACGGGGGGGGCGGGGGGTACGGGCCGGCCCCGCTTCCCGCAGCCCGGGGTAGCCCCGCTCCGCGCCTCAGTTTCCCTTCCGGGGGCTACCCTGGAACGGCTGCAGTCAGCCCCGAGCTCCGTGCGGGGGCAGAGGGGCCCTTTCCTCCCCACACCGCCCCACGGAAACGAGCACCGCGGGGCCCGGCCGGCTGCGAACGGCCCCATCCTCCTAGCCGGCTCCACCAGAAAACGCAAACGCCCGGCTGCTGCCGCCTCCACACCACCGCTATCCAGAGCGCAGGGGGAGAAGCAAAGCCGAGCTCCCAGCCCCACAGGCACGGGAACTGCGCCATGGCGAGACCGCCTGCCCCAAGACCACAGCTCCAGTGCCCCTGTAACTCCACCGACATCATCCTGGGTACCCTGGGACCACACAACACCCAGGGGATTGAGCCTCAGTGCTGAAGTCCCTTCAGCTGAAAGCAGAGGGGGAAGCACCAAAAAAATCCTACCCAGGCTATTCCTTTTCTCCCTACAGAAGTCCTCACAGCCCCAAGTTGCTGGAGCTCAAGGGGCATTTGGACACTGCCCACAGACATTAATATTTGGGTGGTGCAGTGTGGTGGCAGGCGTTGGACTTGGTGATCCCAGCAGGTCGCCTCTAGCTGGGGGTATTCTGTGATTCCTTTCTGCAGTCAGCTCTGTACCTACAGGCGGCAGCTAACAAAGCCCAAGGAGCACGCCTGCTCGCTCAGCTCCACGCTAACCACATCCTCTGCCTGCCCCCAACCCCGCTGCTCTAACAGTGGGAGGTGATGCTGAGCCCTTCTCGTCCCACTGGCTCGAGGAGCTTGAAGCGAGAGTGAGCCCATGCCTCGATGGCTTGGTTTGGCTTGGCCATTTTGATCCCTGCTTTCAACCTTTGGTCGCTCTTTTTTCAAGTTCTCCAGGCTTCCTGTTGTCGCACGGGGTAAAAAGCAACACACACAAACCTCTCCCTGGGTGTGAGGGAGGGGAGGAAGTGGTTTATTGTCTTCAAAGAGGAGACAAGAGGGGGAGCCGAGCCCCTGCAGGGTGCAGTAGGAGTGGGGGTGTTGTGTGGTGGTGACATGGAGGCTGAGCCCCATGAGGCTACCAGGGAGAAGGGCTGTGAGCCTGCCTGCGTGGTGCTACAGGGCTTTTCTCCAAGGAGAACCGGGCCTTGCCGTGCTGCAGGTCGGACCCTGTCCTGCTCACAGTGTGCCTGCAGTGCCTGACGCCTGGGCCAGCAGGTTGCAGGCAGTGCGGTGCTTCTGCCAGTGCTGAACCTGGCATGCCCTGTGGGGGGAGCCGCACATCAGGGCTGTGCCCTCTCTGCAGAGCCCAGGAGGATGCATCCCGTCCCTGGGGGCACTCATTAAGTTGCTGTAAGGCTCAGAGAATGGGCAGGGGGAGCTGCAGGTCCCTTACCGTGTGCAGTACCACTCATTCCTGCAGCGAGAGCACCGCTTGGCCGCCTCCACACCGCACACCCGGCACCGGGGTTTGTCGGGGGCGAGGGCCTCCAGCATGTCCAGACTGTATGTCTGTGCCCACCTGCAGTGGGACAGGAGGAGGACTGTGCACAAGGAAGGGGCAGCAAGCAGCACGCTGCCACAGCTCCAGCCCTGCTCCCTGGGACCCTGGTGACAATGGGCACGGAGTGGGGGACCTCACCTGCGTGCCTGGAGCTTCAGCTCTTCCTCAGTGGGGCTGAAGGCATGCTTCACCTGGTGCTTGGCGATGGCCTCCCACTTGCCCGTGTTCTTCTTGAGGATGTGGTCCCAGATGACAGGCACCTGGTGGGAGAGGCAGAGTGGGAGGTGGCAGCCAGAACAGGCAGGGACAGGAGAACAGCTAGCCTGGGGCACAGGGAGCAGAGGCAGTGCAGCACGTGCTTGTGGGTACACAGGGAACAGAGCCACTTGTCCAGCAAGGCAGCAAGCATTAGGTGAAATAGGCAAAACCCAGCTCCCAGGCAGAGCAGAGCCCACCATCCTCACGCTGTGTCAGCCAGGGCTGCGGCAGCAGCACGAACTCAGTGCTCTGCAGCCATTTGTCTGAGCAGATTTTTCCACCCATCACTTCCCCAAATATGAGCACCAAGGGAAGGGCTTGTTGCTGTGAAAGGGAAAGCACCAGCCAAGAGCAGCACGTGGAGAGGAGGATGCTGCTTCAAACAGCACTGATGACCCCGGCCAAGCAAAAATAGCCAGGCCTGGAAGGGGAGGAGGCTGCTTTGAGAGAAGTCAAATGGAAAAATAACTTTTCTCCATTTGGCTTTGTGACAAGGAATGAGTTCACTCTTGCTGGGTAGAGAGTGGAGTCCGTGTGAGTGCCTCCAGCTGGCTCCCCCTGCCTGTCCTTGGCACAGGCAGGAGCCACGCAAGCCCAAAGGCAGAGATGCAGAGAAGGTAGCAGCCTGGATGAGGTCTCCAGTGTGCACACTGCCTGCCTCTGCCCACTGACATGCCAGCAGTTGAACTGGGGCAGTGATCTGCCCTCTCTTTGCAAACAGTTTCCAGCAATGAGGGTGTCACAGTGGAATGGGTGCTTGGCTGCTCTTCTGAGGCACAACTTCTCCAGAGCAGGACTCGGCTGAAGGAAAAGGGGTAGGGAGTGACCAGGCTTAAAAGAGATCAGCAGGAGAAATGAAAGAAGTCACACATGCCTGCTCCAGAACAAGATCCTTTTTTGGGGGAGCTGGCTCTGTCACTGCCAGGTGGCTCAGAAATCTCTGCATCTCCACCAGGTTGGGCAGCTGGTCCAGGAGGACATCTGTCAGGAATGCACGGAGCTGCAGCCATGCAGGGAAAGAGCAAACAGAGAGAGGTCAGGACAAAGGAGCCAGAGCAGGGTTATGAGGCTTGAGGGCTCTGCATGTGCACAGGGCAAGCAGCACAGCATGAGCAGGGACTGTGGGGCACTGGCAGAGCAACTGATGGGAGTCCCAAGCACTGCACTGCTGCTCTCACACCACTGTCCTCTAGGAAGCCTACCTTAAGGAGCTGGCTCTTGTTGAAGCCATCGAAGTGGTACTTGTGCTGGCATTCCGGGCTGAGCAGGAGGTTGAGGAGGGCAAGCCACACCTGCCCATCAAGTTTAGTCATCTTCATCTGGTCTTCAGGGGGCACCACGTACCACGTGCCATTCTCAAACTTCTTGAACTTGCCTGAGGGACAAAAGAACACAGGGCTCCAGGGAGAGACAGAGCTGCCCCAGGAAACAGGGCTCAGGGGTTGGATGCTGCCTTTCATCTGCTTCCTCACCCAGGCTCAGGCAAACCCCTCTGCTTCTGCCTGCCCTGTGGCACAGCAGCTTTCTTGGTGCAGAGACGGTATTTTAGAGAGCACAAAAAGCATTAAGAACACATCTTAGAGTGATATGGTTGTGGCAGGAACCCTGATCCCTGTCACCCTCTGTACTTTGTCAAGACTGAAGAACACTGGTAGATGATGGGGGAACCCACACCATAGCAGCAGAGCTGCTGCAGAGGCATGTTTTGGAATGTCAGCACAGCCAGAACCCACTCTTCTGAGGTACTTCTACCGGTGAAAGCCAAAATTAGCACAACTATAACAGAAGTTACAGAACAAGCTAATGTGCTGCCCCGGGGAGTGAAGGAGGATGTAACCCTGCATCTGCACAGCCTGGAAATGCCTTTGCATTCTGTTTTTTTTCCAGTCCCTCCCTCAGGACCTTGGATCAAAGCTCCCTCTGACACTCCGAGCATGCATGCAGAGAGAAGGGATGCATTTCCTGGCCAGAGGAAGGAAAGCTCCCACATCCAGCTGGGTTCCTCAGCACGCATGGAGCCATGTGTTTCCCAGCATCTCTTCCTCCCTTGCCTATAGTGTGAGCTCCTGCTGAGATGCTTTCCCCTCATAGGGCTGCAGTGGATTGTGCCATTTCCCACTGCACTGCTTCTCAGAGGGATGCAAGGAGGAAGGGGGGGATGCACCTGGCTGCAGAGGTGTGGGGCTGCGGGGGCTCCTGCAGAAGAGCTATCAGTAGGTGCACGTCCCAGCAAGGCTGCACAGGGCACGATCCATACCTGCTTCATGGCAGCTCCACGGGCAGTGCTCCACCAGCTCGACCAGGAGGCAGGGCAGGTTGTGGGTGTTCAGCATCCGTGTCAGCGCACTCAGGGGCAAACTGGAGGTTTAACAGAAAGGGGGAGATGGTGCTCTCAAGCAAATACCAAAAGGATACAAGCTCTCCCTGAGGCAACTGGGAGAGACGGGAGAAAAACAATGACAGTAAGAGCAGCTCCGTTTCCCACTGAGTGCCACAGAGTAGGGTGGAGTGCTGTTGTGTTTGCCCTCCGGGACAGTGCCACTGCTGCTGCAGCCAGCTGCAGGAGGGGTCCAGAAGCAGAGCTGGGCTGAGAATCCTCAGGAGCCTCAAACAGCACTTGGGGCCCATTCTCTGCCATGCCTGGGCACCTACCTGCCCACCTGGTCAGTGATGAACCGCAGCACGGACAGTGCTTTTAGGGAAATCTCAAACTCCATCATCTCTGCCTGCTTCTGTAGCTCCTGTGGAGGGGGGTAAGCACAGTTGGGAGTTGAGGCCCTGTTTCCCAAGAGCAACAAAGAGGCATCTCGTTGGCTGCACATCAGCAACCACAGATTGGGGAGGAAACCAAACCCCTGCAAAACAAACTCCAGTCCTCATCTGGACTGCAGCAGCACTGCCTGTTTGCCAGGGCAGGGACAGCAGTGCCTACAGCCTCTCTAGTGCATCCCTTCTGCCCCTGTCCCTTACAGGCATCTTCTCTGGCATTGCCTTGTGTCCCTGCAGACAGGTGAGGTTGGGGAGGGGGAATCTTTATGACCAACAGGAGGAGGAGAAACTTGGCCATGGCACAGCAGCAGTTCTTGACCTGCCTCTCTGGCTCTGCCTCTCCCCTCCAGCTTATGGCCAGCCAAAATCCCTCCCAGTGTTATGCCAGCCCCCAGCTAGGCCATTTGGTCTCCAGGCAGCGTGTGCACAGCTTCCATCCTCCAGACACCCTGTGTGAGGCCTGCTCCTCCTCTCCAGTCCAGACAAGCTCATCAGCTTACGGCTTTGCATGCAGAGCTGACCCCAGCAGCTCCTATCTTAAGCCATTTGTGTTCCTATAAAGTACCCATGCAACAACTTCCTTCTAAATTCCTATAGTGAGACTTCTCCCTGCTTTCCCCACGCCAGTGCCCCATGTGGGAGTGCTCATGAGGCTGCATGAAGGAGCCCTGCTTCTCTATGGCTCCTGCTGGTAGCTGGACCTCATCTCTGCCACTGTAACACAGGGACTGTCCATGCTTTGGGATGCTCCAGGTTTACCACAGCACACGGCCCTGCAGCACAGGAGAGGGCAGAAGCTGCTTTTTAATGTGGAGTCATTGTATGTTAAGTCAGGAGGGGCCGGGATGAATTGCGGGAAGCCAGGCTTCTTGTGCAGCCAGTGCTTTTCAGAGCCCTACTATCTTGAAAGGATCATTTTTCCCCAAGTCATCTCAAAAGCACACACTGAAAGCACCCTGCCCCAAGCTGGGAAAACATTTCCTGGAAAAAAAATCCCTATTGTGCTCAGGAACTTTTCACTTCCTCCCCCTTTCTGGCAGAGGAACACGTGCTTAGGCAGCAAACCAAAGGATGGATACAGAAGGAGGCACTGCCAAGTATACAGGCTATTGCTTTAAGTCCATTTCTTCAGACATTCCTCACGATCTACAGAGTTTTGGGAGAAAAATTTAGGTGCTGAGAAGTAAAATGGGCTCCCACAGCAGAAACATGAGCACAGCTGCCCTGGTACACCCGAGCAGGAACAGCCTGCGCTCACTGCACACCAGCGCTAACAGGAGGAATTGCTTAGAGGACTGAGGAAGTAGGTTGGAAATGCATTAGGGCAACTCCCAGTTATATCATACATAGATAGATGCAGGGATCACTTTCATGGTTAACCCTGGCTGGCTACATTGGCAGCCTGAGCTCAGGTGGTTTCACAAGCTCCATGGAGATGTAATCACACCATTCTAGCAAATGGGCCAACCCCCTGCATTCATTCCTTAGCCTTATTATCAGCTCTCCAGGGTTCCCCCAGCTCAAAATCTGTCTTGCAGGGAGCCTCAAGCTGGCACTGCAATGAGACAGGGAGGAAGCACAGCTGCAGGGTGGAGGGAGCAGCAGGCAGCTGAGCTGAGCACAGAGCATTGCTAACACCAGGCTGCCACAAGAAGGGCAGGAGGTGCTGGTGCTGCAGCCAAGGTGTTCTCCGTAAGACAGACCCTCTGTGCCTCCTTAGGCTGCCCACTGCCTCCGCCACACGTCCCCAACAAGCCACTAGTGCTACTTTGCTCACCTGCATGGACAAAGGACTGGCCAACTCCTCGGGACGGAGTTCCTGCTGGGTCACTGCCTGTCCACTGGCACTTCGAGCTGCGAGCAGGGTCAATTTTCGGTGGCAGTAATCAATTAAATCCAGAATGTTGTCCTCTGCTGACTCACAGATCTCCTTTGCGATAACAAGACGTTCAGAGATTCACAGTCAGTCCCCCATAGCCTGCATGCCTTTATGCTAAAGAAAGCTGAACATGCTGCTTACCTTGTGAAAAAACACCGTCTCCAGGAGGTTGATGATGGAGGCTTCGTGATGCAGCTGAGGGGAGAAAACAGCAGGAGGCAGCTGGTGGGTGGTGGGAATGGAGCATGGGGCTCTTCACCTCCAAAGCAGCTCCTGTGGCCAAAAGGCAGCATAGACAGCTTGTCCCGAGTCTGAGATCCTGTGAGGTTGCTCTGCGGCAATGTTGCAGATACACAGCTGTCAAGGGAAAACACCACCTTTCCCCAGCAAGATGTTGCTCTGATTGAAAATTGGCTAAAACTCCTGAGCTTTGGGTTAGATTTGTCTTAGCTCCAGGGTAGCATCCCTCTAGAGAGAAGCAGTTTCTGAATCACTCTCCTGACAGGTCTGGCCCAAGGGACTGCTGCTCTCAGTAAGAAAAAAGCTATTTACTCTTTTTAGCTTGGAGGCACTTAAGCTGTGGTTAAAACACTGAAGAAAAACAGTGCTCAAAGAGGGGCAGTTACCCCTGGGGCATTGCTGCCTGGGATCAGGGATGGGAACTTCAAACCTTCAGTGCTCCCTAAAAAGGTTTGGTGCCTCTCCAAGAAGGGTGGTGTGAGATTAGGCAGATCCAGGGCACTTCTCGTCTGGTTTTCCAGGCACTGAGGAGCTGCTCCTGATTGCAGGAAAGGCAGGGACATAACAGGGTCTGTCAAAATCCCCAAGGCTGTGTTAGACTTTAGCAGACAAAGCACAATCCTGCAGGGAAATTATCCAACAGGTACAGACCCTGTTGTCCACAGCAGCATCTCAGCCTGCTGAGAGGTAAAATCACAGCTCTGAGAACTTCAGTGCGAGTCATATTTTTAAAGGTAGTGGTGTCTGCCCAATTTCCAGCCAATGAACTGATTCTGCAGTTTACTCAGCTCTTCTGCAGCTCCAGGAGATGGGCAATTCTCCCATTCCTGTTCCTGTCACAATGCATATCCAGCACCACATTTCAGAGCTGGCAGGGTGACCCAAGCACCCACACGGGTTTCTGAGGAACATGACGAAAGGCTGAGGCCATCACGTGGCGGAGCACCAGCTGAGCACTCTGCCACCAGCCCTCACTGCCTGCCCGAGTGCTTTGATGCTCCCCAGGACTGCCCCATTGCATGCCCAGCTCCTGTCCCTGCTGCCCCCTCCACTCACCACCACGTAGATGGGGAAGGTGCTGCGTGGGTGGAAATCCTCGAGCCGGCACAGCACGGGAAAAACCTTGTGCTTCCAGACCTCCGCTGAGATCAGCTCTCCGATGAGAACAGGAATCTGGACAGGAGCACAGCCTTTCAGACCCACGTGAGGCAGAGGACCAGGCTGGTGCACAGCACCCCATGGCTGTTTTGTTCCTGAGGCACGTGGCACAGGACCAATTTACTTTCTTATACAACCAGTTTTCGAGCCTTCCCTTCACAGATGCTGTGTGTCCAGCAAGTGAAGAGCAACACATCTCCATTGCAGTGCACAAGCAGGAAAGCTGTGACAGCAAAGGGCTCAGGCAAATCTACTCTTTCCCAATACAACAATCACATTTGAAAGAACAGCAGTTTTATCACCTGTGTTCAATAACACAGATTTTGGAGTTGTCCTGAGGAGGATGGCATCTGAAATCAACAGCTTTCTACTGAGTCTCTGGCCTCAGAGATCAGAGGAGGGCAGGGAGTGCTGCTAGGGTTATGACGGGGAAGATATGCCCAAGGACCAGGCAGAGACAGGACCCCAGATGTCCCCGAGCAGCCCAGACCATGCTGGGGCTGAGCCCTCCCAGGTACGGGACAGAGAGCTGCAATCAGAAGGGTTATGGCAAACATTGTCCAGGGAGGGATCAGAGACCAATAAGCAGGAATACCACAGCTTGGCTTTTAATGTTTTTTGAAAAGCAACAATGGCAAACCACCAGTCCGACATCTTCGCCAGCAGATTCTTCACCATCCACAGTTTGTTCCAAAATCAGATGCAGCTGGAGGCTGAGAGCCTGGCACAAGGCCCTCTGTCACACCCACCCGCTACCTGCAGTACACCCCGTCCCTCCTGACTGCGCAGTTCATGGCTTTGTCACAAAGAAGAAACCCAGTGAGAAGTATCAGGGCCACAATGCTTGTGAAGGGCAAATCGTGGGCACCCTCACTGCTCAGATGGGAGAAGCCCAGCTCCTGCAGCCCGGCCCAAGAGGAAGCAGGGTGCCCACCGGTGCATATTCCCCTGAGCAGGACCAAGCCAAGAGATGAGGCTGGGCAGCAGGGCCTGGGCTTGGCAGAGTTGGTTGCCCCTGTGCTCACCTTGGCGTGGGTGACGAGCAGCTCAATGAGGAGCTGCTCCTGGCCGGCAGAGGCACTCAGGATGGCGTGCATGTTCAGCTTCTCCACACACTCATGCTGCTGAAGCCACCTGCAGGACAGCCAGGTCGCCCTGAGTGCCCCTGCTCACCCCGCAGTCCCACACAGACCCTCGGGGAGCCACAAAATGCCCCTTCCACCCCCCAACATGAGGGCAAACCTCACATTTACACCTCCAATCCACAGGGCCCTCTGGGTCTGCCATGACACCGCCTCGTACCCCATCCCAGCCTTGTGGAGACCCTAAACCCACCTCCCGTCATGGGAGATACCTCAAATGTCAGCTCCTCATGCTCTAACCCCCCATACCTTCTGGGTGCCCCCACTACCTGGGGCCCCTCCTTACCCCCTCCAAGGCCCTCTGGTGACCGCAAACCACCACCTCCTGTGAGGGAATCCTCAGATATTCCCCTCCCCACCCCCGGCACCGTGCCCCGTCCCTCCCGGCCCGCTTCCCCTCCTCACCCCACATCCTCTGGGAAGCCCCCCATCACCTCAGGAGGGGGACATCTCAAACTGATACCCCCGCCCCCCTTTTCTCTTCCAGGCCCCGTGTGGCCGCCCCCGAGCCGGGCCCGCTCCCCGCACCCTTTCCCGCCGGCGTCCCGCAGCTCGGTGCCACGCAAGGCCCGCACCAGCGCCTCGGCCTCGGCGGGCGACAGCGGCTCCGCAGCGGCCATGGCGTCGTGGCGTTGCTATGGCTACGGGAGCGGCCGCCAGCGCCGCCTTTGCGGCAGAGCCTCTGGCGCCCCCTGGCGGCGCGGAGGAGTGCCAGCGGGCTGCGGTACGCGTGGGGGCGGGCGGGGGCACGCGGGGACACACGCGGCGCGCACCCCGGCCGGGCCGGCTCCGTCACTTCCAGCACACGATGATGTTCGGGTCGTTCTCCAGGCGCTCATCCAGCTCCTTGTAACTCATGCCTAGGGTGAAAAGAGGGTGCTGGTTGCCGAGGGCTGCATGCCCCCCTCCCTCCTAACACCTGCCTGAGCATCTCTGCCCCCACGTTTGGGACTCTCCAAACACACGTGGTTTGGGAGCTCGCAGGGGGCGAGGCAGGGTGGCTCACTCACCCGTCTTGCAGCAGATCTCATCATAGCTGTGGCACCCTGTGTAGAGCCGGGCCGGGAGGCTACGTTCGTCCTGTGCCACCTTCACCGGGTACTTCTGCAGCCGCCGGATGAGCCCCTTCATCAGCCCGAACTGGATGAGCCTCCTGGGGGTGAGCGTGACACTGAGCCCTCAGACAGCTCCCCGCTCCTCCTCCTCAGCATTCCCCATCTGCCCCCACCACCCAGGGCTCGCACCTCTCGTCCACGCGCTGCAGCTGCAGGGTGTAGCGGGAGATGAGGTCCCGCACTGTGGTACCAGGGCTGAGGCCGCAGTACAGCTGGAAGACATCACGGAGGCTGGCTCGCTTGTGTCCTGTGGGGATGTGCTGCTGTCAGCCCCCATGGGCACGTTCCCAAGTGTTCAGAGCTTAGCACAGTTGTAGCACACCTGGCTTGGTGACATAGGACAGGCACTCCTCCTGGAGGCACTTGTCATCCACCACGTCCTGGACCTTTGGTGTGGTGCAGTACACATTGGAGTACTGAGGAGCAAGTGACAAGTGGCTTGGCTTCACCGTGGCTCTGGGGAGTCGGCGGGTGCCCCCAGCACAGCCTCCCCACAGCACAGCCACCAGCTCACCTGGAGTATGGAGACGAGTGTGACAACCCCATAGTACCTGCAGGGCAAGGGGAAAGGTGAGAGGAGCAGAGGTCCCCCGCCTTGGGCAGCCCCCACCACCCTGACTGCACTCACAGGAGGTTCTGCACGGCGATGCGCACCAAGTTCAGCTCCACATCTGCTTCAGCAGAAATCTTCTGAACGTGCCGAAACCCATCAATGTATGGCAGGATCTGAGAGTGGGGAGGCAGGAGGAGATGGGGAGTGAAACAGCAAAATAATGAGCCATCCATGTCAGCAGCCTGCTACCTGTGATACCCCACTGCATACCGGGCGAATGGGTCACCTGCAGCCCCAACACAAAGTGGGAAGCACTGAACTATGCTGGGGATCATGAGAAGCTCTGGGGCAGCTCCCATCCCAAGCACCCTCTCTGCACACACCTGCTGTGTGGTGAGGTCCCACTGGGAGTTGAAGAAGTCATCCTTGTTCTGGGTGAAGACAGGCACATCGTACTCCTGCACGATGGGGGGGTCTGGCCGCTGTTCAATCACTTTCAGGTGGATGGTGTTTGACTCATCTGGAGGGAAGATGAATTTCAGTTCCAAGAGACATCTCTGGAGCTTGCCATCAGTAGCCCCAGAACATCTGGAAGCCACATGAATGGAGGATTTCTGGCCAAAACTCCATTCCTATGAGCCAAGCTGGCTCAGGCAGGCTCCGGCTGTGAGGACAAAGTGTCAGGGGCAGCGGCCCCCAGCCCCGCTCTGCCCTTTCTGCCCAGTACCTACCTATGGGCAGGGTGCACTTTCCTTTAGCATTCAGCTCCTCCAGCAGGATGGTCATAATAGGCACCAGCTTCTGTTTACTCTCTTTATTAGAGATGAAACCGCTTTCCAGCTAGAGAAGGGAGAAAATTGAGCCAGCTCCTCCTGGGGGGGGAGGAGCAAGAAGCAAAAAGCTTTCAGGGACCTTCACAACCACTTAGTCCAAGCATCCGACCTCTTCAGGGATAACCACAAGCTACAGCACATTACTGAGGGCATTGCCCAAATGCCTCATGAACACAGACGGGCCATGGGACACCAGCCGGCCCTCTGGGAAGCCTGTTGCATTGCCTGACCGCTCTCACAGCCCGGCAACTTTCCCTACTGCCCAGCCCGACCCTCCCCACTCAGCACAGCCAAAGGCCGGCGCACCTCCAGTGTGGTGAGGTACCCCGCCAGCTTCTTGACGATGGGCTCCAGCGCGCAGGCCTTGGCTCGCGCGTCACAGACGAAGCCAAGGTTGAAGAGCAGGGCGTTGCGGCTGTACTTCTTGTGCTCGATGCACACCGGGCAGCCGATCAGCTTCTTCTCCATGGCAGTGCTGCGGGAGGACAGGGGCCGTGCCCAGTGCCGGGGCTGCGGGCGGCACCCGCTTCCCTCACAGCGGCACTCACACAGTGATGAGCTTGTTCTGCAGCTCGGGCTTGGTGATCACATACACCTGCACGGTGTCGAACAGCTCCCGCGAGATGAAGTCCTCGGGCACCTGCAGGAGAGGTGGGCTGCGGGAGGCAGAACCGACGGGTCCCGGTACCACCGCTACCCGGTACCACTGCTGCCACTGCTACCCGGTACCACCGCTACCCGGTACCACTGCACCCGGTACCAGTTTCCCCGGCGCCGTTTCCCCGCGGCACCCGAGCCCATCCAGCAGCAGTCACGCACCCACCGCCGCCTCCCCATCCCCGTTCCCCATCCCGTCGTTCCCCCCCGCCGGCAGCCAGCCTCAGGCCGCGTCCCCCCCCGCACCTGGTAGGTGATTTTGGGCCCGAGCGTGGGGTGGAACTCGCTGAAAAACACGCACTCGATGCGGCCCCCCATGGCGGCCCCGCTGCGGCAGCCGGCCGGCCGCAGCGCGCATGCGCCCGCCTCCTCCCCCGCCCCATCGGGGGCGGGCTCTCTCCTTGAACGACACCCCGTCGACCACTCAGCGAACGCGAGGCGCGGTGGGGGCGGGGTCGTCGGAGCCGAGCGGCGGCCCCGTCGCCCAATCGCCGCGCGCGCTTCGCCTTCCCGTCTCCCGGCGCCAGCATGGCGCTGACGGCCGAAAGCGAGTCGCGGCTCTTCCGTTCGCTGCGCGCCGCCGCCGGCGCGGCCGCGCACGCCGCGGCGCTGGGGCTGCCCGCCGGAGTGGCCGTGCTGGCGCGGCCCGGCTCCAGTGAGTGCGGGACGGCGGGGCCGGGCGGGCGGGCGGGCGGTAGCGCGGCAGCGCTGACGGGCGCTTCCTTTGCAGGCCTGTTCTCCTGGCACCCGCTGCTGATGGCGCTGGCGGTGAGTCCCGGGCCGCGGGGCGGGGGCCGGGCCCCGGGGCTCCGCCGACCCCCTCGCTCCGCCCGCAGGTGTCGCTGCTGATGACCGAGGCGCTGCTCGTGTTCTCGCCGGAGGCCTCACCGCTGCGCGGGCTGTCCCGCAAGGCCAAGGCGCGGGCGCACTGGGTGCTGCAGGCGCTGGCGGTGCTGTGCGCGGCGCTGGGGCTGGGGCTGGTGGCCTACAACAAGCACCTGCACGGCACCGGGCACCTGCGCACCTGGCACGGCCGCACCGGGCTGCTGACCGTGCTGTACTTCGCCGCGCAGAGCCTCGGCGGGCTGCTGCTGCTCTACCCCAAGCTGGCGGGCTGCTGGCCGCCGGGCAAGCTGCGGCTGTACCACGCCACGGCCGGGCTGGTGGGGTACCTGCTGGGCTGCGCCAGCCTGATGCTGGGCATGTGCTCACTGTGGTTCACCGCTGCCGCCCGAGGGGCCGCCTGGTACCTGGCCATGCTGTGCCCCGTGCTCACCAGCCTGGTGGTGATGAACCAGGTGAGCAACGCCTACCTGTACCGCAAGCGGAGCCAGCACTGAGCGCGCCGCCCCGGATGCTCTGCAGCTCCTTCATCCCAGACGGACCGTGGTGGCTGCGGGGCGCATCGCAGCTCCAGTGACACCGCTGGTCCCCAGCACAGGGAGTGGGAGAGCTGGGGGGTCCCGCTCCGTCCCCTTCCTTTTCATCCACGCACAAATCCCTGTGCCACGGGGCTAATGGTGGCAAGGTTACGGCCCGTCGGGCACCAGGGGGTGTTTTGCAGCCTGCAGAGGCCCGGTTCATCCCTCTGAGGAGTGCAGAGAATGGTACGAGCACAGGAGAAACCTCAGCAGACGCCTGCGTGGGTGCCCATCCTCAACATTGTGAAGGGAGCAGGCTTCATGGAGCAGTGACCCTGGAAGGAATCACAGCTCCTCTCCTCCCGCAGCAGCCGCCTCTCCAGCCCCAGTGGAGTGGGGCTCGATGGACTGCGCTGCGGTGGCCCCAGGGCTGCTCCCTGTTGTGCTCCTGGCAGGGCCAGAGAGCTGGGAACAGCACCCAAGCTGGGAAAATCCTCTGTATCCAGAGCTTTTATTCAATAAAGATTCAGGCAGCTACAGCACAGCACAGCCTCCTTACTGCCCTGGGGGCTTTTGGCCCCACATAGGGAAGGGGACACCTTGGAGCCACAGAGAAGCGGTTGAAAATAGCACTGACCACAGGCAGGTGCTTGGTTCAGGCCCTTGGCCCCCATGAGCCTTCACAGCACCCCAGCATTGAGCAGCTCCCGATTTGGGGAGAATATCTCCCCCAGCACGCAGTTCCATACCCCCTGTGCAGTGCAGGGACTTGACAAGCACTCTTTTAAAGAACTGTTTATTGATAACGAAATGTCTGTGTTTTTCCTAGTTGACAAAACCTTCCCGTGTGGTCCTTTAAAAAAATAAATTCATAACACCACCGTGGGCTGCGTCCCAGAGCCCAGGGTAAGGAGCTCCAGGAGCAGCCTCTCCCTCGCAAGGACAGCCCAGCCACACAGAGGGAGCAGAAGAGGAGGGGGATCCAGTTTCTACCCACAGGACAGAAGCCTGGTGTCAGGGGAAGCAGCGAGTGCCCTGCTGTAAAAATTAATTCCAGCTTCTAGGATAATCTGACAAACGGATTAGTTGTGCAGCAGCCAAGGACACTGGCTCCTCCTGGGGAGTCACTGCAGCAGGAGAGGAAAGAGGAGAGAACCAACGGAACGAAGCCATGGGAGTCAGGGCTGATCCCCGCTCTGCATGCTTGTGGCAGAGCCAAAAAACAGGCACCGGCCCTGTGTGGGAGCTCTGTCTACCTCCTGAAGGGTGGAGGGAGGGTGGAAACAGGCAGGAGATTTGGAAAAGAGACCCACGAGCCTTCTCATTCCCTAGATTAAGAACAAAACTAACTCAAGAAAGGAGAAAATTAAGTTCCGAGTGCAGAGGAGAAGCAAGAGAGCATGGTGCTTGCTGACTTTGCTCCCAGGGCGTCGTGAGGTTCCTTTGTGGCTGAGTGCAGAGGCCTTAGGGAATGGAGCTGGGCAGTATGGATTGGTTCCAAGTCTCCCTCTGGAACAAAGCCTCCAGCACAGACATCCACCTCCTTGTGAGAAGCCCCAGCCACTCCAGCAGGCAGCGAGAAGCAGAGCCCCGTGGCTCTGAGGTAGCCCCTGCCCCTGGGTCAGCAGCGTCCCCGCAGGCAGCGTCCCGTGTGGGCACCTGCAGCTCTCCCGCAGAGCCAGGGTGGGGAGAACGGGGCAGTGCAGCTGCAGCTCATGGCTGGGATGGGGCATCCTCAAAGGTGATCAGGCTGCTCTCATGGCCAGCTGCCTTCCCAGCCACACTGGCCTCGGGGAGCAAAGGGCCTTCGCTCTTCACCACCACCTCCTCCTCCTCGTCCTCCATGCTGGGCCAGGCTGTCTGGTCTTCCACGCGCTTCAGCCGCTCGTTCAGCGCCTTCAGGGCCAGCTGCCTGTAGAGCAAAGGTGGGTGAAGGCTGGTATGAGGGGACTGTGAAATGCGTTACCGCTCTGCCCCGCTGCTCTTGCCCCACGTGCAGCTGGAACCCGCCCTGCTGCTGTCGTGCCATGCCCATGCTGCTTGAGCAGGAGCTGTACTGAAGACACTGAAGCCAAACAGAGCCACCTCTGCTCTGATGCACAGTTCCCTTTTCACGCGGTGCATTTGGCTGCTGGTGACTCACGTGGGTATCACTCTAGGAAGTGTACAGGAACAGCGAGCCGGTGTCTTGCCCCATGACCGAGGCGCGGTTGCACATGCAGGGAGGGCTCGGTCACGGTGCTGATTGGCTCTCGCTGTGCCAGGTGACAGCACAGCCACAGGGACCACGTCTCCCACTCCCTGACCCCTCCCCAGGACTCCCACTCATCCCCAGTACTTTGGCTCCGCTCTGGGAAGCGAGGGTGGTGTCCTCCCGCCCCAGCTGCACTCCCAGGGCTTCACCAGTGTGGGCAACGGCAATGGACAAGGGCCAGCTAGTGAGCCCACAGAGAAGGCTCCCTTCAGCGCCCCGAGCTTCCACCTCCCCACATTAAGAGCACCACCGGCCGACGTGCGCCAGGTAGAGCGGGGTGAGCGGTACCTTCTCCTCTCGGCATCCTGCGGGTCCGTTCCCGGGAGGCTGATGGTGATGGAGGACGGGGCGCCCACATCGTAGCGCTTCACCGTCTTCCGGCAGAGCCGCACCTTCACCAGAAGCGTGTGCACCAGGTTGGCCGCCAGCCCCACCGCGGGCTGCAGGATCTCAGGGAAGAACGTGGCAAAGGCGAAGTGGTCGGACATGTCTCCGCGGCCCCTACTGTGCCGCTGGTAGAAGCGGAGATAGACCCAGCTGGAGAGCAGCCCAAAGCCGTAGGAGGCCAGCGCGGGGCTCTCGATGAGGGCGGCGAGCCGCAGCGCGGCCAGCAGCAGGAGCAGCAGCACGGGCACGGCCTTCATCCGCACCTGGGGCACCCTCAGCACGGTGCTGTCGCCCATGGTCTGCTTGAGGGCCACCAGCACGCCGGCCAGGAAGCCGAGCCCGCCGTGGATGCGCACGTGGAACAGGTAGGCCACGTGGAAGGTGGCGGCGTAGGTGAGGAAGTAGGCGGCGGCCCCCAGCAGCCCCACGGACGCGTTGACCACGGCGAAGAAGACGAGCAGCTCCAGGGCCCCCCAGCGCGGCTCCAGCAGCCGCCCGGCCGCCACCACCGCGCCCAGGCTGAGCGCCACGCCGGCCGCCCGCCGCTCCACCAGCCCGTGCGTCAGCAGCGTCCACAGCCAGCAGCGGGGCAGGAACAGGAAGCCGGGCGTCACCGCCAGCCCGTAGGCCGTGTCCACCGCGAAGGACAGCGCGTACAGCAGCAGCACGGCGCCGCTCACCGCCTTCACCACCACGCTGGTGCCGCCCAGCGCCGCCACGCAGTGCTGCCGGGCCACCGGCAGGTACCGCCGCATCTTCGGGCCCGGCCCGCCGCGGGGAGGAGGCCGACGGGGCCCCGAGCTCCGGGCCTACCCCCGGAGGGGGCGGGGCCGGGCCCCCTCGCGGCTCCCCCGCCGGACCCTGCCCCCGCTCGCGCTGGTCGGGCCCCGACCCCACGCCGCACGTCCCCTCTCGGGCCGCGCCGCTAGGCCAGGCCGGGCGCGGACAAACAGCGCTACGCGCATGCGCCGCGAGGGGGCGGGGCCTGCGCGCGAGCGGCGTGGACGGAGCGGAGGGGCGGGGCCTGGAGCTGGGGGCGGGGCCAAGGACGGCGGGGCGGGGCCAGGAAGGGGAGGGGCAGCTCCGCCCCGCGCCGCGTCTGCCGTGAGCGGGGACACGTGGGGAGCGTAGAGGCGGGCACGTGGGCGCCGGCGTGGGAGTCGCAGGCGTGAGGGACGCTGAGGCGGTGAGGACGTGGAAGTGGGAGGCACAGACATTGGGGGCACGGATATCGGGGGCAAAATGCGGGGACTACGGGCACGGGGCACAGATATAGGGGACAGGGACACGAGGGGACGGACACAGGAGACACAGATATGAAGGGGACAGACACAGACAGAGGGGCCGCAGACTTCGGGATGCTGCCAAGGAGAGGCCATGGGCGCTGAGGGCACGGATGCTGTGGGACGGGGGTTGGGGGATGTGGGGTTGGTGGTGCAGGGGGACAGATCTGGGGGACGTGGGTGTGAGGGCACAGTGTGAGCCGGGGACGCTCAGTGGGCACAGGTGGGAGGCACAGGGGACCCAGACACAGGGGCATTATGGGGGACGTGGGCATGGGGCAGCCACAGGGCACTTGGGGACATGGGGACACGTTCATCAGGGGATAAAGGGACACAGGGACAGGGCAGCCCGGGGCTGGGGATGTGGGCTGCATGAGCCCACCCATGTCTTGTCCGTGTCCCCTGGCACAGCCCAGCCAAAGGGAACAAGCCAACGTCCTTCCCCCTCCCCCCCTCCTGGGAAATGATGCAGCCACCACCTGTGAAGTGAAAATATGAACATTATTTAATAACTGAGTCTCTGTAATAAACCATTTGAAAATATTTTACAAGGAGTCACACGCACAATATCTTACAAATTGTCGTTTTGTTGGTTTTTGAAGTTTTCCAACTCTTCTGTACAAAAAGAAAAGAACAAATTAAAAATAAATTAAATTAAACCAATTAAAAACCCAAAGCCTTTGAATGAGCAGAGAGAAGCTTTCGGGGTGGGGAAGGGGCGGACACGGCGCTGGTGGGGCAGGGGGCCGGGGCTGCGCCGTCCCTTCGTCTCCTGGTTTTAACTTAAAATAGACTATATATGTATATATTTATAGTTCTGTATAGTGGCGGTTTCTCGCGGAGCACCTAACTAGACTACAGCAGTACACACACTCCTGGTAACACAGAGCCATCTGTTCAAACACGGTTCCCAGAGACAGTAACCAAACACACACTGACTGAGAAAGCTACAAGCAGAATGACCATTAATTAACCCCAGCGCTTATCAGCGCCTCCCCAGCCCCTCCGGCTGGCCCTGTGCCCGCTCCTGTCCCCCCCAAAACGCCAGTGGGGCCGGGGCTGGGGACAGCCAGCGAGGAGCTGACAGCACCTGGCACTTGGCACGGCCCTGCTGGGGACACAGGGCTGGGGACAGGTGGCACGTCCCAGCTGGAGACACACGGTGTGTCCCGTTTGGGGACAGGCAGCACGTCCTATCTGGGGACATATGGCACATCCCATCTGGGGACAAGTGGCATGTCCTCTCTGGGGACACACTGTGCACCCTGTCTGGGGACACGGTGCATCCCATCTGAGGACACACAGCATTTCCCATATGGGGACACTCAGTGCTTCCCATCTGGGGATACACGGTGCATCCCATTTGGGGACACACAGCACGTCCCATTTGGAGACGCTCAGTGCATCCCATCTGGGGACACAAAACATGTCCTCCTTGGGGACGCACAGTGCATCCCATCTGAGGACACATGGCATTTCCCATATGGGGACACTCACTGCTTCCCATGTGGGGGCACACGGTGCATCCCATTGGGGACACATGGCATGTCCCATTTGGGGACAGTCAGAGTGTCCCATTTGGGGACACATGTCCTGCCCTGTCCCGCTGGCTGGTGCGCGGTTTCTTTTGCAGGGCGGGACAGAGGGGCCAAGCAGAGCTGGGGCAGGCGGATGGGAAAGGTTTCACAGTGATCTGCAGAACAGAAAAGAAAAAAAAAATACAATTTTTGTCTTTTTTTTTTTTTTTTTCTCTCCTTTTCACCCCAGTATCTGTGCCCAAGACACATGAATGAGAGCGGATGAGCTGAGGGTGGGGACCATGGGCTTGGTCCGGTCCCGGTGAAGGCAACACCTGGCTCCCCGCACCGAGCCCTGTGCCGCAGGGACACTGCAACCACTGTCCTCCTGCACCCCGGGGGCCGGCATCCCCGTGACCATACTGAGCAGGACAGGCAGGCCAACTCCTCTTCCCTTTTTTTTTTGTGTAATTTTTTCCCCTTTTATCCCACGTGTCTTTGTCACTGACAACACGCACCATCGTTCTCCAGGATGAACTAGATGTAGAAAGATCTGGTTTAAAATCTTGAGGCTAAAAAAATAGGTGAGGGGGGGCTGCAGCGGTGGGGGGCAGCCAAAGGGGGCTTTCGGAGTCCAAGTGGCCGGGGGGGGCCGGATGCCGTCCTGGCTGGGGGCCCCTGCCCACACCCCAGCTCTTCTTTGGATGTGGCCGTGGGGAGCGCGGCCCCGAGGCCGGGGAGTTGTGGGGGGTTGCTCCCATCCCACCGGGCCTTGGAAAGGGAATGGAGATGGAGGCTGAGAGAACAGGAGGGCGGCGGGCGTGGGTTAAAGGCAGGCGGCCGGGGGCAGCGGGTGCCGGCTGGTGCTGGCGTAGAGGAGCAGCAACTGCAGGGAGAGCAGGACCCCGAGGGAGGGGGTGAAGGATGCCCCTCGGCCGCAGTCTGAGGTATCTTCCTGGGGGGGCAAAGGGAGAGCAGACATGGGGCACTCACAGAGCCAACACCACACCGCAGGGGGATACGGTGTGACCCACCCCTGTGCCCCCACATAACAATGCTCCCCTGGGCCCCCCATGGTGATGCCCCCCCTATATAGGCACCCTATGGCTCCGGATTCCCCCAGAGGGAAATCTCATGGCTCTGATCTCCCCCAGAGAGGCCCCCAAAGCTCTGCCCCCACCCTTCCCAGGAGGGCACCCCAAGGCTCTGCCCCTCTCCAGGAGGATGCCCCCCTCTGATCCCTTTCAGTCCCCCCCCCAGCTCCGTGCCCCTCAGCCACGTACTGTTGCATTGTAGTCGAAGCAGATGTGGGGGCCTTTCCGGTAGCGGGGCCTGTCCACCAGCTCACACTGGTTCGGGTCTCTCGGGGGAGCTTAGTGGGTCAAGGAAACGATGGGGACCAGTGTGGGAGGGGAACATGGTGCACCTCAAGGTCCTCACGGTGCCCCATGGCCATGAAGCAGCTCCCCTTGCCCTGCCCTCCCCTTGCCCCTCGTCCCTGTGCCACCTGCAGGGATGGCACCGTGTCTCCAAAGGATACCCCTGACCTCAGCCTGCAGCAGCTTGACGGACTCGCATTGGCTGCACAGGGGCTTGTCAGCCACCACGAAGAGCAGGTTGGTGTTGGCCAGCCTCTGTGCGTGGAACAACCTGGAGGATGCACGGGTGGCGTTGGCCTTATGTCACCATCCCCCCCTGAAGCCCACGGGGACACCAGGATACAGGGGACAGACCCACCTGGAGCAGTTCCCGCAGTCGATGATGGCGTTGTAAGTGGCGTTGACGGTGCTGAAGTAGTACTGCGTCTGCTTCATGATGCAGCTCGTCTCCCTCGCCTCCATGCCTTCTGCCACGACGTCCTCTGCATAGACACAGTGTCCCGTGGTGGTGGGTGCCCAGCCAGGGGAGATCACCCACCCACCCACCCCTGGGACCAAGGTGGCTCTCACCTGTCTGGAACCAGCTGCTGTAGGTGAGGCTGTAGAGGAACTGCTGGAAGAGGGACCTGGAGATGGGAACGTGGCTGTGTGAGCTATGCGGCCCTGGGGACACACTGGTGTCACCCAGTGGTGCCCCAGCCAAGGGATGAGGCACAGATGGCACTCGTAGAATCATGGAATCATTTAGATTGGAAGTGATCCCTTAAGTCATCCAGTCCACTGTTGACCCAGCTCTGCCAAATTCACTGCTAAGCCAACACACGTCCCCAAACACCACATCCACATCTCTTTGATGCCTCCAGGGACGCTGACGCCAACCACCTCCCCGGACAGCCTGTCCCAATGCTTCACAACCCTTTCAGCAAAGACTTTTTTCCTGACATCCAACCTAAACTTCCCCTGGCACATCTCCAGGCCATCCCCTCTCATCCTACAACTTGTTGCTCGGCAGAAGAGATCAACTCCATCTCGTCGCAGCCTCCTTTGAAGTCATTGCAGAGGTCTTCCTGAGCTTCCTCCTCTCCAGGCTAAACGATCCCAGTTCCCCCAGCTTTTCCCCACCTAGATTTGTTCTCTAGGCACTTCCCCAGCTTCATTGCTCTCCCTTGGACACCCTCTAGCACCCCAACGTCCTTCTTGCCATGCGGGTTCCAGCACTCACCAGGCTGCTGCCGAGGTCCACCAGGCCAAGTTCAGCAGGTCGGCCACGGTGGGCTGTGGGAAGAGGGGTGGTGAGGTGGTGGGACCCATGAACGGAGCCGGCACACCCATGGGTCGATAGGCACTCACCACAAAGACACCACGTGGTGCAGCGCCTGTGTTGCTCTGGGCCTCAGGGGCACAGACGGACTGAAAGTCGTAGGACTCTTTGCGGGCGTAGAAGGAGTTGTTGTAGAGGGCAGACATCAGGTTGGCGTCTACCTCACTGAAGAACTTGCCCACCTGAAGCGGGACATCGGAACAGTCTGCATCCAGCAGCACAGAGCAGACCTTGCTTTGGGGTCTGCTGTGGCAGGGACTCGAGTGGGGGTGCATAATGTCACGTGTGACATGAGCTTAGAAGCCCCAGCTCCCTGCTGCCATCAGGACTGCAGCATTCTGGGGATTGCACTGCTCACCTGGTACCAGTGATCCTCCTGGTTGGAGAGCACCAGGAAGCCACCGTCATCAATGAGGACACAGATGAGGTCCTGGGAAAAGAGGGCAGCATCACCCACCTGCCTTGTCCTCCATAGGCAGAACAGGAGGGACCGTCAGCACCATCCTCACTCACTCCTCACCGGGGGCTTCTTCCCCATGGGAGAGCCTGAGGCCATAGGGATGAGGCACCACCCAGCCCTGCTCTACACTCACCTTGTTGTTGGCCTCGCAGTCCATCTCACAGCTGCTCGAGGGGTCACACTGTCAACCAAAATGGTGGCAGAGAGCGTGTCAGTGGCACCACCCTTCCCTGCTCAGGGTGGATGTGCCCCCAGCAGGCTGGGTGCCATGTACTGGGTGATGGGGCTGGAACTGCAGGCCAGTGGGGACGTGGGCAGCAGCGCCCAGGAGTGCTCCCCAGTCATGTCCCTGGCAAGCAGAGCCCTGTCCCCATCCCCAGCCCTGTCCCCAGCATACCCGGCGGGAGCCCAGCTGGTCACGGTCTGTCCGGTTGCTTGCCAGAACCTTGAACTTCTCTGCCCAGGCCTCCAGGTCCAGCTTCACCCCAACCACTTGGGGAGAGGAGCCGCAGTGAGAGGGGGGAAGGGGTCAGCCCTGGCTCTGGAGGGATGGGGACATCCCCAGCCCAGTGGTACTGTCACCCAGCCCCTGCACACCTGCTGGCTTCAGCGTCTTGCCCCCAATGCTGAGCTCCACAGCGGTGCTCACCAGGATCCCAATGGTGTTATTCTCCAGATCCAGCCCCTGGTAGCCATCTGTGGAGGACAGGGGAGGCATGAGGTGGCACATGGGGACAGCGAGGGCACACCTGCAGTGCTTTGCAGGCACTCACCATCCCTGTAGGGCGGTTTGAATATGTAGCCCTTGTTATCCAGGCTCCTGCGGTAGAAGCTGGCATTGAAGGGCTCCGGCTCCTCCTCCCAGTCATCTGCAGCTCTGGAAGGGAGCAGACACAGCCATGGGTGCCCCTTGTCCCCATCTCTGCCATCGGATGTGCCACCACAAGCCCCACCAGAACACTCACTTGTTTGGGAAGACACGGGTGATGCCACCATCTGTGGCTGCGAAGACAGCCAGGAGACTGTACCTGCAGGGAGAGGGGGGAATGCAGAGCGTCGGTGGGGCCTTGTTGTGTCCCTGTCCCCTGTCCCAGCCTCTCAATGTCCCCAGTCCCCTCTGTCCCCACATCCCCAGGGACAGCTACAGGGAAGGGTCCCCTGCCTACGTGTTGAGGTCCTGGTCCTTCCAGACGCGCTCCACCAGCTGCTGCGTGATGCCTGTGTCCAGGATTAGGTTGTGCAGGAGGAAATTGTCACCTTGGGAGAGGAGCAGCATGAGGTGAGGGCCGGAACCTGTGGGGCTGCTTGTGCCCCATGACCTGCATCCCCTCCCGTGAGCTGACCCTGGCTACTCACACTGCTTGGAGTCTGGGGTCACCTTTTCCATGAGGGCAATAAAGTTCTCCAGGAACTCGGTGTTGTTATCTGACAAGTCGAGGTCTTTGCAATACTCTCTGGGGTTGGGTGACAAAATGTGTGGTTCACAAGGACGAAAAAGGCAAGGTCAGTTTTCCCCCCATGCCAGTCGTGCTCATGTCCCCTCACCTGCTGGGCTCCAGCCAGGTGCCCGCAGCCCCGTGCCACCTCCTCACCCCAAACCCAGCATGGCAGTGAGGAGTGAGCTGTGCTGGGCTGTGGGAACCTCCACCACCTGTGGTACCTCTGGCTCCATCACCTCTGCAGCCACTGAGGTGCCACCAATGTGTTGTTACCTCCTTGGTATAAACTGGTGCACCCCATGCCCCGTTCTCCCCATACTGGAGGTGCTGGGTGCTGTTGCAGCCACCATGCTACATGTCCCCATCCATACCCGCTGGCAGTGGTACTTACCTTGGGCACATGCTGGGGACCCTGGTGACAGGGACGGTGATGCTGTGCCCGCCCTGCCGGGTGCACCCTGGGCCTGGTTGCTGGGCATTACCGGGGTGAGGGCTGCCTTGGGACCCTTTCCACAGGGCCACCGTGTCCCCTCTTGGGGGAGCAGCCATCTGCACAGCCACACGGATGCACACGGGTACACGGACGGCACGCCCACCGGGAGAATACGGGATATACGGTTTCTGAAAATGATTGGTGGCACATCCTATGGGTGCCTGCTGAACAGGAGGGAGCTTGGGGAGCTGCTCCATGGCCCAGAGTGCTCGCCCCACTTTTTTTCACCTAAAGATCTACAGCTCCAGCTGCAAAAGCCACGTCCCCCTGCTGCATCCTGAGTCAATGCTCTCTAGCTAAGGTAGGGCAGCTTGAGGCAGAGCCACTCCTCCCACTCTATTCTCCATCCCTATGCTGATCACACCATGGACAGCTTCTTAATTATAGGATTTATACATTTCTTGTTGAGATTCTCCTTTGGCTTCCATGGTTCTCAGACCTCACTGCCCCTGCACATCATCCGAGGACAAGGGACAGTCCCAAAGTCACCTCTGATGCTGTGCTGCAGGCACCATAGGATCGACCTGCTGAATGCAAATTGCAATGATGAAGACCCCACCAGCAGATTGCTTGGCTGCAGCACCGGTGCATGAGCACACAGATGACCTGCCAGAGGTGTTAATGAGGGATGCTCATGGGTTGCACTCTGCAGCCATGAAGGATGGGGTGCTGGGTGCCTGCACACCCTGCCCGATGCCCTCTGCTGACTGTGATGCAGGTGGAGGAGCACGTCTGTCTGTCCGTCTGTTCATCTCGGATTTTCAGAAACTATACCTATATATGCACGTGCATAGGCAGGGCCACACCACGTCCATATATACCGCGCTGACCGCAAGTCCCCAGGGGGGACCTGTGCCACCATCACCGTGCGGCACACGGGCACACAACACAGAGCGGCAGGGGAGGTAGGCAAGGCGAGGTGGGGGCAGCGGGGCCGGGGGGATGCACACCTCGGCAAGCGCACACACAGAGCTACCTGGGAGCAATGAACACATGTCCCTCCGACTCAAAGCTGTTGGGCAGCAGGTATTCAAAATCTGCAACAGAAAGGCGACGTTATCCGGCGGGGTTGCAAACGGAGATGCTGGGGGGCTCAGGAGGGAGAGAGACGGACAGAGAGAGGGCAGGGACAGAGACTGGCTGCGTTGGTAACAAGAGAGAAAGGAAAGCCGTTGTGCTGGCCGGAGGCCCCCGCGGCACGGAGTGCCCACCAACGCGCTGCCAGCATGGGGAGGATTTGGACCGAATTGGCGTCGGAGCACGGTTGGCTCGGTTGGGCGGCACGCTGGGATGCGTGCACACACACGCATATATATGCGCGCGTGGATATATATGCATGTTTGGTGGCGTCTCTCTCTTATTAGGGTCATCGACAACGGGAGGAACCGCATGCTGTGCTCGTGGAGAACCGCCGAAACACTTGGTCATCGGAGAGAAAAGGAGTTTTCAGGCATCGGCATGGCCAAACCAGGCACCTTGACGAGGACAGTCCAACCCGCGGCTTGCCAGAGAGAGGGGCCGAGCAACGCGCTGTGGGGTCCTGCTCTGGGCCCCCCCATCCCTGAGGCACAGCCGCAAGCCCTTGGCCACCCCGCTCCTATGTGGGGGGTCCTCGCTCCCGGGGATGTCCCCTTGGGGCGGCGGTGGATGCGTGTGTGTGGGGAGGTGACATCCCGGGTCCCCACGGTGTCCCCCCACCCACAGCGCGTTGTGCGGCTGGGCAGTGCGGCGCGGCCAGAGGTTGGACTGTTGCTCTCCGAGGGCTGTAGGCAGGGACTGGGAACAAGCCGATGAGAGGAGGAGGAGGAGAAGAGCACAGAACGCTCGCACTGAGCCCATCCGCATTGCCATTGCAGGGGCACGGGAGGAGGCAACTCAAGGCTGATGGGACAGGGCTGAGGGGGACACCGCTGCCCACTGCCGCTCCCTGGCTCCCAGCCCCACTGTTCCCTCCCTGTCCTCCCACTGTGGCCATGTAGGTGCTGTATGATATGGGCGTGGGCATGGCAGGGACGTTGCCATGTCCCACTGTGGATGACATGGTGACAGCCACCTGACTATGTGGGGTGATCACCTGCAGACCCCGATGCCGAGACATCAAGCCCTGGGGTGAGAGCTGGTGCCTGGATGGGGCTGATGGCATCCCTGCAGGGCAGGGGACATGCAGCACGGTGACATCACGGCCCCAGAAAGCCCATCCCAAGGGGCAAGGGAGTGGCGGTGAGGGCACCGCTGGGGTCCCTGGGCCCTGTCCCTCCACCCCATATCCCCAGCCTTGCTCTGCACAGCCCTATCCCGTTCAGGTTGAGTTGTCTTGAGGGGGGGAAGGAAGCAGAGGAGCTGGGTTCGGGGGGGGGAGAAGAGAGCTGGAGGGGTGAGAGCAAGGAGAGGGCAGCAAGAAGAGGGTTCGGCAGAGGAGGAGCGGGATCCCGGCTAGCTACTGAAAACCTCGTCCATCAAAAACGATTTTGGATGAGACCGGGCCTGGAGCAGAATCAGGTCGGATTTTGGAGAGATGTGCAGGAAGGGAGTGGGGTCACCGTGGGAAAGCTCTCATGAACATAACAAGACATGTCGCTTCCAAGTAACAGGGGGCTGGAGGAGTGGAGGAGGAGAGGAGGAGGAAGAGGAGGAGGAAAAGGAGGAGGAGGAGGAGAAGGCAGGGTCGTGGCAGTTTGCAGGTTCGGCAAACGGGCAGGGAAATGGGCAAGCAGGGGAGGTGGGAGCCGTGGAGGCAGGGCTGGGGCTGACACGGGGCGGGACGGGTGGTGAAGGTGAGTGGTCTGAGACTGAAAATACTTGCCCTTCATTTTGATGTTTGGTACTGTGTGAATCCACCATAGAGAGAAAGCAAGAAAAACAACAAACAAAAAAACAACAAACGAAAAAAAAGGGGGTTGGGTGGAAAGGGGGGAGGGGGCACAAACAATATTTTATTCAATCGCCGTTTGAATAAAAATATTGTGTATCATAATCATACCAAAAGGAAACCTCTTGCAAAAAACGACACGTAAAAGAAAAAGGAAAAGAAAAAAAAAAGAAACAAAAAGGCCACAGTGAAATAATAAAAGATGCCAAGATATCACTAGAGAAATATATATATATATTCAGTACTCCAAAGGAAAATGCGAGTCAGCAGCAAACACTTGCAACAAGTCTCGGTACAGCGATGCTCGCACTGCGGGGCATGCAGAACGGCGGGCGGGGGGCGGAGGTGGGGACCCCCCTCCCGGGGTCCGGGGGCTCCTGGCGGCCGCAGGGGCCGAGGGCCGGGGGGTGGGAGCTGGAGGCAGCGCCGGCCCCGCTGTCGGGAGAGGGTGGGGGTCCGGGGTGGGGGGGAGAGGGGGCCAGGCTAACACACAAGTACACGGATTCAACCGAAAGGAAAGGAAAAAATCGAAACCAACCGAAAGCGAACTCATTGAAACAATAAGAATGGTTGAAAGCAAAGAACTGTAATCAAACGAAGGAAATAAATAATAAAAAAAAAAGACCCATGCAAACTTTCACAGGCTTGGCAAATTCCCTGTGCTGCAGCGCTATCCTGGCCCCAGCAGTGCCGGCCGTTCGGGTGCCACGTGCCAGCACCCAGCCCTGGGCGCAGCTGGTCCTGCCTCGGGTGTGTGCGCTCACCTCCTCGCGCCTCTCGGGCTCGCTTTTTTGTCTGCTTTCCTCTGACAGCTATTCTCATCCCTTTTCTCATAGGGTTTGGCTTCGTTCTTTCCCCCCCGAAAGCTGTATCTGGGGTGTGGGCAGGGGCAGAGGGTGTGCGGGGGGGCACGGAGGGGAAAGGGCTACTTACACTTCACTTGCAGGATCTGGTCACTGAGGTTGGCCTGGATGTAGTAGGTGCTGTAGGGGGGCAGGACCAGCCCCAGGCTGCAGGGGAAGAGCAGATGGGCAGTGTAAGGCATGGCATCATGCAGCACCCATGGGCACTGTGCCGGTATCCAGGAGAAGCATGGGGCACTGAGAATTTCTGGGGCACTCATAAGTATCCTGGGGCATCCATGAGCATCATGGAGCACTCACTGGTATCCTGGGGCATCCACAGCCATTTTGGGGCGCCCGGGGCTACCATGAGGCCTTCATGTCCACCATGGAACATCTGTGGCCACCAAGGGGCACCCAGGGCCATTCTGGGGCACCGAGGGCCATCACAGGGCGCCCACAGCCACGATGGGGCCAATCACAGCCATCCTGGAGCACCCAGGGACATCCTGGAGTACCTGAAACCACCTTGGTGCACCCAAGGACGTTACTGGAGCACCCAGGATTTCCCCAGGGCCATCCCCTGGGCAGAGGCAGGTGACAAGGCAGCCCAGCTGAGGTTGAGATCGGTACCGAGGACAGCGAGTGCCTGCCTGGTACCTGGGAGATGTGTGTGGAAGACAGACCAACTGCCCCCAAAGAGGGGGAGCCAAAAAGAGCTGCGACCCTCAAATGAAGGGTCAGAAGATTTCCAGTGAGTGGAGAAAGGAGAAAACTCTTATATGGCCAATGGCTCTGGGAGAATCCATGTACCAGGAGGGCTCGGCATACGAGACTGTGAGATGAGGGTGGGGAAGGAGGAGATGGGAGGTGGTTCTGGGGCTGCTGAACCTATGGAAGATGCTGTGGGAGTGTGCCAGGCCGGTGGGCACTGGCTGCAGAGTGTGGTGGCATTTGGTGACAGCATTCGTGCCCAGCCCCGAGCTGGGAGAGCGCCATCTTCAGGGCAGCGCCTGGCGGTCTTGGAGGTCTTTTCCAGCCCAGAGGATTCTGTGATTCTACAGATGCAGAGGAAGCTTTGCTCTCCATCTCCAAAGCAACATGTGCAATGACCTGGAGTGCACCTCTGCCACTCCCTGTCTGTGGGAACATGCTCGAGGTGGCCTTGGAGACCGCTGGAGCTCCTCGCACGTGTCCCCATGCCGGCACAGGTCCCGCTGAGGCCGCTCACCTGTAGTTGGTGCTTTTGATGGGAGCCCACGTGTAGGTCCTGAACACCTCGTCGATGTATTGCTGTTGGGTGGTGGTGGTGGGTCAGGGCTCTGCATGCTGGCATTGCCCCATGTGCCATGCCCCCTCCCTGCAGCGTTACCTCATCCAACGACTTGATGAGTGTCTTGATGAACCTCTGCCCATCGTTCCCATCAATCATGCTTCTCCGGATCTGGGGGACATGGAGAGGCGCGTGAGGGCAGTCTGCCTCCCGTGCCACCAAATGTCACACAGGGATGGTGACTGGTCCCCAGCAGCAGCCCAGTGGTGCCAGCCTACACTGCCGTGCCCCAGCCCTGCCCACCTCCTCCTTGTTCTCATCCTCCAGTTCGGCGTCCAGGAAGTCCAGCGTCACCGGCTCATGGAAATTGATGATCTGTTGGTGGAGGGGGAGGGCTTAGAAGGGTTCCTGCAGACATTGCTGAGTACAAACAAACTCATCACAGCCCCCCACCCATGGTGGGACAGAGCGGCTGCTGTCACCTGACGGACAGCCTGTTAGCATGGAGACAGGTGGAGTGTGACATAGCTGCCAATGAGACAAATGGGCCCTGGCGGTGCAGTTCCTCACCACTTCGTCCTTGCTCGCTGCCCAGTGATGAATTCCCACAATTAGCTCCTCCGCAGGAGCTGGCTCTCCTGGACAAATGAGCCTATTTGCCTAAGATCCCTGGGAATTCCTATTTCTCCTGGGCCATGGCAAAATCCTACACACTGCTGTCAGGAGGGTGGCGGGAGCTTCACATGTGCTATGTCTCCTGGCCACGGTGCACCCCAGGGGCAGAGGTGAGGTCCTAACCAGGGGCACACTGCTCACCTGGGGCTGCAGGTTGGGATGCAGCAGCACGTAGCCATTCAAGTCAATGGCGAAGACGTAGCCATTGGCGCCCAGCTGTGGGGGGACATGAGGAGGGGTGAGCTGTGCCGATCCATGCTGAGCCCATGCCATCCCTGAGCCCAGCCTCTGCAGGCTCCCAGCCTCCCCCAAGGCTCTCCAACCCCCAAAGTTCAGCTACCCCTTTTGTAGAGCCCTGGAATGGGAAGCATGCAGGTGCAACGGAACCCAGCCATTTTCTTCTCTCCTTGACTCTGAGTATTGTATTCTGAACCACCGCCCATTGTTTCTGCAATTGCTCTGTGTTCCCAGGTGCCACACACCCGCCACCACAGGCACTGCTTTGCTGCCCTGCTGGAGGTGCCCACGCCATGCTCAGTACTGCAGTGTGGCACCAGGACCCTGGGGCAGGGGCAGATGGGGCAAAAGCTCCCCACGCACATTGTATCGTGGTGTCAGCTTCTTGATGTCGTTCAGCGCCACATCGATCCCCATCACGCCGAGGATGAGCTGGTTCTGGAAGGCAGCACGAGGCAGTAGAATCAGTGGGTGCACCCACACCCAGGGCCAAACCCTTCAGGCAGCACTCACGGGTGCTCACGGGAGCTGTGCTCACCCTCTGGCTCCACAGAGGGGACAGGACCCCAGGAGTGCTCCTACCTTCCTGTCACTGTTGTCCTCTGTCAGGTTGAACACAGGAAGCGTGCCCGTCACCACCAGCCCCAGCCCCTGTAGCAGCACAGGAGGTGTCACCCAGCCCTGTGGTGGCACCTGGCTGTCACACCACACCGGGGCTGTGCCAGGTGGGCATCCTTACCAGAGCATCCTGGTAGACGTTGGTCCACTGCACCTGCTTGGCGCGGTTCCCAGCCAGCACCATGGGCCTGCCCAGCACATCCAGGTACTCCTGCAGGGACAGGGGCAGGGACAGTGAGACATGGGGCACAGACACCTCCTGCATGCTCTGTCCTATGCACATGCAGGATGGAATCCCAAAGTGGGGCCACAGAGGTGCCAGCACGGCATCCTGCAGGGAACAGCTGTCCCCAAGGGTACATGGTGACAGCCCATATGGTGAGGGAAAGGGGCAGGGGTTACTGCACAGGACATATTCCAACAGCACCATAGTGTTTTGGGGCCGGGCGGATTTTTGGGGTGCCCCAGAGGGCAGCTTTGTCTGCTGCTGTGTGTCAGCACCCCGCCTCACCTGTGTGTTGATGCGGATGGCACCAATAGAGGGGATTTCGAAGTAGTAACCTCGGAAAGGAAAGAGAGATGCAGGTAGAGAGCCAGCATTCTGCAGCATCTGTCCCACTGCCTGCCCATGCTGCCAGCATCACTGCCAGCCCACATGTGCCAGGTGACCCCACATCCCAGGGGGTGCTTCCAGCCCCTGCTCACCTTTGTTGGCACATGCCATCCACTGCAGCGGGGTCACGTCATAGTTGTGCTGCCCCACAGAGAAGGTAAAGACACGCACCTGTGGCACAGCATGGCTGTCAGGGCACATGGCAGCACTGGGATCCTGCTGCAGGGCCCCAAGCTTGTCCTGTGACCCCATCTCCATGGTGCTCAGAGCCTGCCAGCTCTGCCCATGCCCCTTGCCAGGCAGTGGGGAGCGCTCACCGTCTTATTGGGCCAGTTGTACTTCTCAAAGACATCCTGCACCCGGTCCTCACCACCATCCGTGAACATCATGATCATCTTGTTGCAGTTGGCACGTGTGATGTTGGACTGCAAGGCAGAAGGATGGCGTGTGAGGTGAGAGACGGTGCACAGGGAGAGAGATGCTAAATCCCAGCACCCATGGGTGCCGCTCAGAGAGCCCCTAGCACCCGTGGGCACAGCCCCGGCTCACATTCTGCAGCTGCTCGAAGGCATACTCGAAGCCAGCCTTGTAGTCAGTCGTGCCCTTGGCCACCATGCCGTGCACATCCTCCTTGAAGACCTTCTTGTTGCGGATGTTGGCCTGCACCAGATGCTTGAAGCATGACACCGGCTTTGCCTTTTCGTTGAACTGGGAGGGAGAAGACAGAGCGAAGGGTCTTGTGAAGGGGAACCAAAAGCAGCCCCAGCAGCACATCTGTTCATTGTGGGGGATTTGGATCAGATAATCCAACTCAAATGATTCCATGATTCCATGGTTCCATGATTCTATGGTTCTATGATTCCATGACTCTGTTTCCATGATTCTGCAGTTCCACGATTCTATGGTTTAGTGATTCCATGATTCTATGATTCCATGACTCTGTGGTTCTAAACTCATGGGCTGGAGCATGTCCCAGCAGTACAGGGACACTGGGGAACTGGGGATGCTGGAGTGATCTTAACCTGAGTGTGCTTGCCTGGCACTTTGGGAAATCAGTTTGCTGTTTTGGAGACTAGATCTCTGGGTTTGGCATTTCCAGTCCACATAGCACATCCTTGGCCAGCACCCTGCATATGGTGGGTCAATGGGCACATCCTGCTGCCTCTGCAGCATGCTGCATAGCAGCAAGTGAGCAGGGAATTAAGGGGTGATGGAACAAACCCTACAGTTGGCATTCTGGTACATGTCTGGAGCATCTGGGTATGCACAGGAGGTGAGGGAGCACGTGTGCTGAGCTGAGCTGAGCTGAGCTGAATTGAGCCATGCTGCAGAGATGCAGCAAGAGCAGGTGCTGCCTTCTGTTTCTGCTCCGCTTCCTGGCAGCAGGGACTGCATTAAGGGAGCAGTGATGCGGTGGAGGGGCCAGACGTGCTAACGAGCACTGAGCACCGGCGTGGTCACGGCCAGGCGGGGGGGCAGAGGCTGCTGGCAGCCCAGCTCGTCTCCATGCACGGCCACCACACTGCACTATGTCACGGGCTGGTGGCACTGTCATGCAAGCCAAAGCTATTGTCCACCAGTAATGCCATGGCTCCCTCTGACTTTGCTTGGGCCCAGGCATCTCCCAGCGGCTCAACGTTGCTGGGCTGATGGCCACCATGTCCCCAGCACTCCCCAGAGATCCAGGACCCCTCAGGGAGCATGGGGCAGGGCTCAAACAAGCAGGGCTGGATCCCTACGGCTCTCCTTGAGCTGGCCTTGAGCTGCCCAGTAGCTGCCAGCAGCACCATTTGAGCATTTCCTGTAAAAGAAACAGAGCAGGGCTCACTGAGGCCACGTTGACGTAGTCATCATCCGAGAGCGTGTCCAGCATCTCGTAGACCGAGGTCTTCATCAGCTTGAGGGTGAGGCCGCTCACACTGCCGCTCCTGCCACAGAGAGGGGAGTGGGTACTTGGCACGGGGAGGGGGAGCGTGGGGTGCCCACTGCCCGCCCGCTCTACTCACACATCCACGATGATGACCATGTCCTTTGGGGATGAAGCGCCCTGGATGTACCTGCAGGGCACAGAGCGGGGTCAGTGTGTGGCAGGAGCTGTGCTGGGGTCCCTAGCCCTGCCGATGCTGTGGCCTCACCAGGTGGGCATGCAGAGAGGCACGGCCAGCTCGCCGCCGCGTCAGCTTAACGAGCTCTAAATGCTAAACTCCTCCATCATCGCAGCCCTTTTCTGCACGCTGATTGTGCTGACACATGCATCCATATTAAAATGCTATTTACCCCCCTGGAAGCTTCAAAGGCCAGGCTGATGAGGTTATTTTTAGCTCCGAAATAATAACAGCGTGTAAATCATCCTCCCACCCCCCAAACAATCAGGAGCGCTTTCTCACCCCACGGATGCACCCAGGCTGTGCAGAGGTGTCTGGCTTGGCCCCAGCCCCGTGGCACTGTCCTATAGAGCATAGGGATAGCTCTCCCCCTGCCCCAACCCAAACCCAGCACTGTTGTCGGGCCGGGGGCTCAGCTTGTTCCCCCCGCCTGCTCCCTGGGAACTGAGATGCTGTCTGTAATGGGCTGTGGCACCACATTTGTCTCCGGTGTCCCAGTCAGATTAATACCCAGAGCTCCGCAGGAAAAGGCTTTATTTAATAGGGCCATTTGTCAAGGGAGGGGAAGGAAAGCGAGCAGCACTGGCAGCCGCTGCCGTCCGGTGGCTCTGCCTGTCCCTGGGGAGGCTGGTGGCACAGCTGGGGCACAGGGACAAGGGGATCCAATGTGCCTCACAGGGGGCTCTGGGGATGGAGCTGCCAGGGATATTGGGGGACAGGTGGGCATCGTCAGTGGAGCAGAGTGTTAATTAGCACTGCCGGGTGAACACGTCTACCTGGGCTAATGGGGAGTGACTCCATTATACCCAGTGCAGTGTGTGGCTCAATGCAGCCTGCAGCCAGCACTTAGGCACCACGGTGCTGGCACTGCCTTTGCTGTCCTTCTGGTTCCCTGTTTGCTGCAGGAACGCTATGTGGGATCGGTGTGGGGCACCTCCACCTACGCCATTGAGATCTGAGGGCTTATCTCCACCCCCCACCATCCACCTCCCCAGTGCTGGAGGAGGGGAGGGAGCGGGAGCTGAAAGCCGCAGCCTGGCTGCCCCTGCCTGTGTTATTGTATCCATTTTCCAACGCCAACGATGTGTGAAATGAAAATTGGACAGAGCTGGCTGCTCACAGCACCGGAGCGCGGTGTGCCGGGGGGCAGCAGGGAGGGGGCACAGGGGACGGGGGCCCTCGCTGTCCCCCCCTCAGCCACTGCCCCCTTACCAGGGCCGTCTGCGCACGTCGTACAGGTCGATCTTATTGGGTGCTCTCCATGGGGTGGCTGCGGGGAAAGGCGAGCGTTGAGCAAGGGGGACCTGGGGACAGGGGACCTGGGGCAGGGGGCTGCCCACATCACACACCAGGGTAGTAGCGGGTGACGCCGGTGGCGCTGCCGAAGACCTGCCAGAGCAGGGAGGGGTCTTCCTTGTGGTTCTCAATGAAAACGTCCTCCAGTGCCTGCGTCCAGTTCAGCTCGTTGAGGATCACGGTGGCTGCAAGGCACAGACCGGGCGGTGGTGGGGACCACAGGGGACAGCGGGGCACATGGCACACCATGTCCCTTCCACCCCTTCCCCAGGAGCCTTGTGGGGCCAGGTTGCACCAGGCCCTGCTCTGCGTTCCCGTTGGCCCCTGCGCCTGATGCTGAAGCAATTAAGATGCCGTCAAACAGAGGTTTTAAATTATTCAGCTATTAAAGCAGCAGATAAGCTCCCGGCAGCGTCAGCCCATAGTTAATCAAATGGGGCCGACAGCATGCGGGGACAGCAGCATGTCTCCATGGGCATGGGGCTCCTCTCGGAACCCTGATGGCAGTGGGGCCCTGCGGTGCACCAACACTGCCAGGAAACCTCCTGTCCCCTTGGTGACAGTGAGGACTGCCACCCCTGGGTGACGTGTCCCTAAGCCCTGCCTTGGGGCAGCGCAGGGCTCAGCACTCTGTTGTGTGCAGCAGTGTGTCCCTGTCCCACCTCGTCCTCATTCCCATCCCCGCCCCACAAGCAAGTGATTGTAGCTTTAATTAAAAGTGGCACTGTAAATAAAACACACATAGGATGTCATTTGCATGTGTAGCCAGGGGTGACGGCGGAGGGTGGCTCTGCAGGGTTTTAATCAGCGCATGGGGACGTGCTCTCTGGACTGTCCCCAGCCCGGTCCCCAGCAGGGTGGTGGCTGTGCTCCCGCATGGCACCAGCACTGCACTGGGGTTTGGAGCAAAGAATGCTTCCCCCAGCCCACTCTGCCTCCCCTCACTCTTATCATTTGTTTCATGAGCTGCTTGGCCTGTGCTGGCTGGGTAATAAAACTAATTGCCATTTCTAATCCAGAGATGCTGATGTGGTGAAACTGCTCCGGCATCATGGCTCTGAGTGTGCGAGACAGGAGTGTGAGCTCTGTCCTTGTCACCTTGCCCAGGAGCCCTTGCCACATGCCAGTGAGTGAGAGTGGCAGGGGGTGCAGGGCCGTGTGGGGGTCGTGTTCCTCAGCAGCGGTGCCTGGGCTGGGTGCAGTGCATGGACGGAATCAGGCAGGGAGCAGTGCCCGCTCTGTGCAGAGCAGCCACTAGAGGGAAATGCAGACCGGCTGTCACCATGCGTCAGATGGACTGTCACTGCGTGCAGCTGCAGCCGGGAGAGCTGGGAGAGCTCTCGCTGCTCAGGAACTGACACCTCTCTAAAGTGGACATGTCAGCCTGGCCCAGGTCCACAAGCAGGTGTGGCACATCCTGCTCTTCCATCACACACACTATTGTTCATCTATCTGTTCATCCATCCACTTGTCCATCCTTCTGTTCTTCATCCATCGATCCACCCATCCATCTATACATCTGTCCGTCCGTCCGTCTATCCATCCACCCCCCCATCCATCAATCCACCTATCCATCCATCCATCCATCCATCCATCCATCCATCCATCCATCCATCCATCCATCCATCCTCTTGCCACCTCACTGCCCACTGCTCTCACCTTGCCCAGCCCAGTGCACCCTGCAGGGCACTGATGCAGGGTTGAATATCCCCACATCACCCCACAATGGTCCTCTGCTGCCCTCCCCTGGGATTTCACCTGCCCTTAATACCCCCCCATAACCTCACCTCAAAGCATCCCGAACCCAGTGTGCACCCTGGGGACAGCCACTCTGTGGCCGGTGGGGACCCGGAGGACGCGGAGGCAGGCAGGTGGGGGCACTCACAGCCTTTGTAGATGTCAGTGGGGATCTGCACGGCAGCATACGAGTAGTTAACCTTGGTCTTGAAGTTGGCATCATCGGTGAACTCCAGCTTTAGGGAGTTGGACTTCTCCCGCTCGATTTCCTCCCCATCGGGATCATCCTGGGAAGGAAGCAGGGTCAGTGGAACATGCCCTGGGTACCTCTGCCTGTCCCCTGCCCACCAGTCTCAATTCTGCTTAACTTGCCCTAGGGGTTTGGTAGCACCACCGGGCTGAAGCCAGACGAAAATCCCACCCGGGCAAAAAAATCCTTGAAAATCAATTAGCGGCAAGAGGCAACTATCAAAGAACAAATTAAAACCGAGCGCAGCTCAGCGCTCTGTCAATAAGCAATGCAAACAATATTTAATTATGGTGGAGAGATGGCAAATCCCTCACTGCTGGTGCTGGATCACACTCCCCCCCCCTGCGCCAGCACTCATCCCTGAGCCCTGGGCAGGGGACGTGCCCTGTGCCCAGCCCAGCTGCTTGCAGCCGTGGGATGGTAGAAGGGCTGGGCCTGAGCAGGGAGGGAGGAGACGTGGCGGTGACATTGCCCTGACATTGGGAGAGAGGCAAAGCCATTTGCCACAGCTCGGGAGAGTAACAGGATTGCTGTGAAGGGTTCGGTTTTAATTCCAAGAGATGTGTCGGCAGTGTAAGTGTGCTGCAGGCCACAGGGCCTCCCGAAAGATGCTGAACCCAATCACGGCTGCAGGAGCCTGGCTGCAGGCATGGATTACTCTGCCTTCCTGGCATGGTGTAGCTGGGCTGGAAATCCAGATTATGCTGTGCATTCTGCTCTATCACCCACCCCAAAGGTTGGGCACTGTGGGGCTGCTCCCGCCCCTACATGTGCCAATTTCAGAGTCAAACACAACACTGCAGGTCCAGGGAGGGCCCCGTGTGTCACTGGCACCTGCACAGCAGAGCCCATGGTGAGCTGATGCCACCCTGCTGCTGTCAGCCCTTACCCACACAGCTCCAGGCCCAGCTTGGAGCTCTCTGGCGTGGGGTCACTGCATCCTGGTGCAGCTTCTTGGAGCCATCATGGCCAGCTGGAGCACAGAGGGACCGTGAGTAGGGCCAGGGGCAGAAACACTGCATGGAATCAGCGCTGGAGCTGCTGTCGGAGCATGGGAGGCAGCGATTTGGGACTTATATCACCTTCACCAAGCACAGCTCTGTGCGCCCCTGGCCGGATTGCGCAGCATTTCTCACCTTAGCATTTCAAAAGAACTCCGAAGCATCAACTGTATCTCACAAATGTTACTGTACATCCTACGCAGCCTAAAGAGATGCTACAGATCTGGATACTTTGTTTGACCGTTCTTGGCAATGCAACAGCATTACCCACATGTATGGCTTCTGCACCACCGAGCTCTCATCAGCCGGCTGGGAGGTCAACCACATCCCCGTGGCTTTCTTTGGTGAGCTGTCCTGTGGAGTGACATCTCCATGGGAACGAGCTGCTAAGGATGGCTGGGGACGTGTCAGCACAGTGACAAACACTCGGTGACATCGCGGCCCCCGGCGGGCTGTGTGCCCCCAGGTGCCCCCACCTGCCTCCATCCCACCATGCAGTTGCTGCACTCGGAAGGAGAGCCCAGCCCAGCACAGCAGAACGCCGCCCTTCTCCCTCTCCCAGCCCTGAACCTTTCCTGGAACGCAGCAGCTCTGCAGCCACGCTCCTGCTCCGAGCAGCACGGCTATAAATAACAATCAGCCTCTCCAGCCGCCTCCCCTCGCCCCCTGCTTTTTTTTTTTTTTATCTTTGCCAAAGGTACTGTTTGGAGATCTTTCTAGACCATTTATTTTTTGAATTACCAGCCAGAGGAGAGAAGAAGGGGGAAGAAAAAAAGAGAAGGAAAAAAAAAAAAAAAAGAAAAAAGGCAAAAGAGAGAAACTTCTCAGGCTGATAGCTTATCGGGAGGCAATCCAAATGCCACATGAGTCGAGGAAGTTGGAAGATTAAATTTTCCAACCCCTTTCATCTGCTGCTGACATTTCAGGGCCGCTCCCCCTCCCTCCCTCCCTGCAGCTGAGGCTCTGGGTGGCAAGAGCTGGTGGCAGAGCGGTGACACGTCCCTGTGCCGTGGGACAGGGCATGGCAACGTGTCCCCACAGCTCCAGGAGAGGTGCTTGGGGCTGTGGTGGGAGCAGAACAGTTTAGGACAAGCAGTTCTCCTCCTGCCCTACCTCCTCTGCAGCTCACATCAGCAGACCGGACTGTGACACAGAAATGGAAGCATTCTGTTTGAACGATGACAAGAGGAAACAATCTGACTCCTAATTGCTTTTCTGTGCCTTTTGTGAAGCTGGAAGCGCAGAATCTGGCTCACGGATAAGTTCAGTTGGTGCAAACCTGCATCTCTCAGCATGGGAATGACTCTGGGCCACTTGGGTTTCCCTAGTAAAGACCCACTCCAGCCCTGCCACCTCTCAGTGGGGCTGTTGTGGCATCCAGCTTTGCTCTGGAGGCACAGTGGGGAGCGGTCCTGCAGGGATGGGGACAAGGACATCCCCAAGGACTGATGCTGCCGTGTTGTGGGGACATCTGCCCAGAGAGCTGGTGGTGCCCCATCCCTGGAGACACCCAAGGTCAGGCTGGATGGGGCTCCGAGCATTTGATGGAGCCATGGTCATCCTTGTTCACTGAGGGGAGTGCAACCAAATGGCCTTCAATGGTCCCTTCCAACTTGAATGAAGGTGTGATTCTAGGATCTCTGCAGCCACAGCTAAACCCCACTTCACTGCCTGGGAAACCATCCCCTGGGAGAGCAACACGGCCCTGCGCATCCTGACCCAGGCCCTGAATTGAGCACCATCCCCTGGCACACACAGCTGCAAACCTCTTCACTTCTGTGCTCTGCCCACTGCACCCCGCCAAGAGCGGGTGCTGCCCTGAGTGCAACTCTGAGGACGAATCCCCTCCCCGTCCCCTGCTGGCAGGGAGTGAGGAGCACTGCTCCTGCAGCACGCGGAGAGCCCTGTGGTCCCCCAGGAACACGTGCCGGCGGCCCAGCTGCTAAAGCCCACTCAGAAATCCAAAATCTGCTTAGGGAGATAGCAGAGCCGAGTGCAAGCAGAATGAAAAGGAAGCTCATTTCTTTCTCTCCCTCCTTAAACCCAGTGTGAGGCTGGTGAATAAGTCCTGGTTACACTGAATAGGCATTGTCTATCAGAACCAACTTCATTTCAGCGAGATCCTGCTCAATTTAAATATAAAAATTGAAGCAAAATAAAAGAAAAGACAGAAAGAGCGCTATTTAGTGTGGTTCAGACCCACTGGTATCGCCTTCCCCCTTCTTTATTTCAACACCACCTTCTTTTCTCTCCATTATTTTCTGCCAGAATTAAATTTGCCAGGGTCACGCTGGGTGGCAGCGATGGCATAAGTGCAGGAGCGCTGCTGGCAGGGTGAACAGCATCCTGCCCCGTGCCTTTCCCCACATGCAGGGACAGCACAGCCCTGCACTGGGCTGTGGCACAAAGCTCCCTGCGTGCCAGCAGCTCGGTGTGACGTGGGGTGATGGCAGTTCCCTGGGGACTGTCGGTGCGGATTTGAAGCCCTGATTGCCAGAAATCACAGGATGGCTGCGCAGGGAGAGGGCAAAGAATTAGCTTCAGTCACTAATTAAAGATTTGCTCTTCATTTGAAATTCAGATGCCGGCTTTAATTTTAGAAACTTCAGCAGCAGCACAGGGACCTGCCCAGCAGGACCAGGGGTGGATGTCACTGTGGTGTGGCCGGGGCTGGGTCACAGCGATGCGCATGCACCCATGGTGCAAAGGGACGGCGGTACTCACAGTACTCACAGCACTCACGAATTCCGTGTCTGCCTTGGAGTCGTAGTACTCGATATCTTCCTCCTGCAGAGAGAGCAGAGCTGCATTAGAGCCAGGCATGGATAGGGGTACCGGGGGGTCCCCATCACTGCCCCGTACCCCTCCCCATACCGCAGCACTGGGATGCAGACCCTCACCATGCACAGCCCGCTCTTCTGCCAGTCACCCAGTCACTGGGATGCAGCGTGTCCCCATGCCCGGGATGCTGCAGTTGTATTGTGGGAGCTGTGGCACAGCCAGGCAGCGAGGTGGCTGTCCTTGCCTGCACAGGTAGAACGGTGAGCAGCATCCTCACTTTGTGGCCTTAATTTGGGGTTTTTAAAAGCTCTTTACGCAGAAAGGTCTGCTCAGATCCCTCTCCCTGCACACTAGGGCTCGAGGCAGCTGACAGCACTTGGAGAGAGGCTGGCGATGCAGGCAGCCGTCACACTGTCAGAACAGCATCTCATCTCCCAGCACAGGGGGGAATTAAAGGGCGCTCGGGGCTCTCTTGTGCACGTGGCGATGCGGGTGCAGTGGTGGAACACCCTGCATGGCTGCCACTGCTCACTGCCCACAGCATGGGGATGGCCCGTGGGGAGCCCCCATGTCCCCTCCACAGCCCCCCCAGGTCTGGCAATGAGGTAATGTTGATAGAGGGGAGCAAAAAACTCAACACAGCACCTTCTGGTTTTTGTTATTAAAAAGCCCAATCGCTAAGGGAGTGTACTTATTGATTATCTGTGATTTGTTGTGAGATGCTGAGGGGTTCAAGGCAACAAGGGAAGGAAAAAATAATATATTGCCCCTGGATACTTCCCTCCCCACAGCCCTGCCCCATACCAGCACCATGCCCCTGGCCCGCGGCCATCTGCACCTTGCAGTGAGAAGAGCCCCTGAAGACCCATAACACAAACGAGCTAATTTCATGTTTAACGAGCTTTAATCAGAAGTGAGTGTGACTAACAACAGCCAGCCAGAAGGGGCTTTGTTATTCATTTTATCTTCCATCAGCTCCTCCAAAAAGCTCTGTCCCCCTCTGGTGCACGGGATTGGGGACTTGACCATGTCAGCAGCTGGAGTCACTCTGTCCATGCTCCATGGTGATGTCTGTGCAGGGGACATGTGGGACATCATCATGGCTCCACACCGGGATCTCAAAAAGGGAGCAGGGAGTACTACGGTTTCCTCTCCCTTGCATTTGCTCTTAAAGCCACACTTGTGCTCTTCACCCGATTCTCACCTCCTCCTCCTCTGACCCAACCAAGCACAGGGGCTGTGTAAACAGTGCTGGTATTTCTGCTGTCCTTCTGAATAAATTCCAATAGAGAAAACGAGTGGGTGGAGATGTTGAGAGGTTTGGGAGCAAGAGCCCTCCCAGCACTGCCCTTGGCTCTTGGAAGTGAACCTGTGCAGAAGCACTTGCTGCTGTGAACTGGTGGAGCACTGGTTTGAACTGGCAGGTGCTGGATGTTGCTCCTTGGTGTAGCACTAAGTACTTGAGTGCAGCAGCTGTGTGACAGCACCATGAGCATCATTACCAGAGAAGCACTGGGTTATTTTAGTCTTCCAGTACGTGGAAATTACCCTGGTGGTTAAGTGCAATCACAGAGCAATCTGCAAAAACTGGTGAAGCCACCAGCACCACGCCCTTCAATTCTGTGGTCCCCTCCTGGGTGGGGCTGCCCCATGCCCTATGGGGACCCCAACCCCCCTCATGCCTTCCCCAGCCTCTGCAAGCACTGAAATACATCTTTGCTTTTAACACGCACTGGAACAGGTTGCCCAAGGAGGCTGTGGATGCCCCATCCCTGCAGGCATTCAAGGCCAGGCTGGATGTGGATCTGGGCAGCCTGGGCTGCTGGCTGGCGACCCTGCACATAGCAGGGGGTTGAAACTAGATGAACATTATGGTCCTTTTCAACCCAGGCCATTCCATGATTCTACAAACAATTCCAGCAACTGAAAATGACATCAGAAAGGTCAACACTCTGCTGGCAGAGCTGCAGCCCAGTAGGGTCAGAACATGGGGGAGGATGGAACCATGGGACAGGGATGGCATTCCATTGGCACCTCAGCATGCAGCAAGCCGGGCATGTTGGTGCTGCCAGCAGTGGTAAGCACACACCTGGGGGCCCCCGGCTCCTGGAGAAACCCACATGCAGCATGTGGGAATGCAGGATGACCCACAGCTGTGTGTCAAGATGAATCCCTCCCATTACGGCCCAAAGGATGAAGCAGAATGCACCACAAACAGAGCTCCGTGCATGCAGCAGCCCCACCAAGGACAGGTGGGGACAGCCATCATCATCTGCCTCAGCTTTTTTTTTTTTTTTTGAAAAGCAATTTCCTCCTTCCTCCTCTCTGACAGAGCAGGGGGAATATTTAAGTGATCTGTCAGCACCTCCGTCACCCAACCAAGCGGATGCTCCCTGCCGATGGCACCCTGTCCCAGGGCAGGGGGACAGCAGGATGCCCATGGCACCCCTCGCCCTATCCATCCCCGCTGCCCCCAGAGGCACATCTGCTTCTCCTAAGAGCAAACGGCACAACCCCGCGGTTTTTGTGAATGATTTTCTTGTTCTACTTTCGTCCAGAATGGCTCTACAGCAAGGTTGGTGCTTTAACACAGTAATTCTCAGAGCGTAATGAAAGCTGACATTATATCAAACACAATAAAGACTCTCAGTTGATGGAGATCATTCCTGAACACACAAACCCATTAAACTGAAAAAAAAAATATCAATTCTACACACTCGCCAGCCAAAAGAAAATGTGATTTGTTATCTAAAAGGGGGTTATAAACACAGCTTCAATGCACTTTCTGTGCTGTAATGAAAACTGGGTTTGAAATAGCAAGACGACTGCAAATTAGAGTATTTGATTTTATTTTCTAACTTTTTAGGTAAGCCTTCTACAAGGGCAAGTGCAAGGTTACAGTGGCGATCTTTCTGTTCTCCACCGATAAGTAGGATCTGTAATTAAAGGAGGAGAAAAATGAAACGCGGATAAGGAACTTGTGCTTGCCCTTCTGAAGATGCTTTGACCGCAGAGGCTGCTGTGGTTCTACATGGCTGCAGAGCAGGGCTGGGGACAGCCAGCCACAACCCCACTGCTGTGCTCCCACTGCCCTTCTCCCATTGCTTAGCCAGCCACCGTGCTCCCATCACTGCCTTCCCACTGCCATAGAATCATAGAATGGCCTGAGTTCAAAAAGGACCACAATGCTCATCCAGTTCCAACCCCCTGCTGTGTGCAGGTCACCAACCAGCAGCCCAGGCTGCCCAGAGCCACATCCAGCCTGGCCTTGGATGCCTGCAGGGATGGGGCATCCACAGCCTCCTTGGGCAACCTGTTCCAGTGCCTCACCACCCTCCATGTGAAAAACTTCCTCCTAATATCCAACCTAAACCTCCCCTGTCTCAGTTTAACAGCATTCCCCCTTGTCCTATCACCATCCACCCTCACAAACAGCCGTTCCCCCTCCTGTTTATTCGCTCCCTCCAAGTACTGGAAGGCCACAATGAGGTCTCCCTGGAGCCTTCTCTTCTCCAAGCCAAACAAGCCCAGTTCCCTCAACCTTTCCTCATAGCAGAGCTGCTCCAGCCCTCTGACATCTCAGTGCCCTCCTCTGGACCCGCTCCAAGAGCTCCACGTCCTTCCTGTGCTGGGGGCCCCAGGCCTGGACGCAGTGCTGCAGATGGGGCCTCACAGGAGCTGAGCAGAGGGGGACAATCACCTCCCTCTCCCTGCTGGCCACCCCTTTTTTCATGCAGCCCAGAACACAGTCAGCCTTCTGGGCTGCAAGCGCACACTGCCATGCTGGGCTTTTCTGCCATTCCCCAGTGAGTGAAGCCTCAGTGATTCATTCTGTCCTTCCCCATTTGGCGAACAGTGCTCCCGTTTTCCCCTGAGTTTCATTTCTAATGGAGCTTGAAATTATCTGGGCTTTGTTATTTGCTTCCTTGTTTGCAGGTGGGAGTTATCGATGGAGGGCAGCCCGGGCTCACTGTGCCACCTCTGTGCCACAGCACGGCACAGCACTCGAATCTTTTTGGGAAATACGGCTGTTGCAGTGGCAGTATGGCTGGCTGTGGGGACCATCCCATAATGCATGTGCTCAGAGGCAGGAACAAAACAGAAACGTGAGTGCGGTGCTGACGTGCACAGAGCTCCAAAGGGGTTACTGCCAAAGGGTAATTTCCCCACCTTTGGGATGGGACCCAGAGGGAAGCGCTTTGCACCCGAAACATATGGAAGAGGGGAACTTCCCCATGTAGCAGGGAAAAATGCTGTGAGGAAGACGAACTGGGAGAAAAACAACAGTAATAAACATTTTATGAAGCAGAAAATGGCTTATAAAGAAGTCAACTTTTAAAGGCAATTTATATAATCCTGCCAAGCGCACATAAATGGGTCTCCGCAGCGCCTAAGTGTCCCTTAAAGGGACAAAGAGCTCTGCTGCCCAGCACACTGAACTCAGCAACACCATGCCTTGATGTGTGTTGTGCAGGCTATGCTTTGTCACCATTCTGCAGAGCTGTGGTCCCTGCACTGCCATGCATCACCTGCCCTGTGCTCCAGCTGGGGACCCCATGGTGGGGATGTACACTGGGATTGCATGGTGGAATAAGAGGGAGATGAGGATGGAGGAATAGGGAAAGCCAGTTGCTGTGTGGTGTGCTGGTGTTCTTACCATCATGCTTTGCACCTGGCTCTTATCTGAGCTATGTGAAAGCAGGGGATGGCAGCTGGTGCGCAGCAGCATGTTACTGGGGACAGGGATGGGGACACCTACAGCATGGGAACAGCACCTGGGACATTGCTCCATGCCCCCCTGTGTGGAACAGAGCCCCTAGCTCTGACTGCACAGCATGCATGTCCTACACAGACCCCACAGGGCCCTGACTGTGCACCTGGGGACCAGAAACATCTTCTACAGAGGACTGGCAGGGCAACAGGAGCAGGGGCAGCTGTTCTGCTGCTTGGACCCAAACAGCCTCCATATGCTCTGTGCATCCAGAGGAGGGCGGCCTCTGCAGGACATGGCCCTGGAATGGATGAAGTGTGTGATGACACAGAATGAAGGATGGCAGGACTACATGGGTGGTGCACGGCGCAGAGTGGAGATACTTCCAATGCCACCCAGGAAAGAAAGTGCCGCCAGTGTGTGGCATGGGAACCAAAAACCCCAGCACTGGTGAGGGAGAAGAAACTTTCCAGGCAGAGATCAGTGCTATGTGATTGCTGGGAGCGACCTCGCAGCCGTCCTCGCTTCTGCTCCTGTTTCATTTTCCCCTGAACCTCCATAGCAACCCATCTGCAGTGAGCGACTCTAATGTTTAATGGTCCTGCCATTAGCACTAATGCATTGCAAACACTCAGCATCTGCCGTCGCGCATTCAGATGGAAACACAAAAATAACCACGCTCGGTGCAATCTGTCATAAACTCCAGCTCGAGGTTATGAAATGACACGCGGAGAGAGCAAGGGAGAGCTGCAGCCAGGATGACCAGCAGCTGGTGGGACAAAGGAGCACGGTGATGCTGTGGGCACTACTGTGGTCCTTGGCACCTCATCCTGGTGGGGCTGCTCGGGTGGTGGGACCAGCACGTCCCCATGGGCAGCACAGGCAGGAGTGGCAGCTGCACTTGGCAGTGCGGCCCCAGCATCCCAGCAGCATCCCACCCAGCTCTGCACTGTCCTGATAAAGCTGCGTGGTGACGCATGGCTGCGCATTGTTTCCAGGTGACTCGCTTCTAATTACCTTGATGAAGTGGTAGCAAACAGTGCTGTTAAAAATATTTTTCAATGAAAGTGGGTTTCTGAAAGGTTTGTGTCACAAATGGCAAAATGAGCCAAGAGTTCCCAGTGCCACAGCTGCTGCTGGCACACTGGTTACCACCAGGACTGGCTCTCTCCCACCCCGCCCATGAAGGCTCCAGAAGGGGAGAAAGTGATTTTGGCTGTGGCACAACAAAGTGGGGAAACGTGAGCTGCTGCAGGGAGAAGTGCAGGGTGGGTTTTCCTGCAGGGTTGGCATCCCGCCATGCCCCACCGCTGCGCAGAGCAAACCTTGCCATCCTCCTGATGCCTCTTCCACCCATCTCCAGGGAAGGGGTGACAGTCACTCACAGAAAGCTCTTGGTGACCATTGGTACTGGATATAGCAGTCTGCTGGATGGCACAGCTAGCGGGTTTGTCTCACTGTCCATAGGCAAAGCTGCTTCTATTGGTGAACGGAAGGCAGAGGACATGGACTGCCTTCACCCAGCTCTCCTTTCCCTGCAATGCCTTCTCCCTGCTCTGTGAAGGGCCAGCACTCCCAGTGCACTGCAGCTGAGCAGGTGCACTCCTGAAAACCCCTTGAAGCTCAGTGCACACAAGTGTCAGGGAGGCACAGCTGCTGGTGGGGCAGGGACAGGCTGGGAGCACCCATCACCTGGCAAGCACGGCTCAGCACCTTGCCTTGTCTTATGCTTCTCCTTCACCTTTTTCTCCATGTTTATCTGTGCTTGGTGACCATCACCCATGGCAGGAGGGTCTATAGGAGCAAGATTTGCTCCAGTTTCTATTCTCTCCCCCATAGCCTCTCCTTCCACCTTTGTTTCCATCTGTATGCCCAGTGGAGCCAACTGACCACCCTATTCAGAGGTCAAGAGCTGCAAGGTGGCCAACCTCTCCTTGCAGGTGGACATGGGCAGGTGCAGAGCCAGGACAGCGGTGCACAGGGACCAGCTGGCCAGCACTGGAGGAGGGTTCCCTCTGAGGTAAATGCCACTGGGTCCATGTGAGGGGCTTGTCACACAGAAGGATAGGGGCAGGCAGCCCAGAGGTGACATCCCCTAGGGCCAAGGCTCACCCCGAGCCAAGGCATTGCCTCAGGAATGGGGACAGAGAGGAAAAAGAGAAGCCATCACTGTGGGACAGCACCAGCTGCATGTGGAGCCCGGGGGCTGCCAGCCTGGGGCTGGTGATGTTTGCACTCCGAGGGACGCCCACAGAGGTGGGGCTGTCCCCAGGCTGTCCCCTCAACCACCGCAGTGGGCTCCTGGTGGCAGGGCAGGATCCGGCCCGGCTCTGAGGAAGGGGCTGGTGGACTCAGATATTTTTACTGCAGGCTCCATTTGCACTGGAAGGAAAACAATCCTTCCTTCCTTTTGTATTATTGTTAGAATTTGAGAGCATTTCCAGGCAGAACACTTCAGATTCCCGCTGAGCGTTATCACTGCCATAATTACAAAGTCAAATGCAATCATTAAAACAACATCTTCCCTCTCCCAGCCGAGATGCGCTCCTTCCCCGGCAGCAGCCAGGCACTGCTGTCAGGTGCCTCAGGCACGTGAGCTGCTACCCTTGCCCAGTGCTTGCCCTGAAAAACCAATCCTGAAACCCCGAGAAACCTCTCAGCAAGAATCCAAACCCTCACTTGGTTCAGCCTTCCCCTTCTGCCCGCTCCCACCCACGTGCAGACAAGCTCAGAATGGATTTTTCCACGTACCCTATGGATGGGGATGGCGGTAGCTTTAAAATTCATGAGGAACCAAGGATAAGGAAGGAGGAGCTGAAGGATGGGGAGGAGGAAAGGGACAGGCGTGTCACAGCCTGTGTCCCCAGGGCACATGGCCAGGGTGAGCTGGAGCCTTACCCGGATGTTGTCCTGCCAGTGGTGGGCCTTCTGGAACTTCTCTGCTGCGTTGGCCAGCCTCTGCAAAGAGAGCAAGAGGGGAGAGTGAGTGTAGAGCTGCGTGATGCCCACACCATGGCTGCCCCCAGCCGTGAGCAGAGTCGAGAGAAACTCCATTGGGGCTCCCTGTGCCCACAGCCTCCTGTGCCCACAGCCTCCATCCCCTCTCTGTGCCTAGCAGCCCTCTGCACACACAAGCATTGCAGCCAGGAGCCCACAGCTGCCCTCCCTTCAGCAAGAGACTCCCAGGCAGAGGCAGCGCCTAACGATGCACGGTGTTCATCAGCCATGAGGCTGGCAAGGTTGCTGCATCCCAGGAAGGCTCCCTGGAGAGCTCAGCATCGAGGGAACACAGCCAGTTGAGACGTGCCACTGCTGACATCCCCAGGCACCCGCTCCTCTGATGGAAGCACGATGGGAGCACGAGGGCCCTGCACCATCAGCCTGTTGTGCCCCCAGCTCACACTGGGCACAGTGTGCCTCCAGCTCAGCGCCTCGGCTGAGCACCATGCACAGCAAAGCACTGGGAGCACAGAGTGTGCAGTGCCATCATACATCTTCCCATGGGACAGCACGGCTTGTTCTTACTGGCTGCACAGAGATGAGTATTCCATCACAGCACTATCTCAGCCCGCACTGGTCAAAATTTTCTCCTTTAACCTTTTTCTATTTCTTGAAATCTTGATTTCCAAACCTAAGTGCCTGCTTTTCACAGCTAGCACCTGCTGGGAGTTCAGCAACCCACGGGGTGCTGCAGTGAAACTCGTCCTGCCCGGGTCGCAGGGAGAAGATCAGAGATAAAAGTCAAATGTCTGCTCATTTTTGGGGCAGTTTTGCCCTGGGGGGGTTGATGTTAGCAGAGCAGTGGCCCAAATCCTGTACCCTCCCCCAGCCACTCTATGCTCTGTTTATGCACTGAGATGGCTGATTAAGGGCAAGCATTTATTCCGAGTTGTATTTAAGGCAGCAGTGATGAAATATGCATTTTTCTATACTTGATAAGAGCGTGTTTGTTTATTGCATGCCCAGGGAAGATTTATGGACATCTTTAACTATTCATTGCCTTGTGAGAAGTGCCTGGAGTGCTGCAAATGGTGCACTTGGTGACTGCTGCACCCACTACAGGCACTTCAGTGGAATGTATTTTTCCTCTGGAAAATGTCAATTTGTCAAAGTCAATCTGGACAAAACTTTGTTTTTAAGAAAAAATAATCCAGATGTTCTTTTCTTCTTTGGATAATCAATGCATTACAGGGATGGAGGAGGTGGCAGCAGGGTGGCACGTGCCCCAGGGAGGACAGAACGTGGTGACAGGGATGGGCTGCAGGGCATTCCCATCTGTGCGCGACGAGTTCATCATGAATAATGTGATTGGGATCGATACAGCTCAAGGATTATTTCTAATCCTTAATAACGATTAAACCATTATTTTACAAGTGCTGCAGATCAATCATTCCATCTTCAGCCACGCTGTGTGCAAGGCACTGCACGGCCCCCACCGTGCCCTTCCACTTTTGCATTCAGTGTGGTGCTCCTGTCCTCCAACCAAGGGAGCCCCGGGAAGCTTTTCCAGCTTTGCTTCAGCACAGAGCACTAAGGGCATGTGCAGATGCCACGTTTCACCCCGTCACTGCAACGCAGCAATGCAACGATGGGGCAAAATGCAGCATCTGCACATGCCCAGGGTTGTTGGGCAGCAATGATATCCCCTTTATATGCACATAGGGAATACAAATCTTTAGCAAACACTGTAAAGCAGCGAAGCATCTCATCCTGTAATAATCTCCGAGACAGTTGATCCCAGGGCTCTTATTACCCCAGCAGCTGGCATCTGAAATCCAGTCAGCAGCCGGCTTAGCCACGGCCGGGTATTGATCATGGAGCGGCTTCACAAAGCGCTGCAGCATTTTTCTATCAGAGTGCTAACTTGTTTGCCAATAACTCTTTCAGCCACATGGCACGGGAGGGAAAGGAGTGGCTGGAGCCCATCTCTCCTCTTCAGCCTGAATCTCTCTCATCCCTGCGGCTAGAAAGTGATGGAGCTCTGTCTGCAGTGGGCTCTCTTAAGGCACGTGCTGTGGATCAGGCGGGCTGTGTTTGAGATGAAGCCGGTGGCTTTTTGGGTGGACCCTGACTGCCAGAACCAGGCTGTACTGCACACAAGTGGAAATATTTGGCTTGGCGCATGTGGAAGGACAGCCAGCACACCACACTGCCTGTAGCTGCCGTCAGCCTGCTGACATCCTGCATCTGGTTAAACTATGCTGAGGAGGGTTTTGAGGCATTTTCAAAATAATTGTGAGAGTTTTCTGTTTGTGCCGAGCAGCCAATTAAGCGGTTTGCAAACAAAGTGGAATCACAAAAATTTGCAGTGCTGCGTGCTGCATTTGAAAGTCCATTATTAGGAATTTACACCAGGGAAATGTAAGCAAAAGCTTCTGGAGTCTGGCTGCCCAAGCACTGGTGACGGTCGTATTCCCAACACGCCAGGAAAATCCACACCCAGGGAAAAGCATGGAAGGTGGGTGAAAAATGCACTGAGACAGTGTGGAGAAGGGACTGGCACGTCCTGCAAACTCAGCAGCCACCTGTACGACAGCTGTGCCTTTGTCCTCCCCAGCACCCCCATGGATGGAGCCAGGCTGTGGGATGTGGGAGCAGGATGCCCTGCTGGGGTACCGAGAGCAGCTCTGCTTCACCACCCTGCCATTCCGGCTTCACAAAGAGCAGCCTGAACCAGGGAAAGGTGCCCAGTGTGCAGCCACTGCCCCTTCCTGGAGTCTTTATATGCTGTGCCTGAAATGTGCCCCTGGCATCGTCCTGCAGCACCACTGCTGGCACTGCGGGGGCCTTCCCTCCATCCGCCTTGCTGCTACACCCAGGGAGCAGGGAGGCCTGACACTTGCTGTTTAAAGACCAGGCTGGGGGAGGAGAAGGAGCGGGAGAGCTCCCCGAAGGGAAAAGCCATCAGCTGGAACAAGATTTCAACAACTACACATTTCTTGACCTTTTCCGCAGTCGTATCTTAAATGTTGCACGGCCGAATGTGATAAAAAGAAAGAAAAAAAAAATTAATAAAATAGATTTCATTTTTTAAAAAAGGTCAGGACATGTGTTACAGGGAAAAACTCATTTAGGTGCATGCCTTCCCCCTCGCCGACCTGAAGGGCCCCTCCCTGCCTCGCACCTCTGTGCACATCACACTCAGGGCTCAGCTGCAGGGCTGGGACCATGAGCTCAGAGAAGCTGACAAATGCAGGGGAGCTGCCCGCACCCGGTGGGATGCTGTGTGCCCAACCCAGAGATCCTCTCCTTGCTGCTGCTCTGTGTCAGGCTCAAACGTGTCCCCAAATCCTTATGTGGTGCAGTGCCCCAAAACTCAGCCCCCACACCTGCACTCCTGCCCACCCCAATGATGTTTCCATGGGGCTTGGCAGAAGTTAGGGAGCAGTCAGAGCTGCAGGGGCACAGTCCTGGAGATGGATGTTTTAAAAAGAAATGTTATTTCAAAGCTGTCCCCCCTCGTTGGCGCTTCTGAAGGCCCAAACCAAAAGCATCCCGGATGCAGGCTGCAGACCTCTCTGTTGTTATCATAGAACCATAGAACAATTAAGTTTGGAAAAGATCACTAAGATCATCTGGTCCAACCATCACCCCATCCCAACACCCGTGTCTCTCAGTGCCACATCCACACGTTTCTTGAACGCCTCCAGGGATGGAAATTCCACCACCTCCCTGGCAGCCCGTCCCAATACCTCACTGCTCTTTCTGAGAATAAATTTTTCCTGATATCCAACCTCATGCTCAGCAATTGGAGAAGAGTTCTGTCAACCTCTTCCTCCTTTCATCACTCTCTGTTATTTTTACTTGCTAAGAACAAAATAGAACTTAGTGAAAAAATGGAACAATTACCGTGATAACATTATACTAAGTTATTAAACGGTGACAATGGGGGATAAATACAGCATATAGCCCATTCTATAGCACCACCACCAGGACGGATCAAAGCCAAATGCAGAGTGAATGGAGAGTAGCTTATGAGGGGGAGCATGGATGTATGCAAACGCAATGCCTGCTGTGCAGCTGGGGAGGGACTGGCACACAGGTGCAGGAGAGGGAAGTTGTGAGGCTGGAAGGAAAGGTGGGGAACAGAAGGGCCCCTGCACCTTTGTGCTGGGCGAGCGATAGGGTGAGAGGAAATGGCCTTGTGTTGCACCAGGGCAGGTTCAGATGGGATATCAGGAAGAATTTCTGCACTGAGCGGGTGGTCAGGCACTGGGAGGGGATGTCTGGGGTGGAGTCTCCAGCCCTGGATATATTTCAGAGACACATGGGCACTAAGGGACATGGCTTAGTGGTGGACCTGGCAGTTATTTGATGGTTGGAAGTGATGATCTCATAAGTCTTCTTCTGTCTAAATGATTCTATGATGCCATCTGTGATGTAGCACCCCCATTCAACTCCACTTGCCCTAAGATTTTTGCAACTGCTCAGCCAAGCGCAAGCAGCCTGAATTGGAGATTTCCTCCAGCATCCTGGAGAACGTCCCCTCTGTGCTCACTAACATTCCACAGGGCATCTCAGCCCTGTGCCCAGCTGGCAGCCTGGCACAAGCCTAGCTCAGCTTCCAGGGGAGCCACTCCACAGCACGTAGCAGCTTTCTGAAGTGAGTCTTGACCCTCAGGTCCCCATGGGCCAATCTTACTGGGGAACAGCCAGAGGACACCAGAGAGCAGCATGGAGACACTGAGGAGCAGCATGGGGACATCACAAAGCAGCACAGAGACATTAGGGAGCAGACCAGGAACACTGGGAGCAGAAGAAACCTCAAAAATAGGTGGCCAGAATGAACAGCTTGGTGCACTCATGAAACCCACGATAGGAAGGGTCAGCAATGATGGTGCTGAGCAGCACTACTCGCCTCTGCGTGCCCAGTCATGGCTCTTTCTGCTGGCCTGGTTTCTTCTCCTCTGCTTCAGCTAGCACAGGCTTCCCTGCTGTTCCAGCAGCTCTAACTCTCCTAAGACGTTATTTTTACACTTCTCTTAAAATACAACGCTAAGAGAGGCTTCTTGACTATATTAACATTAGGAATCTAATCAGCAATCAGACAGCTCATAATTTTCTGATTAGCTCTGATTATACTCAATCTTTAGGAAAGAAAAAAAAAAAAGAGGAAAGAAGAAAAAAAAAAGGAAAAAATATAAAAATATTCTCTGCTCCCCAGTTCTCTTGGCAGGGCATAAAGCCGTGGCAGCAGTGCTGTGGTCTCTGCTCCAGCAGGACACTGCCACAGTGATGCAGGAAGATGCCCAATAATCTGTGTCATCACACATCTTCCCTTGGTCCTCCTGGGCTCAGCCAGGATGTCGTCTCAAAGAAGGTGCAGCACGAGAATGGAGAACACAGCTAGAGCTGATAGAGCTGTAGGATCACAGCTCCATGGCACATCTCAGCTCACCTGCTGAAAGTCAGGGGAGGAGGATGCTGGAGAGGAAGGAGGTGATCTGCTTGGCCTCAGCCAAAGGGAAGAACTGGAAGGAGGAGCTTCTCCTGGAGAAGAGGAGGAGGAGGCTGAAGAGTGTTGGATGGAAGATGGAAGTACTTCATGGCACCCCACAGGGAGAGATCCTGAGAAGTGCCTGCTGTGGGGCACATGATGAAACCTGGGAGCAAGCTGCTCCTCCATGGGCTGACAGGGACGGATCGGCCGGGGTCTGCGCCTGGGGCCTTGGGGTGGCCTTGGGGTTGGAGTCTGGGGGCTGGGATCTGGGACTGGAGCCTGGGGCTTGGAGCTGAGCTGAGCCAGCCTCCACTCACACCAGACCCTGCTGAGGGGCTTCTCAGCAGACCTGCTCCCAGCTGCAGCAAGTGACACTGCGAAGCATGAGATTTAATTATTTGAAGTCATGGCCTGCATAGCTACAGGTGAGACAAATGCTCCAAAAAATTATCCAGCTGGCTCCTTAGAGCAGCTGTTGTGCAGTTGTACTGTGAAGCAGTGCCACACGACCAGCAGAAAAGCAAGCCCCATGCAGCAATCACTGTAGCCCGGGAGCCATGTGGAAGAGCCACGAGGTGTCACCTGGGATCACAAAGCACCAACTGCCCAGTGGCAGCTGCACCCTATGGGCAGTGGCAGGCTGTGGCCCAGCCCAAATCAAGTTGTGATGGGGGGACAGCCTCCGCAGGCTTGTGCCCAACCCTGTTCTCACCTCCCATAGCAAGCACTGCAAACCCACGCAGACCTGATGGCAGCGGGTAGGGCTCAGCTATTAACCAAGTTCATGTGGATGGGGCCTTCCCCCTCCCTGTGCCAGGAAAGTCTCCTCCTTACACTCCAAACCCTGTAATCACATCCGCAGAGCCCTCTTTTGTAAAGCAGCCTCGCAGATGTAATTAGTTTGAGGTGACCTCGGGAAAAAAAAAAAGTTCAAGTTTAAAAAGAAAATCTCTCCGGTTAATGCTATGCAAATTGCCAGAGAGGCAATCAGGCTGACTTTTAAACACTGGCCCCAGTCGGAACGGCTCACAAGACAGCCTCATTGTCTCTCTATCAATTTGCATCTCGTTACCCACAATGCGCCATGCTGGAGGTAACCTTTTGGGGTGTGCAAGGCAGCAGCGTGCAGGCTGGGGACAGCATGGGGACTTGTGTTTACACGGCCCACTGTGCCCGGGTGCCTGGGCCCTGCTGCCTGTGCACAGCCCTCACCAAGCAGCAGCCAAGGTTGTTTCTTCGTTCGGATGGAGCCATACAGCCCTGAGCTCCACCATCCCACGGGCACTGCCAAGCTGCCAGTGCTACCCGTGCACCCACCAGCTCCTCCTGCACCAGGGCGAGCTCACTCCCCTCCTGCCTCCCCCCGCCTAGAGGTGCTTCCCAGAATCCTCATGCACTTCTTACGTCCTTGCCAACCCTGACTGCCGTTGGGAGATGGTGCAAAAATAGCTTTTTTCTCTAGGAAGGGATTTAAGGAGATGTCGCAAGCAGCGCACGCCAGCAGCACAACTCAGCCTTTTCCAAATGCTGTGCAGAAGGAACCGGTTTCCAGCAAAACAGAGCCAGCATCTTTCTGCTATTTTAAGCCTTCCCTGCAACACGAACAGCAATATCTGCATTCCCTAAACACCAAAGAGCAGAAACTTCTGCAAGTTACCTTGGGAGCGCTCCCATTTCTGAGCACCCTCTGCCAGGCAAGCGGCCCCATGGTGAGAAGCTCTGTGCATTGCTTCGTGCTCCGCCGACGAGGCAGGGACCCTCCGCCAACACACCATCCCACCCCACCGCCCCGCTGGAGGTGCCAAGGCAACAAAAGGCCTTTTAATAGACAGGAGAGCACCACTGCGCTGAAGAAAACCCGATCATTTAAAACCCTTCTGAATAATGGCACTGCCTCCCTGCTGCTCAAATCAGCCTCAGCATTTTGTTATTATGATAACTAAATACAGAAGATTTTAACAGCTGGAAACGCAGCAACAATATTTAAAAGAGTTTTTTAAATTGTTGGTATTTGATTCAATAATGGTAATGGGCTTTTTTTTTTCTTTCTTTTTTTTTTTTTTTTTCCTTTTAAAGGAAAGGATTGTGCTCGGTGCCACATCAGGCTGCAAAGTCAGCTCCTGCCTCGCGATGGCGGGCACTTCATGCACTGCACAACTGGTGCCAAAATCACAGCTCTCCGCTCGGACACTGCCCTCGTGCCACGTTCCTGCCTCCAGAGCCTGGCTGGGACAAGGGAGGCACGAAGCTGAGAAATGCTGCTCAGAGTGGCACAGCCACAGTCTCCACAGCACTCTCCAGATGTCCCCACAGCGCAGCCAGCCTCCATCCTCCCTGCGGCCCCAGCAGCCTGCCATCCATGGGCTGGGGAAGTCCAGCTGGGGAGTCCTCACTGCAATCCATCTGTGATGTGCCACCAAGGGATTAGAATAAGACTGCCAGTGTCAGCATAAATAAAAAAATATGATACAGTGTTCTGAGAATGTATTTTGCATTGTGTCATGCCAATTGCACTAAGCCTGGCTGGCAGCAGCTCTCACAGACAGCAGCGAGTGGCATGGTGAGCCCTGCTTTGTCCCATCCCAGGGATCCCCCCTGTCTGACAGCTGTAACAATCCCCCTGAGCTACATTGCTGTTTTGTGGGACTGTTCTCTCCACTGATGCTAAGATGAACAAAGCAGGCTTTGGAAGTACCAGCAGAAACCAAACAAGGAGAGCACAGGTGGCCTCAAGCAGCCAGGCTGTGCTGAGGACACTGACAGCACTGCCATCATCCAACACACTGCAAGACCAACCTCGCCGGGGCCAAACACACCCTAGTCCTGTGTTTATGCTCATCCCAAAATGTCAGCACCACTGCTCTCCGAGCCAGGTGCATGTGGCAGCTCCTCCCCCAGCCCCTCAGGGCACTGCCACTTGAGTCCCCCTGGTTTTGGGGATGGGGACTCAGCAGCTCTGAAGCCAGGTGCACCCGTGCGGTCAGCCTGGCAGCACCCAAAGACAAGATGGGATAGAAGGCAGCTGGAATGAAAAGGATGTTGGGAGCAAAACGAGAGCATGGGGTGAGGAGCAGGATAAATAGCAAGGGCAGGGAAAGTGGAGAGGAGGGGCTGCTGCTGGTGAGAGCCAAGTGCTTCATTCAAAGCCTCGCTGCCCTTCACCCTGATGCCTATTTAATGTCATCCCATTCAGCGAGCGTCCCTATGATCTGGTAATTATCTTTTACTTACAAAAGAGCATCTCTGTGTCACAAATACTCCCTTCTCTGGCTCTGCCACAGATCGATACCTCCTCAAGGCCTTCGCCATTGTTTGGGGGAATGGAATTGATTTCTGAGAGGAGCAAGGGGAGGACAAATATATAAATAAGTGCTGCACAGATGTGGCTCTGCGCAGCCCTTTTGAAGGCTGCAGAGGGAAGCACAGAGAAGGGCAAAGATCCCGTCGTGGATTGTGCCCTGCCTGCTCTGCCTGCCCCTGCTGCACTGGCTGCCCACTGATTTCTTGCTCAGAGCACTCACAGCATTAGTCTACAGATCATAGAATCCAAGTTGAAAGGTACCCATAAGGATCATTGAGTCCAACTTGGCTCCACACAGGACCACTCAAAAACCAGACCACGTGTCAGGGAGTTACCCAGATGCTTCTTGAACTCCAGCAAGCTCAGTACCACGACCACTGCTCTTGGGAACATGTTCCAGTGCCCAGACACCCTCTGGTGGAGATCTGTTTCCTGATATCCAACCTGAACCTCCCCTGTCACAACTTCACGCCATTCTCTCAGGTTCTATTGCTGTGAGCAGAGAGAAGAGAGCAGTGCTTGTCCCTCTGCTTCCCCTTGTAAGGAAGCCACAGTCCATGATGAGGTCTCTCCTCAGCCTCGTCATCTCTAGATTGAACAAACCTTCAGCCACTCCTCACAGATCTTTCCCCCCAGACTAGATCCTTCACCATTTTTGTAGCCCTCCTTGGGACACTCTCATAGTTTTATGTCCTTTTATACTGCGGTGCCCCAAATTGCACACAGCATTCAAAGTGAGGCTGCACCAGTGTAATAGAGAGCAGGGCAATCATTTCCCTTTCTGACTAGCAATGCTGTGCTTGATGCACCCCAAGGTACTGTTGGCCTTTCTGGCTGCCTGGGCGCATTGCTGACTCACATTCAGCTTGCTGTTGACCAAGACCCCCAAATCCCTCTCAAAAGGACTGCCCTCTAGCATCTCATCCCCTAGTCTGCATTTATAGACAAGGTTGCCCCATCCCAGGTGCAGAATCTGGCAGTCGCTTTTGTTAAACTTCATGCAGTTGGTGATTGCCCAGCTCTCCAATTTGTCTACATGTCTCTGCATGGCCTCTCGATGGAGTCAACAGCTCCTCCCGATTTAATCTCATCAGCAAAAAGAAAGGAATACTTCATGAATTTGTGTGTCATCCGTACTGTTCCAGTTTTAGTATGTGTGCTGCTGAAGTGAGATGTATATACAAATGTTGGCTTTCAGAATCATGACGTGTAGATAAATACAATTAGATCTTGTGGTTGATTGATTCAGGGCTTCCAAAACTTTGGGATCCTGTCAAGTCATTCTTTCAGGTCCTTGACTCTGAGACTCTTGGAAGGAAGGAACCCACATTCTTTCAGGTGAGAGCTGAGAACCCAGACATGGGTGCAGAGAAAAAGCTGTCCCATGGGTGCTGCCCAGCAAGCGGTGGGTGGAAGCTGCTACAAAGGGCACGAATACGAGAATACCAATAGGTGTAAGAGTGATGCAGGGGATATGGCCCATGGAAGCTACAGCAGTGCTTCAAGAGAGGAAAGATGATGGCAGAGGAACGACTGAAAAGGGGCAGGAAGAGCCCTGTGAGATCCATCCATGGGGTCCCTGTCCAAGCAAGGCCAGCCCCTCCTGGATGAGCACTTCCCAAATTGTTTTCAAAAAGCTGCTGGTGCCAAGTTCCCACAGCTTCCCCAGGCAATCTATTCCAGTGCTTAACTAGTCTTACACTGCCAAGTTTTTCTTAATATCAAAGGTAAATTTTTTCCTGCTGCAATTTAAGATGATTACTTCCCATACCATCTCCAGGGTGCACGGGGAATGGTTCATTACTTTCTCCTTCCCTGCAACAGGAACATTTTATGTATTTGAAGGCTGTTACTGTGTTTTACCTCAGCCTTCTCCTGACAAAACAATCCCATTATTCTGATATCTCAAACGGCCCCTTGCTCTTCGGTCCTCTGGTTGCTCTCTGTCCTTCTGTGCCATTTCTCAGCTCTGGAGGAACACTGCTGGCAGCAGCCCAGCACTGAAGGTGGTGCCCCCTCACCTGTGCCAGCCACCATCAGATGGTGACTTGCCATCTCTTGGCAGTGCTGAGCCAAGCCAAGTCTGCAGTCCAGTAGAACCACTTCCATCTATTTCAACCTTCCCCATCACATCCTAATGTTTTGTTGTTCAAATGGGAGGAAAGGAAAAAAATTCTGAGAAGGTGGAGATGTGCCACAAGGAAACCTGTGGCAAAGCCTTTCTTCCTCCAAAAATGCATTTGTTCACCTCTGTGCACTTGGATTCTGGTGACTGTAAAGCACTGCTCGGCTGATGGTGTCTCCTGAGTCCTGAAAAGCAAACGCCTCTCAAAGCAAAGCTCTTCCCTGCAGCGAGTTCCTCAGCACAGGGCACGGGCCTGGGGGCTCTGCGCTTTGAAAAATGACTTCCAGGCAGGATTCGGATTTTGCACAAGCCCACATGCCTATTCCCAAGCTGACGGACTGATGGCCAGGGAGATGTCAGCTTGCAGCTGCTCTGGCTTGATCTGTTTTTACCTCGTCAGTCTGGAGAAGGAGAAATGAGAGAGGATGGGAAAGAGCAAGAGGGGAAGGAGAAGGACACCTTCCAATGCACAGCACCAAAGTCCTGGTATGGGAGGTGACAGTGGAGCGTGGCAAAAGGGAGTGCATACAGAGTGAGAGGATGGCAATCCTCTACCGAGGGGAGACCTCCAGCAGAACAGGGCTGGATCAGCACGCAGGGAGCTTGGGAAGAAATCTATTCGTTTGGGAGATCCAACAGCTCATCAGCAGATGACATTCAGGGCAAGCACAGACAGGGCGGTGCTTCTTGAGAGCAACAATTAGGACTCATCACGCGTGCTGATGGAGCTCAAAATGAACTGTAGCCACTCAAGGAAGAGATCGCGGCACGCTGGAGCACAAACATCTCAGTGGGAGTGATGGCCCAAAGATGCCAGTTTGTGCTCAGGAGTGGGCGGTAAATAAAGCTGTCACATTAGGCAGCAGGCCTATACATCAGTGGGTCCCTCAGCTGTGACAGCACATGGTCCTGCTGGTGCCGGGTGGGGAGGAGAGAGGAGCGTGGCTGCTCCACACGGGGAGCAGCAGCAGGTGGGAGAGGCACAGAGGATGCGATTCACTTGCAGGAGGCAGAGAGTTAAAAAGAAGCAGAAACCCCTCATAATGGAAAGGTGCCTCTGAGCTCAGCTATGGAAATGCTCAAATCCAGTGCCAAGAAACACCGCTCCCCGCAGAACTCAGTGCCTCGAGATGTAGGGAACATGAGTATTTTTTTTTGTTTTTTTTTTAAGGAACAAAAATCAAATTAATCAGAGTATCATCGGTTATGCGAGCTGAGATCAAAGTACAGAGGAAGAGAAGTGCTATCACTCAAGGATTTATACTTCCCAAGTAACTGCTCAGGATTAGAAAGAAATTTCAATAATCTGCCAGCTAAGTATGCACTGCAAGAGTAATAATCCCTCTCTCCAAACATCTGCTATCAGCTACTAATGGGGATGGTAAGAAGCCAGGTGGATCATAAACCCGACCCGATCCGAGCACAACCACAAAAGTGGGCTGTGCAAAGTCACCACTGCAGGGTTATCCCATCACACTGCTGCAGGAGCACCGTGCCTCATCCTGGAGCTGCACTGAGCAACCGACCCACAAAGCAGCCAGTCCTGCAGGCTCCCGTGCTATTGATTGTGATATTACGTGCTGTAAACACTTCTAGCTGCATCCTACAATCCTGCAATATATATACAAACAGGAGGAGAAATGCGTGCAGCACCTCAGCTGTAGTTCTATGGTTTTGTAGCATGAATTTGAGCTGCACCTTGATGCAGCATCACATTCAAGCCAGCAGAACTGGCTCAAACCTCACTGCTGCTCCCCTCTGCTTCCTGCCTCTGGTTTTTGAAACATTCTGGGCTCAGCTCGGTGCACCACAGCATGACTTGAAGGTGCTGCCTGCTCTCACCCCAGCACTATGCCCAGGGGATGGGATATGCAGTGGGTGCACTGTGCACAGGCAGCTCCACACAGCAGTCAGACAAGGTGAGCAATACAGCAGCAAGAGGGAGAAGAATGCCATGCTTATGGAGGATCAGAGGGAGAGGAGGATTATAGCACTGTAGCATCCAGCATGAACTCACACTGAAAGGTTAGCAGTGGTGTTAGAGATGGGTGAAAGATATTGGTGGCGTTCAGAGGAAAGTGAGTCACGTTTTTATTCCTCATCCTTTCCCCAAAAGGTAAACCAAGGTGAGCCAGGGGCTGGAGCCAGCACCTGCCTTGTTCCAACCCTTGCTCTACAAGTGCAGGGTCAGCACAACACACACGGGAAAGAAAACATTGGCACCTCTCTGTGTGCTGGCGTGGGGTGGTCACGATTGCTTTGCAATTTGCAAACGGTGTGTGCCTTCCTTGCGGTGTTTATGGGAGCTGCAGCTTGGTGCTGTGCCGTGGAGCAGATAATTGCAGCAGAGTTAGCTCCTGTCTGGGCACTTTAACCTTGCCGCTCACCCACAGCAGAGGAGCAGTTTGCAGCCCAGCTCAGGAGCGCTGAGGGCAATAAATGGAGTGAGGGGAGGGGGAGGGATGCACTACTCTGCTACGATTCTGCAGAGGTTTCTGTTTTCTTTCTTGTTATCCTAATAACCCTTTTATGGAGCACGTTGTTGGCAGAACCCTGTGCTGAGGCAGCCGGTTCTGTGTAGGCACAAGACAATTTGCAAAAGCAATAAACTGACATTCAGCTGAAGAAGCCTGCTGGAAAGATGAGCCATCAGCAAATCCCTACACACACATGGCCTTAAAGACACACTGGGTTTATAGTGCACTTAAAAGAATACAGTGACCCAAACTGAACAGGACCATGCCATTGGTCTGAGCAGCACACCCCAGCGGCCAGGCTGCGGACTGAAAATGAAAAATAACTCTGGAGAAAGGAGAAAGGCATTCAAGCATCCTTTGACCTTAATAGTTACATGCATCTCAGTTCTTCACCAGGGCTTGGCTGGCTTCAGGGGAGGCACGCACAGAATTCAGCCTGCAAAGCCACAGACCTGGTGCTCTGAAGGACAGCTCATCAGTGAGGTGTAAAGAAGAGCAAAATTTATGGCATTCGGGGCTGGGCTGGCTGGAGAAATCAAGTCAGAGCAAATGGAGACATATCACCAGGGCAGAGCCTGCCGCTGCAGCTTCAGCCAATTCCTTTGCACGTGGTTAATCCTGCTTGCATTAGAACAGGAGCTGAGGGTTGTTACTGAGCTGAGGGAGAGCTATTTCCTGGAGCTGCTTTCCTCCCCAGCATTCCTCAGCCTCCCAGCCCAGCCCTGCCAGCCCGCGCTCCCCATCCCATGGCTCAGCCCCTTGCCATTACTCCTAAAGAAGAAGCCCAGCACAGCCCAGCCCAGGTAAGTGTGGGGTTCTGCCCCTTCAGCTGCTCAGCAAAGTTTTAATTTCTGTGGCCAACCTGTGGCCAAAAAGAGAAACCCCACTGCTGCCCCACAGCAGCCGCCGGTGCCATGCACTCTTGCTCCTACCCACTTCTCCGGATCAGGGCGCCCTTCTGGGGCACAAGCTTTTTGGGGACAGGCAGGGTTGAGGTTCTTTTCCACGTTTCCTGTCCCTTTTATTTAAAAAACACTTTATGCAGCTGTCAGAGCCAAAATGAGAAATTCTTTTTTTTTTTTTTTTTTTTTTTTTTTTTTTTTAGCAGTCTTTGAAATAAGGATGCTATGTGGGATCAATTTTTTATGGCAGTAAAGTAAAGGGGGAAAATAGCAGCAATTTTCTCTTTTGAACATGGCCTATTTAATGGCATGGATGTCACGGTGCAGCTTTACCCGGAGAGAGGGAGAAAAAGCCACAAAATGGTACTGTGGTCAATCAAAGCCTCCTGCACTGCAATCTGCTCCCCACCTCCTGCCACCAGCCCAGATTCCCACCGCTCCTCCCAACCTCCCTGCCCAGCTCTCCCAAAGGAGCAGCAGCCAATGCCAAGTACTCGGCTGCAGGTCCCAGGGAAGCAGCAGGAACGCCTTGCTGGGAATCCCAAAGCACGCACCAGAAGACTTCATCTCCCCTACACATCTCCCCTACAAACACAAAGGTTGGAGTTTGGAGCACCCCAGACCCAGGCAACAAGGAGCACGGGGAGCGATGCACACTGGCATCCCACGCAGCGCCACGCCTGGGAGAGAATTAGCAATTCCCAACTACATCACGTTGTCCCGGTGCGACCATAAACACCAACATCTGTCAGAAGGGCTGCACCTATCAAACTGCCGAGAAAAACATTTCTTTCCTCATTCAGTTCTCTGCTAAACTGGAAACAGCCCCTGGGGAGCAGCCAGCGGCGGAGGCCACATCCATCTTAGTGGGCAACAGCTATTCACCACAGTAGGAGCATCCCAGCCATGCAGTGATCGCTCACTGCAATTAACAAATCATTTCGTTTAGATACGGCGAGAATCTGTAACCGAGTGATGGTGTGCCCCCATATGGCACCAGGCACTGAGCAAAGGGTTTTGTCAGGCCCCACATGGAGCACAGCCTTGTTGCAGTGCCCAGATCTGCTCCCTCTCTCAGTCTGAGGATGATCTGGAAAAGTTTCCATTCAAAACTCGGCTGAGGATCTGCCTGGTGCTCAGCCTGGCACTGCAGCTCCCTGCTCTCAGTGCTGTGGCCACGTGCTGGGCTGCAGGACCTGAGGGGACCCACACGAGCTGCTCTCTACCACACTGGTGCAGGACCCACACGAGCTGCAGCACTCTGCAAAGCCTCCCTGCACTGCAGGACCCGGCACAAACCCCGAGATTAATGACCAGAAGAAGGAGTCTATCCAGCAGACAAAAGCATGATGTTAAAAACATGACAGCAATTACAGCAGTCACAAAACACTGCGCACTCAGAGATTTTAAGTTGGGCTTTCCTCTTCCCCTCGCCGCCCAGGCTCAGTGGGCACACTATCCCCGGAATGTGAGCTCCCCTGCCCTGTGAAGCCCCCGCAGGGTGGTGGGGCTGAGGAACACCCGCAGGCACAGGAGGAAGGTGCACACACAGTGTTTTCACTTCCCAACTCCCTTTGTGACCACCCAGGTCCTTCCTGTGTGCTCAACACCATGATGCATCTTTGCAAAGGCAGGAGAGCAGACGAACGTGAGCTGTCTTTCTTTTTATCCTGAAACTCAGCCAGTGCCCAGGGCCACCATCACCCTGGGGCCACCGTCACTCTGAGGCCACCACCACCTCAGGGTCACCATCACCCTGCCCAGCAGACCTTGAACCACGCAGCAGTGACTGCTTCTTGGCTTCATGCAATATGTGTGGAAGTCCCTGGGCTGAAGGCACGAGGAGGGGACAGTACCGAGGACAGGTGGGCCCAGCTCAGCACATGCCCAGCAGCAGCCATGGGGGCACCTGCATGGGCACACAGTGCTGCTCCCGCCCCTCCCTGCCCTCCAACACCCCAACTCAGAGACTGAGCTCATTAAAGACAGTACCTGCTACACTCTCAATGATATTTTCCTCTTATAAATATGCCTAATGACTTTTGGACACTTTCTACAGTCATCAGTCCCACCCTTCTCCTCCTTGCTCTCCATTGCCCAGCTCTTGCCATCTGTTAATTTAATGTGATGCCCCAGCACCTGATCAGCATGAACATGATGAGTCCTTTCTCACTGAGCCACCCCTGACACTGGAACAGGCTGCCCAGGGAGGCTGTGGAGTCTCCTGTTCTGGAGATGTTCAAGACCCGCCTGCACACCTACCTGTGCGACCTGGTGTAGGGATCCTGCTTTGGCAGGGGGTTGGACTCGATGATCTCTGGAGGTCCCTTCCAACCCCTACGATTCTGTGACTCTATGACACAGCCCCACAGCCCTCGTGCACTGTACTCTGGGAACAGCAACAGTGTCCCCAACCCTGGCCTCCATTGCAGCCAGCATCCTGGCATGGAGCAGCAACATGGAGCACTGGGAGAGAAAGGAAGGGAGAGAGACCCAGAGCCTCCTCCAGCAAGGCTTAGGGTGCACCCTCAGATCCACAACCCCAGGGCGAGAGCAGGGAAGGGGCCCCCAGCGCTGCATCTCAGTGCTGTGTGCCCGCTGCCCAGCCACCTGCCAGCCCCCAGCTGCTGATCCCCAAGGTGACAGTGACTTTGGGCACAGGCAGCCATCCGGGCTCACTGCACTCCCAGGTGTCAGCAGGGAGCAGTGACGCCGCCGGAGCCATCCCCTGTGCTCGCCGCCGAGGCTCATTGCGCTGCTCGCTCTTCTGTGCCGCCTAATTACCGCCTTGTCAGTGACACTGATGCATGCTCCACTCACAGCAGCTCTCTTGTCCTCTGCGCTCCTTATCGATGCAGATGCAGCGAGGCTTTCGCCAACACCTCCCAGAGGAGCACGGCACACAGCGCTGCACCCACAGCACAGCACCGGATCCCTGCGCTGCAGGAGAAGTTTGCAGCCCTCCCAGAGCAGCTCAGCGTTTTCCGAGCGCACGGTCGCTGGTTTTAGCGTCACGGTCTGCAGCACGCCAAGTACATCCCATAAGAACACACAGCCGGGGCCTGCAGGTTTTGCATAATTCTCCACAGAATTAAAAGCCTTTACACAGAATACATATGAAACGGGAGCAAAAAGTCACAGAAGAAACATTTTTAATTTATGAACTGTCAGACAAGAATGTCTCCAAATTAAAAGATAAGGGTTTAGGAGATGAGGGGTTCTGCATCCGACAGCCTCTGCACCAGGAAGCACCGTTTGATCCCCCCCACAGCACAGCTCGCCCCGTGCCGCACACAGGCAGATGTGCTCCGAGACGGGAGACAGCTGTGTTCCCAGCCAGAAGGGTGGCAGGAGCCCGAAACGGCAGCGCTTATTTAAAAGGCAGCAATGCATTATCCCCCGAGGGAAAAAGAACTTAAGCAGTTTTAAGAAAGCAAACAGGATGATTAATGAATGCCACTACTCCTGGGAAGGACCTGCCAGAGCAGATGGGTTCTGGTCCTGGGGGAGCCGCTCCTCTGGGTATAGCGGCAGAGGCACATGTGGATGAGATTCAGGTGCTGGGGAGGTGACACCAAATGCCACCGCAGCACCGCCACCGCTCCCCCCTCAGCCCCTCCGCTCCATCACCCTCCTCTGCTCTGAGTGCGGGGAGGGAGAGTGACAGATGCAATATTTTACAAAATGAGGTAATTATACAGCAGCCACATGGGGAGATTAGATTAGTGAGAGATTTCGATGCGAGGATATTTAATAAGAGCGAGACGCAGGTACACAGAAATGCAGACAGCAAAAGGTCATCATCATCATCATCGCGTCGAGATGATGAAACAAAGCGCTCGTGACCTACACAGGCTTTGATGCTTACCGCAGTCATTCCATTGTTATTGCAATACAAATAGGATTATTCAGAACAGCAGATACATAGCCACCCGCAGCCTGGGAGAAGGGAAAGTAACACCACAGTGTTACAGACACGGCGCAGGACCTCCGTCCCACGCTGCAGCAGGACAGGGGCACACGGAGCAGAGCACTGCACGGGGACATGCCCCCACCTATAGGCACCCAGCTGCTGAGAGGTTCCCTGGGTGGGAGGGGGGCACAGTGCAGAGCAGACACATGTAGATGGATGGCACAGATGAAGTGATAATTTCACAGCCATTAAGCTGCACTCTGTGAGAGCCCACATTAAAGACTTCCAGGGAGAAGAAGCAAGGCCATTGGGTTTGGAGTTTTCTCCTGAGACAGCAGACCGCTAATGCTCCGGACACAATGTAAATGTTTTAAGGATAGATCCTTCCCATCAGACAGCCTCAGTGCATGATTGCAGAGTGGGTGTGGGGTCTGCAGGCTTTGGATAGACAGGTTTTGAGGGCAGGCTGCACCCCTGCTCCAGGCGCATATCTGCTCCAGGTGTATCCTTGCTCCAGGTGCATCTCTATTCCAGGTGTACCCCTGCTCCAGGTGTATCTCTGCTCAAGATGCACCTCTGCTCCAGGTATGCTGTAGGTGTAGCTCTGCTCCATGTGAATCCCTGCTCCAGGTGTACCCCTACCCCAGGTATACCCCTGCTCCAGGTGCAGCCCTGCTACACGCATAACTCTGCTCCAGGTGTACCTCAGTTCCAGGTACACCCTGCTCATGTGTACCTCTGCTACACATGTACCCCTCCTCCAGGTGTCCCCCTCCTCCAGGTGTACCTCTGCCACACTCATCTCTCTGCTCCACGTGCACCTCTGCTCCATGCTGCAGCTCCATTCCAAGCATCACGTTGGCCACTACCACCACAGGTCCAGGCAATCACAGCACTTTACAGCCACATCTGCCAAACCACTCACCCAAAAGCAGAGACATGGCTAAACGCAGGCACGTTCATCTTCTACGAGACAAACTGCTTTCAATAATGCGGAGTTATTTCTCGTGGGCTTTTTAAAGATTTCTCAGACATATGAGGACAGCTGGGAGCACAGATGAACGGTTTGGTTTCTCAGATAGGAAAGCTCTCTCTGTGCATGGTCGGTGTGACTTGCTGGGAGCCCAGCAGGGAAATCCATACTATCATCGCATGGAGACACACAGACGATTCCTCTGACCCTTGGCTTTGTGTCCCGTGCCAGAAGAGGGGCCCCAGACCCAGATGATGCCCAGATGTGGAGTGCCTTGGTGCTGCTGCCAGGCCAATGCCACCAGAACAGCAATTAGAAACACTAAGGTAGCAAAGTAAACAGAGCTTTGAGAAGAGCACATGAGAACGGGCTCTGCTGCATGGAAACGGCCCCAGGCACCACAAATACATTTCTTCCTCTGATTGTGTAAGAAGTAGTTTGTCTCTCGTGCTAAGTAACCTGCATCGAGTGATCAGAGGGGATATGCTTGACGTTTGTGGTGACCCAGTTCAAAGGCACAGTGGGAAACGCATTTGGGCACACGATGTGGGGACGACATGGCGCTCTGTATCCCCACTGGAGCCTATACACACCCTTAGAAAACCATGGTCACAGCCCTGGACACAATGCTAAATACCAAAGGGAAAGGGAAATTCAAGACAGCTCCTGTTGGCAATGTAGCAAATCATGAACCACAGATGGCAGCAAGGTGCTGGGGATGCTGGGGGTGCTGGGGACATGGAAGGGATGCAGGGTGACACACGGACACCTGGCCAGCAGTCCTGCAGGCACCAAGGACATGGATGCTGTCCCTGTTCTCCAGGGCAGGTGGCATCAAAGCATGGCACTACTACAGGAATGGCAGTGATGATGTGTGGGAAGGGATGGGCACGTGGCACAGCAAGCATCTCTTTGGTGTTAAACTTTTCTGAATGACTCTTTCCTCCAATCTGGATGCACCCTCTGGAAAAAAAAAAACATGATAGGTTGTTCCTCATGTCTCTAATGTATTTTAAATAGATGATGTTCCAGATGGTATTGACATTGCTAAACAAATTGCGAAGCCCACATGCCAAAAATACTGTGGGTAAACACACTAACCCACCCTGCACAGAGAAGGAGGCTAAAAGAACTGCAGTCAGCTTTCCATGCATCACAGCCTTGGTGAGCTCTGCAGTGCAGCTCCCCAGCACTGCCCTGGGCAGCCTCACCAGCACAGGTGGAAATCGGGCAGGGAAAAGACGTTGCCACTCCTCTCCTGTTTTGGCCAATGCCTGAGCTCAGCCCTGCCACCCAGTGCCCCCTGCTGCATTCAGAGGGATGGGAGGGATGGGGGTCCTGGCTGCACGCAACAGCTCAGCACCCTGCACCATGAGCAATGGGCTGTGTCGTAAGGGATGGCTCCCAGCCCAGCACCAGCACAGTGAGGGCACTGGGAGAGATGCCCTGCGCTCCAGAGTAGCTCGGCTGTCATTTAGTATTATTGTTCCTGTTGATTTGTTTTGCCCTAGCAGCAGAGATGTGCAGAGGGGCTCCTGGGGCTGATGTGCATTGGTTGCGGAGCCTGGAACACCAGGGCAGCATTATGGGCAGTGCAGTGCCCACAGCACTGCTTCACTCTGGGACCACAGGGTGCCAGTGAGTGCCCAAGGGAGGATTCCTCTGCCCAGAGCACTGACTGGCAGCATAGGAACCTGGTTGGGTCTGCCTGTACCAACAGAGAGCAGCAACAAATGTGGTCCCGCAACCTCTTCTCTCTCCTCTCTGCCCACATTTCTCTGTGCCCTCAGCACAACCAAGGAAGAATGAGGGATGGATGCTCCATCACTGGCATCCCCAGGCCTCGGCATCACCCTGGAAGAGCTCTCAGCCACCAACGTGACCACCAGTTCCTGTGCTCCTGCTCCTAACACACAGCCCATGGCGTGCCCGCCCCTCCCTGACACCACTGCTGTTGTGGGGGCAGAGCCCATGGTGTGTGCCCATACCTCGGGAGCACCAGTGTGAGAGCATGGGAGGGAGACATAGCACTGAGAGTGGGCTCGTTAGTGTGATCATGGCACAAATTCGTTAGTGAGTGTCTTTAGGACAGGACAGTGTTGAGCCAGAAGAAGCCCCAAAACACCACAGAGGTAAAAATCCACCACGACATCTTCTGCCATCAGCCTGAGATCCCTTCCACTCCTCGACCACCCTTTGCTCTTGTAGCAAATTAAATTCTTGTAAAATAAATTAAATTCTTGTAGCTGCTCTGAAAGATCACCACCCCCTCTTCTACAGGCAGCAGCCACTGGCTGAGCCCCACGTGTTCTGGGGACAGCAGGAACGCTGCAGCCGGTCAGAGAGCTGCTAGCACTATAAAAAGCTGGAAATTCCTGTTATTTCTTCTTCCACAGCATCTCCCCAGTGATGCACTGGCTGGGATTCAGGAATCTGTCACAGCAAGCAGCAGGCTGGGAATGGGTTCCCTAATCGCCTTATGTTCACTGATCCCATCACACAAGTTTTCGGCTCTGTGAATTCTCTCCTGTCCCATCCAAGCTGGGAAGCACCCAGCAGTCCCATAGGTTGCACAGCCCCACCACCCAGCAGTCCCATGAATGGCACATCGAGCAGCTTTCCATCAGGACAAGTGGCAAAACCAGTCCACCACTCAGTCCATCCTGGGGAAATGCTGGGTACCTCTGACAGCACAGCAATCTGGAGGTGCTGATGGCTCTTGTCTCACCCCACTGCTCCATCCCTCCTGTATAGACTGGGGACACCAGTGCCCACAAGAGCTATGCTTGTGATGATGGGGATGCTGCATGGCCAGGGGCACAGCTGCACGTCTCCCTGGGACACATTCTTCTGCTCCATCCCCTGCGGCGTGCAGATTGTGGCTTGTTCACCACAAGCCACAAAGGGACACGATGGGCCACCAGGAATGGGCAGCCAGCAGCACAGACTGCTTTCCTTGTGGTTTTCAGTGGAATAAAACATCACCCTGAATGGCTTAGCAGGATGGGACTGGCAGACAGACTTCCCCACAGTCTGCCCACATGGGGGGACAGAACTGGTGGTGGCACACAGCACTGGGACAGCGCATTCTTGAGTGGCAGCGAGCCACAGCAGAGCAGGGATTGAAGGGAGGGAACCGCAGCCGAGACAAATAAGATGCTCTAGAAGCCAGCAAAACAAATAGCATCCATTGTTTGTGCAGCAGGCTGGAATAATAACATTTGCTCACCCAGCCTCGCTTGTCACCCTCTCAGCGCTGTGCCTCCACGGAGCTGGAGCGAGGCACAGAGGCAGGCTGCTATTGTCATTGGAGTGGGCTGGAGCCTATTCACAAAACTCAGTAAATTGGGGCTATTTTGGGATTTACTAGGCATTTGCAAACAACTCCATTTGGTATTTGAAAACATGAGCTGGGTGCCACGAGCCAAGAGCACTGGTGCCCATGGGCTGCTCTCCAAGGAGCACCCGGCAGCGTGAGCCTGCAGCTGCCGAGCGGCTGCAGGACCTGGGGCCACATCTCCATCCCCACCTCCCTGCTGCTGGACTTTCAAGGGAGCACCCCTGTCCAGAAATGGGACCCAGTGGAGGGCTGCGTGCCCCAAGTGCCACACCACCACCAAGGCTGGAGTCCTTGAGGCCGACTGTCCGACGGAGTGCAGGAACGTCGTCTGCGATAAGAGCAGCGAGCTGCTGCCAGCAGAACAAATGCCAGGATTGGGAAGCAGCTGCTTTGCTCCTGGTGCTCTCTGAAGGACAAACAGCAGAGTGACTCCAAGCCTGAAGAACTGCGGTGCAGAGATCATGGAAACCAGTTGAGGTCAAGCAACACTCAGCTTGGACATGGACTGGGGAGCCTAGAGAGGGATCCTTGTCCTCTGTCAAAATAGTTCTCCTTTCTTCCTCACCCAGGACAGAGGCTGTCCTTTCACTGCAAGGAGCATCCTTCACATCCCTGGGGATGCAGACATGGCTGGAGCAGGTATCACCTCTTTGAGTCGCTGCTGAGCAGCCACAGGGGGCTTAAGGGAGGGATGGTCCCATTCCCTTCCTCCCCTTCTGCTGCATTCTCCCAGAGGAGAGAACTCCAGGCAGAGCAAACCCGATTGTGATGGTTATGATGCTGAAACCACAGGCACCAGTGGATCCCCCTGGCCATCTCTGTGCTTTGGAGCCCTCTATTAGCGTGGAGGGGGACACTGGGCTGGCACTGGGGATGCTGGAGGCAGCCAGCACTCCCCAGCTCCCTCCAGGCCCACCCCTCGGCCCCGCAGTGGCAGGACGTGGGCTGTCAGAACAGAGCAATCCAGACATTCCCACGCATTACAGCTGCAGGCGTTACTGCAAGGTATTTTTCATATCTCAATTGGAAACAAACTATTCTCTGATCTCAGCTTAGTCTCAGATTGGCAGGGATGCGGCATTTTAATTTCCAGGAAAGAAAGGACAAATCTCAATATAAAGAGAGAGGAGAACGGCGGACACGCTGTAAAAACAAGACATGAAAGGAGGAAAATCTGGTGCAACAGCACTAGCGGCGCACAAGGAGGAAAAAAAAAAAAAAAAACATTTCTCTTTGTAATTCGCTTAAGAGATCGAGAGCACAGCCCTAGAGCAGCAGCTCTGCCCGGGGCTGTGCTCCTGTGGCACAGCACAGCTGCAGCAAAGCTCCAGGGCTGCACCCTGCAGACCTGTGGCAGCAGAGCAGCGCTGCGGCCGTGTGTGTGCAAACACAGCCGTGGAGCAAAGAGTCTGACCCAGAAACCTGCCGGGCTATCCAAGGAAGAAGAGCACGATGCACGGAGCTGAAGGGATGTTCCCCAAGCCACCAGGTGGATGTGCTGGGGGTTGAGCAGGCAGCCCCCGCTTGCAAGCTAAGGCACAACTTGCAAATGTGGGGCCCCCAGTGCAACTGGTGGGATTGTTTGCTGAGTGCGGATGGGAGCTTGCAGCTTTCCCCTTGCTGGGGCTCTGCAAGAAGCTTCAGGGAGCACAGAGCCACCAGCATGAGAGGAGAGGGCAAAGGCTTTGCTACTGCCCTACAGGTGCTGGGGTGGATTTGAGGTGGATTTATTAAATTTTGAGATGGATTTACTAAAATGTAAGGCACTGTTGGCACTGAAGTCACCCTTTCAGAGGCCTCCAAGCCTCGGTGCTTGCAAAGCATTGCTCCTTGCAACGGTTGAGCGCATTGTCCAGGGCCAATGTAGAAAGTTCTTTGGGTTCCACCAGACCCTGAGCCATTCTCCCTCTCCCTGCCTGCCTCTGATGACTTTTTACACTCCTCATAGCACTTCATGGTGGTGGGATGATTGGAACATAATCAGGCTTAAATGCAGCAATCAGTGAGAATGCACATTCGTAGGCACACTGATTTCCATGCGCTGGCTGCCACGTTGGCATAGCTTACCACTTCTATCCCCTGTGATGGAAATAGCAGGGTCAAGATCTTTTGATAGACAGGATAGGTGAATAGCATGAAAAAAAACACTACAGCCCATGCAAGACCCAACCCTCTTCTCCCAGAACGAGAGACTGCAACCACATAACTTAACCAATCCACCCGCAGGAAGGGAAATCATTTTGCTGCCTTCGCTAATTATTGGCTTAAATCTTCACAAAGCAAGGAACAGAGCAGCCTTGCTCATTTGTCTTCTCTTCGGCTCAATTTACAGATGCTCACATTGATCTGGAAAGCCTCCATCATTCACGCAAAGCCTCCGATCGCAGCAGCAGCAGCAGCACACACAGGGGGTTCTTACAGCCATGCATTCATAGCCAGCTTCCCTCCTGCATTCTGCATCTCTCGCTTCCACAGCATCTCTGAGCAACAGGTCCTGCTCTGCTTACAGGCGGTATGGAATAAAACATTCCCTTTCTTTGCAGCAGCCCAGTCCCCCACTCGCTGCAGCACACTCCCTGTGCTTTGGGAGCAGGGTAACCGGATGCACAAATGCTCTCCTTCCTTGATGGTTCCATTAATGTCCTCTTTGATTTCCAGATCTCAATAATCTTAATCTGTTTTATCTGCATTTTAAACCCGGTAGAAGAGTGATCTGGGGAATTACTCTAATTTCAACCTTTGCTAAGACAGTGGAGCAGACATTAAGAGAAAAGCTGGAAAGGGTAATGGAATTGAACAATGAGCACCAATGCAATGAGACAACCTCGACTGCATTCCTTGATAAAATTACACGATCGGTGAGCTGAGGACAGAGGCAGTGCCACACTCAGAGCTTCGTGAGGCTTCAGCACGGCACTTCAGCTCTTCCTTCTCAAGAACAAATGATTGTTGTTCTCAGCAAGAGAGCTGTTATTTGAACCGAGGGGGCAGGAACAAAGAGCACTGGGTCACTGCTGAGAGCAGGAGCCTATTAATTAATCCTTTATAAATAATTAGCAGAGGTTGAGCACGGCGTGGTGACAGGCAGTGTGTGCTAGCAATGAGATGTGGCAGCGGGTGGCATGCTGACCCCGTGCCACGAACCATTCCTTGTCCCCAACCCCAGCACAGCTGGGGAGAATCGTGCCTGGACAGCCTTTTGTCCCTCCTTGTTGCCTGTTTTCCACTCAGCCCTGCACAGAGACATCCAAAATTGAAGGAGCTTCAGAAAAGCAGGCAGACCTCCGAGAGGCACTCATGCATTGCTGCCCTCCCCCAGCACGGCACAGCACTGTGCCCACCACCCATCCCAAAGCCGTGCTGCTGCCCTGCCCTCAGCCTCCCCACCTGTACAGTGCAGTGACAGCAGCCCCCCAGGCAGTCTGCTTCAGGTAACCCAGCTCTGGGCGCAGCGAGAGGGCCGTGCACACAGCACCCAGATGGCTCCTCCAGGCACAACAAAGCCAACAGAGCCACAGCATCCCCACTCCCAGCCACAGAGCATCCTGCAGCAGCCGCGGGCACTAAGATGGAAGCAGCACATCTCTACCTCATTTCCTTCACCGAGGATGAATTTCAGAGAAGATTCAAACTGATTAATGAAGAGGAGGTTAAGCACTTTCAATCAGGGTGGTGAAAAAGGTGCTGGAACGGTAAAATTGAATCCCACACTGCCTTTCTTTTTATGCTTTATAAAGGTGAATAAGCAGGGAAGGCTCCTCAAAGCTGCACCCCCATTTTTGGGTGGGTGAGAGCTGGCAAAGGGCAGCTGCAGCACAGCAGACGGGTCAGAGCACGCTGCCCTGCAGATGCAGGTATGAACAGCACCGCCGCGAGCTTCCTTTCAGTGATTTCATTGATATTCTCCATTTGGACAAGTTCATATCCCCATCAGCCAACTGCCAGGCCTGTAAATAGCAGCAGCTCTGTGTGAGGGGAAATCAGTAGCAATGGTTGGCTTTATGGGGTTGCAGCAGCCGTACTGCACAAACCCAGGGCTTACTGGGGAGGGGAACGAATGCCTGGAGCTGAAGCACAGTCTTCCCATCACACCCAGCTCAGCCCTGTGCTGAGGAATGTACAGCCCAGAGCTCCATCGGGGTCCCTTTCACCCACTCTTCTTCAACTACAGCTCCTGGTGCTGCCAAGATTTGCAGTGCAATGGCTGAACGCAGCAAGGAAAGAGAAAGGGAGGGGATATTGATGGAGATGACTGCAATATAGTGGCAGAAATGACAGCTACCAGCAGCGGCCAGATCACAGAGCTAGAGCGTTATTGATATCACATACACAAGCAACGTCCTACAGCAGAAAGCTGGTGAGCTCCTTCACCTCCTATTAAAACCTGAATGGCAACAAAGTCCTTCTGAAGGCTCTGGTCCTGCCTCTCTGCCCCATGAGGTCTTAAAGACCCCCTGAGCAGTGCTCCTGCTGCACACACCCAGGAGAGGTGGGCTTATTCTAGAGGTCCCTGAGGAAATTCAGTCCCTGAAAGAGATGGGGCCCTGCTGCAAAGGGGCTGGATGGAGCAGGCTGTGCCCTCTCTGCTAAGAGATATAATAAGACAAAATTGCTGTCCTAAATATTGCTAAAGCGCTGGCTGGCATGTTTAATAAACCTTTCCATTTGGGTAAATTAGCACTCATCTGGACAAGTGCTGAAGTGCTGTTACTTGAAGAAAAAAAAAAAATTCAATGCTTGGAGTCTAATTTAAATAATTATCAGCATATTTCTGCTCCGGCTGTTTTGCAGAAATTACCAGGAGACTCGATGCGGTCTGCTTGGCAGTGCCTTTTGTCTGCATGCCATGTATTGACCCCATTTCAGACCAGCTTTTGGCCCACTCACTCCTTGCTAGAGCCTTTTTCACCATAACCACAAGGACGTTGGCCAGGCACAGCAAAACTGATAGCAACTGCTCTGGGGAAGGGACCTCGACAAGCCACTGCAGCAACCTCCCCACCACTGGGGAACCAACACACAGCCCACAGCACAGCCCATACAACAGCCCATGGCACAACATATGGCACAACCCACGGCACAACCCACAGAACAGCTCTTGGCACAACCCACAGCACAATCCCCATCACAGCCTGTAGCACAGCCTATGGCAAGCCCATGGCAAAGCCCACAGCACAGCCCAGGGTACAACCCATGGCACAGCCTGTGGCACAGCCCACAGCACTGCCTGTGGCACAGCTCATGGCACAACCCATATCACAGTCAATGGGACAACCCAAGGCACAACCCATGGCACAGCCATTAGCACAACCCATAGCGCAGTCCACAGCACACCCCGTGGCACAACCCATGGCACAGCCCATGGCACAGCCCATGGCACAGCCCATGGCACAGCTTCTGCTCAGAGTCAGGCATGTCTGCAGGAGATTCCAGGCACGCTGTCACTCACTGCCCCATCCCTGAGCACCGCTACCACCTGCCCCTCGGTGAGCTCCCCTCCAGGCACCACCCGCTCGTCAATTCTTGGCTCTCAGCAGAGGGCAAACTTATAAACAGACGCTGCTGCCAGGTTTAATGGAGGCAGATAAAGAGCTGTGATCGTTCGATGTTTTCCAATGATAGCGGTGATGCCTGGGGCCAGCAATAACATTACCATGAAATAAATCTGCAGTGATATAATTAGCAGGGATGCTATTACGGCGCAGGTTTTAGGGATGCTCAGTGCAGAGGCAGCAAAGCAGAGGTGCCGTTGCAGAGGTTCTGGGTTTGAGGAGGGGATGGGGAGAGAAGAAAACCTTTATGCAGCAGGGCTGGGGCCCGCTCTGCTCACTGCTGGGGGCTGCAGTGGGACTAACACATTTGCAAACTGCTCGCAGCCTCTGCTCTGCTGTGCACTGCATGGCTGCCTGAGCAAGGAGGGGAAGTGGGTGTTTGTATTCCATACGCACTCCAGGCCCTCAAGATCTCAGATTTATCCATTCCAGCCACTTGCAGGAACCCACTTCAGCACAAACGAGTTGGGAACAGGGGCTGCTTCCAGCCCAGGGCCCTGTGCACCTCCCAGGCACGTGTGGGGCTCCTGTATGGCACAGCTGAAAGGTGACCCCTGCTCTGCTACCTGCAGTGGCACTGAGCAAACGGCCCGGTGTTGGTGCTGCCCTGCAGCATGCTGCCAACACAGCTCCCAATGGGCCAGGACAGTGATTTTGTATAGGGTACATAACAAAGAGTGCACAGCATCATGCAAGAAGACAGAGGGAATGGCTTCAAGTTACACCAGAGAAGGTTCCGGGTGGATTTTAGAGAAAATTTCTTCTCCAAAAGTGCGGTCGGGCACTGACACAGCTGCTCGGGCTGCTGGGGGAGTCAGCGCCCGTGGGGGGGTTCCAGAACCGTGGGGATGCGGCACTGAGGGACGTAGGCAGCGGGCAGGTCGGGGGATGAAGAGATCGGCCGGCAGCCGAGCTCCTCCAGCAGCAGCTCACATCAAGGCTCTGCCATCTGCTGGTGCGCTGCGGGCAGGGCAGCTCCAGCGCGGCCGCTGCTGGGCTTCGGCTGGGGGAGCAGGACTTGGGAACGGGGAAAGGTCCGGGCTGGTGTACGGGCCGGGCGGTGACCGCAACCAACTGCTGGCGGATCGCTAGAAACTCCCCTTAGCTCTTCTGAGGGGCGGCGTTTTTAAAGCAGCAGCAGGAAGGGCTGCGGGCTCTCCGGGAGGCAGAGACACCCGGGGGGGTCGTGTGGGGCTGCCCCGTGCCCGGACCCACGGCGCGGGCACTGCGTTGGGAGCTGCCGGCAGGCAGCAGCTGCTCTGCACAGAGCACATCAGGCGGCACCGAGCGTGCATTAAACTGATAGCATCTCTTTAATGTTATCTCTGGCTCTTTATCACAATTGCATGTGCAATTTACATTCTTGTCGCCTTTTTTTTTTTTTTTTTTTTTATTAAGATATGCTAGATGCCTATCAGAGATATTTCCACAATTGTTGCAGCATCACTCAAACATTTAATGGCCGTCAGCTGCCCCGGGGCAGGGCTGGGTGTCGGAGTGCCGCAGCTCCATGCAGGGGGGCTTGGTGCCTTCCAGCCCCAAGCTGCAGGCAGAGCCCGAGCAGGAGGGGGGCATGGCTGCCCGCACTGTGGCACTTGTACTTGGCCTCCTGCCACAGCCCTGGCTGTCACAGAGCTGACAGACACCACGACAGACCTGTGAGCGCAGGGCTCTGCTGGTGGCAGCCCTGGGGCAGTGCAGCCCCGGGCACAGTAGTGACTCTTGCCGCCAAACTGCCATGGAAATGAATTTCCTCACCCCAAAACTAACCAGAGAAATTCGAATAAATCCCCTTTTTGGTGACACAGCATCTTTGATTTTCCTATCATCTCGACCATTTCTTCCTAACTGTGTCCAAAATTTGTTTTGCAAAGAATTGAATGATAATTTCCTTCCCTAGCACTGACACACATCACTCCCCATTTATTTCCTCCCTTCCTCCTTTCCACCTTTCTTTCTATCCACCAGGCAGTAAGCTTCACCCATCGCCTTTCATCCTTCCAATCATGCCTCCAGTGCATGGAAGGAGCCAGCCCTGCCATGCTGGAGGGTAAGGATGGTCCGGGGCAGGCAGGAAGCTGTGAGCCCCAGGTGCATTGTGGAGCATAGTGCTGGGGGCACAGCTGGGTGCTGCAGTGCTTGAGGTGGAGGCTTCCTACCCATGTGGCAAAGTAAGGAGCTAGAGGGATGGCTGTAGTTTGCTAGAGCGGGAAGGCAAGAATTATAAGGGAGCTCTGCCCTGGGTCAGACAGCCGTTGCTGGGATGTTGGCCCACCTACTATCCTGACATTGCCTTCTCTTTTGCTCTGGCACTGGGAGAGCAATACAAAGCCCCAGATAGGTCTGACCTGCAGACATGGGAGCTTCAGAAAGTAAATCACAGAGGCTTAGTTTGGGTGGGACCTTAAAGGCCATCCGGTTCCAAGCCCTGCAGTGGGCAGGTTGCACCCTACCAGACCAGGCTGCCCAGAGCCCATCCAGCCTGGCCTTGGGCACCTCCAGGGATGCTCATACCCAGAGCAGAAGTGAGTGACAGCCATAATCTGCCACAAACCAGAGGGGAAGGAGTTGGGCTGCTCCCAGCAGGACTGGGGCTCATGGTGCCAACGTGGAGCTCTGCAGTGCTGAGCAGCACAGCCATGGGGGCCGGGCTCCTGCTGGGTGCTCACGGGAGAAGAAAGGGAAACGCTTGACATAATCTGCATGAAAGTGTAGGAAGCCCTAAATCGTGTTAGAGCTATTAAGGAAGCTGGTTCCATTGCTCAGCAAACCGGCCCAATACAGTCTTGATAGACTCGTTATGAACATCTGATTGCCCCTGATTAGATTAGACAATAAACTACCATCCTGGTGTGCGGGTGCTGCTCGCTCCCCTCTGCAATCTGTAAATTACAATTCCAGACCTGGGAGATTGGATTCAAATTGGATTACTGGAGCAGGTCCAGCCCAAGACTAACAAACACACACACACACACACACACACACACACACACACACACACACACACACAAAAGAAACAAACAAACAGACGGGACGGTCAGCCGGGAATGGGTGAGCAGGGAATTAAGGATAGAATGGGAACAAAAGCTACCAACCAGCAATTAGGAAAGAAGGAAGAGAGATGGATTTGGCACTATTAATTAACAAGGCAAAGAGATTATACCTTTAAACGGTTTGCACTTCAGCACAACGAGGCGGATGCCAGCTGCAGTCCCTCCTGCACGGATGCCAAAGGATGCAATGCAGGACGAAGGCAGGCTCACGTGCACTGCTTTGTGGCCAGGACGGTGTGAACATGTGTGCTGTGCACATCCCTGCACAGCATCGGGCGGTGCTGGGGTTAAGCTGTAGGGCAGTGGGACGGCACAGGGCCTCCTGCAGCCCAGGAGACACAAAGCCCAACCTGTGGTGGCTATGAGGTGTCACCTCCTGCAGGATGCTGGCATCCTTTGTCCCTCGGCAGAGCTGCTCGCTGCCGGGCTGAGAAATGCTTCGTCCTGTGCCAATTTCTGCAGCTCTTCAGACAAGTGAAACCTTTCATTGTCCCTGTCAGGGAGCAGAAGAGCTGATAAGGGCTCTGTTAGCCTCATACCTGCAAGGCAAATCTTGGGGCTAGCGAGAATTGTTAAAGGGATAAACCTGTCCGATGAAATCCCTTCCGCACTCTTGATACATGCGTGTGCCAGCAGGAGATGGAGCCTGGACCTGGTCCCAGCAAGGCACCGTGCAGCCAGGGCTGACAGCGCTGCCTGTTGCTGCCCAGCACTGTGCTCCACAGCTGCACACCCGGCTTCCCCCTGCCTCCATCACAGGAGCTGGAAGCCTGGCCAAATGCTGACTACCCCCTCACTGCAGAAGGAAGAAGCAAGGAAAAAGTGCCAGCAAGTGGGAAAACCCAAGGTCTGAGGGTGGTGGGTGGAAATTGGAAAGAAAACTGAGAGATTTGCTTAAGGCAGTAAGAAAATCCCAGCCCTACATCTGCAGATCCACTGTGCAGCGAGCCCCAGCTTCTAGCTTTTCCCCCACAGCATCCCAGGCAAGGGGGTGGGAATGCCACAACCCCCAAAGCGCCGCTCATTCAGACCTCCCTGACTACAAGAAGCCCATTCCTGCAACGTGCTTTCAAAATACAGAAGATCCCCAGATGCAACAAGATTCCACAATAAGAGAACAAACATGAACCAAAACTGACTGCAGGTAACTGCTGTTGTTTCCTCCATTGCAATGGATTTGTCCAGGCTGTGTGTGTGCAACAGGCACTGCATATATGCATGCACATAACAAATGCTCCAAGACATGAAACGCCGCTCTGCTCATCCTCCATCCCACAGATGCCCTTCCTCCCTGCAAGTCAGTGCTGCAGGGGGACAGGGGAGGTCTTGTGTGCCTGCAGACATCGTGCTGCATGCTGCCCACAGCTGAGCTCCACGGGAAATAAAACACACTTCACCTGCAGCCAAAAGATTTGGCCAGTGATGAAAAACATGTGCAAGCTGCAAGCCCCACACCTCCTCACCTGGGGCAGCAGATGTGACTGCACAGAGACACGGGGTCTCAAGGAGCCAGGGCTTGAGCAGCCAGAGCCCCCTGTTCCCCATGTGCCATGCAGCACAGCACTGGGGTGCTTTGGGGATGGAGAGGGCTCTGGTACAGACAGGGGAAGAGCGGCAGCACCAGCAGCAGCTGTTAGACAGGTCAGGGTGTATAAATAGCTTGCTTCAGGGCATAACCCACTCAGTAAACTGTGGGATGTGCTGTTCTCAGGAGGCAAAGCAAATTGTCTGTGTTTAAATTTGTGAAGGATGAAGCAGTCATCCAAAACAGCCTTCGCAAGAACTGTATAAAAAAGTAGAAACAAGCTTAAAACATAGCCGGGGATCTAAAATATCCCTCTCCTGGCCACCTCCTCCTCCAAACTCAGACTGCCTCCTCCTCTGCCTGCAGAGCCATGGTGGCGACTGGCCTGAGGCACAGCTCTGTGCATCACCCACTGACACTGCCTGCAGCCTGGAGGAGCTGGGGCACTGCGAGCGAGGGCTCCTCCTGGCACTGCTCCCCTTATCAACCTTCACTGCAGAGAAGCTTTTGTGGCAACAGAAGAACTATCTGAGGCACTGAGCAGAAATAACATCAACACGTCCTCAGCCTCCACGGGGGCTTTCCAAAGAGGAGGAGACAAAGGCTGGATGTGATGGCATGGGAAACTGGGGAACCAGGGAGTCCTGGGAAGGCTACATTGAGGGAAGGAAACCAGAGTGATGGGAGGAGACGCCCTTTGTGTTGGGGGCCTGGAGGTGGCATGCAGTCCCATGTGCTCCACAGATGATGACTCAGCCCCGGCTTCACCAGGACAGCAGGCACTGTGGCTCTGAGAGACATCCCAGCCTGCAGGAGTTGCTGAAAGCAGGATGTGAAACACCAGCAAGACAAGAATGAAGGTGGTCAGCCTCCTAAAAGAGCTCAAAGCAGCTCTAGCCTACAGGTACAAGTCTTTCAGGCACACGTAAAAGAAAGAGTGCCTCTAGATACATGTAGAGATGAAGGAACAGATAGGAAACTTAAGGCAGAGAAGGGTGGCAAAAGAACTTGGCAACCCAATAGCCTCTTGAATCCCAGCCTCACATGTGCTGAGGCAGGAGGCAGCCAGCTGTGACTTCCAGCATGAGCAAAACACCACTGATGCAGAGACATGGACACCCCAGCAGTAACATGGCAATCCACCACCTTTTTCCTTTCTGTTGGGTAGAAGACTTTTTTTCTCAGCCCTAATGAGGGCAAGCTCATCAGTGCAGCCAGGGGGAGCCCCTCAGCTGGTACCCAGTCCTGCAGAAAGGATGCAGGAGGACACCGGAGGAAGAGGACAGCAGTGCTGGTGCTGGTCACTGCCCCACAGAGGCTGCTGCATGGGGCATGGGGTGAAAGCCTCCTGCAATCAGCCGTAGCTGCAGTTCTCTACTGCCAGCTGGAACACAAGGAATTCATAGGTGTTCATAGGAGTCCTTCCGTCCCATGATAAAACTGACCACAGCTATGATGGAACAAAAAGGGAAGGACAGCACCCAAATAACCATCTCCTTGCAGATGACTTATTTTGGGAAGCAATTACCCTCTGTGCCGCACACCCCTGGCTCCAGCACTCCTCTGAAATGCCTGTGGGGAACCAGAGCATCCCACAAGCATTGGCACTGTGCTGCAGCACGGCACCACAGCTACCAGCCATCATCGGCATCAGCGGCCTTCTGCTTCATTTCTGCTTCTAGAAAGGCAACACACGGGGTAAGTAACCATGTATTATTAATCAACGCTCTGCACACTGTTGAACTTTCATAATGACATGTTAATATTTTCACTGAGAAACAGAGGAAAATGGGCTCTGATGGCCGGACTGAATCACTACCTCATCAGAATGCCAGTCCTGCGCTGAGCATCCATCGTGCGTGCCTAAAGGCTAGCGAGCACCTTCCTACAAAGCCTCATCAAAGCACAGGAAATATTCCTCCTCTCGCCTGCAGAAGACAAGGCAGGGAGGCATCTTTTCAGAGGCCATGAGTGACACGGCAATTCATACTTCTAGGAGAGGCTCTGTTTCTTCCTCCTCACCTGCCCTCCCTGACACACGGAGTCCCACCTGACTCATATGCTGAAAAATACATCTCAAGAAGTCATCATTGCTCTCATGAGTCATGAGAGAAGGGGAGGAAATGACTCCGTGATAGATGAATCAACTTAGAGGAGAGCTGAGGCAAAAGAAAACACAGCAGGAAGCTGTGGGATCCCCTCTGCTTTGGAGGAGCTTAGCACAACGTGGAGGCTATCTGGAAGGTCCAACTTCTCAACCTACCAACTTCTCCATTTCCAGATATTGTCAGCACCACCAACCCAAGATGCCAAACACCTACGTGCCTGCTGCAAGACATTGCTCCATCCAGCAGCAGTCCTCCAAAGGAGGCCTTGTGAAAGCACTAAGTCAGGTCAGTGGATCACTTCTTCCATCACTAAAGCAGCACCAAGTGCTGGTTATTGGGTCCGGGCGCTGTGAGAACCACTCCTGTGCCAGGCCCTGCACCATGTGAGCCTTTAGCAATGCACCAACCACCCCTGCCCAAAAACTCCAAGGCAAAGGGAATCACAACAGTAGCAGGCTGCCAAGTGTGCCGCTGTCCAACTGGCACCTTCTGACAGGGTGCACACCTCTGGGGTGTTGAGTAGAGCATGAAATGTGCTCAAGCACGCCCACAAACTGCACAAACACAGGGATGATCCCAAGCAGCATGCCCTACACCTCCCAGACTCAGAAGCCAAACATTTAACAACCTTTTTCTCCCCAACTCATGTCCACCACCCACGTCAGCCCTGTGGACAGCCCCACACCGTCCCATCCCTGACCCACACAGCCCTGTGATCTCTGCCTGCTGCTGCCTCACTACCAGCAGATTGCCTTGCTCCACTACAGATCAACTCATTTCACAAGGAGCGCTGCAAAACGGGATGGCAGATAGGAAACGTACGTAGGGAACCCACGAGGGCAGCTCATATATGTAGTCCATCACAGGACTCAAAAGCCAGGCATCAGCACATAAACATTCTGGTTCATGCACTTCTAAACAGGAAAAAAACCCTACTTGTCTGTAACATACTCATGAGCTGTTGTAGGGACACTGGAAGCACCTTTGCTCCCACCCACCGCACACCTATCACTGAATTTGCTGCCAAGCGTTGGCCGTCCCTTGTACTCCTATGGCAGCACCTCCAGCTGTTAATGGCACGCTGGGAGGAGACACAAATCCACAAGATACCTATAGCAGATCCTCATGGGATACTTCCTCACGTGACAGCCAGATATATTCCAAAAAACACTGATGTGAATAAGTGCCAATTGGCAGACGCAGCTCCCAGAAAAAGCCACACAACCATAGAAATTACTTTAAAGCCAAAACCGTAGTGCTACAACAGCATAAATCATCTTCTTCAAAACTGAGTGTCAGCCAGGGCTGGCACACATCACCTTACCTTTAAAGCACGGACTTTCTTGGCCAGCAGGCTTTCAATGTCCCCTGCAACCTTCTCCACTAATTTTCTGGGCACGTTCTCCTTGACTTCAAACAGGTTTCTATTCTCATTGTAGATCTAAGAAGGGAAATAAGAGAAAGACAGTCAATATTGCAGAGATATACTGCAGCCTTCCCACAGAAAAGTTGGAGCTACAACACAGAGGAAAGTTAGCCACATGGACCAGGTGACAGTACAGGCTTAGGAAAAGAGGATGGAAGGCTTTGCAAGCAAAATGATGCATGTGGCCTGCTGCCCATCCCACTGGCTTCATAGCTGCCTTCCTTCTCATGTGAAGGCTACAGGCATCCTGCATAGCCATAGCTGAGCTGCCCCTACACTATCTGCACCCCACTTCCACCCGTGCTCATCCTCATCTCAGTGAACCCCCAAAGAGCACAAACAGCTCTCGAGTCCCTTCCGCAGGGTCACTTGCCAGATTCTGCAAATGTGAGAACAGTGGCACCAAGTCTGCAGGAGTTCAAGAAGCATTTGGACACAGCTCTCAGAATTAGGTTTATCCTGAAGGCCAGATGCAGATACCCAGATGTGAATGCCAGCACTCAAAGCCTGCAGCTGTGACCCACAGCTCTTCCACACCAACCCCCTCAGCTGCCAAGGGCTGAATTTGCCCTGAGGAAGTGCTGTGGGCACCAGCACCGTCCTAGCAAGATGGGACCAGCCCCAGCACGGGGCTTCTGAAACACCAAACCCTCCTTGGATCACTTCCAGACCTGGTGGCAGCACCCTGGCTGGTTCTCTGGGCTATGCCAGGGGTGAGGTGTGCAATGGTGGTGGGACGCAGTGCTCCATAAGCACAGCATGCAGCTCAAGAACAGGATGGAAACACTGCAGAAGGCACTGTTCCAATACAGTGTGAAATCACTTATTCCACCCTATTTCCTCCTCCAAAAAGTGATGGGCTGGAGCAGGTCGCACCCCTGTTCACTAAAAGGTGACTGGCAACAAATTCAGAGCCTCAGCAGAGAAGCCTCCTCGTGACCTTTCTGCTTAAGCAAAGCAGTTCTGGGGGCTGGAGCCACAGAAGAGAGCTCTGATCAGAGCAAAGGGCTGCTCTCCTGGCCTCACCTGGCCCCTGCAGAGCTGCAGGGCTCAGCTGCTCCCTGCAAGTGTTGCTGCAGCCCCTGTTCTGCAGAGCTCCTCCTCCCTCCTCCGCCACCAAGGCCGTGATGGGCAGCTCCAAGCACTGCTGCCTGCAAGGGCTGCACCGAAGTGCTTGGATCCCCAGCCCTCCCAAGCTCAGCACTAACTCAGCACCTCCTGCCTCGCCTCTCACTGCAGGCACTCGCTGTGTGGGAGCAGTTATTCCCAAGGAGATGCCCCAGTAAGAGGCTGTGTTGCAGAGGCACCTGCAGCTGAGCAGCAGCGGATTCAGAGAGCTGAGCTGGGGGCTGCGTCCTGCGTCCTGCCAGAGAAGGTTCCTCATCAGAGAGAAGTGTCAGCACACAGAAGGTTAAAGAAGAAAAACTCAGCACAAAGCAATATTCTCTCATATTCTCTTTTCCCTTTAGTAAGCAGCAGCAGAACAAAATAATGTGTTTGGAAGGCGCGCGCTACCTCCAGCTGAGCAGCAGCAATTAGGAAAGCAAAGAGGAGCAATCTTCAAGGAGAGCTCCGGGTAAGGAGGGCATCCTAACATCAGCACTTCCCTATTATGAAACAGAACACTGGCTCCCATTGGCTCCAGACAGAAGCAGTGCCCGTCCACAGGGAGGTGGCACAGAGTGAGAAAGCAGAGGTGTCCCCCGTGCCTGCAGTGCCTGCAGCTGAGCAGGGCCTCGGTGCTACTGAGAGCACTGCAGGCCCTGCACCTCCCTCAGCTATAGCGCAGGGACCTCATTTTGTCATTCTCATGGAAATTCTCCCCTGACCCGGTGTTTGGAGATGACCTCAGTGCTGTGAAACTGCTGCTCTAGACTACATGCAGGCTCAGGGACCCAAAGCAAACACTAAACCACAGCCAGGATGCCCCATGTTCATCCCAAACACTGCACAGCTGCAGGAATAAGCAGCTGAGGAGATCTACAGCAGCAGAACGCAAAGGAGCCTTGCTAAAATGCAGAGCCTGTAGCACAACCCATTATCAATACACATTTGTAGTAGCAACTGTATCATTGAAGAAACAGATCTGATACTGTGTCGGAACACTCACTCCCTAAGCCCACCCTTGCTCCTGGTGCATGACAGACAGTGCTCAGCTCCACCATCAGCTCCCTCTGTGCCCTATGTCCTGTGAGCTGCTGGGGCTTGGAGCACTCACAGCTTCCCAACCCCCCCCCCTCCGTGCTCCCAGCACCACGACACCACAACAGCACACAGTCTGAGAACAAGCAGAGCATGAGCAGAAATTCTCATCTTCCAGAAATGTTTTTCCCTTTTAAGAATCCAATGCACCTGGCTTGGACAGCTGCAGTCCATACCCCAGTGCTTAAAGATGGTGCAAAGCGAAGCAAGGCAGTGCAGGGAGCAGAGCAGTAGGATGCACTAAGATGAGGCTGTGCTATGCTCTGCCCTACAACAGCCACGCACCAACCAATTCTTTCACCCCAAGTGCTACTACAAGGCAGCATACAAAACAATATTTCAGCCTCCTGTGCTGATCAGCTCTGCTCACTGACCCAGATAAGGTCTCTGCAAAGGGACCTGGCTGCTGCAACAAGGGCTGCAGCAGGAGGCCGTGCCCTGACCTGCAGGCTATGCTTGGCAGTGCTGTGGAACTGCTGGCCCCCCTGGCAGCTCTCTGACCCCCAGTCCCTTGTGGCTCAGGACAGCACGGGGCCCTGCAGCAGGCTCAAGTATGCAGAGCCAGGGAGCAGCTTAAGTGATGGGCAGGGACAGTCCTGTGAGAGCTCTGTGAGATGGTCCATGCTGTGCAAGAGGTGGGGAAACTGAGTGTAAAACCCCACAGAAGCTGCTGGAGGAAAGGGATTGCAGGGCTGCAGGCAGAGTGGAGACAGATCTGACACCGCAGCCACACTGGACCTCCTGTTGGCCCATCTCATCACCTGGTGCTACCATTACTGCGGTGCCCACGTTACATCAGCAGGATGCTGGGCACAGTGAGGCACCAGGCTCAGCCAACAGGCAGAGCAGGCCGTGCTGGCACTGCAGGATGAGGGCTGCTGCCTGCAGCCGAGCGAGGGCTCTGCAGAACCAGTGCTGAGACAAGAGCTGTGCGCCTGGCCGCAGCCTGGGCCTCGTCCTCAGTGAGAGCCACCGCCACCTCCGCCCGCAGATTTTCTTGAGAGGGAAGGCAGGAAGCAAACAGCTTGACATTTGCCAACCCCATCTCCCCCTCCTTGTGCAGTGCCATTCCCTGCTGCGTTCTTTCCTTCCCCCTTCCCAGCGAAAGGCGGCCCTGCTCAGCAGGCACAGGGCAGGGAAATGGGCAGCTAAGGCTCTGCTTAGGGACGGCCAGCTGCAATTGAAGCAAAGAAACAGCAGAGCTGCAGCCCTCATCCTGCACTGCGGGGGACACCGGGTCCCCCACCCTCCCGGGGACAACACATCTCCCAGCCATGCCCTGCACTGCCCACAGGACTTCTGCTCTCCACCCAGGATCTGAAGTAGTCCAGAGTCTGCTACGAATAATTTAGCAGCTAGACAGCAATAAAGGGTTGAGCACGGTCAGCTTGGATTATGTAAAACCTCTCCTGGCCTGGAAAGCTGCTTTCAGCCTTCAGCATCCCAAACCCTCATACGGAGCAGTCAGAGCACCAGAGCTGCCCAGGCACTTGCCAAGGCTGAGCCTCTCACTGGGTGATGTGGGTCACAGCTCCAAGCTTGGGCTGCTCCTTGCGGAGGAAGGGCTGTTGAAAACAAACCACCACATCACTGAAAAAGTCCAGGTTTCAGCAGGATGTGGGCTCTGCCTGGGCTGTTCCTGCAGCAGCTTGAGCCCCTGCACCTGCACAGACACGTATCCACATCAGAGACCACATGACAGCTACAAATACGCACACGTGCAGCAAGATGAAACACAAACAAGTCAAAGTGAAAAATAATCTGATCTTTGACTCTGGCTGCTCTCATGGTTATCCAACACAGAGATCCAGATGCTTCAGAAGTCAATGCAAAGTATTTTTAAAACGTGCATTAAGAGCTTTCCTCCAGGATATATGCAGAAGAGTTTAACCGGTTGCATTAAACCATGTCTATTCAGAACAGCTGCAATTCTTTGGATCAGCAAATTGTGCCTAGCATAGCCCAGGAGGGATGCTCTCGTGGATGAAGATGTGCTGTACTGCTGCGTTTCATCTTTATCCTGTCCCTGTCAGAGGTAGGCCCCCTGCACTGTGCATCGTGCCCCACTTACCCCATCGACACTATGAAGACAAAGTGATGTTGCACCAAAGCAAGGAACAGTTCAGCTCAAAGGGCACAGTGATCAAACAGTGCAAACACTTGATTTATATCCATCCAACTCAACTCAGTTTCCTGCTGGCTTACCTATAAGTAAGGATTCAAATCAATTTCCAAACAGGTCATCCCAGCCTTTAGGGACCTGGCTGCAAGTAAATGACCACCCGGGCTTCTGTCCCCAAAAGGCTTCATCTCCCATGCCAGAAGGCTGCAGCTTCTTGCAGGAAGGGCTGTGGAGAATGGCTGTGCAGCCCTCGAGCTCTCAGCTGTATTTTGCAGCCTTTCCTTCTAACTCAACAAGAGCCAGGGTCACATTTACCCTGCACCACCTTCTGCTCTGTCTGATGGCCACCACAGGCAATCACAGCCCTCAGCTGCAGTGATGTGAATTCGGGATAACTGCACTGACATGGAATTAAACTAAATCTCCTATAAGAGCCACTGCGATCAGAATCTAGGCCAGCACACATCAGCAATATCAACAGTTACCCCACAGTTTTCTGCAGAGTAATGATCTATTAAAGAAAGGAAAAAGAAAAAAAAGGTACTTTTAAAAATAGCAACTTGGCAACTCCCTTTATTTACCTTTTGATGTGGGTTTTGGGGCTCTCTCTCTGATCTTCAGGGATTCATGTTTACAAGCTTTTCTCCCTAATCTCCGGCACCAGAAGCATTTCTGCAAATCCCCAGACACTTGGGAGCAAGGCTGGAAGAACCCCATGTGCCTGAGTCCCCCCAGGCTCCCTGCCCTGCCTGTGCCCCTACAGCCCTGCTCTCTGCAGCAGCACAGGTTCAGTGTGTTTTGTCTCATCCCCAAGGAACACTGAGAACAGGCCAGCAGATAGCTTTCCTCCACGCATCCCCAGGTTTATTCTTCCTCTTGCAAGTAGGAGAGGAGAAAATGAGACTTGAACCAATCCTCCCCCAAAATCAGCACTTTTACCAAAAAGGCTCACAGCATCCCTAACACAGCTGGCACAGCACTGCCAACACGTTCTCCTGACCTGCTCTTAAGGACACCCGGTGATGGAGGTTCCATTCCTCACAGAACACTCCCTGAGGCCTCGCATCCGACTTGGAAACGCTGTGCAATGCCCCATTTGAAAATCCCTTGCTGCAGTTTAAAACAATGTTCCTGGTGGAGAGATGCAGCGTTAATGAAGAACAGGCACTTCTGCCTCATGCTGCTGTGCCCCATTACATATACAAAGATTTATGTGCTACTTTAGTTGCTACTCTCGTAGGCTACAAAATCCAATCTCATTTGTTCTTCCCCCATAAGGTAAGGTTTTCATTCTTGGGTTCAAACAACAATTAAGACAAGGAGCAGCGGGCAGGGAGGTGATTGTCCTCCTCTGCTCTGCCCTTGTGAGGCCCCACCTGCAGTGCTTCGTCCTGCTTGAGGCCCCAGCACAAGAGAGATGTGGGGCTGTTGGAACAGGTCCAGAGGAGGCCATGAAGATGCTCATTGTGCTGGAGTACCTCTCCTACAGAAACAGGCTGAGAGAGATGGGGGTGTGCAGCATGGAGAAGAGAAAGCTCTGGGGAGACCTCACTGTGACTTTCCAGTACTTGAGGGGAGCTTATAAGCAGGAGGGAGAGTGACATTTTATGCTGTCTGATAGTAAAAGGACAAGGGGGAATGGCTTTAAACCACAAGAGTGCAGATTAGGTGAGATGTTATGGCGAAATTCTTCACTCAGAAGGCAGTGAAGAGCTGGCAGTGCTGCTCAGAGCTGTGGGTGCCACCCCTGGAGGTGCCCCAGACCATGGAGGGGCCCTGGGCAGCCTGAGCTGGGGGCAGCCAGGCCATGGCAGGAGTGGAGCTGGGGGGTTCTTTCCAACCAATCCTCTGCATGACTCTACAATTCAGACCTGCTCTGTGCAGGAACGCTCCGGATCCAAGCTGGTCCCCACAACGGGGGGGCACACACTGGACAGCCTGCTGTTCCAGCAGAAAGTTAATCATGGACAGGCATTAATCCCTCCCAACAGCATGTTGCCAATTTCTGATTTCATCCCCATTTGCTCACAGCTTACCATCAGGGGAGCAGGCATCTTGCAGCACGGCTGGCCCAGCATGCGCTCCCCTCGGTGACGCTGTATGCCAGCCCCAGCTCCCCAGCACCCAGAGCTCCATGGCCCCATGGGGCTGCACTGCTGCACAGTGGGCACAGGGAGCAGGGCTGTGCACAGCCAGCAGCTCCTCACCAGGGCAGCACAAGGCAGGGGAAACGAGAGCCCAATGCTGCCATCCTCTCCCCGAGGGACAGTGCCAGAAGAGCAAAGTGGCATTTGCAAATCAGACGCTTTTCCCTTCCCCATTCCTTGCTCCTTTGCCCAGAATGTTAATTAGCATTGCTCTAAACAGCAGCAGCGAAGGCTGAAAGCTCGACTGCCTTAAAGGAAAACCTGGCTGTGAGTTTTTTTTCAGGCGACATTTAAACTAAAATGGGAGACGGCTGTGCAGCAGGTGCTCGTAATGCCACCTTGTAGCTTCCCTCCTAAAGCTAAGGAGTGAGTGCTAAAAAAGAAACCAGCATCTCCAGGGCTGCATGGTTCTGCCTCCTGCTGCACAAAGAGAGGTCAAGTTCTGCTCCTAGTGCAGCACTGGAGCACCTGCCTGCCTGCTGCCCACAGCACAGGGAGCACAGCAGGCACAGAACCGGACGGTGCACCGCTGGCCATGGTTGTGAGTAATAGTGCTGGCTTTGCTCTTGCATCAGAAATAAAGCCCAGATGATTACATAAACCACATCCACCTCTGTGCGTTCAGATGATCAGTACACATCTCAAAGCATCACCAAATCCGAACCACAGTGATCGTGGGAGGAAATGAGCTTCAGGATTCACTTCCCCATTCGGTGCCACCCGGCTCTGTGCCACGCATGGCACCAGCAGCCAGCAGCTCCCCCTCAGGGCAGCAGCACTCACAGCAGGGCAGCCTGGAGCCGCAGCACCGTGCCCAGACATCAATGATAGGCTTCTCTGTGAGCACCCAGACAGACAGATCTGTGCATCAGCTTCAGCCAGCTGAAAGGTTCTGCCCTCCTTCTGCCCCTCTCTTCCACGCCCACCAGCAGGCTGGGGAATCTGACCAGTAGGTGCTATTGTGCAAGGCATGCTCAGTAGGATGTAACTGACTCCTGTTGCCAAGAATTAAGTGCTCTCAAAAGAGATGTCCATTTTTGATGCCTTCTTTTTTTCTCTTGTTAATGAATTAGACCAAGCTAACACCAAGCAGCTCCCAGATGAGACCGACTGTCAAGCAGGTGATGATTCTATCAACAGATTTCTTCCATTTTTCTTTTATGTTCAACATGGAACAAAGAAAAGCTAAACCCAAGCAGCCAGAAATGCCTTCTCCTCCTTGAAAAAGCACAGAGCAATCTCTCCAGGAGATTCCTTCCCCAGCTGTATTAGTTATTACTGCCTCTGCATGGTTTCTAGTTATGTGTGCATTGGAAGAGAAAAGGGAAAAATGCCCAAGTTCACAAAACTCCTTCATTTCAACCTCAAGATGCTTCTTGAGGTTTTCAAATAACATGACCAGCAGACCTTTACAGCGACAAACAGTATAAACTTGAAGGGCAAGTCACAACACAGAGAAGCAATGCTGCACACCTACTGCAGTAGACAAACTAAGGAGCTCGCCTGCAGCACCTTGCACAACCAACCACAGAATGGCCTGGGTTGAGAAGGACCACAATGCTCATCCAGTTCCAACCCCCTGCTATGTGCAGGTTGCCAACCAGCAGACCAGGCTGCCCAGAGCCACATCCAGCCTGGCCTTGGATGCCTGCAGGGATGGGGCATCCACAGCCTCCTTGGGCAACCTGTTCTGCCCCTCTCTTCCAAACCCACCAGCAGGCCAGGCATTCTCACAAGTAGGTACTTTTGTGCGAGCCATGCTATGTTCCCTGTTATCCCAGCTCCTCTTTTAAATAAGACAACACTTCCATTTTGCTCCACTCCTCTCACCTCCCTAGCAGCCCACTGCTGCTTGTAGCCACAGGCCATGCCCAAGCCAGCCACAGATGTTGTTTTCCTGATGCTGCAGGAATCACATGCTTTGTATCTTGGCTTGCTCCAAGGCTCCCTCACCCGCAGCCTGCAAACACCAAGCTCTGTGGCTCCCGTCATCTGGAAATGCCCTTTCAACCCTCCCCACCCAAAGGCTCTCTTCTGGGCTCTCCAGCAGAGCTTCAGGCAAGCACACTGAGGTTCTGCAGCACACAGGCAGGGGGACAAGGCAGGGGAAGCAGGGCGATGTGCCCAGGAGCACAACACAGGCTGCAGGGCTGGGCAGCTGCTGGGGCCGAGTCGCCAAGCTTCACGCGGCAGATGGTCAAGGAGCTATGATTTGCAGGTAATCTAATAATCAAGGAGTCATATCAGCAAGCCATAAACCGTGGGGCTGCAGGGGGCTGGCACAATTCTTTCATTCCTGCTGAAGTCATCGGACAGCACAAAGCAAGGACACCGAGCACTGAGCTCCCTTTGGAGCGGGCTGCGGGGCGCAGCTCTGCCATAAGCCTGCTGCATCCAAATAAACAACCCCATAAAAACTGCCAGCTGGAAATAAAGCGCATCAAACCAAGCACATTCCACCAGTTCCAACCCCTCACAATGGCAGGGTGGGCTTCTGTCACCACACCAGGTACCAGCAGTGGAGGAGGAGATGGGAGAAAAGCAGGGCAAGAAGCAGAGAACGCATTTCTCCAAGCGGTGGAATGGCAGCCCTCACTCACTGCAGCTGCCAACAACAAAAATCCCTGTTCAGATATTTTTTTTTATTAACTGTCATAAAATGATGTAATGCATATAGTGTAATTATGCTTAAGTGCTTTCCATGTTAAATGTCATTTCAGTTATCACTTTTTAAATGCAATTTTTATTGAGTGCACAATAATAATTTAGCAAGTAAACAGGCAAGTTACAAGAAAAGAGTGGAAGTGCAGGGGGAGGTGGGAGAGCCTGCAGCGTGACAATGAAATGCACTGGGGTACATGGAGCTGTTACTTCTGAAAGCTTGGAAAGAATTATAAAAAAAAGTCATAAATTACAAGGTTGCAAAATGCAATAAATTACAGCCTCTACAAAAGGCAGATAATGGAAATGAGAAAGGATAGCGGGAAGTGGGAGGAATCTACATAATTTGTCACCACTGACCCCAGACATCTGCACAGCCCGCACAGCAAAGAGCACTGAAATATTTGGGTATTTCAGAGGCCTCACCAACATCAGCTCCTTGGGCCAGCACTGGGTTGACCTTAAGGACAGTCCTGTCCACTGATAAACTCAGGAGCCTTCCCAGAGGGAGACGTGTTCCCTGAGCCAGGTGTACCTCGGGTGAACCAGAGCTTTGTGCAGGGAAGCCACAGCCCCAGGCCTTGCCAAGCTGAAGCCAAGGCAATAGAACAGGGTACCAGCAAGTGCTGCCACCCAAACAGAGGTGCAAAAGCACAGGAAGGTGTTCTCCGTGACTCCTTCCCCTCTCCTTTCCATGCTGCTCCCTGTGCAGAAGAGGGTTTGAGGGACACCAGTTTTGAACACAAGCCAGCACCATGCCACTGATACAGACAAGGGTGCATCAGGCACAGCACTGTCAGCAGGTTGAGCTGATCCTGCCCTCTGCTCAGCACTGGTGAAGCCACAGCAGGAGTGCTGGGCCCAGTCCTGGTCCCCACATTGCCAGGGAGACATGGACAGAGCGGAGGAGCCCAGGGAAGGGCCTTTAAGGGGGTGAAGGCCCTGGAGCATCACTCCTGGGAGGAGAGGCTGAGGGAGCCGGGGCTGCTCAGCAGGGAGAAGGGGAGGCTGGGGCTCCGGGTCCATAAAGGGGGCAGAGAGGACAGAGCCAAGCTCAGCGCTGTCCAGGGGCAGGAGGAGGCAGTGAGCACAGCCTGGATCACAGCAGGCTCCATCTGAGCATCAGCAAACACTTCTGGGCTGTGCAGGGACCAAGTGCTGGCACAAGTTGCCCTCAGAGGCTGAGTCCTCCAGGAGCAGCTGACGATGCCAGGCAATGGGAGTCAATACAGTTGTGGTTCAGAGTTTTGGAAACAAAACTGCTGACAGAAAAGGAGGAGCCACCAGAGTGAAAACAGCAAACAAGGTGACTGCAGCCAAGTTCTGGGAGTGAAGATGAACAGGATCTTAATCTCTGGAAAATTAAGTCAGAAGAAAATGGAATAGGCACAGCTTTTGGCTGACACGGAGCAGCCTCCTTTTAGCAGCATGCATGCCAGGTTTGCTTGATTAAAACTTTTCAGGATGGAGAAATATGGATGAGAAGGGCAGGGTGCACAGGATGAGGTGGGAGTGAGCAGGAGGCAGCCTGCAGTCACTGCGGGAGCATTTGCAGCACTAACATCAGCAAAGAGCCCCAGCAGTGGGAGTGAAGGGAACCCACAGGTGACTTTCTCACTCCCCAGGGTCAGTGTTTTGGATGCAGGTGATCTCGAGGTCCCTTCCAAGCCCTGCAATTCTGCTCACACGGCAGCCCAGAGCTCCCCACACCTCTGGCCTTGCTGCAAGGACAGTGGCACAGGGTGACCCCGAGCTCATCACTGCTGTGAGGCCAAGCGGAACAGTCAGTGCATGTCACTGAGATGCCTGGAGACAATGCCAGTTCTCCCACAGACAGCCCCTGTGTGACACTGCTGGCCACCAGGTCACCTCTGCTCCCTGTCCCCACTGCCTGTCCTTTCTCCTTCTGCTCTGTGCCTCCATGGCACAAGGACGCCTCTCTGTGCAAGGCCAGGAGGCTCTGAGCCCGCTGCAAAGATTTGCTCTGTAATATACCACGATCCATAACTCTAAACCTGGCCCTTACCTCACGCCCCTAACCACAGCTCCTCCACTGTGTTATGCCAATTTGAAAATGAGGCCATTTTGGGTCTTCTTGTACATCTGGCATTAGAAATTTCTACCAGCCATCACTCAGAGCTGCTGAATTCCTCTGCTTGTTTCCTTCCTGCCTGTGCCCAACTCTCCCCAGAACACGAAGATAGAACTCTTCCAGAGCTCCTGATTTTGGGAGGCACTGAGTGATGGCCCCAAGGCAACCAAAACCAAGGGCACAGAGCAAGAAGATGAGTTAGAGTCAAAGCAAAAAATGGATGTGCCTCCAACAGTCCCTCCAGGACAGGCAGCCCCCAGCTGAGGCTGTCACCCCCCACGTCTCAGAAATGAGTACAGGTTAGGGCTGCTGAGCCCTGCCATCAGAGTGAGCAGGAATCAGTCATGTGCCATTCGAGCCCTTGAAATAATCCTATCTAATCAAACAGACCCAGAGAAAGCAGCATCTTACAGGCCATAAAACATCGGAGGCTTATTCCCCTCATAAATACTGCGCTGACACCACAATGCAATGGCCCCTGGGGCTCTTCCTTCCTCCTTTCCCATCCTTCCACATGAATGCTCAGCTGCTGACAGCTCCTGATGACTGGGGCTCGGACACACTCTCTGGGTGCCTAATCAGGGCTGCACTAACAGCAGGTCTGCGCAGCAGGTCTGTGTAGCTGCCCTGCATCTGTGGGGTTCAGCTCTGTCAACTGGGGGAAACCTGGCTCTGCTTGAATCTGCCATGGTTTGACTTCTCATCCCATCCCCATGGCCACAGATGCGCTCTGTCCTCTTCTTTGGCCTTTTTCTTTTTTTTTTTTTTTTGCAGGATGAGGCCCTGCAACAATGCAGCCTAGCAGCAGCTCCTGCCACTTGAGGCAGCTGGAAATGCATACCTTCACTCCAATAGCTGTTGTCCAGCTGGGAACACTCACTTCCACACTACCCCAGTTCCTTGAGTTGAGTCAGCCTGGTAGAATGGAGTAAGGGATGAGGCCAAGGCACCCTGTGTAGCTCAGACCTTTCTCCCTGCACAACTGGTTTTATCATCTCCAAGTCTCCAGGAGCTGCCCAGCACGCCCAGGCATTCTCATGCAGAAAGCTCTCAGGGCTAAAAGGACAGCCGTGAGCCTCCTGGTGCTGCAGTGCCCACTGCTCCCAGTGCCACCAACTTCAGACGCTGTAGAGCCTTCTGCAATATCCCTCCCCGTGCCCAAATGGGGTGAGAAGGCGGGAACAGCAAAGCCAGGGGGAAAAACAGAACAACAATGCAATGCATAATCTGTATATTTCACCATTTGGAAGAAGGGATTTTTTAATCATTTAATAGTTTTAATCCTTTATCAGATGCTCATCTGAGAGGATTTTGCTGCACGTACAAGATTTGGTATGAACTCATTTGCAGTAAATACTCTTGTTTCGGAAGTTTATTTCTTGCCTGGGCACCGAATGGTGTGAGCAGGCTGCTGCTTGGCAGAGCTGGTCAGCCCTGATGGAACCCCTCTGTGTTCAACTTCGGCCTCCTCCCAGCCCCTATCTCCTGCAGACAAACAGCACAGCTTCCAGCAGCCCCCTGTTGCTCCCCCCACACTCCAGCCATAAAGCATCCTGGATGATGCACACTCACATCCTGCTCTGCTGAGAGCCAGCAGGTCTGCAGTGGGAGGCTGCAACATTCGGTTGCATCTGCAAGAGATGCACAGATATACCTGCAAGGGATGCAGTAGAGGCATGGGCTGCCCTGCCAGAAGCACCCCCCAAGGCTCTCTGGCTCGTGGAACAAATGCTGTCCCCTTGCCCACAGCAAGCACCCTGCGCAGGGAAGGGAGGATTAACAAAAAAAAAAAAAAGCCTTTTAGCCATGGACTCTGAAGTGCCCAAGGCAGTGGCCCATCTGCATGGCCAAATCCAATGCACTGCAGTGAGCTGAGCTTAACAGAACGGCATCAAACCAAAGCCTCAGAGGGTGGGATACTTCCATGGGAACCCCAAAGGGCTCCTGTGGGAGCTGCACCTGGCTGCCCTGCCTCCTCCAAAGGAAACTCAAAGGTGGCAGGGGAGGAAATGCCCAAGCAGTCTGCCTTTCCCTAAAGATGCAGCTGGAACAGACCTGGTGAGCAGCTGAGATGCAGGGCTCCAGCAGCAAGGCAGCACCAACACATACCAGTGGCTGTAAATCTGCTCTCCCAAAGACAAACGACCACAACTAAAGTGTCCTCTCTGGTCCATGAAATCTGCTGTGAAAGGAGCTACCCACTAACAGCCATGTTCACTACAGCCCGGTGCCCAAGAGCAAACCGCACTGCTGAAATCACCAATTTCCAGCTATACTGAGGGAGGAAACGGGATAAATAATAAATACCAGAGCAAATTTACACCATTTGAAGGCTTTTTTAATTTACAAGTGGCCAGAAGATATTATGGAGCGATGTGCTCTGCACACACAAAGTTCTCAGGCTCGAATGCAATCCATGGGACACAAGGGTGCTTCTCTGAGATGGATGAAAGGCACAGCCAGAGCCTGCTTCAGGGCATAAAACAACTCCTTTTTGTTTGGTTTGGTTTTTTTTCCTGTCTCAAAAGCTTTTAGCACTCGAGCACCTCAGCCATACTGAGGGACAAGGGGCGGAGGAGCTGCAGCATAACCAGGGACACCGGCACCTGGCTGCAGAGAGGAAGCCTGAACCCAAAGCACCAGTGCTGGTGGCTGGATTTACACCGAGTGAGCCCCTCCCTTCTCCAGGACACTGCTGAGGCAGTCCCAGCTGCCGGCAGCTTTTCAAACACGTGTCAGAGCCATTCTCTTGCCCCACAGTACACAGCTCTGCAAGCAGAGCGTGGAGCAGCACGCAGCTCCTGGGCAGGCATGGAGCAGCAGCAGGCTGCAGCTCTGCACCAGCACCACTGCAGCATAACTAAGTCATGGAAGCACGGCACCCAGTCCAAGCCGTAGTTAATTCAAACAAGCCCACCAGTCAAACAAGCCCACCAGTTTTGACAGCTCAGTTTGAAGACTCTGGTGCTTGAAATGCAAAATGCAACATAATCCATTACCCTGGGTCTGCTGAGAATTCTATCTTGGTTTTGTAGTTTATTCAAACAAATCCAACAGACTGATCCTATCCTATTCCCTGTGCCTTAAGGACAATCCAACCATCTATTTACTTTCCGCTTTCCACACGGATAAGAGCAGCAATAGGTGCTTTGGGAGTCAATTCCCACTAATGTGGGTTCACAGCCCTGCCTGGCTGAGCACTGCCTGGGTGCAGCCACACTCCCTGCCCCACATACTTACAATGAGTAAGATTTTTTTCCCTTTGACTCTGGGATAATGAGGGCATAATAAGAGATTCCTTAGGGGTTAACTGCCCTTTGTACCTCGCTTTGGCACATTGCAAAGCCCTGGCTTTGCTGTTGCAACCCAGTTCCATCAACTGCTGTGCCTCAGTTTGCTGCTGGCGAATGTAAGGCACAGAAAGGTGAAAGGCTCCAGACCTGACAGGCAAAACAAGACCTGTGGCATCCTAACCTTTAAAGCACAATTTCTAGAAGCACATGGACAAATACACTTTGAGGTTCTAGATCTGCATCTGACAGCACCCAGGAAAAGCCCACCCAAGGAACAGTTCTGCTCCGCCACTGCCCTGCTTTATGCTGCCCAATGGGCCAAGCAATCCCCTTCAACTGGGATGTCCTCCATCAATGGCCACAATCCAGCAAACACCCCCAGTCCCAGCTCAGGCTTCAGCCCTGCTCCCACAGACCCTGCAGGGCCAGGATGCTGATACAAACTCTGTATTTTGGGGCTTTTGTTGCTCTGCAGAGATGTATCTGCTGCATTCAGGTAGCAACTTGCATGTGCCACCTCCAGGGAATTTATTTTCCCCCTATTTGCCAAGATAAACAGCATACAGAGCATGAAGGGGGGAGGAGACAAGGCTGATTTAAGTGATTTCACTTTGCAATTTTCTATGTTCTTTTTAAGTCGCTTATCCATTTCAGTGCTCAATATTCGGCTCTTTCCCTAATTAGAAAATCGCTAATCTGCTCTGAAAAATGTAAAAGTGAGTCTTGCTTACGTGCATTGCTTGGAATATGCAAGTGTGCTGGGTTCTGAGTTGCTTTCAAGCTCTTTTTAAAAAGCCACTGGTGTCTACAGCTGGCATCGCTCGCTCTGCTCATTTCTTCCCAGGTCCCCATTCAGCCCTTATGCACAGGGCAGCACCACGCACAGCCCGAGCTGCCAAGAGATGAGTCCTGCTCTGTGCCTAGAGCCTGCATTAAGAAGCTGCCCTCTCATTCTGCTCTCTGCCTGGGAGAGGACCCAAACACCAGCAACTCTGGGCATGTGCAAGGGAGAGGTGTGAAGGTGGGGTCTATCAGACCCGGTGATGACTCGGGACTCTAGAGGAGCATGATGTTACACCCACAGGGCCACTCTGGTGCTTTGGAGAAGTGAGAGTGTGGCTGTCCTAACAGGGGATGAGCCAGGAGCCACAGGTAGGCACAGCTGGCTGGTGTCTGCTGCCAGGCAAGGTGACAACTCATGGTCAGGATACCCTGGCTGTCAAGAAATGGAGTTCAAGACAGAGCTGTAGAGCTACCAAGCTCCTCCAGGGCCAACAACACAGTCCAGTGGCTTTTTCAAAGGAGCTCCTCCACCCACAGCTGTCCTCAAGCTGCATGAGCTTCCCTGACGTGCAGTAGTGCACCTACCTATCTCAGCTCCCTCCTGCCACCCGACTCTCCTGGGCTGCCCTCTGCTCTCTCTCTGCTTCTCCCAGCCAACAGCTCTGGAGGCAGGGTGAGTAGAACTGGCAGCCACTGGAGAGCTGCTCACCTGCCTTATTCTCAGCAGGTCACCAGAGGCACTGTGGGGAATAGGGTGGCAGCATGCAGACCTGCAGCTACACAGGCTGTTTTCCAGGAACCTGCTCCTGCCCATACTGCTTGCAGCAGAGAACAGGAACACAGCTGCTGCCATAAACCTTTCCAGCCAAACCACCTCTCTTCATTATCATTTGTCACCTGCTCAGGGAAATCACTTGTCACATTTTCCTTTCCACTTAATGACTTCAAACTCAATCTGAGGGTTGCTCAGCACTGCAGCACAGGGCTGGGAGCAGGGGACAGGATGAGCAGCATGAGGCCTGCAGGGCTGTGCCAGCCCAGCCCAACAGAGACAGGGCTTGTAGGGCTGGGGCTGCTGAGTCCCCAACCTGGGTGAGGATTGCACTGCAGCAAGTGATTTGAGGAGCAAGTGGAACAGTGTCCTCAGGTCACCAAGCCATTCCCAGGGACAGAGACAGATGCCAAAGTACCCGGTGCCCTTCCCACCACATCTTTCTCTCATTGTATGCTATGAACACAGAGAATAAGTCTCCTTACCAACAATCCTAATTGCTCCTACATACTGGAATTGCAAGAAAGGGATGGACAACAACAGCCTCACCTGGTACAGACTGACACGTGAAGCCTGCACATCAGTGCTGCATGCATGGCCACGTTAATGATGTGTTACAGCAGCACAGAGCCAAAATCATCGCTAAGACTGAAGCCAGGGCCTATCTAGCCCACTGTTGTTTCTAAGTAGCCAAGCACTGTACATTGGATACAATTAAACACATACCTTATTTTTCTAGCCCCCCAACAAAGCCATCCCTTCTAAAAGCAAATGGCACTGGCAGTGCTGCCCAGAGCTGTGGCTGCCATCCCTGGAGGTGCCCCAGGCCATGGAGGAGCCCTGGGCAGCCTGAGCCGGGGGGCAGCCAGCCCATGGCAGGGGGGCTGGGGGATCCCTTCCAACCCAGCTGTGCTGTGATACCATGACAGCGTAACACTAAACATGATGGAAAGTACAGTGATAATAGCAGGGTGGCAAAGTCTTTAGCCAGGGACCAAGCCAAATACAGCAGCCATAGATACAGAAACAAAAGAAAAAAGCTGCTTACCTTCAGAATCCAACAAGACACCCCTGTCTCCACTCCCAACCCTTAAATGAGGTCTGGGAAGGGGTGGATTCTGGCTCCATCCCTTCTGGTCAATCAGCTGCACTGTGTGTACCTGAGCTCCCCTGGAACAGGGCACCAAACTCCCCACATCCTCACCGCACATCCCAGGCACCAGAGCTGCCCTGTCCTCCTTGTGCTCTCCAGGGATCCAGCAGTTTAAAAGAAAAAGGCATTTTAAAAGCAGGTCATCAAGAGTTAGAAACCCCTTCTGCAGACAACTGCTCTAGCAAAGCAAACAGAAGGGCAGCATTTGCTGCAGTGTGGCTACAAGTTCCCACCCCCAGGTTAGAGAAGGATGTGCTGGCTGGGGGCTTCAACTCCTTTAAATCACAGAATTGTTGGAGACTTGCTTTGGCCCCACTCTCTACAATGGGTCTTTCACTTACTAGCAACCCCAGTCAATTAGTCACACAAGCAACCAGTTCCCTTACAATCAGTTTATAAGACAGCAGGGCTTCCTTTTAATTGGCTGACTAATTGCCACGCTGCCCAATGAAGGCTGTGACTTGCCTGTGTCTGCAGATGTCCAGCAGAACCCGAGGCTTCCATGGGAAGGGCCCAGGCAGGCAGGCAGCCTCTGCCCTGCAAAGCCGGTGCAAACACCACTAACAGCTCTCATTTTTCAAGCAAAACCCACCATCCGTCAGGGAGATAGGGCTCATTTAGTTTTTAATTTTCAATTTACCTACAGGTTAAGTCCAGGCAGGGAGTCTGATGTGGAAATGAATCGAGACAACTGTTTTCAACACCACCTCGCTTCCTCCACACGGCTCTTCCTCTCCCCACCCGCAGCCGAGCAGAGGGGCCAAGCTGGACAACAATAGGGAGATTAAACAGAAACAGGAGTGTGTGCACGCAGCCACAGCTTTCTCCTGTTGTCATTTCTCCGCTTGTCATCCGCAGTCCTTTTAAGGTGGCTGCATCTCAGAGCCGGCGTAATCCTGATTTTCTAAGGGTTGGTGGGTTTTTTTTTCTCCTCCTTTTTTTCCCCGCTGCCAGCAATTGATTTCATTTAACATTTTCATTTGTCTGCCCGCTGTAAATAACCACTTGGCAGTCGGATTTCTCAAGTAGAACAGGCAGCGGCTGCTTACTCTCTTCCTGGCAGCTGGGGGGGAATCTGGCAAGCACTAAAGCAAGAAGCTGTTTCAAGTAGCTCTGCAGTGTGCAGGGCAGTACGTTATGTGGGTAGTGCTGGAGTGGAAGAAGCCACAATGTGGAAAGGCTGAGAACTTATTTCTGAAAGGCTGGGTGAGCTGCGTGGCTGAAGCTGGGCTCACCAGGTGCAGCTGCTTTGCTTCCAGCACATGGCTCTATGCGTCGTGGAGGCCAGCAGAGCAGAACAGAGCATCTCTGCAGCAGCACCTGGACAGCCAGACAGCCCCCTGCCCTCTGCAGAGCCACAGCAAGGCTCTGCCATGGGGATTTAAAGGATATGCTGAAACCTCTGACCACCAGATCCTCTAAAACAGGGATCTGAATTTGCAGCCGCAATCTGCATTAAAGGCTGTCTCTGTTTGCTTTGCTAAAGCAGTTGTCTGTAGAAAGTGTTCTTAACTCTGGATGAAATGCTTTCAAAATGCCTTTTTCTCTGCAGTTTTGCTGGATTTCAGGAGGTGCCAAGGCCTGGCGAGCTGGCTGCAAAAAACTGCCATCCAGTTCCACAGGCACAAGCTCCTGCCCTGGCTCATAATCCCAACAAATCCCTTCCTGCACTGCAGTCAGACTTGCTGAGCACCAGAGCAAACGTCACTCAGCTGATGCCATGGGACTCACAGCAGCAATGAGAACCGGCATCGCATTAACTCCCAGCTTCATCTTGGCCACAACCTGCCCAATATCTGCATGCTTCTTTGGGCCTCAGATGGGTTCCTCCCGACGTAGGTGAGCATACTGGAGAGAAGCCAGGCCAGGTATGACGGAGGGCAGAGGAGAGCACTGCATCCAGGGCACAGGAGGAATGGGGGGGCTGCTGGAGTGGGGCCAGAGTGCTCAGAGGGCTGGAGCACCTCTCCTATGGAGACAGGCTGAGGGAGCTGGGGGTGTTCAGCATGGAGAACAGAAGGTATCAGGGAGACCTCACTGTGGCCTTCCAGCACCAGAATGGAGCATATAAGCAGGAGGGAGAGTGATCTTTTACGCTGTCTGATAGACAAGGAGGAATGGCTTTAAACTAAAAAAGGAAAAAATTAGGTGAGATGTTAGGGATAAATTCTTCACTTGGAGAGTGGTGAGGTGCTGGCAATGCTGCCCAGAGCTGTGGGTGCCATCCCTGGAGATGCCCCTGCCATGGAGGGGCTGTGGTGCTCCTACAGTTGGAAGGTGGTCCCTTCCAGCCCAGCCGTGCTGTGGTTCTGTGACTGCTGCTGCCCCTGCTCTGCCCCACAGAAGGCTCACAGCCAGAAGAGGCTGCCCCAAGCCTCAGCGCTCATCCCCAACTCAGTCCTTCTATTGCTGCAGCTACCAGGTGAGGGAATCACTGTTTTCCACCCTAACAGCTGCATGCACAGCTAAATGAGTGGAAAGCATTAATAATGATTAATTTGTAAGGGTGTTTTTTTAGCTGTTACTCAGGAAATCAGCCTATGCTGACAGCAGCCATGACCGGTGCCGACGAGCAGTATGTAGGGCCTAGTTCCACACTGCCTGCCTCCCTGCTGCTGCTCAGGGTGCTGCAGACAGATAGGGGCAGTGCCAGGACCCTGCCCAGCCCCTGCACACCCACTGAGCCTCAGGGGGCAGAAGTGAAACAGGGCACTGAGCCGGCAACGCTCCCTTCCCCTCTGCAACCAGAGTGAAGGAGGGAACAGAGGATGCAGCCATGTGCTGGCACAGCGAGGCAGCTGCTCTCCCAGCTCCAAAAAGCAGCAGGGCTGGCACCTCTGCCCCTCTGCTGAGGTTCCCAGCAGTGAGCAGGGGGCACAGAAAAGCAAGCTCAGCCCCCCTGCGACACTGAGCCCCAGGGAGGACAGGCAGGGCTAATCTCACAGTCTGTAATGCTGCCTACATCAGAGGCTGTTTTTCTCTTCTTCCTTTTTATTCTATTTATTATAGTGACTTCACGTCACTACTTCTTTCCCCCCAGAAGACAAAAAGCGGAGTAGAGCAAGCATGGATAATTCTCATCCCATTTTATTTTATTTCTCTGTGGCGTTTCTCTGTTTGCTTTGGAGAGGAGGGGGTTGTTGGAGCATGTGTATTGCTTTGCAATTACAAATTAGCTTTTTAAATGAAGTGTGCTGCAAGAGGCCTGATATGCCATGTGCGAGCGCGCATCACAGCCTCTGATGAGACACAAAAGTGGAAAAAAAAATCCCAAACCCACAGCGGAGAGCCTCAGTGCTGCTGGCAGAGCAAACAGGAGGCTGCCTGTGCCACGGTGCCCTGAACCCACTGTGCTGCAGGGCTGGGGGCCGCATGGGCTGCCCTGCACACCTATGGCAAATGATCAAATGCGGCTGCATCCACAGCCTGCTGTTCTCAGGCAGCCAACAAACGGGTCACAAATGGCGATGTTTGCACTCTGAATCAAAAGGCAGCCTGAGAGCGGGCATCCAGCTCAACAGCTGAGAAAGGAGGAAGCAAAGCACTGAAAACCAAACACCTTCGGCTGCTTCCAGAGCTCGCCAAACTTCAGCCCAGCAGCCATTCCTCAGCACATGGGCACCGGCAGCTCGCTCCAACCCCGGTGTGCAGCCCCTCATCGGCCCCTCCTGCCCCTTTTTCTCCAAGCTGCTAAAGCTCTGAACACTGAGGCACTGAGATTTGAGAAAACTGTTGTAGTTTACATCTTTTTGATATTTTACACAACACCATCAGCAGAGTGTTTGCTTTCCTCGTCTTTCAGCAAGCCGTGCTGTTCCACACACTGCGTCCCGTCCCCCCATGCAGACGGAGCTCGGTGTAGGATGAGAAAAAGCTACCTTGAGATTCACAGCATATTAAAATTAACAGCCACTGCAGTCAGATGCTGTATCTCTCTCCAATCTCATCATGAACAGCTTGTAACATAAAACAGGATCCACTTCACAATATTTCATAGAGCGATCCACAAGGAAATACAGAGCAGTCAAATGAGGAGAGGAGAGGAGAGGAGAGGAGAGGAGAGGAGAGGAGAGGAGAGGAGAGGAGAGGAGAGGAGAGGAGAGGAGAGGAGAGGAGAGGAGAGGAGAGGAGAGGAGAGATCAGGGCCAAGGATGGAGTCCAAGTGAGCCTTGCCCTGTGAGGGGTTCCTTGCTCACAATGGAAGCCTGCCTCCAGGGCTCGTGCTCCGATTCTGGGAGCAAAATAATGAAAAATGAATGCAAAACAAATGAAGACACTGAGCCTGGTGCCACCCAAGCAGACCGCCTGCAGCACTGGGTGCTGATCTGGGCCCTGCAGGCTCCTGGCTGCATGAACTACACTGCAGTGCAGCTTGGTTTTGTTCCTCTGACGAGCAAATTCCCCAGGTGCCACACGGAGGAAGTTAATAAGCAGCAGCAGGAGTGCTGGGGGATACAAAAATGCAGCAAAGGAGATGGGATGGGAACAGGTGATCTGCAGAAAGCAGGAGGCAGAAAGGGGGCACTGGTGGAAGGTGCTGGGGAGGAGTGTTCTTACACCAGAATCATACAGGAGCACACAGAAAGCAACTAGAAGGAGCTCTGAGCCCCATTTCAGGGCACCATCCATTGCTTGTGTGATAAGCAAACACACGGCACAGCCTCCTCAGGGCCCTGGAAGCCAGAGGAGCAACGTCTGCAGGGACTGCAAGGGCTTCTAGGGCACGAGCACCACGCAGCTCGTGGTTAAGGTGGAGGAAAGGAGATTCTGTGGGCTCCCAAGAGTTCTGCAACCCTGGGTCACAGCCACCCAAAGCCAGCAACGATGCAAAGGAAACAAACCTTTCTGTGAACAGGCACACACCTCTGCCCTCACGGCAGCTGCAGGGGAGGAGGAGGAGGAGGGGAGGAAGGCAGGCTGCCAGCAGGGCGGCTGGAGCCGTGCAAACACTAATACTGCAGAAGCTAATTTTACAGAGTTCCACTCTGCAGCCTCCTCTTTGTCCCAGGATTCCTCAGCCTGGGAGATTAGTAGCTTCGAGACAGAGAAATAGAAGTTATTTTAAAATTTAGCATAAACTCACTCAGACTCAACGAGCGGGTGGCTTTGGGGGGGTGGGTTTGGGTGCGGGAAGACGTGCACAAATAACTGAGAAATAACTGAAGGACTGGGAAAAGAACAAGCATTTCTGCCACCCCAGAGCCCATTTTTTATTCTCCTCGTGCCTCTCCGTGCCCAATTTCTGTTCCTTCCGAGCCCCCTCTGATCTCCAGGCAGCACTCCTGCCTGCCTGTGTTTAACCCCCCCTCCACCAACCTCATGCTGCCAGCAGCTCCCAGCCTGGCAACCAGTCCAAGCAGCACCAGTGAGGAGCACCCCATCCTCTCATTTTGGTGACAGGTGGATGGTTGGACCGGATGATCTTAGAGGTCTTTTCCAAGCCTTGTGATTCTATGACTCTGCAGGCCCCCAGCGCCCAGACCTCGCAGACACAGCACCCATTTGCAGTGCGCTGGTTTGTGCAGTGTGCAGAGGGATGGAGGTAAGATGCTTTCAGAGGTAAGGAGCAGAGGCAGCCTGATTTGAGGAGTGCCTGAGGAATCCAGGCCAGCTGGAAGAATTTGCAGAGAAGGCCAATTGGGCACGGAGGGATATGGGGCAGGAGCACGGGGCAGTGCAGGTGCCAGCAGCCACCCAACCCACCCCGAGGGCTGCAGCCCTGCGTGCAGCATGAAGAGAGGGACGGCTTCACGGGAGTTCATTATGCTTGTTCATCTTCATTTTGCCTCTAACGGATGAGAAGCATAATGGCTCTGGCTTTCCTGGACGCCACAAAGCCAGAAACATCCTAATGAAAAATAAATGTATTTACAGGGAGACGTCAAAACAGCCCAAGACAAGGCAAAGTAATGTGCCTGGGCTGGAAACGAGGGCTTTTATTTCATCACCCCTCCACGGCCTGCGAGCAGATCACGCAGCAGAGAGAGATAAATATTTTAAATAGCGACACTTCAGCGATGCACGGTTGTGCAAGACAGGGAATAATTAGAAAATAAATTACTTTTTTTTTTTTTTTTTTTTTTAGCATGGTAATTCCAGACGTTGAATGAATTAGATTACTTGACAAACTCCAGACCCACGCAGGGATTCTGTGAACAGCCGTGCTCCTGCTCAAGGAGGCAGAGGGAATGCGGCCTTCAAAATGAAACCAAAGCACAACAAAACACAGCTTACAGAGAAGGCGCTCAGGATCTGCCTGGCTACGCCACAGATCTGAGGATGTGAGGTTTCCTTTGGTCTCCCATCAGCAGCTCAGGCTGAGAACAGCCCAATCCAATTCAATGGGCATTGCCATCAGCACGCACACAGGTTGCAGAACTCAGTAGTTACCCAATCCCTGCCTTTATTCCGTTCCATGAAAGCTTGCAGTGCCTTTGTGTGCCAGAGCAAAGAGGTTGGGATTCACTGGAACAGCCTCCCCTTGCCTCACTGGTGGAACACCATTGGCGTAGATGCAAATGTGTTTCCCCCACATCCTGATTAATCGAACAAGTGCATGGACATACAGGTTGTGATGAATATGCACACACACATTTCATTGTTGTGCTGACAGAGAACATTGCTTATTTGGGAAAACCAGTGACATTTTCACTCGTTCCAGTAAAGAGACTTGTTCCAGGTAATTGTCATTCCCCAGTCCCCACTCCTGAGCTGGGTGTAAGCACCCAATGAGCCCAGCCAGAAGCAGCCCTATGCAGACACACACACAGAGGCTCCCTTGGGAATGCCCAAAATGAGGATGCTCCAACAGAAAAACCCTATATCTCAGGAAAACGGTGCATGAGTCTGAGGGTGGTTGTGCTATTCAATGGCACTGCTCGGCTCTGAAAGCACAAACACACGATTCACATCACACGATTCTGGCTAACAAGGTCTTCTCCAAGAGCTTGCTCAAGGAGCCATAAAGCCTGAGGGGGCAGGGGCGTTATGCTCTCCTGAAGCTTCCAGCTACTGTAAACTTAAGATAGAGCTAAATGGGAAGAGTAGCAACCAATTTCAATATGAAAGAAAAGACCAACAAAAAAGACCCACCCAGCTTACAAGTCCTAAGGTGCTGTCATTAGTCCCAGCTAAAAGCATGAACATTTGAGCAGGAACAGTGGTCACTTCAGCTGAAATAGTTAACAGGCATTATGCAACACCAAGCATAGCATCAGGAAGTTTTGCATCTTAAGGCCAAAACGGAAGGAGATGCCAGCAGTACCTACAAGCAGGAAAGCACATCCAAGAATTCAGCCATGTGCTCGATAAGCGAGACTTTAAAAAACACATTGTTTTCAAATGTGTTTGGGTTCTTAAACCTTAATTTATCTTAATCATTACCACTACGTTGCTGCTTAATGCTACTGAAAGAACAAGGCAGAGGAAGGACTTTTGGTTATCAATAATAATAATAATCAAATAACTATGGTTTTAAAAAACAACTCACACAATTCAATGGCTGTTGCCAGAGTACCTGTTTGTTACACTTTGTTTGAGGGGGACCTGAGCTTCCCTTTGCTTTCAATCTGAGAAGTCCTTAGCTAAACGCAGCCATACATCATCACATGCATTTGTAATTGCACAAACGCTGGGTTTAGCATTTGATGTTGAACAGCAATGCTTCCACTCACATTTCACCAAAATATCATTCACCCTAGCACAGGTTTTCCCCCAAGGAAAACCTCCTTTGTTTCCAAAATTATTAAAAGGGTAATCAAGTAGCCCAAGGAGGAATTTGCAATGCAAGATTTGTTCGCGCTTTGAAGTTAAGCATCAATCTCTAACCATTTAAAAAATGCTTTTAAAGGCAAAGCCACTAACCCATAGAAACTGGGGGAAGTAACAGCAGCATAACAGCTGAATTTGCAGCTGTTTTGTACCAATAGAGCTCAAGTGAGCTCATGAATTCAGCCTTTAATTTGTAATTGATTTTGTGGCTTCATGGTGAGCCCAGGTCTCCACAGGGGACAGAGGGGATCAGTCCCCATGCCCAGTGCTCACAGGGCTCCCTGTCACTGCCACGTCCTGAAAGGACGTGAAAAGAAATACTCTTGTTCAGATTTGCTTATAGACATGCAGGGAAATCCTCCACCCATAGTCCTCGTTGCTACAGACATGGAGAGGATGCGCTGTATTAGCCTGCTAACAACACCATGAGCTCAGGTTCCAAATGGAAGAGCCCATATATCCCTACAGAAATCAGCAGTTCCAAGGGTCATATCCATTGACAAGAAGTTTTAAAGCTTTGGTAACCATCTGCCCCCGGTGCCAGATGCAGGTATGCCAGTAAGACCCAGTAAGAAGGATGTTCCTACTGGTGTCCAGAGCTAAACTCCAGGTTTGTCTGAGCTTATGGCACACTTTGCTGAGATGCAGGAAAACCTTATGGAAAGCTGCTCTGCTCCTTTCCCTTTAAACAAGAGAGGAGTAAATATAGAAGCCTTGGAAAGGTGCCCCAAGTTTGCTGTATTTCAATTTCCATGACAATTGGATTATGATCCCTATTTATCCCCATTGACAAAGTAATTGCGTCGGTCAGCTGGATCTCCTCCTCCCTCCCATGGGAAGCAGCACGGCCCCAGCAGAGCTAAAGGCCAGGCTGCCACCAGCCTGGGCCACAGGCAGCCAGTCCTGCTGTCTGTGTGCCAAGGGCCTCTGGCTGCCAAACTGCTGCTGGGAGCTGCTTTGTAGGGCAGGCAGCAGAAACCAAAGCAGCCGTGGCTTGGAGTGCCTCAGCATCCAACCTAAGCACAGACTCATATGATAATTTGGGCTGGAAAAGGCCTTTGAGGTCATCAAGTTAGACGTGTTTGCACAAATCCAGAGCAGCCAAACCTTGGAACAGGATGCCCAGGGAGGTGGGGGAGTCACTGTCCCTGGGGGTGTTTGAGAAATGTGAGGATGTGGTTTGAGAGATGTGGTGAGTGGACAGATGGGGGTGGGGCAATGGTTGGATCAGATGAGCTTTAGAGGTCTTTTCCAGCCTTAACAGTTCTGTGATTTTATGATAACAACAACGAAGTCTGCAGCCTGCAACTGGGATGCTACTTGTGCTGGGCCTTCGGGAAAAAGCAATCGCCTACGAGATCATGCAGTATCACAGATTCACAGAATAGCCTGTGTTGAAAAGGACCACAGTGATCATTTAGTTTCAACCCCCCTGCTGTGTGCAGGGTTGCCAACCAGCAGACCAGGCTGCCCAGAGTCACATCCAGTCTGACCCTTAATGCCTCCAAGAATGGGGCATCCACAATCTTTCAGTCCAAAGCAAATCCAACGGTCTTCTCCATGAGGTGCCACCCCATTAGAGCATCACTCATAAAGCAAGAAGAATGCAAAGAAAGGAGCAGTAGCAATCAGATTCCCAAAACACCTCCAGCCATCTCAAAGCAACAATATGCCCCTTGCTAAGGATAGGACCAAGGAAGCCAAGGGGAAGGATTTGCTGGAGTGGGCCCAGGAGGAAAAGAGATTCTCCAGGTGCCGGACGACAGCAGGGAACTTCAGAAGCTACAGAGGCAATCACTGCTGTGCTGCTCTTCTCCCTGCAGCTCCTGATGCTGCAGATACCTCAAGCAGGACCTATAATTGCAATTTGAAGTGCCCTCAGCTCACAGAGAAGGACATCTGAGGGAGAAGGCATACCAAAGCCCGCTCTGCAGGATAAGGGAGGAACAAGGAGGAGCACCGTGCATCTCAAAGAGGACAGGACTGCAATAGATTTGTGTTATAGGACCGTGACAAAACAGAGAGAAAGAAATACAGTAAATACTCTACAGCACATAGCAAGCAGCCCTAGAGATGTATCAGAACAAACACAGGGCAAGAAATCATTACATATAGCTAACAGAGATGCACATTAGGAATAGTATTACAAGAAGGATTACCTCCGTCAAAGCCAACCCCTGGGGACCCCCTGAGGCTAACGCCTGTCCTCCACAGCTGCTCCTGGAACAAGGTCACCTATTACAGAACGGGCTCCGCTCCTGCTCTCCTCACCTAACCAGAAGAGCCCACAACCAGCAGCAGGCTGAGCCCCAGCCCCCAGTCAGAAGCTGTGGGAAGAATGAGGTCTACGCAGCGGCCGCAGCTCGCAGGGCAGGCTCAGGACAGGGACAGGCTGCAGCACAGCTCACTGCCTGCCTCACAGAAGATGCTCCTCCAACAACATCCTTCCTCTTGCCAACCAGCCGGCTCAGTGTGCTCTAGCTGGACTAATTGAAACTTAGCAGACCTCCCTGCTGCTCCAGAAATTAACTTGCAATTTGTCTTAAAGCCTGAAACCAGATTCTGTGCTAGATAAAAGGGTCAGGAACCACGTGTGATGTGGTTCTCCCAGACAGAAGAGGCTCCTCTGGATAACTAACAGGCTGGGATGCTCTACTATGTGTTTCCTGTGACCTCACCAGAGGTGACTGCACACATTCCATTTCTGAGCTCCAGGTCAGGGGGGTGCAGCTGTGACCCCTGCAGCTGCCAGCCAGGCAGGACTGCAACCCAGCAGCCAGAGCACTGCACCAAGAAACACAGCTTCATGGGATGGAAGAGTCAGGGGGAAAACTGCTCTGCTGCAAGAAATGCAAGTAAAAGCCAAAGCAAGAGCCCAGCACACACCATGTGTCCCACAACAATCACCACCCTCATGCAGTTCACTCATCTGCGTGGGGATCACAGAATCATAGAATCACAGAATGGCCTGAGTTGAAAAGGACCACAATGCTCATCCAGTTCCAACCCCCTGCTGTGTGCAGGGTCGCCAACCAGCAGCCCAGGCTGCCCAGAGCCACATCCAGCCTGGCCTTGAATGCCTGCAGGGATGGGGCATCCACAGCCTCCTTGGGCAACCTGTTCCAGTGCCTCACCACCCTCTGGCTGAAAAACTTTTCCTAATATCCAACCTAAACCTCCCCTGTCTCAGTTTAAAACCCTTCCCCCTTGTCCTATCACCATCCACCCTCATAAACAGCCATTCCCCCTCCTGTTTATTTGCTCCCTCCAAGCACTGGAAGGCCACAATGAGGTCTCCCCGCAGCCTTCTCTTCTCCAAGCCAAACAATCCCAGTTCCCTCAACCTTTCCTCATAGCAGAGCTGCTCCAGCCCTCTGACATCTCAGTGCCCTCCTCTGGACCCGCTCCAAGAGCTGCACGTCCTTCCTGTGCTGGGGGCCCCAGGCCTCGATGAACCTAAGCGATCAGCTTTGCTGCCTGTGTGTCTTCAAAGCACACCAACATTCAGACAGACAAACGTCTGACCTGCCTCCTTACAGCAACAATGGGGCAGTTACTACGTGATTTTTCACTCCAGCCTATTGTGAGGGTTAAAACTGGTCACAAAGTTTAGGCTGGAATGCTTGGGGCTGCTCGCACAGCGTTTGTTCATTTCAGGATGGGGTTCATGAATCAATAATGCAGCATGGAATATAGAATCTGGAATTAAATGGGGACCTACACTTCTTTCAGGTTCTTGTTTTGTTTTGTTTTGTTCTGCTTTTTAACGCAGTCAGTGAGCTGCTTCTCAATGAAAGCATCCTTGTTAATAAGGATGTTGGAAAGAAAAAAGGTTCTCCCCCTCTTAATTTTAATATGAGCCTGCTTCTCTCATGCACATCTCCTCTATCTTCCCTTGTCCATTTTTGAAAGGATTCGTGCACGTTCTTGCACTCTGGAAATGCTAGGAGCACATTTAAGTGGAGGATGGACAGCAATTATCACCATCAATATCTATGCAAGCAGTAATTTTGGTAAATCAAACCTCCAGCCACCAAACATTGCATTTGAATCACAGGAACCACCAAGCACCTTTATGCTACCCAACATAAAGGTGCTGAGCGCCTTGTCTGGAGGCTTTCTTTCCTTTGAGGCATAGCACATGCTGTTCCTTGGGCTCTTCTTCCTGCTGTGCTTGGGGACTGCGGGAGGGGCTGTGAATACAGGGCTGTATGTGTACATGGCATGACGGTGCACTGCCAGAGCAAGCCAGCTGCTAAGGGAAAAATTCACTTTTGCCCCCACCAAGTGTTTGAAATTCATCTGCAGATGGGTTTTCTACAAGATTGTTACTCCAAATCATATGGCAACCTACGTTAGCCAAGGCATCAGCTCACCTGTATCACAGAGGAGAGCTGCTGGGTGGACACCAATCAAGTGCCAATGGTTTGGAGGTGCCCCATGCAGGACATCTCCACCATCCTGCTGGAGGAACAACAAAAACAACAAACAACAACCCACAGCTCACAGGAAACAGCCACAAAGGGCCTCTGCTACACCCAACCTGTTGCTTTTGCTCATGCAGATGGAAATTGTTCAAACACGAGCACACGGTGTTGAACCCAAGCATCCAAATTTCACTGCTCCCCGCACAGCCGTGGTGCCTGGGAGAAAGCTCATAGTCAAATAGAAATACAGTATCTGCAGTAAAATACATACAGAATCACTGGGAAAGTAATTGCTTTTTGTATAAATGGTCTTTAAAATCTTCTCTGGCGTAGAAGCCCCTTCAAAAAGGAAAAGAATAAATTTGCTGCATGTGAATTTATTCAAAGCTAGTAGATTCAGTATAATGAAATTCTCCTAAGTAAATATCTGATAAAGAAGCAAACACTTAGCACTTGACCCCGGGAGCTGGGATTTCTCGGCATGCAGCTCTCGTGCAGAGCAGCAGGAGCCTCAGGCTGGCGGCTCTGAGGGCTGCGAAGGGAAAGTCCCCATCAGGGGCTCAGAGCACAGTTCTGTGCTAAGTGCCTCCTGAAGATACTCCTTCTTCCTCTGCAGGGCAATGTGGAAGCCCCCACTTCACAGTCTGTATATACCCTTCCTTTGCTGAGAGCCAGGGCACCCAGGGCCAGCCAGGAGACCCAAAAGCATCTGCAATAATGGATTTCTGAGATATTCCCCTCTATGTCTTCGTCTTGTTGCCCCAGACGTGTGCAGCAGCATATTTTGTCTTTTCCTACACCCTCAGATGCTCCTCGTGAGGTAAACTTTACTCACTGCTAACATGTGGGATGGAGAGGAGGTGCCATTCTGCTGCAGCAAAGACTTGCATCCCCACAACACAAACCCTGCCCAGAGCACTGCCATGCCCCCAGGCATCCCACCAACTCCAGAGCAGGAGGGCTAAGTGCTCTGTACTCATGGTGGGACCCCTCAGCTCCCTGCTGGCTCACTGCTCTTCTACCCAGTGCCCTCAGTAAGAGTTGTGCAGGAAACCCCTGCCCTCCCAGCAGTAACTGACTCCAGGGTCAAACCCAGGCTGAGCTCTGCCATCAGGTGTGGGATGTGTCAGAGCTGTAACACAAAGCCTCGTCAAACCAATGTGATCACTGTATACAGCACAGTGCAAAAGAGCCTCTTGGAGAAGTATATGTGAAGTTCTCCCATGAACAACAACGCTGCTTCAAGTCTTTTCTACCTGGAAACCACTCAGCAGTATCTGTCACTTCTGACAACTGGGATGCGAGCTTCGAAGCAGTCAATCTCCAATTTCAGCTGGAACCAGTTTCCTACAGACACTGATATCCAAGGTAGATAATTGTTATTCCAGAAAGCAGAACTCTTAGAAGAGGAGAACCTTTTTGCATCAGCTCTGCCAGCATTCAGGTCATGGGCACTGTGACCCACTGTGCTCCTGTCTGCAGGCACCCACCTGCTGACCCCCGTGAAACCCCCATCAGACAGGGAGATACACCCTATGGCCATCCTAGCATAGGCACACAGCTGGGTGCTGCTCACACAGCTGCCAGAGCTGCCACAGCTGCAGTTAAGACCACTGATGACTCTACCCAGCAATGGGTTTTAAAGCAATAGGTACTGTGATGCTTCACGGCCCATTTGTGAACCACTGAGACAAACCATCAGCTCAATCCCAGCCCAGGAAAAGCAAGCAAAAGCCTAAAGTTGTCACCTGGAAAAAAAGGGGTGTCTTCCAGTAGAAAAAAAAATTTAAAAAATTGAGGGCAATGACTCCTTGTGTCCTTGAGACTGTCTCTAAGAAGGATGGAGAAAAACAGCACAAACTAGAAAGGAGAAAAACCAGCTGTTCTGTGAGCCCACTGCCCATTGTGTGCAAGCAGGTGTTGAACACAACACATCTCCTGTCCCCTTTGGCAGCAGCCACGGAGCAGAGGAGACTCAGAGGACAGCAGCACTTCCAGGGACTGAGGAGCCACCGCAGCAGCCACCAGCAGCAGCATGGGGCAGGAGGGGAGCAGCTGTGGGGCACTGAGGGATGCAGCCAGCAGCCCGCAGGAATCCAGCCTTACGGCCACAGGACCAGCAGCCTGCCAGGGCAGCACGGCACCCCTGGACAGAAGCGGATCTGCATCGGCGCAGCTGAACATCACCTTTTGCACAGAGCTCAGGCCTCCCAGCTGCACTAATTAATGGCTGGAGGAGCTCTCAGTGCCTCTCAGCACTGCAGAGAGCCGCTCGCGCTGCCTCCCGCTGCCGCAGTCACGCTGCTCCTCTGCCTGAGGAGCTGTGAGGGCTGGGCCCCCGCACCCCTTGCTACGTGGAAAGGCTCAGATCAGAGAGAGCTGAGACCCCCTTCATCCCATCGCTTTCCCCTCTGCCGCCCAGCAACCCGCAGGGCTTCCAAGCCCCTGACAGGCTCAGAGCATCGCTGGCCATCCCACCACACTGCCCTGCAGAGAATACGCACCCCCAGCCCTCCCAGCACGGCTCCCTGCTCTCCGTGACCAAACTCATGCTGTCCCCTCCCCCCCTTCCACACCCACAGATTGTGGCAGATCACAGGACAAAACAGAACATCCCAAAGACACGCTGCACCAAGGGCTCTGGAGCAGTGACCCTGCATAGCCTGACAGCACCCACGTGGCACCACGCAGACCCATCCTCTGCAGCCAGAAGTGGTTGTCACCCACACTGGTTTTCAGCATATGCTTCAGAGTTGAATCAGACTGTAACCAATATGTTAGCAAGGCAGGCCAGATTCCTGCAGGAGTGGGGCTAGGAGGTGGTGTCTGCTAGCAGAGTGCTTTCGGTTTGAGGTTTGCTTTGGAGTTGCTTCACCTCCAGCTGTGATGAAAAATTCTCCCTGAATGCTGTTTGGCAATAGCAGAAGCCTGACTCCTTATTGAGCTGTATGAGCACAGGCTGAGCCAAGAGGTGCCGAGGAACCACGGCTCCCAGCCCTCCTGCAGGATGCTGTGGGTCGATTTGGAGCACCACAGCACAGACTGCCCTGATGCTGCCTCTGCTCTGCAGGCAAGCACAGACCATCCAGCCCACGGGCAGCCATCCTGGCATCTATCACTAAACACTATTTTAAAAGAAAAAGGCGCTTTGATTATAAAGTTAGTGAACAATCCAGACGTTACAGTGAAAATCTGGAGCAAGGTTAAGTACTTTTTTCCCTCCCGTGCAGCTGCACTAGAGGTGAATGAACAGCAGAGCGCTCTGATTTCCTGCCTGGTTCCAATAAATGTTGCACTCCCAGGCACCCAAGGGACTGCTGTGGTTTGTCAAAACCAATTAATTTTCTTCCACGGAATGCTTCAGGCACCTCAGAATGTCATTCGAGAGCTAGCACACGTCTAAGGAGGAGGGAAAGGCAGCAGGCAGGTGCTGCAGTGAGAGCACAGCCCACTTCACTCCCAGCAGCAGGCGAGGTGAGAACGCGAGCAGCGTGGCAGAAACACCACACTGTGAGCCCTGTGATACCAACAGGGAGCTGCCGCTTGTGGAACACACCAGGAGTAAGTTTCCTAAGGGAGAACACAAAGCTGAGAGTTGGCCTTTCTCACTCGTGTTTCCTCAGATCCATTGCTCGGTGCGGATAACGAGCCAGAAGTGACAAATGAAGCAGTTGTTATTAAGGAAGATGAGCTCTGGGGTGAGGATTCCCAGGTTCCCTTCCTGGCACTCCAACACTCAGTGCAAAGGAAGGATTCCCCTCTCCTGTGCCTCAATTTACCCAGCTCAGAGTGCAACGCTTCCCTTCTCTGCTGAGGTGGGATGTAGGAGCCAACTTGTTTGCAAGTTATTTTAATAAACAGCCATGAAATGCACAAGATGTAAGCGTGGTGTTATCAAGCTATGATTCCTTTCTCAATGAACACCGAGACACTGAGAGTAAGGCTACATTGGAAGTATCATTTATACTCAGAATCCTCACGTATCACTGGGTGTAAAGTAGCCAGCCATCTTTCAGCCCTGCTACAAATGGAGAAGGACACGTTCCTCCTGTGTGCTGCTGTTCTGCAGAATGGACACGGGACAAAAGAATGAGAACATCAAACACTTTGTGCTTCTCAGTTCCCCCCACCCAGACCAGGGGATGTGCTGCTGTTGGTGCCCCAACCAGTGCAGAGCCAGGAGCGGGGAGCCAGGGCTCCTCCGTAGGTCCCAGATCTCAGGCCCAGCATCTCCTTACTGTACCACTGGCAACTCGCTAAGTCCTACAGAGTAACAAAAGAACGGGGAATAAATCTGCCTTTCCTTCTGTCCACAATATCCCCAACCACCGACTTGTTTCAGAGCCATCCAACATTTACCACTACGATCTCCTTTGTTCCCCAAGTCACACCAAGCCCCCGCTGTCTTTTCCTCTATTTACCTGGCTTAACAGTCACAGCAGGGAACTGAAGATCTGCTCCTTCCTTCCAGCTGCAGCTGGGTGCTTCACTTGGGCATAAGGGATAAGAATTAATGCTGCTGCCTGAACAGTCCCTGCTGGCTCCCAAAATGCCTGCAAGCATCTGGATCCGGCCCCCAGACCAAGGCATCGCCCAGGCATTTCAGGAACTGCCCCAGCAAAAGCAGCCATGCCTCCAAAAGCATCTCTGCACAGAAACCTCACTTCAGACTCTCCCCCTTTGAGGAATATCTTGACTCTACATAATTAACAGAAAATAAGTGCCCATAAGCAGAGTAGGAGCACGGCAGGCCAACAGGTCACCATGGGTGGGTGTTGGGAATAAGGGCTCCATCGTGCTACACACAGCAGATGTCAAAGGTGGTCTGTTGTAATGAGGAGCAGTCAGTGTGCCCACTTAACATGCAAGTCTGCAGCTGCACATTACCAGTTTCCAGCCACGGTTCAACAAAACCCACACTTTCCTCTGAAAACTCACCTCTGCTGCGTTCTCCTCTGCCTGCCCACGTCTTCTTTCATTGCTACCAACACACCAATGGAGAAATGACATCTGACTGCTTCCTCCATACAGTAACCCTGAATCTCTGACAGCAGCCTTCACTGCCGCCTCTCCAGCAGCCACACGCATCTCCTCACTTGGAAGTGGCTGATCAGCTGCAGGACTCAGGGATGGGGCACCCAATCCCAGGGAGAAACAGCAAACCCACAGCCCGTGGCACCCCCCAACTGGCAGAGGCACTTGCAGCCTGCAAATAACATTTAAAATCTGATACTGTGGTGGAATATGTACATATATTCTATTACTTCGTATCCTGATCTGCGTTGGAGCTGCATTTTTGGTTATCAGCTCCACTCGCAGCAGTCTGAATCCCAGGCTACATCCATTCCCCTGCGAACGTAAAGAACCATCTGGAGAGAATAATAAAACAATTAACTCTCCATTAAGAATAATCTATGTATGTTTTTAAGGAGGCAAACTATAATGACCTCCACCTCATTATTCAGTTTGCATTCTGGCAGGCTGGCTGGGATTTTGCCTGGCTGTTTTTCAGCAGTCTGAGGGCAGCAATCTGAACTGAAGCTGATGGGAGGACCCCACCAGGCCCTTAACCCAGGGCACGACCACTGGGCTGAGCGGGACCTCCTGCAGCCTTCCCATGGCCCCATCATCCCCAAAGGTCCAGGTGGCTGTGCACTGCCAACACCACCCACTGCAGCAGTGCCACGTGCATGGCAGCTGGCTGGCTAAGCACATCAGGTGCGCTTTGGGCACGAAGTGCAGAGGAGCACACGCAGGAGATGCACGCACCTGAGCTGTTCGTTGAGCACCAGGCTCATTTAACTTGTTGCTGACAGCAGCACAAATTATCAGCACCTCCATAAAACTCGGCGTCAGTCCCCTCTGACTTTGCTACCAACCAAATGTGAGAGTATTATCCCCCCTGAACGGTTTTGCAAAGTGAAAGGGTTCCAAGTGAGGGCTGTTGCTGTGCCCATCACCCTGCTGCACGTGTCCTCAGGACACGCAGGCTGCACACTGATGGCACATCACACCTTGGTCAGCAGCCCTGGCCCCAAGCACCCGCTTCAGTTTCCCAGTGGGTAACTCATAAGCTGTCCTGCAGCTCTCACGCTGCTCTCAGTCCCCAGCAACAGAGATGGAGCAAGTACAACTAAAATTAGCTAGAATGTGAAAGCCCCATTTCAACCACTCAGATCGCTCCTCCAGAGCTGGGCTTTCCAGTCCTGGAACCTACACAGAAAGAGCTGGCAAACAGCAAGACAGTGCCCAGGCTCTGCCATTCAGCACAGGCAGGTCTATTCCCTTCCCACGCAGGCTGATAAGTTGCTCTATGATCTAAAAAAGTCATGAAAATCTGGCACAAACGAACAAACCAGTCGCACCTGAGTCCTGCTGGAAAAATCCCGGCCTCAGCTTTGAAATGTTGCAGAACATTTCAATTCACAGCTTCTGCATAGAGGGGGCAGGTTTTCAGTGTGCGAGCTGAAGGCATTTTAGCCTCAGACTGCCAGCCTGCAGCTGCAGCAGCCCACCTTTCTCTGCTAAGCCACCAACACACACACACACACGTAAATACACCCCATCCCTCAAAGCAGGCTCCTGCACCTGCACAGCACCCTGAAGCAAGACCTGCACCCGTGCTGGGAAGGGCTTAGTGAGGGTGCTAACGTCACACCGAGAGCAGCCACATGCGGTCATAAATTATTCATACACATTACTCTAATTATGCAAATGCACTAAAAGCTGGAGCATATGCTTCCCTGACGTCTTCCAGGATGGATGCAATATGGTTCCTGTAGGGAAGAAGAGGAGTGGGACGATGGGTGCTGGCAGCAGGCACTGTCCCTGCGAAGGATGGCACAAGACTGCCCTCCCCGAGCAGAGCTGCTGCGAGGCTGAGGACATCCAAGCACTCCTCCTTGATAATAAACTGTTGGCTCTGCGCTCAGCGGAGTGCTGAGGCTGCGGAATGGCCCAGGCAGATTAAAATAAACCCAAGCAGTTTGGAACAGGGATGTGTTTATCTGGCATCGCACACTTCCTCTTATCAGCCCTGAGGAGCAGGGGAGGACACAGCAGCAGTGCAGGGGCAGCCTGGGGGGGAAGGGGAGGAACAGCAAAGGGTGAGGAGCATCACCCCAGGCAGTGCCTGCTGCGGGCAGGTGGGCACCTGGCATGTGCACTGCTTCTCTGCCACCTGAGGCTGGCTGCCAAAGGAAAAGGCCAGGGGCACTGTGCTGCAGGGTTCTGAAGTCAGTCTGTGGGTTATGGTATAGGATGGAGCATCAGGAGGTCAGGATCCCAACCTCTTGGCCTTGAACCTCATGAGCGTGAAGACTGCGCTGCTGACTGGGAAGCCCACTCTGCCCAGCAGCTGGTGTGGACATGGTCTCAGTGTCCAGCACAGCTGGTTGGAAGCACCACAAACACCCTCCAAACTTTCCATCCCTCCTGAACGGCCCGCTGTGTGTTTCCATATGCAGGCACAACAAAAGCGAGCAAAACAAACACGATGCAATCCCACAGCTCATTGGGTGATCCAGGCCATGTTACTGGTAGGCCAGTAGTTACCCAAGATCAAAAAGCTGAACAGAAAACCTTGGCAGCTTCTCTGATAGCAGCACGTCTGACCATCTTGTGCAAAAGTGCTGGAAGAAAGGAGTTCAGTGCGGGCAGTTGGGAAATGCCCTGAACACATTTGTGCACTAGGGCCATGGAGAGAGATTTTCAGGGTAGTATTCTTTACTGCAGGATAAAACAATTTAAAGAATTTCATCCTAGGATATGACTTCAGAGTGAAAAGAAGAGCCATCCTTGGGTGGGTGGCACTCCATTTGGCAGCATGGTGATCGTGGCAGGGGCTGCAGGAGGGGTACAACCACACATCCTGCGGGCATAGGGGCACAAGGGCTCTGTTTCCACCACGCAAAAGAGGGATTTTTATTGATTACTGTCTCAGCGCAGGTTATAGGGCCACTTTATGACATTAAACACTTCTCATACTGCAGCCTGGATACACCTGCCTGCAACTGGCAGGTAGGAGGATGTGCAGTGCTGAATTCCTCAGGATGAAGCACTCTGTGTAATTTCACATTAGCACTTGCAAGTAATGTGGTCTTTGAGAGAAGTGTACTTCACTTGATATTCCATTTATGAATCAAACCTGAACTCCGCAGCCCCAGACCCCCAGGGAGACCCACAGAAAGCCTCCGCTACTCTTAGCTGGTGTTTTAACAGCTGCACGTTGGAATTTTCAATAGCTCATCTCTTGACTTCAGGTGGTTTTAACATTCAACAGACAATAATTGTGCACGACTCCTCGCTTCACAGAATGGTTCCAAAACAGATTTTAAAAAAGAAAAAAAAAACACCAAAAAAACCCTTCAGTCCTTCTGTATTCAGTTCATCCTGTATCAATCCATTACAGCGACGCACTGTGTTCTATCAGAAGAGTTAAGCAGAAAAAGTGGGAAGCTCTCTTACCTGTAATTGACTGACTGGCCAATAGGAGTCAAGTGCTGGCAAATTGGAGGTGTAATTTCTATTTAATTACAGCATTAAAAAAATTACATGATATACCTATTTAGCATGCAAAGGAGCAAAATCAAAGCTAATAAGAATAAATTGTAAGAGAGGACATGTACCAAATGTAGTGGCAGACTATTTTTTTTTTTTTTAGTTGTGCTTTGCTATAGATTGCAGAGCCTGTCGTGCCTTTGTATTGCCTGGAAAACCTGCATCCTCAGCTCTGACTCCACACCTTGCCAACATGCAAAACCGCATTGCAGAAATGCAGAGATGCCATCAAAATATGTGGCCAACCCAAAGGGGTGTGTATGCTCTCCATGCAGCACACTGAGTGTCTATCAGTCCTGGGGAAGAGAACGCAAGAGAAATCCAGACACACCTCTCTGAAGCACAAATGTGATACAAGCAAATGGCCAGACTGTGAACAGCTTTGCAGGCCTTCAATTCAACTTGTTTTGAAGTGCATTGAAAAGAAACCAGCACAACTTCTGTGTTTAGGCAGTGGATGATGACCAGGGGCGTGGGAGGTGAACAACTGTTGAAACCAGTATAGCCACTGGCACAAGGCAGCAAGAGGCCCATACGCCACTGGCTTCTAAGGACATGCTCCTGCCATGAGAAAACCGGAGTGCACCCCATGCTTGTTTCTGGGGTAACACATCCATCATGCTCAAGAAGCCTACTTTCTTTAGATTAATGCCATAACTCTAAGCTCAAATCACTGCATTTCATCACAGCTCGGCTGGCAAACAGTGCTGGGAAGGGGAACCATGCAGGTCCTAGAGACTCTTTGATCCACAAGGTTCACAGAGCACAGTGAAGCTTCCCCTAAGTGCCCCTCCCATAGCTGCCCACTCCAGCCCAGGAGCACCACCATGCCCACTTCGGGTCATTATGTGGCAGCAGCACTAACAGGGATTTGCTTTGTGGCCCTGGGAGAACAGAAGCCAATCAAGAATTGCAGTTTTACCCGCAATCTTTCTTTAAAAACACATCACTTCCAATGTTAGTCAAATTACCCTTTGGACATTTCCTGCTTGGTCAACAGAAGTTTGAAATTAAAGCACAAATTAAACCACCCTCAGTGCTGGAGGAATGGTTGGATTCGAGACGCGTTCAGCATGCCATGCAGAAACACGGGGACGTGCTCAGGCAGCAGTGACATGCGGCCCTGGAGAAGCAGACAGATGCAAGCCACATACACTCCCACATGCCTGCTAAGTGCACGGCACAGAGCAGCAAGCAGCAGCACAGCCAGCTGTGTCCCGGCACGTGGAGCCAGCTGGGAGCGTGACACACCACGAGTGCTCACGGGGGTGACTGCTGCAATGGGGATGTTCACGGCCACGAGGAAGGCAGCACAGATAAAAGACAGACAGCTTACCCCTCTGAGCTGCTGGACGCCACCAAATATCCTCATCACGCCATCAATCTCCTGCTCCAGCCTTCTGGCCCAGTACTGCATACTGCAAGAGACAGAGAGAAAGAGAGGAGGAGAAAGGGAGAGAAAGAAAGAGAGAGTCAGAGCCCTGCCATGCAGCAGATCAGCCAGGTAATGAAGGGACAGGGAGGAAGCCAACGTCCTGGGCTGTGCTCACTGCGCTGCTCCTGCAGCACTGGTGCAGGCAGTACTGAGAGCACGCAGACCCTGAGGGCAAGGGCTGAGGTAAGATGCAAGCTCAGGGCTCCAAAACAACTTATGCACAAGGCAACGCAGAGAGAAAAAGGAAGAAGAGTTACAAGAGAAACTGCAACTTTCTTTTTCCCCCTTCTTATATCAACAGTTGTGGTAGCTAATTAGTTAAGCCTAGAGCACTGATCAAGGTCAAAGTGCTGCAGAGCCCAGCACTCGGTAGAGAAAACAGCCTCGCGCTCCAGCACGGCCCCAGGAGCAGCGGTGCCCATCCCAGCACAGCCATGGGTTGCTGTTGCCACGCGATGGAGCTGCGGGCAGGGCTGGAAGTTGAGCTGCAGCACCACAACCCTGGGGCAGCAGCGCCCGCCAACACGAACACCGCACAGATTTCTGCTCATAGCAATGACTGCCAGTTAAAACAACAGCAAACAAAGCTCTCCTAAGGCCGCAGAACTTGGTAGCTCGCCTTCTTTTAATGAGATTTTCAGACTCCGGCCCCTGGCCATGCAAATGTCAAACCTCACTTCTGGTCTGGGAGAGCAGTGCTGGATTGCTTCTGAACCACTTGTGCTTCTCCTGCAGCAACTCAGCTCCAAATGCTACACTGGACAAAGCACTGAAGGAGTAAAAGGGACAGAAGGCATTGCGGCCAAGTCTGGTGCATGGCCAGCATCACAGCAAGGCAATTCTACGGGCACAGAGCGGCCCAGGATGTTCACACTTTGCACCAGCAGCCTGAAAGCTTTCATTCTTCAGGCAAAGAGACATCCACAGACAGTGCATGTACACCACTGCAAAGCCACTTGAGGCTCTCCCAGAGGTCCAGAAGCAGAGAAGCCCAGCTAAGGGAAGCCATGGAGGACTCCTCATTACACAGCATTGCTTCAAAATGGGGGAAGCTGGGCAGAAATATCAAAAAATTTAACTGCCTGCTCCAGATCTTCAGAGTTTTCCAGCAGAACTTACTCTATTCCCAACATTTCTGCAGAGCTAAGGCTGTCTTCTCCCCTTGGAGGAGAAGGAAATCCGGGGAGGAAGATGGTATACACTTACCATCAAAGATTAATTTAGGTTGGTCAACGTTACTCATGAATTTACGGATGTATTTTCCCAAAAGGTATTTATTTAATTTCAAATAAGCCACTCATTTTAAAATACTCACTGAAACACCTCCAAGCAACTTTATTGTTTTCTTGCCCAGTGACCTGCAAACAGTTACAAACTCACACAGCCACTGGTGTGGGCAGCCACCCCTTTGCCCCCAGCTTGGGCAGATCCCTCCCATCAGTGACAGAGCTGTGTCAGCCCCCTGCAGGAGCTATAGGACAGCTTTCCCAGTGGCAGCAAGCATCCTTTTTCTCAGCTAGTGCATCCCTTCCCCACGCTGCAGCACTGGCAAAAGCTTTTGTGTGCATCTGGCCCATCCCTGTAGCCCGACTCGTTGGTGTTTTCATCTCACTTTCTGTACACTGGGCTGAAAACTGCCACGGCAAAAAGAATAAAAAATACATAAACCCCATTATTATTCTGTCTCACTTGACCTCCTGCCTCTTGTTTCTCTCCCATGGCCAATGCACTTAAAATTTTATGGCAGACGACTGCAGCAAGGATGAAGAGGGCAAAGCAACTGATAGCCCATTACCAACATGGAGATTTCACTTTGAAGTGTGTCTCGAATGGAAGCCGTAAGCAATAGGACATGGCAGTCACTGTACCCAGGGCTATTACTGCACACCTCAGGTGGTGTCCCAGGGCTCGAGGAGCGATAACTCCTCCCAACACGCAGCCTGGAGTCCCCCACTGCTCCCGCTAAGTGGCATTTACAAACAAAGCACAGAGAAAGCACCTGATGCACACACCAGGAAGCCTCCAGCCCGGATGACCACTGCTCACAGAAAGCCACAAAGTCTTCTTGGATACACACCAGAATCCCTTACACGAAAAATATTTGTGAGTCATGTGCTCCACCTCCCCTTACACCAAGGATCGTGATCAGGATATACACTAAAATCTCTTCCACTGAAAAAAAAATAATTGCTTCCTTCCCCTGTATGTTCTACAACCTCCTCTGCAACACGTAACAAGGGACAGAAATGATTTCTGGAAACACAACACCATTTATCTCTGTCTCTCCAAAGAAAACTACAAAGATGCTAATTGATTTCATAATTTGCATATTTGATTTCCCTTAAAGATAAGATAAAATGGGCTTAAAAAGAGCAGCAGAGCTTCAAAAATATTTACTGTGCCAAGCAGCACATCAGAAGATACGTACAAAGGCCAGGACACCAAGCATTCTGCAAGTCCTATTCTGCACACTGGGCACCTACAGCTTGTCATCAGCCACAGAAACCCTCACTGGTGCTCTGGGCAGTTTTCTGCCTTGGGTGAGCTCACCAGGCAGCTGCAGAGACTTCCATGCACGCTGTGGCAAGGCTGGATATGTGAGGCTTCATCAATGAATCAAAGAATGGCTTGGATTGGAAGGGAACATGAAGATCATCTGGTTTGAAACCCCTGCCATGGGCTGGTTGCCCCCCCAGTTCAGGCTGCCCAGGACCTCTCCATGGCCTGGAGAACCTCCAGGGATGGCACCCACAGCTCTGGGCAGCACTGCCAGCACCTCTGAGAAAAGAATCTCACCTAACATCTCACCTATATTTTTACTTTTTTACTTTAGAATTATTATCCCATGTCCTATCACTACCAGACCATGTAAAAAGTTATTCTTCCTCCTGCTTAAAAGCTCCTCCAAACACTGGAAGGCTGCAGTGAGGTCTTCCCAGAGCCACCCCCATCTCCCTCAGCCTGTCTCCTTAGGAGAGGTGCTCCAGCCCACTGAGCATCTTCATGGCCTCCTCTGGACCTGTTTCAACAACCCCACATCTCTCTTGTGCTGGAGGCCCCAGGCCTGGACAGCACTGCAGGTGGGACCTCACAAGGGCAGAGCAGAGGAGGACAATCACCTCCCTGCCCACTGCCTCCCCCTCTGCTGGTGCAGCACAGGATGCTGTTGGCCTTCCAGGCTGCAGGAGCACTCTGCTGGCCGATGCAGAGCTTTTTGTCCATCAGGACCCCTGGTCATTACCATAGGTCTGTTCTCAAGGAGCTCTTCTCTCAGTCTGTACTCACGCCTGGGATTGCTCTGACTCAAGTGCAACACCTTGTCCTTGACCTTCTTGAACCTCATTAGGCTCACGTGGGTCCACGTGGGATGGCATCCCTTCCTTCTCTGTGTCAATTACACCACTCATCTTAGTGTCGTCAGCAAACTTGCTGAGGGTGCATTCAGTCCAACTGTGTCATTGATAAGGTCACTGAAGAACACCAGTCCCAAGTCAAATGCCTGGGGGACACCACTCATCACCAGCCTCCACCTGGACATTGAGCCATTGACCACAACCCTTTGGCTGTGAACATCATCCACCAACAATACAGCTTTCAAATCCATCTCCAATTCAGAGATCAGGATGTGGTGCGGGACTGTGTCAAAGTTCTTGCAGAACTCCAGGCAGATGATATCAGTTGCCCTTCCTTTACCCACTTTGTCACTCCATCACAGAAGGCCATCAGATTGTCCAGGTACGCTCTGTCCTTGATGAAGCTGTGCTGTCTTGGATCACCTCCTCATCTCACACGTGCCTTAACATCTCTTCCAGGAGGCTGCACCACCGCTCTGACAACGCCTGGTTTGTGAGGCTGCATCAGTGCTCCAGGGACTTTGGAAGAAAATGAGAACTGCCGTGGAAGGCAGCAGACAGGCTGTCCCTGGCCCATGCTCCGCACACAGCAGATGGCCATCTGCAGCCCTGCACTTCTGCACAACAGCTCCAGCACTCTGCAGAGAAGCTGCACGCCCTCAGCAGCACCCAGCACCACACCAGGGTCACTGTGCTCCTCGATGGCTTAGGGCACACGGACAGACCCCTCCCATGCCACAGAGAGGATGCTGAGAACCTCAGAGACCTTGTCCTTTTGCTGCCTTCCTAGCCCAAAGAAGAAGGGAGCCTCGCATAAACGTGAAAGGACAAGAGGAAAAACTAGCTGCTAAGTAGATACACTGCCCCACAGCTTATTCAGTTATCTAGAAAGCATTCTGCACAAGTGTCTACACTTCACCCAGCGTGTGCAGCCAAGAATGCCTCACTCTGATTCATACGCTTTGGTTCAGTGCCCAAATATTGCTATTTAATAAGGTTATTAATTACTGTGTTGTCTAATTTTTGCTGTGCAGGAACTTCTTATAATTGGCTTATTCCTTCAAGATGCTTAATCCTTTACCTATAATAGCGCCTGTGTCAGCGCACACGCGTGCATGTGTGCACTTGTGCCCCTTCTCAGTTCCCTCCATTTCTTACATATCTGGGCTGTAAAACCCAATATGAGCTAACACACACCAAGGAAAAACAAGATGCTTTGGTTTTCGTTATCACTTCTCTTATTTTAAGATACAGCTTTCAGAGAATATCCTTTCCTACAAAACAACCAAATAAATGCCTGACCGTGTTTGATACTAGCTTAGAAGGAAAGGACAACCGAATATTAAAGCTATATCCAAAGGCAGGTCTTTAAGACACACATTGGGATAGAGTCTTCTACGTTCAGCTCAATCACAGAGCTTTGTTACGTTGTTTTCTTTGACTCAAAAACTTCTGCACCTTCTTCCTTGTGCTATCTGCTGTCTTTCTAATTCTTACAGCAGGATGTATTCCTTAAAGTAATAAAAGATGACTACGAGATCCACCCTGATGCCAGTTTGATGCCCAAACAAGTACCACTATGCAATCAAAAGGAAGACTGGATAGTCTTCTCAGCCTATAGGACAGCCAGACCTGGGCAAAAAGGGAAAGGAAAACAAACCAACAATTGCACATAAAATTTGTTTTATTAATGAATGGGTCCTGAGCACAAACATTCTTGTGCGTAGCCGTGGGAAAAGCCAACAGCAACCAGCAACTTGCCACCAGCGATGCTTTGGGCAATAGGAAATTGTTCATCAAATATCAAAGAGGAAGCATCAGCCATCCAGGGCCAAACTCCATCTGGAAACACAGCAGACAGTAGTGTTGAGTCAGGCACAAGCACCAAACATTGCTGCAAGAAACACTGTAACCTGTGTTTACAGCCCTCCAATGAAGGTGATCCCCAGATCCAGAGGATATCTTTTTCAATTCTCTATGTGGTGAAAAGGTTTCCTTCTTATCCATCCTAAATCTCAACTCTTTCTTCCCACTTATGCCACTTAGAGCAGACAAAGGATTTCCTTTCTTGTGACAAGTCCTGAAGAGCTCTAAAGAACCCTTTGCTCTTTAATCCTTTTCTACTCCAAGCTCAGGTTTTCCCAGCTTTCCTTTCTTGGCCATGCTCTACCAGCACCTCATCCTTTTTGCTGCCCAGCTCTGGATTCTCTGCAGTTCATGGACACCTTTGAAGGCTCTCACCAAGAAGTGGCATCAGATAGGCCAGCAGAAGTCTGGCCCAGTGCAATCTGAGGGGTTGAACATCATTGCCCCAATCTTGCCCAAGCAGCTCTTTATGTTGCAAATAGCTGTGTCCTCCTGCTATCACAGCACTTTGGTGACTCAGTTTGTGACCAGGATAGCTCAGGATCTTTTCTACCATGCTGCTACACAGACAAATATTTTTTTGTTCTCTATTTGTACATTGGATTTCTTCTCCTTAAGTGCAGCACTTTGCATTTGTTTTCACTAAGTTCCCCTTTTGCTGATAGCAGGCTCTCCATTCCATTTTTGTAAGTCATTTTGAATTCTGATAATGCCTTCTGATGCACATCCAACCCCTCCCAGCTCAGTGTCATCTGCAATTTTTATAAGCATATTCTCCATTCCGTTGCCTAAGTTATTAATGAAAATATTAAATAAAACTAGGTCTGGGGCAGGTCCCTGCAGGAGTCCACTTCAAATGTGCTCCCAGTATGACAGAGACCTACAGCCACTATTATTTGAGAGTTACGTGTCCAATCAAAATATCTCGAATTCTTAACTTTACAAAAAGCTGATTTTGAGTATTTGATATGCAAAGGAGCTGTAGACCAAAGGATAATTTGGTGAATAATTTAAAGTGTAAGACTAGGTTGGAGGAAAATCACAATCTGTTTGTAGATGATTTGCCAAGAGGAGGAGGAAGAAGTCCCCCAGTGCATGAGCTGGAACATTTGCCCAGCAGCACTGCAAGAGGCTACCAGGCAAACACTGTGCTCCATGGATCACGTTTGTGTGCCCCTCCTCAACACAGCAATATCATTGAATCACAGGATGGTTTGGATTGGAAGGGACCTTTAAGATCATGTAGTCCCCTGCCTACAGCAGGGTGTTGGGACAAACCTCCCTCTAGCCCAGGTTGCTCCCAGCCTCATCCAGCCTGGCCTGGAGTGCTTCCAGGGAGGGGGGGAATCTACAGCCTCGCTGGGCAACCTGTACCAGTGTCTCACCACCGTCACAGTAAGGAATTTCTTTCTAACATCCAGTCTGAATCTACTCTTTCAATTTAAAGCCATTTCTGCTTGTCCTGTCATTACATGCCCTTATAAAAGTCCCTCCCCAGCTTTTCTGTAAACCCCTTCAGGTACTGGAATGCTGCTGTAGGGTCTCCTCTGTGCCTTCTCCTCTACAAGCTGAACAGCCCCAGTTCTCTCAGCCTGTCCCCACAGGGGAGGTGCTCCAGCTCTCTGACCATCTCTGTGGCCCTCCTCTGGACTCTCTCCAACAGCTGCACATCCTTCTTGTGCTGGGGCCCCCAGAACTGGACACTGTACTCTAGGTGGGGGCTCATGAGAGCAGAGTAGAGGTACAGACACACCTCCCTTGATCTGCTGGTCACACTTCTTCTGATGCAGTCCAGGATACAGTTGGCCTTCTGGGCTGCAGATGCACCCTGCTGGCTCATGCTGAGTCTTCCATCAACCAGCACTCCCTAATCCTTCTCCTCAGGGCTGCTCTCAAGCCATTCTCCACTCAACCTGCATCTGTGCTTGGAATTGTCCAGACCCAGGTGCAGGACCTTGCACGTGGCCTTGCTGAACTTCATGAGGTTGGCATGGATCCACCTCTCCAGCCTGTCCAGGTCCCTCTGGATGACATCCCTTGCTCTAGTGTGTCAACGGCATCACTCAGCTTGGTGAACAAGAAGAACAAATGGCAGTGCAGTCACAGAAAGCATCTTCTGCAGGCAGCGAGGTGGAGACCCTTCCCCACAAGGCACATCCAGCCACAGACCCCATCATCCTGTTCCTTCCATCCTTTCAGCCTGGAGTTCACCTTCTGGCCACCTCTCCATGATGCAGCCATGCCTTGATGGATCCTCAGAGTGGGTAGTCTGCATGGGGGTTCCCAGGTGACTGCCAACATACAACAAGCAGTCTCCACAGCTCCAAGGGGTGAATTTGATCTCAGCACACTGCGACTCTCTGGGAGCAGAATGGAGCACCCTGATAGTGCTGGGTGGCTGCTGCAAGGCAGGGCACTGAGCTAGTTCAGCAGGAAGTCCTCTCCACGCGTGCAGTCTACTCAGGTTGGCTCTGAGAAGGAAAAATGAATTGGGTTGCCTTATAGCAGAATAAGCTACTTATGTACATCTGGAGATTTGGATGAACTGCTCTTGTCGCTCTGAGGTTATTCCTGTGAACAGAAACTTTACCAGGTAGCTCAGCTGCTTTGACATCTCATGTGACAGGGGCAGAAGCAACAGCACCAGCCTCCAGGACTGCAATGCAAGCAAAGGAAGCCAAAGGCTCCAACTACCACAGCCTGCGCTGCACTGTCAATACCAGAAGTGCACTGCCCCGATCAATTAACTGTTGTGTTCAAAGCCAAAGCAAATCTCAAGTCTTAGCATTCCTGATTCTTTGAAAGCTATGGGTTTTTTTTTGCTCCTGTTTTGCATCTCGAAACCACGAAACCAGATTGCTATCACACACTTGCTGATGCACATCAGGAGCAGCAGAAGCCTGTGGGCTCCACCACGTCTGCGCTCCCATCATGCAGGATTAGGATGGGCTCCTGATCTCAGAGCCTGTCACAAACCCAGACTCGAAGCACAATGAATTAATAAATAAGTGAAGAGGTGTCAGTTTTATTAAGCACACAATCTGCATATATTTCACCTCGTGCAGCCACTTGTCATTTTCAGAATGCCTTGAGACCCCCACTGCTGATAACTCTTGCACATTTCTTTGCAACCCGTTACACAGATGAAGTTTTGTGATAAGACCTCTCTCCTGCCTGTCTCCTTCCCTGTGTTACAGATGCAATCTGAGTAGAGGCAGAAGAGATCCCATCCCCCGCTGCAGAGATAAGGTTACCAAGGGTAGGTCTTAGTACGGATTTTGCAAGCTGCATGAATTATTAAAGTCCTTTATGATATAATGACAGACATATCAGCTTATTTGTTTATTCCGTGTATAATTCATGACTCTCTTGGGAGCTAGACAGAAGTAGGATAGATTGTTGCATCTTCTTGTTCCTTCCAGTAAATCTTCATCACCAGATGAGGATTCTGGGGGCTGAACTACGCCAGAAAACAGAATAGACGCACCCAGCAGGATCCGCACTTGAGGTTGGGGGTAGCTGAGATTTCTTCACAGCCTGGAGACACAGTAAAGCTATCAGCTGAGCACACTGGTCTGGCTGCAGCAAGGCAGTCCAGGCAGCCTTTCCGCACTGTGCCACCAGAGCACTGTCATCTAAAGCACACACACACACCTCTGAGAAGAGATGCTGCAAAATGCCCTATGTCCTGCACCACTCAGCCACAGCCTGACCTGACCACCTGAGCTGACATAAAAGTTCCTTCAGCACTTGAGGATACTTCACAACGTCCACCTCCTGGCAACACAAGCAGAAAAATACTGAAAAAAGCAAAGACGACGTCCTCACTTAGGTCATTTGTTTAAAGAGTCTCGTGAAGAAGTGAAGCAAAGCAGGATTCAGAGGTGCCAGGTTCCGGCTGCTGGGATGGTCCCTTGCACACACACAGTGCAGTGACCCTTCATTTCCTAGTGCATTGCTTAGGGGGTGAGGAAAGACACACGCCATAGGGACAACCAGGAAATAAAACACTGACTGCAGCCACCAACAAGAAAGTTTCCCAAAGTGTTCTTGCTCGCTTGAGGTGCTCCACCAAGAGATGCTGCTGCTGCCACAGCAGCACAATGAGATGCAGCAGAACAGGTGTAAGCTGATGATGGTGACAAGGCTGGCTTGTATTACCCACAGGACACTGGAGGACTGCCCTCAGCGTGCACCCTTCCCTTAGATTTCAGCTGCTCTGAATCACATGAAGCATGCAGAGATGAATCAGATCACTAAGATACAAGCCATACTAAGGAACCTGATTGAACCACTGACTAGTCAGACCTGGGCCGAATTTCTGTATTTAGCAAGCAAAGAGCATTAGTCTCTGCTACAAAGGTCTTCTACTACAAGACAGCATTCCTCAGAGCTCTCTGGGTGTCACTGCTGCTAGATGTCTGTCTAGTTAAATCCCTACCTTAAACAACCCCTCTCCACATCATTCCCTACCTGAGAGATTCCTAGCTCCTAAGAGCGTGTGGTAATCATTGTTATTATAAAGCACTTAGCGATGCTCTCTCATTGCATCTCTCACCAGCCAAACACCCAGAACCCTGTTATTTCACATCCAGTCGCCTTCATTTCTAGAAGCTGTTCATTGTACAGCTCCCTTTCTGCAATGAAAGGGAAAAAAAGGGTGGAGGTGGAAAGCATTTAAAAAAAAAATAATTTACTGCATTTTATGCCATTACCTCAGGGCTTTGTGACACACATCTAAAAGCTGTCTGCAGGACACTCGCACTTGTAAGGTGGCACCCAGACCCAGCAGGGATGCTGGAAGCACAAAGCCCTGCTCAGCTTTGTCCCAATGCTGCTGCAAAGCGCAACAGGGGTGGGGATGGACTGCCAGCTTTCTCCTCCTTCTTGCCACCCAGGTGGGACAAACACTCCTTCCTCCAAGGGAAAAAATAAATACACATAGCCTTCCCTTTGAAAGGAAACAAGCCTATTGAAACCGTGATCACAGAACCACACTGGAAATATGGCAAAGGAACCACCCAGGCTGTGCAGCACTCAGGACTTGGGTCCATCACACCGCCCCATCCCAGCAGCACCTTGGAGAGCTCTGCAGAAGGACGACGGCCGTTCAGCTGCAATATTGCAATTAAAGCCCTGCTAGTGCAAAAGTCCAGACACCACCGTGAGGAACTGACCAACATTAAACTGTCAAACCCTCCTAAATTTTTCCCTCTTCTACGGGGGAAAGCTGAGCAACAGAGGTGAAGCAACGGTCTCAAATCCAGACACACTTTCAGCAGCAGTCAGACATGAAACTCAATCTCCTGATGTGAAGTTGGATGTCTGCACTTTGAAGACTGCACTGAAGCACCGAAGCTGGAAGCTCTCACAGCCATCGACATTCCAGAGCACATCTTCCAGCCGGTGCACGCAACGCACACACATTATGCAGAACCTGAGATGATGAGGATATTCACTCTTCTGCTCTTATAAGTGAGTGCTGGCATTAAGTGCTACGCCAGCCGATGTCCCCACACCCCACCAGCAGGCTACCTTGGACTCCTCTCTGTAAGAGACAAAACCCCGACGTTAACAAGCTCCTCTCAATGGGGCTCATGACATCAGCAGCCCCTTTCTATTTAGAATAATGACTTCTGCCACACGCCAAGAGATTTGAAATTACCTGTGAAATATATTTCCCTAGGCACAGGCTCAAGAAGCATGTAAATTACCCAGCTTAATGGCCTCGAGCATCTCTCTGAGGCACACACACAGAGTGGGAAATGCTCAGCTGACACCTCAGGTACCATGAGACGGGACAAACATCTGAGGGGTGTCAGGAGCCTCTGTCCTGCAGCTCCCCCCACCCCATCCCACCAGCGACGCCTGCCGCTGGGAGACAATGAGCACAACTGATCCAATCCTAAATGAGTGCATCATCAGCACAAAAAGGCAATTTTCAAGAGAGCATTTCTTGGGAAGGGTGCCTGACTGCAATTTAAATGGCACAAGCAGCCAACACGGGGCTCGTGGAGAGGGCACCCATCTCATTTGCAAAAGCCCAGAGCCTGCACTGAGCACTGCAGCAGACCCTCTGTCCCTCCAGCTACCTGAGAGCAGTGCTGCCCAAGTTCTGGTTCCCAAACAGCCAGAGGACATCATCCTTCAGAAGCACTTCTCATCCCCAAGGACAGCTCCCTCTCTCCCAACACCAGAGGAAGAGAAAGGTTCCCCCTCTACAGTACAAGTCCTCCTGGCCACGTCTCTGTTCTTGTACTTGTTACTATACTGCAGAAGGAACATTTATCCCAAAATGAAGAACATGGATTCATTCAGAGGAGCAGAAGAGAAGGAATTACATGATCTGGGTTCCATTTCCTGCTCTGCTGCTGACATGTTGGAGTTTTTGAAGCCTCAGTTTCATCAGTAAAATGAGCAATAAGGAAATGCAAGAGCTGTTTCAAACTGCATGTGGAAAGCCATAAGGAGGGGTGGAAGACAGAACAGGGCAAGATGTGGGGGGAGGGATGGGAGACAACCCCAAGGGTATCAGGACAGAATTCTGCCTCCCCAGGGAACAGGCCTGAGGCACACAGGCTTTGCTCCTGCCAACTGCGACAGGCTGGTCATATCTCAACATGTAGGGGATAGAAAGTAGGCCAAGGGATCAACTGGGGATAAGAGAACACCTGGAAGACAGGCCTGGCAATAGAAAACTGGGACAAATTTGCTGGTGTAAAGCTCCAGAAAGCCAAGGTGTAAGAGATGGTCTTTGGAGGAGCCTCAACAAAGTCAGGATCTGCCCTTGTTCTCAGCCAGAAACACCTTGCTAACCCACATACCAGCAGAAGCTGTGGTATCACAGTAAGATTAGCACAAGGGCAATTTTAAGAAATAACAGTTTCCAAGCAAATTCTGCCACTCAGAAGCAGACCAAAGGCTGAAGCATAGGTGGACTCCTCGAAGCTACCTGCACTCTTGCTGTGGTTTAACCTGGCAGCAGCTCAGAGCCACACAGCTGCTCTCCTCTCACCAGGTGGGATGCAGAAGAGAATCAGTACGGTCAAAGAGCAAGAATTCACAGGTTCAGATAAGGACAGTTTGTGAGGAAAGAAGCAGCTGCATGCACAAGCAAAGCAAAGCAAGGAATTCATTCTCTGCTTCCCACCAGCAGGCAGACATGCAGCTACTTCCAGGAAAGCAGGGCCCATCAAATGTGACAGTTTCTTGGGAAGACAAATGCCACATCACACCAAGCATCCCTTCTTTAACCAGTTTCTCTTGCTGAACATGATATCATGTCGCATGGAACGCTCCTTTGGTCACTCTGGTCAGCACTGGCCTGACAGTGCCCCCTCCCAGCTCCTCACACATGCATCACTGAATTCCTCCACGCAGAAAAAATGGCACCCGTGGACATTCATCAGCACTTGCTGAGCACTGAAGGAGACCAAGCAATGGATGTGAGCACAGTGAGGGGTGCACAGTGCAGTTCAGCAGTGGTGACAGCAACACTGGGTTACCTCCAGCGGTGAAGGTTTCTACGAGTACAGCATGGGGGCTGTTGACCACTGCTGGCAAAAATGCACAGCTAATGGTAGTAACTATATTGAAAAATAGTGTTTCATAGCTGAGAATTTGCTCTGCCAAAGGGTGCTTTTATGCTCTTTGTATCTGTTGTGGTTTCCAAGGAAACAAAGAGGAGGCATTACTTCTGGAGCAACCTACATACTTACCAAAGCCAAGCAAGCTGAGGAAGCAAGGCTAAACTCCATGTGGGAGATTAGAAAAACACTATATACTATATTCCCTGTTTTGTTCATGGGATGTGAAACTTTGTGCAATGCACCTGGTGAACCTCTGAACATTCCAGCAAGTTGCAGCACTGCAAGCTGGCTGTGGGGCCACACTGCAATCACAGCAAATTTGGGGGGGGGGGGGGGGGGGTGGTTATCACAAATACCATCTCCTGAACTGCCCCTTCCTGCAGCAGCCTGAGGTTCTTCAGAAGAACTTTCTCATAAAAGACTCTTTGTCCTACCTTGTGGGATCTGAGAAAGGGTACAAACAAACACAGGGGTACAATTTTGCTCAGAATGGAAGCTGCCATCACCAAAAAAAAACTGCAACAGCACATTTAGGCAAGAGGCAAACTGCTCTCCATCACAGCTCTGCGACTGCAGAGAACACAGCAGGGTCTGACCACTGCCTCCTGACGAGAGGAAGGCCACGCACCAAACAGTCACCAAGTAAGTGACATTTATTAAGTGGCTCTTACAGAGTAGAAAAGGCCGCTTTCAGCGCGCGTAACCACATCCACGAAGCGCCTGAAGCAGCGATGCTTTCAGCACAGGGCTCCACTTGGAAAGAAAGGAAACGCAGGAAAGGATTGCAGCAGAGCAGCGCTGTAAGGCCAGCCACCCTTGGGAAGCAGAGCAGGGCTGAAGGCACACAGCTCTGCTGCATACATCCCACGGAGCACGCAGCTGCCAGAGCACAGACACAATGGGTCAGACTTTTTCCCTGAAGAACAAGCCAAAAGAAATAAACATGGCAAGGAGTGAGGGACACAGAAGGGTCCCACCGAGCCTTCAGGCAGTGGGTGAAGGGTGGTATTGATGGCAGGAATGATAACATAACACATCTGCTGTCAGGTCAGGTGCTAAATGGGGTCACCTGGAAACCACGAGTGCAACATGAGCAGGTAGTGCACGTGCACAATGCATTTCTCTTCTCCATCTGACAATAAAAATCAGAAGCAACAACAACCACCATTATATTTTTAAATTAAGGCAAAGACCTAAAGCTACCCCCAGCACAGGCCCACAGCTCTCAGCACAGTTACATCAGGGACAAATCTGGCCCAGAACCTCAGAAATAAATTCAGTGTTTCTCAGCTTTCAAGCCAAATGTAGCTGTAGAAGAGAACAGCACACAAGACTGACGATGGCAAATTCTTCAGCATCATAATAAACTCAATGTCAGGAAGAAAGGCTCAATCAGGAGCAGCCCCCCAGCACGCAGCCAAGGAGGCAGGCAGGGACGCTCCTGGCTGTCGGCAGAGAGTCCACTGGGGGCTGATGCTCACTTGGTCTGCACCCTCCAACGTGCTGTCATTCTGTGGGAGGCAAAATAATGTCATCTGTTTGGTCACTGATCAACCCTTATTAAGATTTCCCAGCAAACAAAAATAGAATAAGTAAAAACCGAGAGCTAGGTGAAGAGAAAATATTGTTTTTTTTTTCTTTTTTCATACTGGTGTAACCTATCCTCCTGCTAACCCGGGGGGGGGGGGGGGGGGGGGGAAGCAGAGCACCCACAAAGCTGTGACGCATGCCTGGCTGGAGGCTCGCTGCCCTGGAACCCTTTGCAGCTTGCAGGTCTTGAATAATTAAGTGCTGTTTCTTCCATCCTTCCCCCCCTCCTCCCCCCTTCTACACATGACACAGTGCTGCAGAGGGTTTACTTTTACACAGGCAATAGGTTTTCCCCTGCCCTGCAATGCTCCTGGAAGCAAGCACACAAAGCCCACTCATGACATCACCCTTTGCCCTGCTGATCCCAGGATGTGACACCGCACTGAACGCCTGCCACAGACCTCTGATTTATAAGACTATCCGAGACGTGAGCAAATGCTACTTCGGCTCCTCTTGGGTCTGCTGAGTTTGTTATGGAGATGTTCAACCACTCACAGCCCAGAATCTGACTCAGTGCTCAACACCTGATAAAGCTGGGCATTAGGCGCTTCGCTTGGCTTAAGCCTGTCCCTTTTAGTGCCCATGTTACAGCTGCCAGAGACCTGAGTGCTAAGCGCTGTCTGCTAGCAGAGCAAACAGGGCTCTGCATTCCCAGCTCTCCCTGTATTGTACTGCAGAGGAAACGTTCAGCAGTCACAACAAAGATATTATTACTTTAAAAGTTAATAGGTAGGAGAACTCAAGTACAATATTTCTGATATAGCTGAAACAAAACCTGTGAGAGCTTTACACATCTTTTAGACCGCCATCCAGAGAGACATAGGCAGGCTGAGCAGTGGGTCCTCATGAGGTTCAACAAAGGCAAGTGCAAGGTCTGGGTCATGGCAACTCCTGCTGCCAATACAAGCAGGGGGACAGAAGGATGGAGCATGGCCCTGGTGAAAAGCACTCGGGGGTGCTGGGGGATGGCAGCTGGACAGGAGCCAGCAGTGTGCCCTCACGGCCCAGAGAGCTCATCATACCCCAGGCAGCATCCAAAGAGGACAGAGAGCTGATCCTGCCTCTCTGCTCTGCACTGTGACACCTCATCTGGAGTTCTGCATCCAGATGGGGAGTCCTCAGTACAGAAGAGATACGGACCTGTTGGATTCCATCCAAAGGAGGACCATGAAAATGACCCAAGGAATGGAGCTGGGAGCTGTTAGGACAGGCTGAGAGCTGGGGCTGTGCAGGTAGAGAAGGGAAGGCAGTGGGGAGAGCTGAGAGAAGCCTGTCAGCATCTAAAAAGGCTGTAAGAAAGAAGGAGACAGACTCTTCAGCAGGGTCTGTTGTGACAGGACAAGGGGAAATGGCTTAAGCTAAAGAGGAGAAATATAGACTGGATATAAGGAAGAAGTGTTGTACAGTACGAGTGGTGAGGCAGTGGCACAGCTGCCCAGAGAGGTGGTGGTGCTGCATCCCTGCAGACAGCCAAGGTCAGGCTGGAGGGGCTGAGAGCACTGGTGGAGCTGTGGTGTCCCTGCTCAGTGCAGGGAGTTGGGCCAGACGTCCCTTAAGGGTCCCTTCTGACTCAAGCAAATCTATGATGACATGATAAAATAGCTTATACAATCTCTGAACAGTATTTACAAATATGCACCTCGTTTTGGTTTCTTATTTGGAGGATGGATGAACTCAGACACAAGATTTTCTTGACTGCAGAACGCTCAGCACCCACTGCAGAGGAGCCTGTCGACTTGCTGCAACAGGAGAGCCGTGGGACCCAGGCCTGTTAGAAGCTGAAAGGTATTTATAAAAATCATGTCCTCCTCTGTCACTTCAGAGACCACTCGACGCTCTTGTCCAACTCGTTCCACCCATTTAACAGTTCAGGGTGTGACTTTGCACTGGGAAGGCCAAGAGCCTCGGCAATTGTGAGACTGTCACCTTCTCTGTCCTTGTGTCTGTCCTTGTTTCTGGCCTCCCATCCTCAAAGCATCCCTTGATTTCTAACACTGCACAGGATTTGCTCCAGTGCACAGCATGATCTAATTTGCACTTCATTGCTCTGCACACCTCATCATTTGCACACCCAAACAGCAGCCTGTGCCCCTCCACCCGTTTCCTATTTCTTCCTTCTCCTCCACCCCCCGCTGCACCTTCTCAGCAGAACTCCACTCCAGGAAGCTGCAGCGAGGAGGCTCACATTACCAGGACTTCATTGCTTTTACAAAATTTACTAGCTTGCTGTGAAGCCTCATAAATAATTCAAGATAGACAACCTTTGTCAGGTAAATGAACGTGTCTTTTGTAATCCATCACTCTTCTATCAGCGATAGCATACGCACTGTAGGCACTGTTGATATCGCCTCAGAAATTCCCTACATGTCAGTGTGGGACAGCGCAGCACCCAGGGAACCCAAAGTCTGCCACTGGATCCAGTAGATCCATTACAGATACCTGCTGGGGTAAGAGTAGCTCCAGCTGCCCTTGGGGAAGGCAGCTCCACTGCCACCCTTATGGAGCAATGAGACACAGACCCTGGGGCAGGAGGTTCCTCTTCACTGTAGGAGCAAAGACTGACAGAAGCCAGGGCTAAAAAGCACTCTGCATCCCATCCTGCTCAGACTTAACTCTACGCACTCTGTTAGTGCTACTGCACAAAGTAAGCACTTGGCTCACTACAGCATGGAAACCCAACTTCAGCTTTGGCAGCTGCACCTGTGGCTTTACCAACATCAGAGCTATTCCTCCAAATGGCACATGCCCCTCTTTACCCCCACCTGACAGCTACCTCCAATTAGCTCCTCCAGAGCACCCAGCCCCAGGCCTGTGGAAAGAGGCACTGCAACACAGTCACTCTGCACTAGCTCCACAATGGCCCAACTGCAGGCAAGAACAACAGCTACACACAACTGATGGATAAACACGGAGCCCACAGAGCGTGCAACCTGTCCAGCCAGGTCACAACAGCCCTCTCCCTGCAGCCCTTCCACCTGCCTTGAGTTGATCTGCCTCAGCAGCCCAATCCCTTGCATCCATCAGTGCACGATGCTCTGCTTTATGGCTGATGAATTAATTCTTCGCTCTGGATAATTTTATTTTTTCCTGGAATTTATGACCTACAGATAATGGCTGAGACTGAAAGATTTGTAAGACCACTGTCAAAGTTACGCTGAGAATCCAGCATGCGTTTTCTGCAACCTCAAGTCATTCAGACTGAAGAAAGCCATGCCAACATCTTGCAACAACAGGCTGTACAAGCCCCCTCCCTCTGCAACACATCAACAGCAGACTGGGGATGAAGGCCAGATCACAGGAATGGCATTCAAGTCCTACCAACACCAGCAGAGAGGAAAAAGGGATTCTGCTAACATTCTGCTTTCAAGTGGCTCCTGAGAAAGTAAATATGGAAGCATTCAGATAGTGCCCCTTCTTCCTGAATATTTCACTCAAGTATTCTGCTTGGTAATGACTTTCCCTTTTATTTCATCCCACTTGAATGTTTCATTGCTGGAAAAGAAACAATGTGTAAATCCTACAGTTTGTGCACATGTACAGTGTTACTGCATGCAGATGTCCCAGCACTTAAACCCTCAAGAGCCTTTCCAATGGCTTTTGGAGCCAAACACCAGGTCTGTTCAAGGACAAATTCAGGTTTCCACTCAGGGCCTCCAGAATCACCCCCCGTTTGTACTGCATGCCTATCAAGCACCAAGCACTGGCCGTACAGATGAGGCAGGTCCCCTACTCCTACCTTTTGGTAAGAGTAGGGATTGAGGATAAAAGTGGGAAGAAAAGGAATGAGGAAGATATGGGAGAACCTTGAGGACCACAGAAATAAGTTGCTAGGCCTTGGTAGCTGCTTATCCCAAAATATACTTAATAACTGAGCCAGGCTGGTGACAGCATGCACATTGACGTGCTGTGCTCTATCTGCCCACTCCTCCTCAAGGAAGCTGTCCCGGTTTCCTTCCCTACTTCCAGACACGGGCTCACAAACAGCTGTTCCCAATGTGAGAGCCGAGTAGGAAGCATCCAGAACTCATAACAGGAAGGGAGAAAACACCAATAATGTCAAAGAAATACTGCAAATGACAGCTGTCCCTACTGCTGTCCAGGTGTCCCCACACATCCGAAGAGCGGTGCCAGTGCTGTAGATCAGGGCCACTGCTGCCTGTGCCTGCAGCAGCACGAGCTCTCCTCGCCCTCCCAGAAGGAGCAATGCAATGTCAAGCAATGGGGCACGACTGCCCTCCCAGCGGGCTGCTGCTCAGCCATGTGCAGCAGAAGACAAGCAGGACCGCCGTCATGCTTCCTGCCTGCTCTTCTCCCAACAAGGTCCCTTCCCAGGCATCAAAACCACAATTGGAAGAGATTTTCTGACTGCACAGCAGGCAAGCAGCAGAACAAGAGAAGGGAATCCCGCTACACAGCATCCTGCAAACCCTCAAACATGCAATCCTAATAGAGTTATTTATTTCAAGCCCTGCTAGCCCAGATGTGCCAACACTACCAGCATCGTTAACCTCATTTAGGACGAAATGACACGAGCACAAATCAAAGCCTGCTGAAAGGAAGCAATTAATTAGGTGGAGGCAACCTCAAGCCCACCCTCCAGTGGTGATGGGCACCCATCAGCCTCACGGCTCACAGCAGGAGCCTCGTGCATCTGGTACAACACAAACACCTCAAGGCCCAGTGCACATTGTGATGCCGTGCTGGAGGGGCAGGATGGACAGGCACAGGTCCCCAGGCCTCTCCCTGCACGCATTTCTCCCCATGCCTTGCCAGCAGGCACGCAGCAGCTCCCTGCACACCTGCTTCCTCGCAGGAAGCAAACGGCTCGCCACCTCTAGCAGATGGCAATTTCCCTTCAAGCCCAAACGACACAGCCCTTCTGCAAAGCGAGGAGGGGGCTGCTCCCTTCTCAGTCAGCCACGTCCCCCAGCGCTCCTAACGGGAAGCGATGGCACTGCAGGCGCAGAGCTGACCCGGTGACCAGGCTTCGACCACCCACTGCCACATCTCCCAGAAATTCACACAGCTCCGTGCTGCCACAGCGATCCTTCCCTGCAGTACTGAACAGAACAATTAGCAGCCGCCAACAGCTTCCCTTCCAACAGCCGCTAATCCCGCTGACCGCACAGACACACACTTGCACACGAGTGCCCCTGAGAGGAGCCCAGTCAGCCAGCAGGCATCACCTAACATACCCACCCCGATGGGTTTGTTCCAATCTGGGATTTTGCTCTTTAAATCTCAATGAGCAATTCCCCTTTGCACAACTGGCTGAGCCGAGCCTTCCGTAGCTTGGCGTAAGATGATTAAAGCCATGCGACCCAGGAGGAGAAAGATAATGTGGAGCACCAGAGATTTATCGGGGACAGAACCAAGCATCAACACATAGAAACCATTGGTGACAATTAATAAAATTGTGGCAAAAACAAACAAAAAAAATCTCCATTTTTTCTTCCCCCCTTCACTCCCAGAAAACGCCCTCATCGCTCCCTCTGCTCCAGGCAGAGTGGGACAGCTCTGTGCTGCTGAACACTGCGAGCCCGACAGCCCAACGTGACTTCGGTGATTTGCAGAGAAACCTCCACAGACAAACAAGGTTTCTCACCAAGGCTCTGTGTCATTTGCTCTTGTTGCAAGGGTGCGTTGTCCAAAGGAGGAGAAGAGCTGGCGGCTGGGAGAGCTCAGCAGGCTGCTCCAGCAGCACAGCCCAGCTGCTGACCAACACACCTTTCAGAAATGATTTCCATTACATCCAACACCTTCAGAAAGCAGAAGGGCACAGACAGGGAGCCACTCAGAGGGAACAGTCGATGAAGGCATTATCTGAGCATTGGTGCCAGCTGCCATCGCACTTCTCATTCCCATCAAATATTTCTGTCCTTAGAAACAAGCACGAAGGCCCTGGGGCACAGCGCGGCATTCCAGCCTGCACGCGACAGGCATTGCCTACTGCCCAGCAACTGCATCATCACCAGATCTCCATCCATGACTCTTCTTTTCTCCAAGCTCACAAAGCAGGTCACAAGGAGAACAACACGAGCACGGAGGCAGCAGGTCAGGCTGAGGTCTCGCATCCTTTCCATGCCTCCTCTCGCACATCAGCGCTGCTCCCCACCGAGGGGCACACTGAGCCTGCGGCCTTTTCAGGACCATGCCTTCAGCTACGAATGGCACATCGCTGCCAGCAGTGTGCTGCTTCACATGTGCTGCCTCTGATAGCGCAGATCAGGCCTGTTTGGTAATGCCACTGCAAGCAGGAGAGCACAGAGCTAAAAGCATCCAGCCCGTAAACCCCAACAAGTGAACTGGAATAAAGCTGCTTTGGTCAAAAAGCTGGCACAGTTTATTGGGACAACACAGATAGTGACTGGCCTGGGTGAGGGGGGAGGCTGGTGCGTTATCCACAAATTACACATCTCCTAAGGACGTCTGCCCTGGCACAAGAACCTTCTTTATAAAAAAGAAAACTTTCTGCAGTTAGAAGGAAAGCACAGCTCTGCACGGCACACTGCTGCCCAGAGAGGATTTATGGCACAAAACAGAAGAAAAAGCAACAGCTGACACACGACCCCTGGACAAGCTGCCGGTATATTGAAAGCGCCCATAAACTTCAGCTGTGCTTCACCACATTCGTAACTCCCAGGACTCAGATAGGGATTCTCCTAGCAGAAGGAGCAGCATGCAGAGGCACAGGATGAGGCTGCCAGGCCCCGGTACTCAGCAAGCGTGGCGCGTTCCCTTCCTGCTTCTCCCCCTGTAGGTAGACATTTCTCAGGGTCTTATTCGGAAGGATTTCTGCACGTACGTGATGGCAAGGCACGGGATCCCACCAGCTCTCAAAGGTCAGAGAGATTTAGAAACACGGATGCGAGACCCAAAAGAATTCAGGAGGGATGTGTCTGAACGGGAGCTGTTTCTGATGAAATAAGGAGCGCAAACAGCCGTGCCTTCAGCGAAGCAGATATTAGCAGGGTAAGCTGCAGCTCTCCCGAATAAACAACACCGTTCCTCCTGCCGATAAGCCTTCTTTTCAGAAGGCCTGAATGCACGCCTGGAAAAACGCACTTGGAGATCAAAGACGCTCATCTGAAAGGCTTTCAAAAATACTTTGTATGACATATGTATGTATATTCCTATTCTTAAGCAAATCGGAAATGGCAGAGGATTGTGGCACGGAGCGGTGCCTATGCACCGGGGCAGCACAAACTTAAGGGCAGTGCTGCTATTATTAACTCCGTGTCATTGAAATCTTCCCCCACCTCCAGAATCACCGCCTGTAAGGACACGGCGGCAGCCTCTACTTTGAATTGTCGGAATGTATTCACCCCCACCCCCACCCCCTCACACACAATTTTTGTGTCAACAAGCAGCATTTCATAACGGAGACGACGGGCTCTTAAAATACATCTCGGCTAAGATCCCGCCTGCCCGTGCGCAGGGCTCCGGCGGTACCCAGCCCAGCGCTGCCCAGCACAGCCCCCAGCGGCTCGCTGCCCCCAGCCCACGTCCCTGCTCACAGCCCCCGGCCCCGCCGCCAGGTGAGCGGGCAGACGCGAGGCCGAGCATCCGCGACCGGCCGGCCGAGCAGAGGAAGGGGCGGAAGGGAAGGCAGGGGAACGCACCACGCTGCGTGCTCGGGACTACGACGCGAAAGCCGTCGCCCCCAGCGGGGGATGCGGCGGCCGCCCGGGGAAGTTTGCGCTCCGCGGCAACTTCGGGGCCGCCGTTCGCCCCCGCCCGCGGCGGAGCCCCCCGCCCGCCCGAGGAGCGGCTCCGCCCGCGGCCCCCGCGCAGGCCCCGCAGCACCGGGCGGGGGTCCCGGGCCGGCGGCGGCACTTACGTGTGCTGCTGGGGGAAGCTGTAGCCGTGCGCGGCGGGGGCGGCGAGGAGCAGCAGCAGGGCCAGGTGGCCGCAGAGCGCCGGGGCGACGGGCGCAGCGCTGCCGGTCGGAGCCGCCATCGCCATGTTTCCATTAAAAGCGCGGCGGGGAAGGGGCAGAGGCGGCCCCGCGGGGCGGCTCCCCCCGCCGCCACCACCCGTGCGACGAACGCGGCGGTTCTGGGCAGGGGCGGGGGGGAAGGGAGGGGGGAAAAAGGAAAAAAGGCACCGACCGGCGGCCGCTCGCCCCGCTGCCTCCCGGCGGCGGCCAGCACTGAGCGCCCGCGCCCCGCTACTTTCCCTCAAATAGGCGGGCGGCGGGCGGCCCGGCCCGGCCCCGCTCCGCCCCGCCGCCGCCTCCCCGCCCCGCTCCGGCCCCCCTCCCCGCCGCCCCGCCGCCCCGCCGCGCATGCGCCGCTCCCCGCGGGCCCCCTCCGCTCGGGGGTCGGCAGGGCGCGCGCGGGGTCCCGGCTCGGCGCTGCCGGGGTTCGGCTCGGCGCCCCCCGGGGCCGTCGGTGTGTGGTTGCGGTTAGCAGGCCGCTGCCGGCGAGCGAGAGGCGTCGAGGTGGCCCGACGGCACGCCGGCTGTTGCGAGGCTGTTTTGGGGTGGTCGCGGTGTAACGTCAGCCCAAGGCTCGCCGCTTCAGTGCGGCCGGGCACGAGGTTAGGGACGCCGTTCCCACCCCAGGCCGGCATTGCTGTGCCCTGTAGCTTCCGAAGAGGTACACAGAAACCAGGTTGGCCAGCCCGCTAGCTCTTGAGCAGGAGCAGACCCGAAGGCTCCGTGGCCCCACGCCAGCGGCAGGGCTTCCAGCTGCAGCAGCTGCGAGCCACCCCTCTTGGCGAGGGATGGCGTATCTCCGTGAGGAGCTCCATCTCCGAAGCGCTGCTGTGCAGATGGGCTTTGATTCTGCTGGTGGAATTGCCTCCGTCCCTCGTTTGCGGTGGGACAAAAACACGTTTTGGTCCGACGGTGTCCTGGGAGCACTGAGTGCTGCTGAAGCTCGTGTGGCCCCGTCCAGCCGCACTATGGATTTCATGCAGTGAGAAGCACCAATACAAAAATGGGACAGGGAGGATCTGATGTGCTGACTGCAGCCCGAGCTGGTTCACAGAACCAATTCCTTTTTAATGAGGTAGAGAAACACTGTCGTTTTCCCAAGTCATGTTGGAAGTCGTCGGTAAAGCCCATGCTTGAATCCAGAAAATTGAAGTCTCAGAACCACCAGACACAGACCTGATGTGCTCAGCGCAGAGACAGACACGTGCAGTAACTTAACGCTTCAATAAAATAATAGCAAATATTTTATATATTAGCAAATTTGTTTGTATATATTTCCTCCCCAGCTCCAGCACCATGTGCAGGCAGTGGCAGTTTTCTGCACCGTCTCCAGGACGCGGTCTGGTTTTGCATCCTGCTTTTTTCCTGCAACAACCACGTGGAGTTTAAAGCAGGCTCACGTGGGTCGTTACAACTGCAACCTCAGTTACTGTCATACGAAGTGCCCGATTTACAGCCCCTGAGTGTGTTTCATCTCCAGTGCATACATGGGAAACAGAGCAACGCAATGAGAAACAGTTTGTCCATTGCTGACAGGGTTGGCAGCAGTGAGTAAATGCACTTCAAAGTGTAGAATTGGGCTTTCCAAACTCTTGGAAGATAAATCCTACTTTCCTCCATGCCAGTGTTTTCTTTACCACATGGTGTGAGTTGGTATCTGCCCCAAAGTTAAACGTATCTCAAGGTATGGGCCCACAGGCTGCGGGTTTCAGGTTCCTTTTCCAACAGCCAACATACCCAAAGTCTGTGGTGCAGCACCGCAATTGCTGGACACCCTTTATGACATGGGATTTTTTGCACAATGCAATCTGCTCCTTTGTCCTGCTGGAAAAGCTCAGGGACACAATTGCATATTGCTGTGGCTATCAGCTGCCTTTCCAAATGCCTGCCACTCAGCACTTGGCTGCTCTACGGCTGCAAATGCATTGCATGCGTGCACAGCGCCGGCTCTGGGTGCTGCAGCCTGTTGTGCTGCAGTGTGCATGTGCACAGCACCTCTCACCACCACAGTAATCCGACACACTCAGAGCTGCGTGGGTGATTTATTCTTTGGGACGTGGCTCTCCAAAATCCTTACAATTGTTTTGTTTTAATCCACATATCGGTATCCTTCAGAGCAAGGTTTGACCTTGGAGTCTTGCAGTAGCAACAGAGCTCTAGATGTCAAGTATTTACTTCCAAACGTTGCTGCTTGGGTTTGTTAACATAAAGTGTTGCCTGAAATGTCTCTTTTTTTAAAAAACAAAAATAGTCCCACGCTGCTGAGATGGATGTTTGGTTTTATTTTTGTTGCAGTTGTTATTTCAAGTGCTTTTTACTACATTGTACTTGTTGCTGTGATCTCTGCAGTCCATATGAGGCCAGGCTGGTTCGTAGCAAGCTGCTTGCAAATAGTTCTGAATGTGAGGGGCAAATTGGAGGAGGCAGCTAGGACTCGTGGCAGGAAAAAGTGTTGATCTGCACCTTCCTGTGCACCCAAGAGAAGAACGCCTGAGACCTCCATAAAAACCTGTGCTTTATAAAGTCCTTATGCCAACAGCCTTCGAAATCAAGGCTGTGCTGAAATGGAGGGAGCAAATCATGGAATTCTCTTTCCTGCAGGTAGGACGGCATTACTGCTTTACCTTTCACATCGTTTGCAGCTCACATTGCAGGGCTGTGGGCTCTGAAGCACTGTCCAACCTGCAGCATCCTCCAAAGCACCACTGCAGTGCGCCCACCAGGGCCACTGCTGCCACAAGGAGATCGCTCACCCCTGGAGCAGCTCTTAATATGTCAGTGCAGGCTCTCAGAGCAAGTGTGAATCAGCCTGAGGTTGCAATGAAAGCACTGTAATCCATACGAGATCCTGAGAAATTCAGTGTGATACCTGAATACTGGCAGAGCTGTGGAAAGACAGGCAGCACCACTGCCATTCTCCCACATCTTTCACTGGAGAAGCCATGTAGGAGGAGGCTGTCTAAGTTGTTCTTACGGCTGATTTATTTGCAAATGCAGGTGAACGCTTGAGAAGGTGTGAGTTTAACTCTACCCTGACTGATGCTTCAATGTGAGGCAAAATGTGAGCATTTGGAGTCAGTAACTGCTGCATGGACACATTAGTACGGCTGTTTACGGGGTGGATAGTGATAGGACAAGGGAGAATGGTCTTAAACTGAGACAGGGAAGGTTTAGGTTGGATATTAGGGGGAAGTTTTTCACCCATAGGGTGGTGAGGCACTGGAACAGGTTGCCCAAGGAGGCTGTGGATGCCCCATCCTGGAGGCATTCAAGGCCAGGCTGGATGTGGCTCTGGGCAGCCTGGGCTGCTGGTTGGCGACCCTGCACAGAGCAGGGGGTTGAAACTGGGCCTTTTCAACCCAAGCCATTCTATGATTCTGTGATTCTCTGGGTAAGCCAGGTGTGGAGAAACCCTGGACCTTCCCTGTCTGTGCTTTCATGCAAAACCTTGGTGAGAAGGGAGCAGCGTCCGTGCTGTTCTCACAGAGCACACCCCTCTGTGCAGACCAAAAGACTCTGAGAGGAATGAGGCACCAAGCGGGCCGCTCTCTTTCCCTCTCAGAAAATAACAGTGAAATGATGCTGCTGTATTTCTGATGGGCACCTGCAGGAGAGATGCTGGCATGCCTAGGGTTAGCACCGCTCTGCACAGGATCCTCCCATGAGGGTGGTTCAGCATCCCAGGCTTCAGCTTCAGGTGGTTTGGCACAACCACCCGCCTGGGTGCAGCGGAGGTAATTCTGCAGACAAACACATCAGCTGAAACCTGAAGCGTTTTGGTGGAATTAATCCAGATCCATGCTTGTGTAACTGCTAGCACAGCTCTGCCCATGGCTAAACACATGTCTGTAACAGGAGCAAATGTGTACCCACCTTCCTGGCAAATCAGTCGTTGAGTGAGGGCTTGGAAAATGCTGGCTGACATACCATTAAAGGGAGACAAATAAAGGGAATGGGTAATTAAGAGTGAGCAGTAGCTAATAGCAAATATACATACTGACTTTAGAGGTTTGTCCTTATCACTCAGGGTTCTCAAACCCGAACTACTCAGCTGAGGTATGGTGTTGCTTGGTGCCAGACCTTCGTGTTTCATAAAGAGGAGAAAAGAATGCACTTTGTGTTGATAAAAAACAAGCAACTGCCATTGCTTTAATGTAAGACACAGCAACCATGATCGGCACTTGTTGTAGAGCTCAGTACAGGAGATATTCAACCTCGATCTATATCCAACATGCAGATGGTGCTTTTTTCGGTTAGTTAGACAATGATTAAGGATTGCCATTCGTTAAGTGCTTCTACAGCGCTCAGCTCAGTGACTAACATTGCTCCCCCTGCACTTGACAGTTGTAACATGTGTATTCCGAGGAGCAAACCTTGGAATTCCCATCCTGTTGGAGAGTAGCCAAGAAGCAAAGGGGCTGAGTGATGTGCCCAAGGGTGCACCAGAAATCCCTGACACAGAAGAGAAGCGGGCTCCAGATTCCTGAAAACTGAGCTCTAAAAAGTGTCCATCCCTCGGGACCTCTCTCTGTGACTGGGGCCTCTAAGTGCTCCTACAAAATAAATAGACTTTTCTTTTTATTAAATTCAGCAGACGGCCTGACGGTGATTTGATTAGGTCGTGTAAGTACCTTTATCATGAGAACATAGCAGTTTTAAAGGGCTCCTTAATCTAGTGGAAAAAGACGATTACGAGAACCAATGGCTGGAGTTTGAAGCCCAAAAATTCAAATTAGACACAAGGTGCAGAATTGAGGCTTTCTAACAGTAAGGATGATTAAATATTGGAAGAACTACCCAGGAATTATTTGTCTTTTGATTTCCTCACGTCAAGAGTGGATGTCTCTCCGGAAGATCCAATTTTGTCAAACACAAGTTCCGAGGCTCAACGGAGGAGTAACGGGATGGAATGGCTGGCCGTGCTACGCAGGAGGTCGGATTAGATCATCTCATCATCCTTTACAATCATAAATTCTATGAATCTATGAATAATAATGAGCACCGTTGTAAGTTACAGTGTGTAAAACAGCGAAGAGCACGCGGAGACATAGCTGGGAGACAGAATAAAGCCTGCTGGAAACAAAAAGCCCTTTGGTCTGGAACTAAGCATGTGACCGGCAATTATTTAACATCCATCCCCATGGCTCAGCGTTCTTGCCCAAAACAATTGCTTAATTAGGTTTCAGCTATAGGGGAAGAAAATAATCACCCATGAATCAAATAGGGATTACCACACCCAGAACGATATGGTCAACATTTCTGCATCGTGTTTAAATGTCCAACTGGTACAGAAACTGCTGCTGGTCTGAAGGAATTATATGTAGAAAGTATCCAAACAGGTGCTCTGTAAAAGGTTTTATAGGCCTGAGCCTGGGATTCCTCTATTATGTTTCAGTAGCTATAAAAACTTTTGCACTCGATCATAACATTCTGTAGTTGTGAATGCAACAGATTTTACAGAAAATCTGTTTTAGAAATGTCTCGGGGAGTTTTTCAAATAAAGACATTGGCACCGTTTTGTGCTTTTTTAATTCCCTTACCGTTATGCTGCAGCCTTAAGCTTCACCTTCCACATCGTCTTGAAGCCCACATCAGGACCTGAGGTTGTGAACACGATGCCTGTTGGCTGGGGGGCTGAGTAAAACCCTTGGGAGGGATCTGCTTGGTGTTCTGTTTGCATATTTGCCTAACATTCATCTCCACGTCGCAGCGTGTGAGCATCTCGCAGTCTTTAACAGATTTCTCTTCCCACCACTTCCGAAACAAGAAGAGTAAATCCCACGTTACCATTGGGAATCTGAGAAACGGGGCACGCAGGGTGATTTTCCTGGCATCCAACTAGACATTTGTAGCACAACAGGGGGCTGAAGAAAGGTCTTCCAAGGCCATGGATGTGTGCCTCGTATTCTAGATCATCTTCCCCCTTCTTTCTTTGTCTGTAACGCGAGTGAGAGAAAGAGAAGTGACATAAAAAATCAAGTTACACAAGCAAATTCTTCCTACAAAGTGCTGCGTGTTCGATGGGAGCGTGGGGTGAGTAAGAGGGATGTTTTGCTTCACAAGCTTCTGAAAATTGCTACAAATGTCTTTGTTAAAAATTTCAGTCATTGATTTCACGTATGAATTTTGGAAGGAAACACACGCACACAGACACAGAAGTCCCTCTCTTGGAACAGGAGCTAAACCTATAAAAGCAAGAAAATGTGGAAAGCAGGCCTGCAGCAGTGTGGGTTGATATTCTGTCTTTAAATCATTCTGGCACTTGTTTTTCCCCCTCGAGGTGGAAGTGGTAAGCATCAAGGCAGAACTGCAGTAGCCCTAAATCAGAGCATGCCTCTGTTTCTAGGTTTACAAACCAGAGCCTTTGCATTTCCAAATAGTTGCCTTGGTGGTTCTCTACAGTGTTAAGATCATTTCTGCACAGCTGTTCCCTACATAGAAGCCAGCTTCCTTTTTTTCTCACCATGCATATTTGAGTACCACCGGCATTTTCTGATTTTACCAGTGCTTTCTTTTCCGGACACATCCAGGCAGCCCCTACAGCCCTGGGATTTGCAGTCTGAATCTACCATGCTACTTCCCGGAGAAATGAGAACTGTATCACCCTCCTGATTTTATGATCGAAGCTAACCTTCGTGAATTCTTTGTTATTCTAAGAGATTTCTTCCTTCCTTTTTCCTAAAATGGCTTTCTGTCCTCCTGCATCCTCCTCCCCGTTTCTCATCCTTCCTTCCCCTTTCTTACCTGCCCTATTGCTGAGCTCTTTAATCCAAAGATGAGGTGACAGTGCTGTCTTCCCTCAGATCCCTGGCTCTTTTCCTGCAGTCTCCCTGGCTCTACCAAGCCAAATTCTCTCTCCTTTTTTCTCTCTCCTCCCCAGTGTTACATCTTCACTTCTCTCTGTTCCCACATCTGAAATACTCCTTTAAAGCAAGAGTCCCTGTCTTCTTGTGTCATTTTGATCTTCTCCGTGCAGCCTATCAGGCTATTCCAAAATGACAGAAAAATCTCTCTGGCCTGTTCGTCTCAGTGAGCGTAACAGCAAGAGCGGGCAGCTACAACAAGTGTTGGAAAATCAAAGAGAGAAGGAGGCGTGCAAAGTGCATCCCCACTGCCAAGCCAAAGGGTGGTGAATCACAGTGCACGCGTATTGTCATGATGCCGGGTGTCAGCATTCCATGGTGAGCACCAAAAACTGGTCGGATGGCCCTGTAGCAGCTGTTGTCATGTGGAATAAGTAAGGAGCCCACAGCGAGGTGCTTCTCACTGGGTGTGCCATCCCATGGCCACGGCTGCGGCTGCCGGAGGTGCACAGTACACGTCCCTGGTGTGACAGCACGCCTCTCCCAAGGTTAATTCCTCTGTGAGAGGTGGGTGGCTGCAGCATCTGCCACAACTCCCCGAATGCATGGCCAAGGTAGCTCATGATTCATGCCTGCCCAGTGGCTCAATGTGTAACAGGTGTTTTGGCAGAGCTGACATGCCAAGTGCAGCAAAAAGCCCTGTGAGAGAAGCATCAGGTCAGGCCGTGCCGTGTCTATGGATAGAAGGGCACACGAAAAGATAAAGCCAAACACAAGTTACCAACACATAGCAATTGCATGCATCCCACACGTAGCCATCCCAGTCGGTGCTCTTGGCACTGGGCAGATGGTGCCTGGCTCTGGGTGTCACCTTCTCACTGCAAGCAAAGCACTCCAGAATTGATGGGCACTGCAGTCCAGTCCCAATTCATGCCTCAGCCATGCCCTAGTGCTCTGTGCACCAAGGGGCTGAGTGTGCCTGTGTGCTGGGCACGAGCAAAGTCACACAGTGGTACCAGCAATGGTAATAAAGGGCAGTAAAGGTTACAGCTGTGCAAAATTTCAGACAAATAAACATTCAGGTGAGAACTGGACTAAATGATCTCCAAAGGTCCCTTCCAACCCCAATGACTCTGTGACTCTGTGGTTCTGTAATGTATTCGTAACTTGCCTTTAGATAGCTAATTATTTTCTGTCTTGATATCTTCCACATTGCTGAAATGGCTCCCATTGCTCTGTGCAATCCTCGAAGGCCTGGGTTTTGTGAGGCCTGCAGGGTTTTCTGTTCAGGTGCCAATCTTCTTTGCAGAATCCTCCTCCTCCTGTGACATGCGCCAAACCAGTCTGCAATGTCCTGTCCTGCTCAGGGTTCAGGGAAGCGGCACGGAGTTTTCAGCATGATTTGTGTATTTTTGTGCTCAAAACATATAACTGGCTGGCTTTTGTGCAAGAAATGGGAAAAAGAGGAGGATTTGAAATAGAGTAGGGATCTAAATTTCTATTTGGTCCTCAAATCTGCAGAGAAAAAAAACTGGAAAAGACTCTCTAGATGGGTGCAGAAAGGGATTAGACTCTGGCACTGCTCTTTCAGGAAGAAGGAGTGCAGCAATTCTGCCGTGCAAATTTCTCTACGTTATGCTATAAAAGATAATAGGTCTAATGGTTAAGCTAAGAGTATCAGGAGACCTTATTTCTAGCCCTAATTATATCAGAAATTATCTGCCTTTCCTTAGGCAAATCCCTTGATTATGTGGTGCTGCAATTTTCCAGTCAGTAAAATGTTTAGACACCTCTGCAGTACTGAGATTCAAGGAAGAGAAACATTCCTGTCCTCACGTGGCACAACGCGCTCACAAAGATTCATGTGTACTGAAGTTCAGACCAAAGTTGATGGCCAAACGAAGTTTGCAATGCTTTATTGCATTCTGAACTGCCTCTTTATTAGTTCAACAACAATACCTGTGAGCACTCTATTTTATAAGCCCTTTATAAGCCCTATAAGATACTTTCTGTTGGTATTGGCTTACGGTTTCTCAAGTCTATCTAAGTTTGTAACTATGTTTATTGCAAAATGAAAATCAATAACAGGGGCTTTAAAAAAAAAAAAAGAAAAGAAAAGAAGAAAAGAAAAGAAAAAACAGATAGCATTATGTGTTGAAATAGAAGGGCAAGGAATCCCATGCATCTGTGCTGCTTTTCAAACAACCTGACAGTGAAGTCTCATCTTTGGCATAGAAATCAAGCAGCTCCATGGCTGCATTGTTTGGGCTACACACAGGGTGAGCCTGTTTCCCCAGTCAACCCTCACTCCAGGTTTGCTCACTGACTCTGGCTACTGCCATACTGTGACAAAGAAAAGAGGCATCTGGACACCAACGTGGTTCAGAGGCCTGGGAGACATCAAGGGAGAATAAGGGTATTTTCTGAATCAGTTCCCCATGAAATCACTGGAACTGGAGTTGTCCTGGGGGATAATAGAATGGATCATTAGGTGCCTTAAAAAGTTCATATTGGATTTTGAAGCCACCCTGCAAGATGAAAAATCAGTAGTTTAGGCAAATAAATAAAAGTCAGCGAATCCTCTGTAAGCTGTGAATACAGGGGCAAAAGGGTCATAAGAAGAAAGAGATTCCATTCTTCGCAAATGGTACAGTTTACAAGTCTCTCTCTCCCATTTCAGATCCTTCTTTTTCTTCCCTTAATCACATAAGGTACTGTAAATCAAATTGCTTCTTTTTCTCCTCAGGTATGAGTTAGCTCTTAATTAGGCTATTGGCAACGATGAAAAGCATCCTATCAGTAGCTTGGGATATCCCTTACTTAAAACCTGTGTCTTTTACCAGCATTCCAGTGTGTGCTTCTGGCCTCACAGACAGATGCTTCACCTATCGCTGAATTCATTGGGAAGCATTCTGAATGACGGGCTCTTTCACAACACGAAAGAGTAATTAAGTCCACCATATTGAATTTTTCTGTCTCAACTTTTTGTTCGGGTAAGAACACTGGGTATGTGGAAGTGAATGCCAAGCTGAGCGACTGGATCGTTTGGGCTGGGTTATTTGCTTTCTGTGCTTCCCTGATGTACATCACAGCACATAATCTAACATCTATTTCCAGCTGAGTCACAAACCTGGTGGGAGGATCCAGTAACTTTATGGAGACCACTGGACATTCTCCAGAGATACTGCTCCATCACACTAAGCAGGCGTTGTTCCTCTACGTGATGAATCCATGTCATCGTGCTGTGATGGCACCAAGGGATGTGCATTGCATTGCATTGCATTGCATTGCAGGAGCATATCCCCACTAGGACAAGCTACTCTACATACTTACGTGTGCTACCAGTCAGAAGAAGGGAGCAGACCATGGTTTCCAGTTGCCATCACAACGGTGGCATCTTGCTTGGCTGTGCATGGTGTTGGATGGAACCCTTGGCACACCTGTAAGGCAGATGTGGAACTGTTTGTCTGAGTGGAACATATCCCAGGTTGGCCTGGGATAATAGTAGTATATGTCTTTGTTTGACAGCCGATGAAATAAATGCACAGAATTATTGTCAACATCTGGAAATATAACCTAAGAATTCTGGTGCCTCTAGGCAATGCTGACTAATATTTACTGCTAAGCTGCTTCTTTTTGGGGAGATATTTACCAAGACTCCTATAAGCCTCAGTTATGAGAACCTCTTCCCAGTCAGGATTTTTCATAGGATGACTGAAAACATCCAGGGGAAAGGTGTAAACTTTGCAGGCTTCCTTCTGCAGCCCAGATTTCAATTGCTTTGTGTCTTCTGCCCTGCTTTAAATCAGTCTCTGCAGTTTAGGATGGCTGTTTGGAATGAAAAGTAAAGCCCTATCCAAGGTACTGCATCACTCCAAACTCCCACCAGAGCAAAGTGTGCCTAACGTTTGTGCTCAGAAACAGGGCCTTTTCCACTGCTAGCTATTTTTCATGTGAGCAGTATAAAGCAAAATGGAAATGATTCCTGCACTAGCTAGTGTGACTTGGCTTATAACATCAAACGGGAATGCAGGGAACAAAACATTAGTTTCATGCTAGCTACGGTAAACAACATGAGACTGCCTGAGAGCTGCAGCCGGGTCCCAGGCAAAACAAGGTCTTTGCTAAACAACATCAACACAGTAACTGAAATGTGGATCGCTAAACCACGCGCTGTGCAAACGGAACCGCCAAATGAAAGTAAAACACTGAATTATTTGAATGTTCTTCAAACCCAATTTAAATTTCACCCACTACTGAGACCTCCATTTACTGGCATCATAACTAATAATGGGAATGCTGCTGAAACGTCAGTTTTAGCGAGGAGCCCATTAAGAGAATGAGGGGGAAAAAAAAAGAGACATCATACAAGAAAACCAGCCATTTACAACATGGCATATAAGCTCCTTGCATAGAAATACAAAATAGCTGGAAATAAAAGCCAGGCAGTAAACTGTCCTTTTTCCAGCACATTCAGTAATCACATCCATCCAGAGCTTCACACAGGAAGCCCTGAATATAAATATTCTACAGCAGATGCTGTACTGGCATTAAAGTTCCCTGTTGGGGGACTGGATGATTCAAAGGGTATTAGAAAATCTGTACGCCTTCGAGATACTGGTCTGAAATCAGCCCAGGTTAATTTTGGTGTGAAAGTCATTTCCATCTGAGAGGATTTTTTAGCCAGCTGGAAATGAACTGGAGGTTCTACTACGTCCCAGTCTCAGCTGGCAACTCTACAGAGATGCTGATATATCAGGGAGACTGATCTGTTCCTAAATCCTTCTGAAATTTCTGGCTTGTGTAAGCATGGAACTGCTTAGGAGGCAGGCGTTCCCGTGCAGCGCTGTGCGTGCACGCGTTTACTCCAAATTAAAGGTTATAGAGACTGAACAAATCCCTGTGTGTCAGCTGAGCTGTGTGCACATTCCTGTCCTCCACCCCCAGCTGCAAGGGAAAGTATGGCAGCGTAAGCCATCAGCAAGCAAAGCCTGGTGCTGTGGGACAGGTGGCACACGTACCCTCTTGCCAAGCAGGAACTGCCCCCTGCGGCATCTGCGTCCAAGTTTGCTTCATCGTTTAACCAAAGTGAGCATGAAAGGTTGCACACGGGGTTAAGGTGAAGCTTCACAACTGGCTGAACATTTATAGAAACAAGTTTTCCTCTCTTCTTGCTCTGCTCTAGTTACTGCCAGCAAGGATTCCAAAGCCCTGGAGAGTGCTAGAACACTCTGCGTCTTCTCTAAACACTGCCAGCTGTGTCATCTTGGGATTTTCAAGTGCTTCGTTGCACATTTTCCCATGTTGCCTCCCATCACCCATTTTCCAGCCCATTCCTCTGGCATATTTTGTACTCTTTGAAGGAATTGTCTAGCAGATTCTTTGAAATCAACAATATTTGCTGTGTAAGTGTCATAAGAAGCACTGTTACTCTGCGTGCAGCCTTGCTCTTAGTCACTGGGGAGATGGGAAACAAAGTTGAAGGTCTTTCCAAGCAACCGACCCCCACAACAACCTGGTGGCCTCCAGAATGATTTCCTCATTGCTCATCACTGTTCTGCAGTCAGCACACAGGGCGGCCCCACGCAGTTTGAGCCTGAGAATCCAACCCTGATACAAATTAGGTTAGTTTGGCATGGATTGTTTTATGTACAGTTCTCTTGGTCTTATTTTATTTATGAATCTTGATATTTCAGCCCATTCAGTCATGCTGACTTTTATCAGAGGTTCCATGGGGCTCAGATCTGCTGTCATAGATGGGTAGGTCAGGAACGTTTGTATGCAGTGAATGCTGCCACTCTGATTTGAAATCAGGTCCTAATGATTAGAGTCAGTCCTCATAATTCCATCAAAGATTGAAGCTAAACGGAATGAGTGATATTTTCATGGCTGATAACTTTTTTAAGCTGGGTTAACATGAGACATCTTCTAACACGAACAAATTGTTAGCAACACGAAACATTACACTCACACTGGCTGGTCTGCTACCCCTCGTCTACTGTGTCCCTAAAATATCCCAAGGCAGATATGCCACATTGCACACAATATGCTTATTAGCACAGTTAGGAGCCATTAGGGAGAGCTAGCAGAAGTGTTGTTAAAAGGCCTGATGATAAGGAAAAAAGTCTGGTGCCACTCAAGAAATGCAAATATGATATCGTAGATGGCATGAGCGGGCTGGGCTCGTGCCCATTACTGATACTACAGAAAGGAAGATTTTGGTGCCAACATCAGTTCCCTAAGGGCTTTGGAAACCCCCTTAACTCCATGCAATGCAAATTATTTGAACCTGGTAATTTGTTAGCTCCGCACTTCTTAAACAGTCAGCATGAATCTGTTTTCTGAGCTTGTAAAGTCATCAGGGCGAGGACAGCCTGCTGAGTTGAGTTCAGGGGATCCTGATCCCAACTGGAGTTACTGAACAGCAGCAACAAAAAGGCAGTGACACCTTCCTCTGTGCTGCACGCTTGCAGCTTGTTTATCTGCTCACCATCACCACCCTCTTTAAGACGACTTGTCTCAGCTCCTGCTTCTCACAGATGGATCTTTATTGCACCAACAAACTTCTTTTGAAGATTCCCTCCAAGAGGGGTATGATATTTTTCCTGAAATTCTCAGTTATTTTGTCTTCGTTGCTTGGCTATACTTTCACAATTCTACATTTCTGAGTTGATGGGAGTAGGCTGCACCTCGCTCCACTACAGCTGTCTAAGGAGCATGGCTGGAGACGAACAAAGGTTTTCTGACAGCTGGGCAGGAAAATGCATTCTGAAAAGAGCACAACTCCTTTCACGTGACTTCTACCTGGATTGGACTTTGCTTTATGCACAAACAGTGATGGCAATTTTGTTATATTCTGAACACCACCTGGAGATCCCATCAGGAAGTTTCCTAGTCCTCAGGGTTCCCATGAAACAGCATCAACTAGACAGGTTTGCAACCCAGAAGGCAAAACTGAACAACTATGAAATCATCATTTTTAAGCCAAATTGTCAAAATTCTTCTTCTTCTTCTTCTTCTTCTTCTTCTTCTTCTTCTTCTTCTTCTTCTTCTTCTTCTTCTTCTTCTTCTTCTTCCTCTTCCTTTTCTTCTTCTTCCTCTTCCTCTTCCTCTTCCTCTTCCTCTTCCTCTTCCTCTTCCTCTTCCTCTTCCTCTTCCTCTTCCTCTTCCTCTTTCTCTTCCTCTTCCTCTTCTTCTTCCTCTTCTTCTTCTTCTAACGAATAGCAAGGCTTAATGATTTTACACTGAGATTCATGTTACGCATTTAGAAAAAGTAAATATTATTCACTGCAGTAAAAACTCAAGAAGAACCTCATTGGAAGGTCAGTTATATTAGTCTTGATCTTGAGAGAGCATCTAGCACGTCTTCATCTCAGCAGAGGAATAATTATATTTAAGCCTAAACCTCTATGGTCACTAGTTCTAACTGGGACTTATTCAGTGATAACTTGGACACATCGGCTTTGAAAAGGAGTTTTCTGATGCAGAAGCCAGTATTTATGATAGTTTTGACATATATAAGATCTGCTATGAAATGTTAATGGTTAATGGTTAATAGGATCCACGCTGCTCAGCTACTAATGTCTCAGCTTAGCCCTAGACTACGCTTAATCCTTATCATATTTAATAGAGTTTCTCTTCTTAGCATATGTATTCCTCTTTCACTGTTCTTGGAGGTGGTCGTGGTTTGACCTGGCAGGTGGCTGAACGCCATGACAAATGCATATATACATGAATGCATATAACAAGTGATGCACAAGCAATTGCTCACCACCCCCTGACCACTGTCCCGCTACCTCACCCCCTTCAGAACTCCTTCCATGTGATGCCACACAGTATGGAATATCTCTTTGGCCAGTTTCAGTCCTAATTCTGTTCCCTCCCTGCTCCTTGCGCCCTTTGCTGTGAATGCCCATGGCTCTTTACAGCATCTGCAAACATCAGTGTTATCAACATTGTTTTCCTCCTAGAACTAAACCATAGCATCATACCAGATGCTCTGAAGAAACCAATTCCATCCCAGCTGAAACCAAGACAGAGATATGGGAGCCTTCTATTACATTACCAGAACTGGGAAGGAGTCTATTCTTTTTGAAGTGGGAACCACCCTGAATTTATCCCAACACTTGCCCCATACTCTGTCTGCTGCAATTAAATGTCAAATATTATCTTGAAGCAAGAAAAAATAGGTAAATGTTGGACAGACCCACCTGCAAACAATTTAATTGAAAACTGCACTGCATTTGGAGGTTCTGCGTGACAGCATTATGTGCCTGCATGTTGTAGTTCATGCAGCAATCAGAAGTTCCCTTTGATCTGGTGTCCTTACTGGCTTTCCTGCAGGAAATTAAACTAAGTACACAGACTACTTGTGCTGTTTGAGAAGGTGTCTCCAGCATTACATACGCAGCTCTCATGAAGTTTGTTCTTTGTTCCCATTCAGTGGACCACTCAGAAATGTAAGACTCACATTTGTCATCAGTATAAAATCAGTTACGACTGCAGTCCAAAAAAAAAAAAAAAAAAAAACACCAAAAAAACCATCAAAATCCAAGTATCACTGGCCTGGTGCTTTGTCTTCCCCCACTGACAGCAAGCTTTTAACACAGTTCTTGCTCCTGCATTCCTAAGAACAAGAGGCTTCAGAGTGCCTAGGAATCTGGCTCAGTGTTTACAACACTGGCTTGAAACACATGAGAGCTACAATATGCATTTGGCTTTGCTATCATCTCCTCTCTGACACTTTTTGTCCCTGGAACCAGTTCAGCTATGCCTTGTGTTCTGTCTGGTCACCAAGGCTCTAATGTAGTAGTCCTAATAAAAGCAACACAGTAGGTGCAGGCAGGGCAGACTCATCTTTGCTCAGCAGTGCAATAGCTTCTTGGAAGCGTGCAGAGGTGCAAATATAACTAACTACATCTTTATCAAAATCAGCAGGAGAAGTCAAAGCTGTAGCTTTGACACACTTAGCATGAGTGAGTCCTGGTGCAAAAGCCTTTTGCAGTGGTTTGATCAGTTCTGACATCTCTGTCTTAGGAAATCGAAGAAGCTGAAGACGTTGAAGCTAGGTGAGTAGCCCAGGATGCAGGGACTCCATTTCAGAGCGAGGCCGAAATAGAGTTCCCAGAACTCCTCTGGTGAGATCACATCTCATTCTCCCTCAATCTCTGCTGCAGAACACTGACAAAAAAAAAAACAACCTCCCAAAATCTCTGACCAGAAGTCACAACCAGAGCAATTAGAAGCAAGAGGGTGGGGAGCAGCAGAGGAGAGGTAGCACTGGAGCCATCAGACACAACAACACATGGAATGGTAATAGTGTGGCAGCTAGAATGGCACGAAGAGGTGGCAGAGAAAGAGCCCCAGGGCTGGATGGGCATGCAGAAGGAGGATGTCGGCTTGTAGGCCGTGTGGGTGGCACAAGATGATGTGTGCAGGACCAAAGGAAAGCTCAGAGGAAAAGCAAGCACAGAGTAAGAACAGATTAAAAGTAAGGGAGAGTGAAATCCAGACACTGAGTTAGAACTGATGGAATTGTACTTGATAGGATGAGAAATGCTGGGGGAGAGCAGTAAGCAACAGAGGAGAGAGAACT